>NC_088905.1:2820000-3467500 GCF_037157495.1 Lathamus discolor
CCATGCCTCAGGCTCTCCCTACTTTATCCCATCGGCTGCAGGAGCTCCCGGTGGAAATTCCTCCTCTTTTCTGGCAATGTCTTGGGGTGTCTTTGCTTCAAAGGCTGCAGCTGAGGGTGCCAGTGCTGTTATAGCAGCCACAAGTCAGCCTCAGCTCAAGCGTGAGCTAAGAGGCGTTTTCCATCTCTGCCCAGGGGCATTTTCCATCTCTCTCCATGGATTTTCTTTCCTCTGGCTCCTGGAGCACCCGGACCCATCCCGTGTTGCAGGTCTCAAGAAACAGCAGTTGCAGGTACGAGGGAAGGATGAGAGGATGGGCACAATCCAAAGCTCAGAGGAGAACAGCCTGCATTGTCCTTGTGCACCTCCTTGACCCGACACCTCCTCTTCCTGGTGGCAGCACCAGCATTCCCAGTGCCAGAGGAGAAGCAGCTGGTTCCAAGGCAGCTTCCCCAGTGCTGGCCAGGCTCTGAAGAGAAGGAGGAGAGTTTTCAAAGCCACGTTTTAAGGGCTCCATTTGTACATCTTCCCATGTTCCCAAACAGCGGCTGTGGGGAAATTCACACCATGGGTCTGGGTCGCTGCAGAATGTGACGGGAAGCTGAGGTTTATTCCTTTCCTATCCCTTCCTGTGCCAGGTTGGAATCACAGCAGCCTTCAGCACATCCATGGGCTTCACCTCGCCAGCCTGAAAGCAAAGCCCCTCCGATGGAGACGTCCAACGGGAGCATCCCCCTGTGCCCACCGCAGCACGAGCTGCTCCGTGCGCCGGGGAAGGCAGCGGATGCTGACAGCGGTGACTGATGAGTCTCTATAGTCAGGGTCTGCTCTTACACAAACTGCCTTCATCAGCAAGTTGCCGCTGCCATCAGTTAATCTTCCTGCAAAAGGTGCACTCCCGGTACATTTGTACGTTTCCTCTCCCAGTAACCTAATCTACCATCTAGTTTATGCATACATGCTCTGAGGGGTTTTTTATATATATATGGTTTTTTCTAAGCAATCAATCTGTGCAGCTCAGAGCTGCAACTGAATTTAAATACCAGGGTTTTCATTATCTCCAACACAGGAAAAAGAAAGGGGGGAGAAGGACACTGGAAATAGAGGGAAATAAATTCCCATCTCTTGAACAATATATTTGAAGGTGTGCATATTTCTGCAACCATATAATCCTAGTGTATTACACCAAATCTTCTTCTGCGGTAGGAATATATGTGCAAAGGAGATTGCAGAGTCCCTTTGACTGCAGTTTCGTGATCCTTCCCACTGTCTTGTGATGCATTTGAGTAGTCTGGAACTACTTCACAAGATTTGCACTGCATTGCCTTGTAAAGACCCCCTGAAGAGACCTGGATCCTGTTCTGCTGGGTAGATACAGACAGAGCTCCCCCCCCGGCAGGAAACAGACCTGAAGCATAGGGATGGGGACTGGAGTTGAGAGGAGGGCACGGAGCAGTTGTTTGCCCAGGGCAGGGCATTACTCCAGAGCTGTCTGCAGACTGTATTCCCAAATGCACCCAGTCCATTTGGGAATGCACCTTGTAGCTCCGTATCAGTGAATTTGGGAATGGCCACTTTCTCTCCTAAAATTTCAATGAGAAAAAGAAAGAAAGGATTCCTGGGTTGGGTTATCTGGGCCTCTGGTGCTATAAGAGCAGGCCCCCCAGTACGTGGGTGCAAATGCCCTTGTGCAATAAATCAGGGTTGCTGTGCAGTGCTTGCAGGTACAGCTCTGGGATGCGATGCTCTGGGCAGTGAGGGGGAAGCCATAGAATAGAATCATAGAATAGTTAGGGTTGGAAAGGACCTCAAGATCATCCAGTTCCAACCCCCTGCCATGGGCAGGGACACCTCACACTAAACCATCCCACCCAAGGCTTCATCCAACCTGGCCTTGAACACTGCCAGGGATGGAGCACTCACAACCTCCCTGGGCAACCCATTCCAGTGCCTCAGCACCCTCACAGGAAAGAGTTTCCTCCTTAGATCCAATCTAAACTTCCCCTGTTTCAGTTTGAACCCGTTACCCCTTGTCCTGTCACTCCAGTCCCTGACGAAGAGTCCCTCCCCAGCATCCCTATAGGCCCCCTTCAGGTACTGGATGTCCCGGCTCAGCTGTCTTCCCATGGGATCAGGCCACTGCTTGGGCTCAGGGATGCCTCCGTGTCTCCAGGCTGCACCCCAGAACTGACAGAGCTGAGCTTCAGTTCCCACTGTTGGGATTCCCACTGCAAAGGGTACCCCAAAACGGTGCCTTGGTGCCACGCACCCCTCTGCAGCCCCAGCATTCCCGCCTGTCATCTGCTTTGCAAGTGCCAACAGCGGAGCGATTCCCAGCAAAAATAACCTGCAATGGATCTGCTCCAGCACAAGTGGCACCGGAGCATCGGGTTTCCCAGCCTGGAGCTGTGTCCCACACCCCCCCCACCATCCTACCTCTGCTCCTGTGCCACTTAAAGCACCCCCCAGCACTCACATGCAAAGCCTCAGTGGGCTCCCCGGAGGCAGTGGGGCCCCAGGGACCCTCGGCACCAGCTTAACGCCCCATGTGCCAAGCAAACACCTCCCAGCAACCCCCCAGCTTCGTCATATCGAGCTTTCAGCCACAGTTTTCCCTTTCCATAGAGCTGGTGGGATGCTGGGTTTGGAGAAGATTATTTGAGCTTAAAGGATTTGTGGTTTGCCGTGCATTTGTGCAGCGCCTGGGGCTGGGGCTGGCTCCCACGTGCAGGGGTCACAGCGCCTACAGCTTCCCAAACTTTGATCCTTGAGCAAAGAGTGCACAAGCGGAACCTTCCCGTTCCCCCAGCGCAGCGTCTCCTGCTGCACTTGTCCCGTTTGAAACCATCGCTTTCCTCCCTTGAGGGGCTACCACAAAGTCAAATGGATTTGCTGCAGCAGGAGCTCTGTGTGGGGAAACCAGTGTTGGAAAATCGGTGATTGCACAGAAAATGCTCTGAGATCCAGCAAGTTTTGGGGTGAAAACCCCAATTCCGCAAACTCCATCACCTTTCGTGTGTGCTTGGCTGCTGCACGTGAGCCCAGGTTGGGGACAGGGATGGAGACGGGACAGCAGCAGCTCTGTTCATGGCAAGGCTGCTCTCTCATGTTAAATCCAGGCTCGGTCACATAAATCATCTGGCATTTTGACTGTGTGGGTGATGACACAGCTCTGAGCAGCAGCTCTGCCTGTTACATCACAACATGGGGCTGGTGAACCCCGCAGCATCCCCTGAGAGCCACGAGGATGGGTCCTCACTTGGAGACATCGTCCTGCTTTTGCCTCCCCTCCACTTAAACAGTTCTTATGCAGGAGGGGGAGAAGAAGAAACGTGAATTGCCCCTGAAAATACACCCTGGGTTTGGCTTTTCCCTCTTCTCCAAAGGCCGGGGCAGCAGGGAGATGGGAAAGGGCCTGAGGGGCAGCAAGCAGGGGACATGCGCTGGCCTCTGCCTTCTCCAGACCCTGAGCGCTGGCTCTGAGCAGCCCCCAGAGTTTTAGTGTTAAATAAACTTTGCAGAGGCAGCAAAGAGAGCCCTGGGGCAGGAGCGATTCCATTCCCTGATCCTCTACAAGTGGCTGAACCTCCCCAAGGGAACAATCCCGCTTCCATAAGGATGCTGCGGTGCTGAGGGCAGGACCACGCGCGCCACCAGCTTCCCAACGGGGCTGCGGGTACCCATCAAGCAGGGACCTCATCCCACCGCATCCTCGGATCATGGCCAGGGTCTTTGCACACCCAGCCCATGCTCCCTCTGCTTTCAGTGCCGGCCTCTTCCGCACGTGACGTCCCTTTTCCTCCCTCTTTCCCTGCTCCCAGGGGGAATTGTGCAGAGAGTGATGGTTTTATTTTACATGAATCACTGATGATCTAACAAATTAATTACCTGCTCACTTCTTCCCTGCTGCGTGAGGTCATGGAGGCTTGCGGGAGCCGGGGAGGGGGGGGCAGCCCACAGCCCCCTGCTCTGTGGCATCATAGCTCCTACTTTAAAGACCAGAGACAAATGTCAGAATTGCCAGTTTAGGTTAAAATCAGATTTAAATGTCTCTTACTAAACACAGAGGCACACAAACTCAATATGTCATCTTTAATGGTTCAGAACAAAGCCTAGAAAAATTGTGTCCCAGCACACAGGGATTTTATAACCTTTGATATATAGCTTTCATTATTAGCAATAATTTCTGTAACTGCATCCGGATTCACAGGAACACATATTGAATAATAATTCTACTGGGTTTGATTTGCTCCTGGTCCCCCTGGGTCCCTGCCCCTGCAGAGCCTTCACCGGGGCAGCTCCTTCCTCCTCCTCGCCTGCCTCTTACCAAAGCAGGCTCTTTGTCGTCCCTCTACTTTTGGGTGGGTTTGGCCAACCCCCACTTCTTCCTGCCCTTTTCTTCCCAGGAGATTAAACCCTAATTACCCAGACAGCTCTCTTCACCCAAGTCATCCCCAGGCCCAATTACTCCTCCGCCGTGCACAGCCCCGGGTGTGCGCACACGCGAGCGCACGCAGCCGGCGAGGAACAATCAAAAGGCGTTCGCTAACCTCGGCCTTTTTTCACAGTCAGGCTTCAAGTTCACATGTGAATTTATGCCAGTTTTGACATTAGCAGGCAAAATTCACAGTTCTCGCGCACAAAAAGGGAAGAGGAGGAGAAAAACTCGCACAAAAGAGGTTTTGTGTTTCGAGCAGAATAAATTATAGTGTGATGTTATTAAAACACTTAGTTGTTAAGTTGCCAAGAAAATCCAGTATATTCACACGGACTCGAGGACCTGTCTCCATGCAAAGTAATTAAATTAGATTTATGGGCTGCATTACATCAGTGTTTGATAGTTCATTTTTCCTTTCTTCATATTTTGTCCTGCTTTATTAGAGCATGTGACAGATGGTAAAAATAGTGTGAAGTTTCTTGGCCCTGTGCTAAATCCCCCTTCGGTAGTATATCTCTCTTCTGTCAGTTCTCCCCAGTGATGATAAATTAACCTCTCCTCTTCTATCCCAAGTGAGGCAGTAAAGCACTCTTTGACACAGCACTATCACTTTATCTTAATCTGTGCTGTTCTAGGGGCGGGTGGGGAAGGAAGCGAAAGGGAGATGATGCAATCCCCACCACTGGTTTCACAACAAAAAGGGAAAGAAAAAGATTTATTGTGTCAAAAGAAGGAGTGGGGGGAAAAAAGGAAAGCCAGGAACAGTGCTGATTTATGGAATCTGCTTCGTGGGGGTGTGTATGGAGATGTTTGTGTGTGTACATGTACACGTATGCGTCGCCCATTCGCTGCTTACCCTCTTGCAGCAGGGTGGGGGGGATAAGGCTGGGGTTTGATTTATGGGCGCATGGAGCCCTCGGGTTCCAGGTGCCCTTGCCCACTGCTCCCCATCATTTCTCTGGTCGATGGACAGAGGCTCTTCTCCAAAGAGCCGGGGTTATTTATCCCCCAGTCACCTGCTCGCTGCTCTTGTTCTCCCCCCTGGAGCAGGTTGTCCCTCCCATGTCCCCCCTAAGGCTCCAAACAGGGCTCCAGTTGGGACTGTATCCCTGCTTTCCAGGTGGGAGCTTTGCAGAGTGAACCCCAGGAGGCTCCTATGAGCTTTTAGAGCACCAGGGTAGTAATGAAGTGAACTGATTTCCTTCTAGTGAGCCAGAGCAGGAGCCACAAGTATCTGCAGTCAATCCAGTGGGCAGAGATGATGAGTGGAGGTGGAAATAGGCGATGGGAGGTGTAAGAGCGAGAAAACCCTTCCCAGGGGCATCCCTAGTGTCCGTGTTGCATTAATCATATCAGATGTGGCAATGCTTACATATGGAGGTGTAAAGACAGAAATATCCCTAAATTTAAAGTACTGGAGCCAGCCCTCGGCCACCTCTGGGTCCACCCCATCCTGCTGGTGCCCAGCTCATAGGACGCAGCCGGGGTCCTGCTGCTATTCCAGGAATTGGAGACCTCAGCTTTCTCCCAGACTAAGGATATCCTAATACAGGAAAGATCTGGGGGACTGACCATGTGTGGGGAGCTCCGTGCTTGCTGGGGGTTAAGGCTGCCTCTCAAAGACACTTGGCACATTGTGTATGAGCAGACACCTTAGCGATGGCCAATCATAGCTGCATCCCCAGCTATAGGAACTACAGGCTGGTTGGCCTGGGCCATGTGCTTCCCAGTCCGGGATGGGATCACCCAGTTTCCATTCCAGGTGTTTTGTTGAATGACTGCTGTGAAGAGAAGTCAGTCTGCTTTCCCCTCTGCGGCCACATCCCTCGCTCCCATCATTTTAAAGCCAATTCCTGGCTGTACAGGGACCATTTACCGTGCATCTTCCTTTCCTCCTCAGCCAGATTCCAACTGGAAGGAACTGACTGAAGCATTCAGTCACCTGGATGGTAACTAAAGACCATGTCACATCCCTCATGGTTCTGCCCTGCTCTGCGCAGTCCGGGCTGCTGAGCAGGCAGCTGCTTTGGGTCATTATGGTCTGTTAGAGCAAGACCTTAAGGCCCAGCTATAGAACTTTTAATTCTTAGATCAATAACCAGATAATACTAATGATGGTGTCAATGCAGCTTAAAGCCCTGAAGAAAAGCTGTGGTGTGGGAAATGGGGGAAACTGAACCAGCTTGAGCCTTCGGTTGAAACACACCCCAAGCCCTGAGCCTCTTTCGACACCCTCCATGGGCTGTGGTATCTAGGGTCAGGCTGCCTGTGTCAATGAGTCTGGAACTTTGGGGCAGAGCTGAAGGCTTTTCTGGTTTAAATAATAGGAATAAATAAGAATAGTAGCTATAGTAATGGTACTAATAATAATAGTAATAGCATTATTATTATTATTAATAATAATAAAACGCTTTCAAAAGTGGCCCTTTCCCTTCTGTAAATCAAATGTGAAGCCCCTGCAGCACTTCTAGACCAGTCCCAAACTGGTTTGTGCTTAAAAGGAAGACATGGATCAGCACAAATGTATTAAAATAGCAGCTGGCACCCACAGCTTATGTCAGGCTCTGGACTAATAAGGAGCAGGGAGACTCTCGCAGAGAGTCTAGGGGGTGAATGGGCTATGGGTGGTGATGACAGTGGGATTAACCTCGTCCCCTGCTGCAGGCGGGTCAGCGCAGCCTGCCTCCGCGGCGCCGGCACCCAGTTGGTGGGTATTTAGGATGAAAACAGAACCCTGGTTGAAACCAAACCCTCAGCTGTGCCTGCAGCTCTCCCCGGGACACACTCGGGGACAGCAACGGGTGGCATTGACTGCAGCACTGGGGATCACTGCAATGGGTGGTGTTGACTGCAGCACAGGGGGATCACTGCAATGGCTGGCACTGATTGTGGCATGAGGGGATCATTGCAATGGGTGGCATTGACTGCAGCAAGGGGGGATCACTGCAATGGCTGGCACTGATTGTGGCATGAAGGGATCATTGCAATGGGTGGCACTGATTGTGGCATGAGGGGATCATTGCAATGGGTGGCATTGATTGCAGCAAGGGGGGATCACTGCAATGGGTGGCACTGATCACGGCACAGGAGGATCACTGCAATGGGTGGCATTGATCGCAGCACAGAGGGATCACTGCAATGGGTGGCACTGATTGTGGCATGAAGGGGTCATTGCAATGGGTGGCACTGATTGTGGCATGAGGGGATCATTGCAATGGGTGGCACTGATTGTGGCACAGGAAGATCACTGCAATGGGTGGCATTGACTGCAGCACTGGGGGGATCACTGTAATGGGTGGCATTGACTGCAGCAAGGGGGGATCACTGCAATGGCTGGCACTGATTGTGGCATGAAGGGATCATTGCAATGGCTGGCACTGATTGCAGCAAGGGAGGATCACTGCAATGGGTGGCACTGATTGCAGCAAGGGGGGATCACTGCAATGGGTGGCACTGATCGCGGCACAGGAGGATCACTGCAATGGATGGCACTGATTGCAGCAAGGGGGGACCACTGCAATGGGTGGCACTGATCGCGGCACAGGAGGATCACTGCAATGGGTGGCACTGATTGTGGCATGAGGGGATCATTGCAATGGGTGGCATTGATTGCAGCAAGGGGGGATCACTGCAATGGGTGGCACTGATCGCGGCACAGGAGGATCACTGCAATGGGTGGCATTGATCGCAGCACAGAGGGATCACTGCAATGGGTGGCACTGCATTGATTGTGGCATGAAGGGGTCATTGCAATGGGTGGCACTGATTGTGGCATGAGGGGATCATTGCAATGGGTGGCACTGATTGTGGCATGAGGGGACCACTGCAATGGGTGGCACTGATTGTGGCACAGGAAGATCACTGCAATGGGTGGCATTGACTGCAGCACTGGGGGGATCACTGCAATGGGTGGCATTGACTGCAGCACTGGGGGGATCACTGCAATGGCTGGTGCTGATTGTGGCATTAAGGGATCATTGCAATGGGTGGCACTGATTGCAGCAAGGGGGGATCACTGCAATGGGTGGCACTGATTGCAGCAAGGGGGGATCACTGCAATGGGTGGCACTGATCGCGGCACAGGAGGATCACTGCAATGGATGGCACTGATTGCAGCAAGGGGGGACCACTGCAATGGGTGGCACTGATCGCGGCACAGGAGGATCACTGCAATGGATGGCACTGATTGCAGCAAGGGGGGACCAGTGCAATGGGTGGCACTGATTGCGGCACAGGAGGATCACTGCAATGGGTGGCACTGATTGCAGCAAGGGGGGACCACTGCAATGGGTGGCACTGATCGCGGCACAGGAGGATCACTGCAATGGGTGGCACTGATTGCAGCAAGGGGGGACCACTGCAATGGGTGGCACTGATCGCGGCACAGGAGGATCACTGCAATGGATGGCACTGATTGCAGCAAGGGGGGACCACTGCAATGGGTGGCACTGATCGCGGCACAGGAGGATCACTGCAATGGGTGGCATTGACTGCAGCACAGAGGCACTCAGGGTGTGACTTCAGGCAAGAATAACAGTTTGCAGACCTGGCCACTGCATCCATCAGCCCCTTGCGTGAGCTCACAACCTCATCCCGAAAGGCAGAACCATCCCACAAGCTCGCGTGGGGGCTGAGGCAGAGTTTTGGGGTGCAGTGTCCCCACGGGTGCCCCTGAGCAGAGGCACCCTCTGCCCTCAGCCCCACGCCACTCAGGTCTTCAGGTCTGAGCACATTAAGTAGCCAGTCACACTGCATTATGAGCCCAAGTAATGCTTATCATTAAACCTGTAATTTATTTCTTCTGTATTTCATAAAATGTGAAATATTACCACTCGTCGGGTGCCCAGAGAGAACAGGGATGCTCCATTAAGTTCGACACTGCTCCTCCATAAGATGCAGTAATTATATGCAGCTTTTTTTACTGCTAAGTTCCTACTTGCAGATGCTAACAAAAGAAATAAGCTTTTAATCCAAACATAATTAATATGAATTACCTCCACAGTACACCCTGGCTCTGCACCATTAAACTTAATTTTTGTTTTGCATGATAATTGTGTTATCATTACCATTTATAGGAGAACTCAGGGACCTTCACTTTGTTTTCAGCCACGACCAAAGGCACTAGAAATGGCTATCGATGGTCTCACTGCCTGCAGCATCCAGGGGGAAGTATTTGCCTTGGGTTTGCCTTTGCCATAGTCAGTGTTGTTGGGGCGGTTACATGATGTAAATGCTCCAACCCTGGCAGTGTTCAAGGCCAGGCTGGGCAGAGCCTTGGGTGACGTGGTCTGGTGTGAGATGTCCCTGCCCATGGCAGCGGGTTGGAACTGGATGAGCTTAAGGTCCTTCCCAACCCAACCCATTCTATGATTCCATGATTCCCCACATTTAGAACACGGAATCAATGACCCCAGAGGGAAAGCAGGGTCTGTTCCCTGCAGTCCCCAAGCCCACCCTGGAGTCCCATCTCTGATGAGCATCCCAACGATGAGTTTGTGCCGTCGCGTTCCAGGAAGGAGGGAGATGAAATGAAGTCCTGTAATTATTTATTGAAATTACAGCCCCTGTCGAGGACTGAATTACTGCAGACTCCATTAGCTGCCTCGCTGTGTATGGGAGAGAGGGAATGAGAAAATGATGGATGAGAAAGACACGGAGAGTTTTTAAAAAGAAAAGGGAAAGAAATGAGAGCAAGAAGGGAAAAGGAGGTGGGGAGAAGGGCCCTTCCCCAACCTGCTTTCCCTTTGCTCCTACCCCACACTGCACACTGGGTACCAGCTTAGTTACTGCCAGGGAGGCTCCAGTGGGAGGACACCAGGATAAGGGATGGCTGTTGGGCTGCCGAGGCCTGGGAGGCAATGAGGGTGGTGCTGGAGAATGGTACCAAAGGAGCTGAAGAAAGGCAGAGCAGTTGCAGCACTGAGCCCCAGGAAGAGGTGCTGTCACTGTTATAAGTTTGCTCCGCAGTTGTCTGTAATCAGCACTTGGGATGATTGCATAAATATATTAATTACACTAATTAATTTCCCCAGGAAAGACACTGCAGTAGCTGGAGACAGCAGGTATCTGAAGGAGAGGAGGAGCATCGTTCTGCAGTGCATCATCGACAAGTTCCTTAATGAGAGCTGCTCCCAGACACTGAGGTTTGGACCAGGGATGAATCCCAGTGCAAAACACTTCAGGAAACACAAAGGGATCTAACAGGAGCCTAACTAATGGGTGCCTGAGCCCACCCAGCATGGGACTGATGGGGTCCTGCCTGGCCAATGCAACCCTGAAACAACCCCCAGCCTATGGGGATGGTTCGGAGGGGGATATAAAATACCTGGTGGTCCCCTGAGCTCCTCAGGGCTCGTGTCCCCAAGGTGGAGGTGCTGGGAGCAGACTACACTGATCCCTATGGATCAGGGAGAGCCCAGCCACATGCCTTTGGTTCCTGCAGCGTTGCAAAGTCACTGCCGCTCTGCTGAACCACCCTGCAGTTACTCTGACCCTGACTAAGGGCAAACCCAGACCCTTTATCCCCGCCTCTCTTGCCCTCATTTCCTGCCTTATTTGCTTTCCACTCCCCGCCAGCTTTCCAAAGGCCATTTTTAGATGGAGTGAGTGATGCACAAGCCGCTGTGCCCCTCATCCCCTTCCCAACCTGCCTCCTGATAATAATGAGCCCAGACACTTTTATTATCATTATTAATTAGCACTTTCAAGCAATGGAATTAAATCAATATGGTGGACTGAAACTAATTTTAACAAGCCATTGAGATCAATCATCAGGACTTTTATCTACATAAATGCCACTAAACTCAGCTCGTTAGTGTAACATTAGCTGGGAAAGGGGGGGGGGGGGAGAAGAGAAGGGAGACTGGCGGGGTTTTAATTAGGAAGACATAAACCATGCCACAATTTTTCTTCTTTGATTTGCTTTTAATCTCATCCATGAGCTCTCCTGGTGCCCCGGCTGATTATCACTCTCTTCACCTCCTCTCAGGAAGCAAAGGCAGCAGGAAGGAGAACAGGGGGAGCAGGAGAGGGCAAACCCAAGGAGAGGTGCTTGGCCATGGTGTCTGCTGAGATGCTCTTGGTGGGATGCTGCAGGATGCTGAGCTGGGTCGGGATGCAGGACATTGGGTAAGAGCTTCCCATGGGATTTCACCAGCCTGTTCCTTCCCTATCTCCCCGTCTCCCCCAGCACCTCGGAAGCCTGACTTTCACCCTGGACCCAAAGCTGTGTCAACAGTGCCGAAAGCTCAGAGTTCATCAGGAATTTGTAATTCCTTTAGTTCCAAACACACTCCGGGCTTGGACTAAGGGTAACACGAACCCTCTGGAATGGCAGGTTTCAATCAGATGCCATTTATTTCAGTTTCTTCTACAAAACAGAGAGCTTCAAATGTTTCCTTCTTTCTCGGAAGCCAGATTCCTCCACCACAGGCTGATCGTTGTTTTCTTCTTCCACTTAGCTGTAGGTAGGAAATAAATGCAGAGCCTCTGAGAGGGCCAGTGGTTTTCTGGCTTGTTAAAGCCACCTTTTGTCCTGTCTTCTGTCTCTCTGGGATGGCCCAACCCTGCCAGTCCCTGGTCAAACACATTGCAGCAGGCCTTTAGGTACCCTGAGCCCACCTTTGCCTCCCACCTCGCTCTGGCATTGCTGGAGCCTGGCTGCTTCTGGCACGATCAAAGTCCTCGGCACTCAACAGCCCCTGCTGCAGACATCTGCATGTGTGTGGGCCAGGCTTCGAAGCCTCTTCAACTTCTCATTACCAGAGCTGGAGCCAGCAGCCAGGCTTCAGCGGGGCTGTGCTGCTCTGCACCAGGCGAGGATGGATCCTTCAGCGTCGACTGTCCCCATGTCTCTGCCGAAGCTTCCCATGAAATATGACAGATGCACTAGGAAATATTCCCTTTTTGTTTGCTGGATGGGTAATAACTCGCCTTAGAGACAGCCTTTATAGTCAGCGCAAAAGTAATTTACCTACATGCAGCGCATCCACACTGCAATGAATCCGCCGCTCTCCGGCCCTGCCTGTGCTTCCCGGGATCCAGCACAGGGTGCTGCACCCCTCACCTGTCCCTTCACACCTCCAGCTCCCAACCAGCATCCCACCTTTGCAAGCACCGGGAAATGAATAAATGGGATGGAGAGCAGCACAACGGGAGCAGGGCGCTAAATCACGGCGCCTTGCCTGTCAGCCCCTTTCTCTGCAGAAAGCTCTTAGCAGTTAATTTCTGGCTAATTTATTATCCTTTGGCTTAGCCCTGCAGCACCATTAGCAGTACACTGACACAACTGAGTGAAATATTGTCTAATTTATTATCTTATTACTCCTCTGGAACAGGATCAATTAATTACCCATTAAAGTATTTCAGTTGCAGAGATTTATTAGGGGGCTCGGCGTTTTAACAGATGATTAGTTATATATGTTTGTTTGCCTGAGGAGTGCAGACTAGCAAATGACTGGAGGGGAAGGGGAAAGACACCGAGTCGGGAGGTAGCTAATGGATCTTTTCTTGACTCTCTGAAAATGGAGCAGTCAATGACAAGAATTATCGACTCATTCACTTGCGGTTTTGAGATAACCATATGTACAGGGAGAGGGGGCGACGGGAGAGGGGAGAAAAAAAGCCTCACTCAACTGCTTTTTCCATTCAATAAATTTGCTGCAGAATATATTGGATTGGGGTTTGATGGCTATTTCATGTTTTGCAGAGTGCTGACACTGGTATGATTCAGTAATTATTGTTTCTTTTAAGTTATTGCTGTAATTTTGCTTTCTAAGATCCCAATCAATTCCCGCCTCTCAAGGGCACGCTTGAAAAGCGATATTTGAAAACAGCCCTCTGATAGATTGTGCCGTTAGACAGTGGCTGAGACAAATAGCCTAATCTGGCACAAATTAGCTTGGCTTCCACAGATAGTTTTATACAGCAATGTAAATTATATTGTCAGGGCCAGTCACTTTCCTGCTTAGAGTGCAGCTAACAAGAAGCCATGGAGACATTACTGGTGCTGCCGCTCATTCCCAGGGCTGCTGCAAAGCCGGAGCCTCGCACCGCAGTAGGAGCGATGCCCACCCCATCGCTGTGCGCTTCCAGACCCACCGCCCGGCTTCCCCCATGGGGATGGGTGCTCCCCACTGCAGCACCGGGGTGCAGGAAGGGAGGTGGGTCTCTGGGGTGCTGGTGGTGGCTGTTGAGTCGCGCAGATCAGATCAATGCTCTCTCATTTGCTCTCTGCAGTTAGTGGGGCTGGGTGGAAATGCTTCTTTACCCCCAGTGGTAGCTGATGGGGTGGTAATGTCCCCATGACCAGCCCCTTGGGTGTCTGTCCATCCACGTGTGCTGCAGCAGGTAACTACAGGGACGGGAGCCCCCCGGACAGCAGCACAGGAGGCTGGTTCTTGACGCGCACTGGAAATACCACCTTCACCTTGCTTTCTCCTCACTGGAAGCAGCCCTGGAGCAGATTGCCTGGCCCAAGGGCCACATCCAAGCACGTGGAGCATGGAGCACATCCCTGGCCAAGCTGGGACTCTGCACGATGCTGGAAACCAGCTCAGATGTCTCTTCCCTTTAAACCCAGCATGAAGGTACCACTTGTAGGTCCTCCACACATGAGCCTGTGAGCAGCAATGGGAGCAGACAAAGCCAAATTTCCCCTCCTGGTAGCAGAAACTGACTTTTGATCCTACCGGATCTTCACCTTTGGGGCTGAATGGAATGAGGATGGCTTTGAGCAAATAGAAACGGAGGGGGAAGGTGAGTAATCTGGAACCACTGTCACAGCCCAAGAGCCGTGTCAGGTGCAAACAGGCTGAAAAGCATCACAAAAAGATGTATTTTTATGCAACTGTTTGCTAACCCATGGAATTCATCACTGCGAGGCATCACAGGCGACCTGAGCAGCATGAAAATGGGATGTTTAGACAAAGGAGCGGGTACAAAAGCCACTTAATGAGACAGGTTCCATTTAAATCAAGTTAGAAGGGATGCGAATCTCGGTTTCAGGCACAGGCAAACCGCAAGAAGGTGGAGACGGGAGGCTCTGCACGCTGCAGGCTCCTCACCTCTCGCCCCCAAAGTGGGATCCTGGTGGTTTAGATCCTTACTGGACAAAAGCAGATGGAAACTCAGCAAGGAAACAGCAGGTTACACGTGGTGAGGCGGAGGGACTCACTTGGGTGCTTGGTCCTGTCTGAGGAGAGCCTCGGTCTTAGGTCCCAGGAGGGTCCATGGTGTCCCTTTAGGATGTCTCATCCCATAATAGAGATAGGAGCGAATTTGTGACTTTAGGGAGAGAAAAAGGCAAGGAATGGCTCTGCAGGAGCAGATGGAGGATGCACTTGGCCGCAGCGAGAGCTCCAGGCCCTTCTTAACCTTGCGAATAGCTCCTGCACCAGGAGGGATGCGTTGGTTCAGGCTTGGAGGGCTCCATCTCCTGAGGAAAAGCTGCTTAATTTTCACTTCACCCTCTTCAGAGCCGCAGTTCAGCCCAGGGAATGGAGGTGGAGCTGACAACTGCAGGCACAGAGCAGGGAAGCAGCCACCGGGCCCATCCCGTTAGCGATTATCCCGTGATGCTGGAATGACACTGGTGTGGAAGTAATGCACCAGGGGATGCAGAGGACTTCGTTAAACACTAGGAGCAGGGAGGAGAGAGTAGCTTTGGAGCCCTTTAGCTCTCTTGAGCTGGGTCTGTATTCACTTGAAACAAGCCATGGGCTCCTCAGTCACCTGCATGACATGAGTTTGTGTGTGTTCTCAGCCCACTTCCCCCTGGGAGAGGCGCTTGCTGTAGGAGATACTGCCATGTATGTGATGGAATGTTCTGCCTCATGAATCCATAGACTCCTTAATCCTCTTCCCAGCCTCAGACTTGATCGAAGCCCAGCAAAGGAAGAGCAGACATGGTCTTAGTTTGATGTCTCCTCAAAGCTCGAGGAACCAGTGGTTTAGGAGGACACATTAGCCTCCATGGGAGGAACAGGGGATGTCAGACAGCCCCAGCCCACATCATCCTGGAGTCCCCGCTGACTGGAGCACCCCGTTTTTGCTGACTATGCGTCTCAGCCCGCTCAAATGAGCAGACAAAAGCAGAAATAAGCACAGTTTTAATCTAGCACAGGGTCTGGTTAGTCATAGGCACTCGCTTTCAAGTGCTGCCAGCTTGGTGGTGTGATGGGTGAGCCCCGAGAGCAACCTGGCATTAACTCATGCCCCAAAGGGCGTTCCAGCGGTTCGGGTGCTGCATTCCTCCACCCCTGTTGTCATGTCGGAGCCTGCCTCAGGAGCAGCACCCCCAGTGAGAACCCTGCTCCACGCTGCACTCAGCTTCACCCATCAGTAGTAAACATCTCTGCAGGTGGGGACCTCAGTCATCAGCAGAAGACATCTCCATCTGCGCTGTCACCCCCGGGCTCCATTGAGATGGAGGGAAACAGGCGCTTGCAGGGATTTATCTGCCCTGTTTCAGACACCTCTGATGGGGCTGGGCTGGCTCAGAGCCTACAAGTGTTGCTGTTCTCCATGGGTTACCCAGCGGGCCTCAAGCACTGAGGGTGGGTTGGCATTGTAGGTGACCACATCTGGTCATGTTCTTGGGGATGGCTGTAAGGAGGGGATGTGAAGCCAGGGCGATGTCCTCTGTGCTTCCAGGTGGGGTGCAGCACAGACGTGGCTGGTTCCCCTTCCCTCTGCAAAGGGACTGGCCGGAGGCACAGCTGCCCCTGTCCTCTTTAGCTCTGTGTTGCTCGGAGGGGTTCTCTGCAGGTCACCTTCTCCTGTCCTCCTTCCACCCACAAAAATCAATGCTTTAATTTACCAGAGTGCAACAAAACAACTGTGATGACTGGGACAGAAATCGGATCATATTCCTCAAGGCTCTGCGCTAAGAATGGTGCCAGAGCTTCCCTTCTGCAGACCACGATGCTCCTTGGGGGGATTTGGAAGGCACAGACTCCCACTGGGGCACGCTCCTGTCGTGGGGTCACCCGCTGCCTGCTCCGAGCAGCTCAGACAAGCAGAAGGGTTCAAACCCACCTCTTAAACCTCAATCCATGAGCAGTGTGTCCTGTCCACCCCTTCCCAGCCCATACACTCCTTTACTTGAGGTTACTCCACGCTGGTGCAGAGGTTCCTGGCCACACCAGACCTGCAGGAAAGGAGCATCCCCATCTTTAAAACCATCACAAAGAGACGTGCCCAAGGTTGGCCAAGAGAGCCAGGAGCCCACATCCATCCTGGTGCCTTCACCGCTGAGCTGTCCTTCCTTTTTGCTGGTGCAGTTCTCATTCCTCTTCCAGCAGCTGAGTAATGGCTTTGGAAAGATGACTCTGCACTGATTTAGGGGCTTGACCTTGGGGATGCTCCTGAAAAGCTGCGGTTTCCTGAGTACAGCTTCACGTTGCCTTTTATGAACACTTTTGCAGGTTACACGTATATTTGGGTATCTAGCAAATGGGTAGGGAAGAAAAGCAAGCAACCCATCAGGATGCAAGAAAGAAGAGGTGAAAAAAAACATCCCTTTTATATCTCCAGGCTGCCTTCAGCAACAGCATTCCTAAATAGGAGAGGTTAAATATATTGCTGCCATTACACTCTACAAGGAACACATTCCATAAAAACGAAGGTGCCGTAAATTATACAAATATGATGCTAACAAGCCAGGAAATGCACTGCTAATGAGGTCAGCTCCAGAACTCCCGCAGTGCTGCAAATCATGTGCCAATCCAGCACAGGAGGTGCAGGAGCAGCCCTGGGTCAGCATTTTCCGAGCACATTTGTAACCCGCTGTTCTGCGAATGGTTCTCCAGGTAGATAAAAATCCTCCTCCTCTCCCTGTTTATGTGTCACAGACGCAGGCACCAGACAACCACGCTTTGCATTCCTGGGCCTTCCTATTACACCTATTGTTCCGTGGCGCAGAGCGAGGAATTAGTCACTGCGATGTGCAAATATTGGTTACAGTTTGGAAGCACGCATGGGTTTGTGTTCCTATCCGACTTGCTCCTAGAGGAATTACACATGCTGGCACCAAGGGGCTTTTGTTCCCTTCCCTTGTACATAACCGTATTTGCTAAAGCTCTTTAAAAAGCCCTCAAATAAACATGCTGGCAGCGGTTAAGTTATTAGCTCATTCCACCTTCCTCCCCTCTTAGGGAGTGGGACAATAAACACGTTGAAATGTAGCATTTAGGAAGCAAAACAAGAAACCTACGAGCTGAAAAAACCAAGTTCGAACCCCCCACTTTGGGCTGTTTCATCCCAGGATTTGAGGGATTTTGAGCGCTGCCACCTCACCGGGTGCAGGAATGGGCTGGGATGCTCATGGTGGCTCTGACCTTGAGGTGGAAGCGATGCTCTCCATCGGAGCAGCACAAGCAGTTGGGATGAACTTCCCATTTGCTGCTGCTGTGAGCCAGGCAGAGAGCACCTTTCGGTCTAAAGCCAAGACCTCCCCACTGCCATGGTCCAGGGCCTCTTCTCTGCACCACCGCAAGCTGGAACACCCTGAAGCAGTGGTTGTCCAAGCCTGGGGCTCGGCTGCACACGAGGCATTGCCATAGCAAGGCTTGACTGTAGGTTTCTCCATTGAAACCTCGTTTGCACCCATAGCAGGGAGCAAACTCAGACCAAAGGTGATGTCCCAAAAGCATTTGCTTTTGGTCACACTTGTGATGGTGCCTGGGCTGGGGAAATGCGGTGCTCTAACAGTTAAATGCTGATGATCCCCGAGCCGTGGGCCCAGCTTAGGCACAGTATGAAATACACAGTTCTGCCTTTCATTTCCATGTGGTTTTTATGGGTCCTCCATGCAGAAACAAGAGCAAAAACCTCATTCAGAAGCCTCCCAGCTTGGCAGATTTATAACCAAATTAAGGAAGGAGGAAGCACATCAACCCTCCGGTCCAGGTAGAGGGGATTACCTCTGCTTGAGAGCCACCAGACCAAGCCATGGCTTCAACTCAGAAAGGCTTCCCATCTAGTCCAGTAAGGACTGTGGAGTTCGGAGTGCCTGTGATGAGCTTTTTGGGGCAAAATGGCCTTTTTGTGCTGCCACTTGTGAGGTCCCTGTCCTCCCATGCCATTACCCAGGGCTTCTGGTTGCTCAGCTCGTGGTGTTCCTCCTCATGCAAATAGCTGTTGGGAGCAGAAATGCGTTTCTGTATTTAATAAGCTGGATATTTACGTTAACTAAATAGCAGCTAATTATGAAAACATACTTAAGAGCCTGAGCAATTAAGCAATAATATATTACATAGTTATCAAGCCTCCAATACACATGTCCTTAATAATCAAAATATTAATATGCAGCTACTCCTTTATTATACAGCAACTCCGCTATTACACAGAGAGTGTCCTATTACTGCCAAATTAAATGCATAGTTAGGCGAATTTAGGACACTTAATTTAATGTGTTCCCAAGAGTTCACTATGGCAGATTCCACAAGACAGGCCTTTATCGAGGTAGCAGGAATTCCTGGAATTGCTCTCGACTCCAAAGCTCCATTTGCTTGCTGAGATGCAGTTTAACCCCTTCATGCTGGGGAAACAGCTCCTTGCTCTTGGCTACCGATAGAAGCTGCCATTGGGAAGGCGAGGATGCTCCGTAATGTGCTTTTGAATGGATTGCAGTGGAAATGAGGTCAAGAGATGTTGTAAAGCAGAGCAGGAGCTGAAGGTGAATGGGGAGGAAGCAAGCAGGGACAGCAGTGGGCACATAGATGCCTATAGTGCCCCAAACACTTGGTTTTCATTTGTCCAGTGCCAAGGGGTTGAATTGACGGATTCAACTGGGTTTTCCCCATATAAATAGCATCTGGTTGTATGCAGACATCCCCTCACAGCTGGAAAAGAGGGTGGCAAATCCCTACACTATAGGAACTCATGGTGCGTTTCCCTTTGCATACATCACCCATCCCTGTTTGGGAGCTGATGCATCCCTGTGCCAGTGCTGCCGGCGCAGCTCTGGGTGTGCAGAGCCTAGGGGTACCGCAGCACCCAGCTCCTGTAACAGGTCACTGCAGGATGTTGTGCTTTGTAAGGCTTTAATTAAAGGCCAACAACAATAGGCCTCATTCTTCATCCCCTTACACGTTTCCTTGAGTGCAGCCCGGGTGTGAAATGCAAACAGGCTGATTTGGTATCAATTTACACCTCGTTCTGCAGTGGAATAAATAAGGATGGGCAGGGCAGGGATGGGAAAAACCTGGCTCTGTGTGCGCCGTGCTTCCTGTTCTGCTGCAGCGGTGGGGAGAAGAAGGAAACGTGAGTTCCTCTGTTGTGAGGCTCTTTCAATGCAACTATCACTTTGCATTGTGGACTTGGTGCTTATTCTATCTAAATAGCTGTATTCAGGGAGCTACTGGTATGTGCTGCCCAACACTTGAATTCCTTAAGGGCTGGGGTGTTAGTAGGGTTGCAATGCGAGCAGTGGAAGGGCAAACTGAGGTCTTTGGTGTTGGGAGCTCTCCTCAGTGCATCTACCTGTTGACTGGCTGGAAAACCATATATAGCTTATACAACAGTGTATATTGGCCCTGTAGTAGGTAAAGCTGGGTGACCTGAGGTGCGCTGGCTTTGCTTTCCCCATCAGCGTGGCTTTTCCTACCGGAGATTTGATGAAGGAGTGATGGTGTGGGGTCTGCAAGGCTCAAAAGGTGCCACCAGAAAGCACCTCTCTCCCTGTGCCTTATGTTTTTAAGGCCTTATCTGCCATATGGCTTCCAGTTGGGATGATTTATGGGGTGAGGAAAGCATCCTGATAAGTTTTACAGCAGGGCCCTGCACAGATGGGGGGTATCAACAGCCCCATCCAGACAGCCCTAATGGAAAGTGCCGGCTCCGAAGAGCAAAGCCTTATTTATGACTGTCTGTAATGCCATGGCTGGGGATTTATTATCACTTCTGCCGAGCAGAGCTGGGGAGAGGCTGGGAAAGGAAGGGAATGTGGAGGGCAGAGGGCAGGATGGGTACTTATTGGGGGAAGACACAGGGAAACGGGAGCAGAGCCTGGCCATACTTTGCCTTCAGAGCAGGCACCTTCCTGGGTTCCAATTGTGCTCTGAATGCTTTACATCTCTGGCCAACACCAAGACCCTGAGACCCATAGGGAAAAGGAGACTGGAAAACCAGCCCTCTAATAGCCATTACCAGGCTGGAAATGCCTGGGATAAATCAGGGATCAGGGAAATGGTGCGGAGATGAGATGCTGGTCCCGCATCTTCTCGGCCAATGCTACATTTACTGGAGGGATGGAGGGGGGGGGGAAGGAATAAATTCAAAAAAAAATTAAAAGGGAGCAGCTATAAAATCTTGATACTAATAAAATGTTCCAGGAAGATGAATTCTTCCGATATAATGGTGATCCCTGCTACCGAAATGTTCCACAAATACATTTTCATAGCCCCACTCAGTATTATTTGTAGATCTTTTTGCAACCCTTGTCAACAAATTCCTGATAAAAAGGAGACACTTCGCTGTGTGCTAAAGCTATGAATTTAGGAAGTGTCAACTGGGCCTTATTTATGGCGCAATCTTGGGCTTTCTCATTTTACTGATGTGGTTTGGTGCAGGCTCGCTTCCACCCTCCTCGCTCCCCGCTTTGGGATATTAATACTGCCGCTGTCTCGGGCCCGGCGCTGACTTTCTCAAGGTGCAGGGAAGTTGTGTGCCGCAGACAAATCTCTCCACGTAGGAAAATCCATCAAGGGGAAGGGGGGGAAACACTGCCCTGGCAAACATCAGGGTTCTCCCCCGTGTTGTTAAGGCAGTGCTGGTGTTTGCTCCTGCTGCTCTGTCGCCCTGGGCAGGGTGATGGTGACCTGGGGGACAATGGAGGAGGAAGCGGCTGGTTAGATAGAAACGTAAGCCCTGGGGAATGGGATGGAGGGAAGGGGAATGCTGGGAGGGCTCCATTCCTGTCTAAGGCAAGGGGCTTTTTGCACCTCCCCTTCCATGCATAGGCTGGGAAGGGGTGGGATGGCTCAGAATCCTGCCTGGAGCTATAGGCAGGTGCTGTGGCGTGCCGGGAGGAGGAAGGCACGCTTTAGAGGCAAGCAAAAAGGCAATGTGAGTTGTTAAAGCGGTGAATGCCCCCAGAATGAAGTGAAGAGGAACAAGGTAAGAGGTGTGAAGGAGAGAAGGGCATCTCTGACAACACACTGCAGGGGATGGAATGGTCAAACTGGTGTTCTTCTGCTCTGTTTGGCCAGAAGTTCATAGACTCATAGAATGGTTGGAAGGGACCTTAAAGATCATCTACTTCCAATGTCAAGTTTCCAGCTCAGAGGCTGCGCTTGGCATCCAGCTGACCAATAAAGGCTGCTTTGCCTTGGGAGAGCCTCCTTGCCTGGCTGTAACGCAGGCCGGGGGCCTAAGTTTCCCTTAGAAGTTCTAGCTGAGGTTGATTTAGGTTCCTCTGGTGAGGCCCTGGCATTGAGCAATGGTCCTGTGACTCACAGCTTAGCCCCAGGCTCAGCCTCCTGCAAGCTTCCATCCAGGACTAATAAAGGAGGCTGTGTAAAGCTGGGGGTCTTGGGAAAATCTCTTTTCCGGTACAAATCCATGTACAAATCAACAGCAGATTATTCAGGGGTTGTGCTCGGAGGGGCGGTGACAGTCCTGCCCGAGGGCACTGCTCATGGGGAGCTGTGCTTGCCGAAGCTGCGGGTGAACGGAGCTGGGGGAAGGTCTGGATCTCCATCTCCTCTGGAGACACTTCCAGGCTCCCAGCTCTGTACCGGAGCCCTCCACCAGTGCCCATCGCTCCTATTGCCGCTGGCACAAGCAGGTATTCCAGCCTGGAGCAGTGGCTTGAGGGGGGTGTTCAGCCGGCGTTGGAGGAGGGATGCTGCAGCACTGAAGGGCATCACTTGGGTGCTGGAAGGGAAGCTCAGCTCTAATTACGATCTGAGGCCAACTGTGAAGCTCAAATCAGGAACCAGCTCTGGGGATGAACTACGGGCACCCAAGCAATGAACCTGGCTCAGAGAGGAGTTTCCTACATGGAAACTGGAGCCAAAAGGACACTTCCTTGGTCCCCAAGCCCCTTGCCCTCACAAAGTGCTCTTCCATGCACCTCGTACCCTTCCCCAAAAAGGAAGGAGGCTCCAAGCATCCTAGGGCACACGGAGCCAGGGCATTGCTCTCCCCAGCTGCATTGCAGCAAAGCTCTTTCCACTCCTACAAATGAACTGGGAGCACTGGGATTCCCAGTGAGCATGGCCTGATTTTATCCCGCGCTTGCAGAGATGCTTGGGCTCCTCGGGGACAATTAGCTCCCAGTTTGCAGACTCTTGTTTTAACTATGGCACATGTTCATAATTTAAGCTCTTTACAGCGGGGCTTGGTTAACACCGGAGCCTGCTCCCTGCTGCCCATACCTTTTGTGTGGGGGATTTACTGTTCCTCCGTGCCCCTCTGCCCACTGAAATTCATAACGGCTTTCACGCAGCAATAGAAAGCTCGTAATTACAGCTATGTCTGGTGGTGCCATTGGAGCTGAAGGGCCTGCTGGCACTTTCCTTTTAACAGGAATCCAGCTCCCAGCTGGAATGAAATTTGCCCTGCTGACGGGGTTCTTTTTATGGGTTTGCTTGAGCCCTTATTAAAAAATACCCCAGTTCTTGGCAGCGACATTGCCGTGTGCTTCACCTTCCAGGCTCCTGCGCTCGCACTCCGGGCTTCCAGTGGGATCCTGGGAGTTGGGATCAGCAGTGTGCGGGCACTTCATCCAACCAGAGCTGTTGCTGCCTGGGACAATGACGCTGTTTGGGGTTTAGAAGAGAGGTTTCTCTTTAGTTATTCAGTGTTGGCCAGGTAAATGTGTAAGAAATGAGGTCTAATGAAATCAGGGCTATGTAGGGGCTTGGTGATCTACAGACCCCGCTGTCCGTTCATTCTCCATTCACTCCCTTTGTGCTTCTTAAAAGGAGGCAAGCACCCGTCTTGTGAGCCGGTAGAGTTAACGGTGAGTGCTGAGCCATCAAGCCAGGGGATGTGAAGAGCCCAGTTCCAGGGAATGACATGGAACCGGGAGACGGCTTCCAGAAATAGAGAGCAAGACCAGAATAGCGGGTCATGAATCACGAAGGCATCACAGCAGGGGGACCCGGGCTGTTGATGTGCCAGCCATGCTGCTGGCGAGCAGGGGAGCTCCAAATAGAGCCTGCAGACGGGCAGCAGCTCCGCTCATGTTCCACATCGAGTTTCAAGGTGTAAATTCCTATGGGGAAAGTGGCTGGAAGGAGCAGGCTGTCATCTGATCCCTGCACCATGAATCTGCAAGGGGGGATCACGGTAACAGAGTCCAGCGAATATCCCTGCTGGCAGAGCGCTGCTCTTTGCTGGCACCGCAGAATCCTGCAGGGATTTGACCAGCGCAAGGCAAGTTTTAGACAAGTTTCAATGGCAAAAAGGGGAAGCTCTCGGGAGTTTACTCCGAAGTTATGCTCCAGATGCATCACTTCTGATAGCTTTGAGACAAGACCCTTTACTTGTGCTACCAGCGGGGCTCTTTAGCCAAAAAAAGCTTGGTATTTAAAAACTCGCTCCTCTGAAATGTTATTGTCTTCCCAGCGTTGTCTGGATGTGATGAGGAAAAGCAGACTAATAGCTCTGTGAATTCCTCTTTTGATTGGAAATGCCAGGTCTCTGTTAGTACTTGCAGTTGGAGGCGATTGCTATGTGTTAAACGGGGACTACAGCATGTATTTATTTACCTCTAAAGGGTTTTATTACTTCCAAACACGCATTCTTTGCTGATTTGAGCAGCCTGAAAGCGCAGCTATGTGTGTGCCAATGCAGTGCAAACGGAGGGGCCGGTTCCTGCAAGGTTTTCCTGCTCTGCTGAGGGCTCCAGGGTCAGCTCACAAAAAGGAGGTCATTCAAAAGACAAGTGGTGTTTAGAAACTGATAACCACTGGGTTCTGCTGAAAGGGATTTGATTTCCCCATCTAAAAGGAGATCTTTGAGTAGTGACTGATGGGGCAACTTCAAAAGCTCATGGGGTCTGTGGCTGAGATAAGCATTCAAACCTGGGCTGCTCCTTCCCAAAGCCCCTTTGATCTGGAGTTAAAGCTAGAAACCTTGCAGGCTTTATGGTGAGATTCCCAGTGTTTTTAATGATGTACCAGGCACAGTGGGATCCACCTGGCTTTTCCTCTCCGGCCGGCTGGGCTATGGCTTTAGCTGTGGCTTTCCAGGGTGAGATGGGCTGTAACTCCCTGCAGCATCACGGCCCTGAAGCCCCTTTCTGAGCGCTGAGGGGAGGGCAATCAGCCCAACCCCACTGCTCATGGGTGAGTGGCGTTGAGTAGGGCCTGACCCTCACCCCAGTGCATGGTTCCTGTCCAAGGTTTGCTCATACTCATGCTGGTGGCACAGAGGGGCTTGGATGAACTGTTGGGTCGGTCTGAACTGCAGCTTTCACTGGTCCAAGGCCCTGGGTGTTACTGGGGGCTCATGGATTAGCAGATGGGCGCAGGCTGCTCACTGCGGGGTTTAGGAGCACCCACTCCTGGCTCCCTGCTTGAGCAGAGCATTTGCTCGGGGTCTGTTTGCACTCACTCTGCAGTTATGGCTTCTAAAAGCATCATTGCAGGGCACGCATCAGGCTGCGAGCTGAAGCTCTGTTCCCATCCGCGCTGGCAGCAGGCACTGACAGGGTGCTGCTGCTCCCATCCTTGGTTTTAAGCATCGAACGTGTCACACCTGGAAGTGATTAGAATGAATTTTTACTAATTCCGAGCTAATTGCACAATTACTCTTCTATGAAAGATTCAGCTCTCCAAAGGCACTTCACCAGGAGAAATAAGTTGCTCCAAATCTGGCTTGGAGAAATAGCATGAAAGCATTAGGCTGGATCCAGAGCACGATTTTCTTTTCAAATTAAGTAATTCTTTCCAAATACGTTTGAAAATGCTCCGGGCTGACAGGGACGGTCTCTCTGGTACTTTCCAAAGGGGAAAGCTGGAGAAAAGGATGGGTGAACCATGCTTTTGGGATGCATGAGCCCAGGACCTGCCTTCCCCATCCCATGGCACCCCTGGCTCTGCTGGATGGGCAGCAGGAGCTTGACCTGGCTCTGCCTGTGCTCTCTGTCCCCTTGTGAGGGATGAACCGAGCTCCCAGGACTGGTGCTGATCGCTCATCCCTGTGCCTGGCGCAGGATGGTGCCACGTTCAAACCCCCGCGACCCACTTTGACGAGCCGCTTGCCGCGGTGCCTGCATCTCCTGCACGCTTGCAAATGATGTTTACTATTTAATAAGATGTGATGAGAGTGTTCTGATACTTCAAAGGCAGCTGACAGTTTTGCTGGAAATAATCAAGGAACTTTTGGACAATTACGGTGAAGGCTTTGACAGGGAGAAAACGTCTAAACCTTGTAAGTGTAACTAGCACCAAAGTCAAAGATTCTTCCTGCAAACAACTTGAATATTCATTTTTCTCCATTAAGCGTCACTTTCTCATCTATTTATCTTTATTCCAAGCTTTCTTATGTCACTTGGCTTCCTTCAAGCGCAGGAGAGCTCTTTTCTTGTTACACAATGTGATTCTTCCCACCTCCTTGAACTCCCTCGGCTCCAAGCAGGGGGATGGCTTTCGGTGCTGAGCTGTGTCCCTGTCTGTCCCCAGCGCATCCCTGCTCCTGTGTAGGGTAGGGAACACGCCGTGATCCCCATTTTGCACGTTTCCTATCGGACTAAGAAACTCCAAGACCTCTGCAAACCCTCCCAAAGCCATGGTGGGAAGGCAATGGGCTGGATCTGATCACAGAAAGAAATCCTGAGTGATTCCCTAGGGATGGGGCTGGACTTGGGCAATGGAAGGTATCAGTAATTCAGCCCGGATTGGTGAGACTTAAATATCCCTTGAAAGCATCTGACAAAACAGGTGAATTGGAATGAAAACCATCTGAGCTCTTCCTCTGGGTCATCTGATATGCTGATTTGCCCTAATATTGATTGATGTTTAGCTTATAGACATATTGTCAAGCAGGCGCAGGGGGCTGCTTTTCTTGTTGATGTTCAGGGCGAGTGTTTCATTTAATCACAAACCTTCTATCACTCACGGTAGCGAGAAGGAAATTTGATAATACGGCCATAGAGCTAAAGCCACTGATCTAATAAGACTTTTGCGTGGTGTTAATGGGAACACGCACTGACAGATCACTAACGCGCTCGGGTGGCAATTACAGAAGTGATGAGACTTCAGCAGCAGAACCAGTGCCTCTTGTTATCCCATCAGCAAGGCTGTGGACATCGTTAGTTGAGATGAGGATATCCCATTATCCAAGATGCTAATAGGGGAAAACTTGCAGGTCACCACAAAGGTGAATGGGCATGGCAGCGGGGCTCACTGGGGTGCTGCTTGTGCCCTTGCTTTTGCCTCTTCCCTGTTTCTATCCCCATCCCATCCAGCCGAGCTCCGGCGTGCAGGACGGACCACGCCTGACCCCCCTCTTTGGGCTGCTTCAGCCCCGTGCCGCGCTTCGCATCCTCCGGTAGTCACTCAGAGCAGTAATTGGCCAAAGATTAGTCTGTGTAATTGAATGGCAGGGGCTTTGTGTACCAAACAGGGACTTGTCTTTGTCAGAAAGTCTTTACAAAGTATCCGGCTCCGGGTGTCAGGGAGGACAAGTTTTTTAATCATGTTAAAATGATTTATTTAAACGTCAAGCCGTGTCACCTCCCTTCCTTTCATTCCTCAAACTGTTTGTGTTTTTTCTGGATGATAAATTTATCTTCAGACAGCTTCAATATGACTAATTAACTTTGAAATATAAGAACCAGATGTGTGAGCTGGAGAGCTTTCTGAACTCATGCCAGGCATTTCTCCCCCCCACACACACCTCCCTTTCCCTTTTCCCTGCGTTGGAATCGCTTTGCAGGCACCCACAGCACATGGAAAAACCCAGTTGGATGCAGGTCCCTTCCTGCCCTGCTCTGCCCCAGCACAGGGTATGTTTTACCACCTGATGTGGCCGAGACACGGGGTGAGCCCTCCTATCCCTTCCCTACTGTGGGAAGCGAGCTGCCGCATGAAAGGAGATCAAGGCTGGATGTGACACAAAGGGATTTCTTTTAAAGCACATCCTCCCGTGTGAAGTGGGTTTTCCCTTCTCTTCCTATGGGGAGATCGCTCCGAGCTGCTTGAGGAAGGGGACATTTAGGTACCAATGCCTTCAGCAAAGCCTCTCTGCTTGATAGGGGGCCTATAGGAATGCTGGGGAGGGACTCTTTGTCAGGGACTGTAGTGACAGGACAAGGGGTAATGGGTTCAAACTGAAACAGGGGAAGTTTAGATTGGATCTAAGGGGGAAATTCTTTCCTGTGAGGGTGGTGAGGCACTGGAATGGGTTGCCCAGGGAGGTTGTGAGTGCTCCATCCCTGGCGGTGTTCAAGGCCAGGTTGGATGAAGCCTTAGGTGGGATGGTTTAGTGTGAGGTGTCCCTGCCCATGGCAGGGGGGTTGGAACTGGATGATCTTGAGGTCCTTTCCAAACCTAACTATTCTATGATTCTATGATTCTATGATTCTATGATTTTACTCTCTAATGCGTGGCCTCATCCCCATCGCAGGCACAAGGGATGGGAGGGTGAAACCCCTGGCTGAGGATGGGAGCTTTGGAAGGCAGGGTCCCGGTTTCAGTTCCAAATCATTTCTCCTTTCACAGCTCAATCAGGTGTGTGCGATAAGGCGAGGTATAAAGGCTGGGATTGAAACAAAGCTCTGGGAACAGCTCTGGACCAGGGAGGGGGATTCCATGAGGATGGTGCTGCTTGAGCTCTGCCTGATATGGGAAGGGAAAATGGGTTTTTTTGGATCCTGGTGATGAGAAAACCATTCCCTCTCCCAGGCCCTGGGCTGGGGGGGGCATCTTTGTGTGAGATGGATGGGATACGATGGAGAGGTGCAGGAAAATCCCGGGATGCGCAGGTACACGTGAGCAGCTCCGCACAGGCACTGCCAGCCTGCAGCAAGGTTGTCTCCACTGGGAGCTTTCCAGGCTGAGAGATCGGCTCCAGAGGAGCCAGGGGGACAGGACAGGGCTTCCTCTGCCCCTTGTTATGGCTTTGGACAGGCCCCTTGGGGAATTGCCTGGCTCCATTGCCGGCAGTAGCCCGGTCCCCACGTCACTGGGGCAGCGATATCACCCATCAAGTATCACTTAGAGCCTTCTCAACCGAAACGGATTCCTCAAACAAAGTGTAAGTATTCGTGTGAAGAAAATGTTGATTTTGGTGGAGATATTCCCGTTCTCCTTGGAACTGGTATCAAAATAATGTTTTTTTAAAGGGCTTTTTTTGAAAGACTTTTAAGGTTTCGTTTCACCAACCCCGAATTTATCCCGTGGAATAACATGGTGGGTTGGTCTGTTCAAGGAGCTGGGTGCTCTCTTTTAACCCCTTCCAGCACATGGTCCTTTACAAGCATGCTTCACGTTCGCTCCTGCCTTCCTCAGTGAGAGCGCAAGTGGGTGGCAAGGTCAGTTCCTTCAGTCGCAGCTTTCCAGAGCTGGTTAAGCTACTTGTATCCATGCACATGCATGTGGGATTGCTGCTGGATGTTGTTGTGATCGAGCACAATGAGCTCCCGTGGAGGACATCCAAAGGGAAAGTGTAAGGATACCCCCTTGGCCAGAGTGACACCGGAGCAGCAGCTTGCACAAGGTGCCGATGCCATAAGGGAATATAAGTGGATAACGCGCATTGCTCAGTGTGAGGCAGTTCCTGGACTTTTCTGCTGGGCTTCCATTGCCTCCAAATGGATAAAAGGCTCTATCCAGAGGGTGCACGCTGTGGGGAAGGGAGGGATGCTCATGGGGACCAAGACGTAACCAGTGGCGGGGTCCCTTCTCCTCTCCCTGCCTGGAGCCCTTGGAAGGCATCACCTCGGCCGTACCGCTCCTGGCTTGTTAGAGCGCTAATGGAACACTTCGAAGAGCCCAGCGTTACAAACCGAGCTGAACTTTCCTCTCCCCATGCCTCAGCCGTGCCCTAAATATACATAACAGGCTGCTCGGCGCGAGCTCGGCGCCGTCAGTGGATGCTGACAGCCTTGATGCCTCGGCGGGCAGGATCCAACAGCATCTCCCGCTGTACGGCGCTAGATATTTAATAAAGTCCAACCCCCTGGATCAAGGAGGCTGCGATCCCTCCCAGCTCCTTTCTTGTGCTCTGCTCAGGCTCTTTCAAGCCTGCCTGCCGTCTCTCTCCAGAAAAGCCTTTCATGCCTCCCTCGGCAGACTGACATCTTGACAAGTTGCCACGAGTGACATCTGATTTGTACAAATTTCAAGACTAATAAATCTACCTGTCAAAGCGGAAACTTTAAAAGGAGCGAAGCCCAGCGGGTAGAGTTTAACAGAGCTCAAGTTGATGAAACTGTAGGATGGAGAAATTATATCTGTCACAATCCGCCCACATTAGTTCTGTAGAGATGTTGGCAACTGAAACAAACGTCTTTCACAGCCTTGGAAAAAAAAAAAGGAGGGGGGGGAGAATATAAAAGGCGACTGTTAATACTGTGAGTAACAAGTAACAGTTCTATTTGTAAACTAGCACATTTATTTATTTCATTCTTAATTTGCCCATAGACGCGCAAGGGGGGGAGCGACCCTCCTGCTCCCATGTGCCACATCCGCCCCCCGGGTGGGACACGGGGTCTGGTACCCCGCTAGGGTCGTGGCAATGGGGGATGTGCTGCTGTGGATGCTCGTGAGGCCGTGGGTTTGGTGCCAACCTGCTGGCTCCAGCCCTGAAACCCTCGGGATGAAAGCTCCTCCCCAGCCTGAGCCCGGAGCAATGCGTCACCAACCTCCTTTTCTTGCTGGTGTTCTCTTCTGTTCTCTCTCTGCTGCTGCTTCTCTGCGGTGCACCAAGAGCCGGGGACACGGGGACACCGCAGCCTTGTCTCCCAGCTGCAAGCCTGGAACTCCCCAAGGGCTCTGCCCAACTTCCTTCCCGGTCTGTGGCTCGTTTCCATAGGAGACTGCAGGGAATGGCTCTGGGAGCAGAGCATGGGGTTCCCTGCAGGGAAGGAGGCACAAACCCCATCCCATTCCCCCAGCTCGGACCCAGGGACTCTGACCCCTTGGTTGAGCAGCTCCAAAGGGGGCTGGGTGTTTGAAGAGGAGGTTGGGAAAGCATCCAAGCACACCAAAGGAAGGAGATGCTGACTTTCCTCTTTATTGGCGCAGACGGGAGCAGCCAGTTCATTCTGCCTGTTGGAAGGAGATTGATTTGAAAGCCACACAGAGCTCCCATAGCCACGTCTGCAGCGCTGAGCGTGTCTTCAGGTGTATCTGACGACTGAACAACACCTCCGAGCTGATGATTTATGGCAGCCAGTTTGGTTCTGACTTGCCCATCTCCCTTCATTACAGAGGAGACTGGAGTGTTAGCTCTTTCCACTCGAATCCCATCTGACGAGAAGCTCTCTGCATCCTTCCCTGCCTGTAATATTACTGCCTCACCAGTGAGGATGTGCTGGCTCTGCACAGAGGACAGAGGGAAGGGCTGCCAGTGCCTTGACCTGACGTGGGCTCGCTCCTGAGCTCTGCACATAAAGCAGAGCTGCCCTTCAGCACAGCACAGCGCTAGGCAGACCCATGTGTGGGTCTGTAGCCTGCCAAAGCACGTTTAAATCCTGCTTCTAGCGCGGGCCAGGCTTCCTGCAGGTCCTCAGCTTGTGAGGTTTAATCACAACCAGCACTTCTGAGTCCTGGGGGCCCTGATGGGACAGGCAGTGGTACGGATTGGGGCCAGCCCTGAAGTCCAGTCAGCACCGGGCTCCAGGCACAGGGGGATCCACATGGGGACAGGGTGTTTATGGCCCCCCAGTTTCAGTCACATATGGATGCTATGCAAGCAACCATTGCTTCTACCAGTGGACTTAAGGCTGTGCAGGGCGCGGTGCCCTGTCCAGTGGCACGAAGGCAGCACACAGCAGAGAAGCACACATGGACCAGCACCAGTTTCCATGTGCAGGAGCACAGTGGCTTTGTTGTCAAGGCAGCAGGGTTGGTGCAGTCACTGCACGCAGGTCACATCCCCCAGGGCTTGCTCTCGTACCCGTGCTTCTCCCCCAGGGCTGCTGCCAACACAGAGACCCCATGGATGATGCTCTGCTGACCTCAGCCCCTGAACGCCTCAGCCTCAACCCTGGCCGAGCGCCTGCTGCCCATCAGCACCCGGGGGCCCCTCGGGACCATTCCTGGAGCAGGGAATGTTTGCAGACCAGGAGCAGCTGCGGGGAGGAAAGGGCACGGTGGGGACGGCCGAGCCCCATAACTCATGGTGGAGCAGGCGAGGACAGCTGCCGCTTCCCAAAGCAGCCGCTCACTGCTCCCGGATCAAATCCTACAGGAGAGCCAGGAACATGGGGTGCTCGGCACTTGGAGCTCTCCCATATGGCTCCTGCCCATCAGCCCCAAGCCCAACACCCTGACTGCAGACCCAGGTTGAGGCTTCCAAGCACAGGGAGTGACTTGGATGAGCCCCTGGCGTGGTCCTGCTCCTAGAGAAGTCACCGTTCTGCACAGTGGCATTCCCGTGGGATAGAGCAATCGCTGTGGAACCAGGAAAACCCTCTCCTCGTCGCCCCGACCACCTGAATCTCTGGTTGGTGCCTGAAACCTCATCTCTCCCAGCACATTAACACCCACATTGGGATCATCCTGGGCTGTTCCTCACTTCCAACAAGTTGTATTTAGAGATGTGCTTCCACAGGTCAATAATGTGCTTCCCTGTGGCTGTAGAGCTGCAGGAGCAAGCCACGCAGGCAGCTTGGTTAATTGTCCGACAGGCAGGATGGGAGCCGTGCTCAGCTTCAGAGCCACCTAAAAACAGTCCCGCTGATGGGAAAGCTAAGGCAGATAATAGGTGAGATGGGAGTACCTGCCAAGCATGTCGTCGCTGGTAGCATTCCCATGTACTTCACTGGGGTCCCAGTTTGAGCCTCCAGATTCTGGGATTTTAGCATAAACATCCCACAAAAATGGGGGTTTTTTGTTCTTCTTTTCAACATCTGTATTATTTCTGATGGAATTCCTGCTCTGAGGGCTCTGTTGTGACGAAGACTGAATAGACGGGCTTTGATCCTGCTTGCCTCCATCACCGGGGCTCAGCCCCAGTTCAAGCGGGTTCTGGAGCAGGGGGACCTGCACCCCTCGGGTCAGCTCCAGCCTTCATCCCTCTGAGGCCTGGAGCTTCCCATTTGCATTGAATGGCATCGGAAAACCTCTTGCTCGGAAAACCACAACACGCAGGGCTTATCCAAGAGGAATTTAAGTCGCTGCTCTGCGATAAACTCTGGTTAGGGAGATTACGCCTGTTTACCCAAGAAGTAAATATTGCTCAGTGCTTAACTGCTGCCAGATCCCAGGGAACAGTGCTGGGCCACAGGCGATCCCGCAGCTCCGCTGGGAATGGTGCTTTGCCATAGGGATGATCCTGGTTTCCTGCAGGAGGGAGGGCTGTAGAGCCTGGCAGAGCAGGGGCACCCGTCCCTGTCGCCTGATGTGGTTTGCTGAGCTCAGCTAACCTGATACGCTGGATGAGGGATGGCAGGCTGAGCCTCCACGTTATTCCTGTTACGCTCCCATCACTCCGTACCATGTCCACCTCATGTGGCACCTATGTATCTCGACAGTGAAATTAAGCGTGGTAAGGGAAAGGTTTCCTTTTTCCCACTGACACCTTGCAGCTGACACTGGAGCTGATACCCAGCTGGGCCTTTTATTCTGACGCGTCTGCAGTTTAACACCCTGGGCTCATAGCACCGATGCTGCTGCTGCTGCCGGTGTCCATCACTGCTGCTGCACTCTGCTCCTTAGGACAAAGCCCAGCACGTTAAGCATGGACTCCCAGACTGCTTTGGGTTGAAGGGAGCTTAAAGCTCATCCAGTTCCAACCCCCAGAGGACATCTTCCACTGGAGCAGCTTGCTCCAAGCCCCCTCCAACCTGGCCTTGAGCACTGCCAGGGATGGGGCAGCCACAGCTTCGTTCTTAAAATGAGCTTTAAGGTCCCATTCAACCCAAACCATTCCATGGTTCTGCGATCTCTGCAGGGAGCAGAGGGGGGTAATTTGTGACCTTTGCATAGGGACCAGTGAGCACATCCTCACAGACAACAGCTCTGCACATCTGCATGGATGGCAGAAGAAGACAGATAGACCCTGTTGTCTTTCTAATTCCCTTTGTAACGTGGGGGCTCCCCTGCTCGCCCGTGTGCTTATCTCCCCTCCAGGTTTCAAAGCCCCACTAATCATATCCATCACATGCCTCGCATTAACAAGGCAAGCTCCAGGCTGTCACCGCACCTCATGTGCGGGCATATGTTCCAGCGAAGGGCCGGGTGATTTAGAGGGGACCATTCACATTCCCAGTCATCGCTTCAAATGAACAGGCTGCGAGTTTAATGATTTCAAGGTAAAGCTCTTTTATTAAGACAACAGAGGGAACTTTTTTCAACCACAGCTGACATCACTGTAATAAATCACCATCGCGTCTTGTGGGATTGAAAAAGCCAAAATCCTGTCAGAACTGATTTGCCTGGCTACTCGTGCCTCCGGAACGAACCATGTGTTTTTAATCAACAAATCTTTGTTTTGCATTTCTAAGACCCTCGCACTCTTTAAATAGTTCGCATTTACCAGAGGGAGATTTTAAATTCAACACACTGCTTCCTTACTGAGGAGATTAGGAAACAGGACACCACATTACAGACTTACTGCGCTTGTCCGGGGCTTTTGGAGATTGGTTTGTGTTAGATCCATGCGGTAAAGGGAAAGGCTTTCCCATACTTGGCTTTAACACATTAGACCTTTTCTCTCCCCAAAATCAGGACATTTCCTGCTTCTATGAGTCTAACCATCTACTGAGGTAGAAACCCCTGCATTTCTAGTAAAGGCAATAACATCTAGAGAGGTGCCCAAAGCCTCTGAAGCCAGCAGGGATATATCCCTCTTCACCCCGCATCCCATGGGCAGCCCTGCAGCTGGTACCCTGTGCTCAGCATCCCCCGCATCCCATGGGCAGCCCTGCAGCTGGTACCCTGTGCCCAGCATCCCCCACATCCCATGGGCAGCCCTGCAGCTGGTACCCTGTGCCCAGCATCCTCTTCATCCCACGGGCAGCCCTGCAGCTGGTACCCTGTGCTCAGCATCCCCCTCATCCCATGGGCAGCCCTGCAGCTGGTACCCTATGCCCAGCATCCCCCGCATCCCATGGGCAGCCCTGCAGCTGGTACCCTGTGCCCAGCATCCTCTTCATCCCACGGGCAGCCCTGCAGCTGGTACCCTGTGCCCAGCATCCCCCTCATCCCATGGGCAGCCCTGCAGCTGGTACCCTGTGCCCAGTATCCCCCGCATCCCATGGGCAGCCCTGCAGCTGGTACCCTGTGCCCAGCATCCTCTTCATCCCACGGGCAGCCCTGCAGCTGGTACCCTGTGCCCAGCATCCCCCGCATCCCAGGGGCAGCCCTGCAGCTGGTACCCTGTGCCCAGTATCCCCCGCATCCCATGGGCAGCCCTGCAGCTGGTACCCTGTGCCCAGCATCCTCCTGGCTGTCCCTGCTCTCACTGCAGATCCCAACACTGCTCGTTCCTGCCAGGCTTTCCCATTGCATTCCCCCCACACCAGCGGTGTGATCCAGGGCCCGGGGGATGGGGAGGTGCCACCTCCCTGCTCCAGTTTCAAGGTCAGGCTGAAAGCAGAGATGTCGGGATCCTCTTTCCCACAGCGCAGGAACCCCTCCTGCTCTGCCTGGTTGGCACAAATGTCAGGGCTGAGAATAAACCCGGGATGGGGCCCTGTGCCAGTCAGTGTGCCAGGGAATAGCCAGAACCTGTGGTGTCCATGGGGTGCTGCCCGAGGGTCCCCAGCAGGGGCAAACTGGGGCCTGATTCCCTGTTGTATGGTGGCTTTGGGTGGGAAGCCCGGCTGGTGACCAGGGACCTTGTCCCCAGGGAGGATGCTGCTGCACCCTGGGTGCCTGCTCTCCTCCTGGTTCCTCTGGTTGTGCCACCAGTGCAGGCTCGTGGTGGGATGCAGAGAACAGGGAAAGGTGGGGACACCCCCCCAGGGCTCCCCCTTGTCTCATCCCACGGTGCAGCCCCACCAACAGCCCTTTGGGCTGCGCTGGAGCAGGTCAAGGGGGGACAAAGTGACCTCCTTTGGCGCCAGCTCCACTGCCGAGCATCCCCACCGCTCTCACGGGCGCTTCTCCCCCAGGACCACAGCAACCCCTTGGTGCCCCCCTAACCCCTGCATCAGGGATGAACTTTCCCCTTCGGACGAACTCGTGTCAGCCCCTTCCTGCATGACCCCCCGTGGGCAGCATTAAAGTGACCTGCGTGCACAGATTGCTCCAGCACCCTCCCACAGAGCCCATCCAGATCAAAGCCCGAGCTGGGAATCAAAGCATGTGACAGGCAGGTGTCCGTCCCCCTCGACAGGGCCACGATGAATCACAGGCTCTATCCCACAAGGAGATCAAACCGGGCCTCCCGCGGCTGTTGGTTAAAGCTTGCCTTCAAGTTACCCTAATTACAGCTCTCCCCTCGCCTCCCCCGGCTGACTGCTGTCCCATGACCGCCCCTTTCACTCCTTAAAACAAAGGCTGCAGTGAGCAGCTCAGGGCAGCCGGAGCTGCTTGGCCCCAGCCATGCTTTGCCTTCCCTTTCTTCTCGAGCTGCCATAAAGCCACAACCTGGCAGGGGAGCCTTGCCCGCGGGATTTGCCTTCCGTGAAGTTGTGGGTGCGTTTGTTCCAGTTCTGCAGCTTCCCATTTTTCCTCCTAAATGAGGAGAATTGGCTAAAAACCATCGTATTTGCACAAGTGTTGGGCTCCCAGCAGTGGGGGGACCCGGAGGAACCCACTTGTACTAAAGGCTCTTCTCAATCCCCCTTCCCGAGGTTCTCCTCTTGCAGTGACATCAATAGTGGCATTTTGATGAGAAGGCAAAGGAAGTGCTTCCCTCCAGCAACGCTTGGCTTTGATGTGTTTCAGGGTTGCATAAAAGCAAGCCGGGGGAGAATCAAACTGTTTCTGTAACCAAAAACTAGGGGGGGTGAAATGCACATTTTAGACACGTCACATGGAGAAGAAGTGTTAAGGTTTTCCTTTCCCCCTTGAATGTGTGCATTATTTCACTCACACAGGGGGGGGAGCATAAAAGAAAGGCAAAAGAAATCACAGTGTTTCACTGAGCAGCCGCTCGCGGTTGGGAAATCCATCATTCCAATGGCAGATCCTGCTGCAGCCAGGGCTCATCCCCACGGAGGGACCCTCACTGGCTGGAGGGATGGGTGTCCCCTTGCCGGTGCAGCCCGGGGTGCTCAGCTGTGGGTCAGTACCCCAGGGAGCTGCCTTTGCTTTTGAACTCGGTTTGTAGCGGGGCCGGTTGACACGCGGGCTGTCAGGGCGGGCTGTGATTGACGGCAGTGCTGCAGGGCAGGACATGGGCTTCAGCCACCAGTACAGGTTGACTCTGGCAGCGGGACAAACCACCTTCCCTGTGCCCCCTCTCCCTGCTCACAGGCGATCACTCAAACCCCTGCCCCAAACCTGACCTTTTTCTCTCCAGAGGAGCCACGCTAAAAGCAGCTTTTCTTCCCCAAACCTCAGAGGCATCCGGAAGTCCAGGCTCTTCCCAGTTCCCACCATCAGCATCCTCCCACCCTGCCCGCTGCCGCCTGCCAGGGGCTGGGGCTCCAGCACCAAACCCCTGCAAAGCTCCTTGGAAAAAGGGGGCCTCCTCTCTTAAAGAAAGGCTGGAAAACCCAGCCAGGAGCATGGTGCCCGCACACACGCGCACAGCCTAATGCAGTGTTGTTCTGGTCTTGGCCTCACATTGTTAATAATAATAACTGTAAAATTCTGTTACCCACCACACACAGATTGAAGTAGCCAGATAAAGGTCTCCGAGCTCCACAACCTGCTGCTGGGGAGAGATGCTTATCTAAATAAGGTGGGTTTTCTTCTAAAACCCAAGATAATAATGATAATGCTAATAATAATCATAGTAATAATACCTCTTTTTAGCCTGCTTCAAGAGCCAGATCTTATCCTAAACGAGAAAATAATTCTAAGCCCTGGAGAACGCTTTGAAAATTAATATTGATTATTAGGAATAATAGTCCTACCAGGAACACTTCGCACTGTCTAGGGAAAGGATTCCTCCAGGGCCAGGTAATAATCACAATCATATTTAGTATCTGCACTGCACTTTCTATCCTCAAAGCAGATTAACCTCTTCTCTACTAGCTCCATTACTCAGCGTCGGCCTCGCGTGGATGGATGTGAGAGCTGGAAACCTCTCCCACCCCTCGTGCCCCAGCATCGGTGGTCTCCAGAGCCCTTGCAATGATCCCCAAGAGCCCGTGGCACCTTGCATCCCTCCATCCACCCCTCCGAACCCGTCTGCTGCTGCAGCGCCGGCTGTGCCAGGTTCTCCGGGACCACACAATGTGCGTGACGTGCCATTTAACACAACACAATGAAATATTGAAAAGGCTTTCAAAACCTCAACATGTTGAGGCAGAAATCTATGGAAGATGTTTAATACTAATTCTATTAGGCATCTGAGTTAATGAATCACAACTGTAAGAAATCATGATAATCCAGAAGGCATTAGTGACAGATTAGCTTCAAAGCTACCATAAAAGTGCCATAATGCTTACCTAGTGGCATGATTAATACCAGCAATACATAATGGCATTAAGAGGGATGGAGCTGCGCCGCAGCAGTCTGACAGCCCCTTTGCTCTGGCCATTACCCCACAGCGCTCACCCGGACCCATGCACCATCTCCATCGTAGGGCACCAGACCCATGCTGGTCCTGGCACGACCGTGGCCCAAATCGCAGGGTTATTTGCCCAAAGGAATAAGCCCCAGGTGTTGTCCATAGACTTTCTGTCTTCTCCATCACAACAGCAGGGTGGGAGGTGGGTGCTGCAGGTGATGGTGCTCAGGGGGTGATGAGGAAACAGAGGCCATAAATGGGAGCTCAGCATCACCATCACCAGTGTTACTACTGCTCCAGGGCAGGGCTAGAGGGTGCTTGCAGGTCCTGTGCTGTAGGTGCTTGAGCTGTTTCTTCCTCTACAAGTGCTTCAGCATCCCCTCCTGCTGTCTCCTACCCACAGCTTGGCCTGCAGCAGCAAAGCTGATCTCCACTGAGGACCACATCAGGAGAGCTTGGAGCATTGCTGATGGAGGTCCAGCCAAGCGTGCCCTCGCTGGCCAGGCGCTGGCAGCCACCGCGGTCCTGAGTGTCAGCAGAAACGTAAGTGGAACAAGTTGCTATTGAATGAAACTAGACATCTCATTATGGCTTTTCAGGATTGTTTTCCTACATCTTTATTGCTCAGGTTTGCTTAATTCTAGAGTGGATGCCTGCCAAATTGTCTATCAAATTACCTACTGGCAAGTAAACTGAGATTAGTTCACTTGAGTGCGGCCCTCTTCTATTTGACTTATAGCCAAGCAAAATATGGGTTTAATCAAGGGAGAAATTGGACATGATGTTTCAATGAAAGATAGCAGGGTACTATCTGCTCAGCGGAAACAGGGCAAGACACAACCCGGAGGCATGGAGCAGAGGAGGGTTGGCCAGGGCAGCTCTACAGGAATCAACTGAGGGTGATTGCTCTGGGACTGTGCGAGTGGTTTAGGGATGGTGATAAACGCATCCCTTACCCAGAAAACTGCTTGGCTGTGTCCTCTTGTGTCCTTGGTGGGGTTGTGATCACGCAGTGGCCTTGGTTGGGCTCCCCAAGCGCTCGCTGCCCACTGTTGTGTGTCCTTGGGAGCGTCTCATGAGGTTGTGCCGTGTCAGTGGTGTCCTGTGCACATCTGGCTCCAAGCAAAAAGCCCTCCTGCCCCAGAAAGAGGTGGAGCAGGGAGCAGACGCTGTTGTTAGTGCAGTGCTTGGTGATGCTGTGAGGTGGGGCTCACCCCAGGTCTCCTGCAGGTAGGGCAGGTTCTCAGTTCGGTTGAACTTGCACTGACTCCATCCCAGCTCTTGTGATTGATGGTGTTTGAGGAGGTGAAGGAAACCGTTTCACCCACTACCCATAGACCTGGAGCCCCTGGTAGCATGGGCTCCTTGTGGGAAGCCAGGAGGAAGATGAAGCAGCAGAGGCCTGTGGGGAGCAAGCACAGGCAAGCATTGGATGCTTGCCCAGGACGTCTGCAGCTCGTGTGTAAAACCTCTTTGTGCTTCCCTTTGTGCCTCCTCTTGGGAAAACGAAGCATCTCAGTACATGGGCTGGGGGTGAGACACGGGGATGCTTCTATACCCCAAAAGTTGTGGGGTTTTCCATCCTTCACATCTCACTGTGCCTCGCTCTAGAGGCCCTGGGCAGGCGGTACCCCCAGCGTGGGGATGGTTATCACAGCCCCTGTGCTGTGCGGAGTCGTTTCAAATCCCCACCTCCTGGCATCACAGGAATGCGGGTGCATTCCTCTTCTCTTTGGGGTTTTTTGCCTTCCTTCTCTCTTTCATTTTAAGCTGTTCCCAACCCTCACTGAGGCAAGCTCAAAACTTTGACTCCTGAAGGCTGAAAACTGGAAGGTAAATAAGAATCACCCCAAAGTTAATTATACACTTAACAAGTCATGATTCCTCTAAGCCTGTCTCGTTCCTTGTGGGGGTCTGACTCATGATTCTGAGCACTTGCAGTTGGCGATAATATCTTGCTGTAATTTGAATTAAACCACTTGTAGCAGCACTCTCTTCTCTAATTTCATTTAGGCCCAGTGGGTGTCCTGTCTTCCTGGAATTTGTTGGCTATCTAATGAGAGGCAGCCCGGCAAACCCAGTTAATGAATAAAGTCAGGGGGTGAGAAAGGGCTGGGTGGAAGAGGGCTGTGAGAGGGGACGGGGGGACCAAGGGGAGGGGTTTCTAGGGCCATTGATATGGGCTCCTTGCGCATCGGGTGCTGTGTGAGCTGCATCCCTGCAGCCACCCCATCTGCATCCCCCTGGTCCCTCCACAACCTCTTGACCCAGTGCTGAACTCAGGGCTCATCCCTCTGGGCTCTGAGGTTTGATCCTTGCCAACTGCCTGAGTTTTCCCTATAAAGGAGGATGTTTGCCCTTTTGGGCAGCCCCATGGCCCTAGTGGGGGGACCCAGGTATGTGCCAGTGCCTGAGGCCACCACCAAACCCAACTGAGCAGCATGGTGCCTGGTCCCTTGCTGCCCACACCAGGCTCTGAGATGCTGGGGGGGTGTCAGATGTGCTCCATGTGCTGCTTGCTCACAGGTTGTGAGCATCGCTGGAAGCTGGGCACGCAGCCTAGCAATGAAATGGTTCCTCCTCTGCCAAAACAAAAAGCCAGGGGTGTTTCCAATGGGGTGTTTTCCACGGCCTCTGTTCTGTCTCCAGGAGAGCCACTTCCACCAGACCTTTGCCAATGGTTCCTGGGCAGGGAATGTGTCCCCAAAGCCTTGGGTCCCTCCTAACAAGCATTGTGCTCATCAATCCTGTTTTGCAACTGGGGCAGGAGCATCAAACCCACTGATGAGGAAGCAGCCCAGTGCGGTGCTGCAGACCTGGGGCAGCTTGCGGGTACCTTGGGGGAAAGAAAAGGGAGATCATAATGGCACAAGGAGACGATGTTATCCCTTTGTGTGCAGGGTTGGGGAGGAATTAATAAGAAAAAGGAGGAAAACTGCTTGGGGTTTTGTATCTTCAAAAGAACAAGGGGGAAAAAAGAGGCTTCCAAAGCGGTGCGAGTCGCTGAGTTGAATTACAGAGGCTGGGGTCGAATGATTAACAACCCCCCCCGCGCTTCTGCATCGCCATCATTACTCACTCCAAACCTGAGGCTTCTCAGTTACATAGCCCTTCCCAGCCCGGCCATTTTTTCCATTGACTGAAAACACATTCTGACTGAAAACAAACTTTGGATCCCCAAGGCTTGGCACGCCGCGGGTCCTGCACCGTGTTTAATCAACGGGAAGCTAAACACTTTCAATCTGTGATGGCTCATTTGGAGAGGGAGCTTTGGGCCCTCGCTAGGTGCCAGATATAATAACTCTCCCCTTTTCTTTTGCGGAGGCCTACTCTTATAATTTTGCTATTTTTCAATGTCAGACCCATCTTTTGAAGAAATTTTATTGGATTTCCTGTTCGACTTCAGCGCAGATTTTTCTTTCTTTGGCAGGAATATCAAGCAGAAAGGCGGGGGGGGGAAACTCAATCATAATCTTGGAACGAGCGGTATTATTAGTTAGGATTTCTTTGCCTGTTTGCACAAACACATGAAGAGCCCTGCGGGTCACTGGGCCCCTGGCTCTTGTGAACCAGCCCCTGGTGCTGGGCGCTGCTGTCTGTCCAGCTTAAAGCAGGGCTGGTGGTGCTGGTGCAGGCAGGGCATGGCAAGGGTAGGCTGGGCAGGGGCTCTTCTCCCATTAGCCAGGGTGTTTCGAAACCCTTTCCAAGATCTGTTATAGCTTTGGCTAAGCCTTCATCCCCTCAGGAAGCAGAAGAGAAGCGAGTCCAGAGGGCAGGTCTCTGATGCTGGCTCTGCTCTGCCGTGGTTCCTCATGGAAGTGGGTGCTCGAGGACCAAACGTATGTGCTGGGTGCTGGCCCCTGTGTGCACACAAGGGATGCCAGGGGACACCTCTCTGCCCACCAAGCCCCTGGGTGGCTGGGAACAGGTCTGTGCTGCCCAACACCGGCTGTGTCCAGCAGCAGGCTGGTGAAGCTCCGGGGATCCACAGGGATGTGCTTGCTTCTTCCTGCATCCCTCTGGTTTATAAAGGCCTCTGGTGCCTGCGTTTCTCTGCATCCATCCCTGGTCTTGGGATTCAGAGCTGGCCTGGCTTCCAACCTACATCCTGCACTGCCAATCCCTGCGCTTCGGATGAGGGTTTCAACAACCAATTCCTGCTCCCACCTCTTCCCAAAGGAAGCAAGGAGCGGAGCTCGTGCCCTCTTAGCAGAGCACCTTTTGCTGTCTCAAGGTTTTCCAGGGGCTCTCAAGGCTTTTCCTCCTTTTCCTCGGTCAGTGTTTGAGGTTAAGAAGCCTGCTCCAGTATTCAATAAATCGCTTGGCATGGCGTACGCCAAAACAAGAAAATGGAATTCAGATTAAAGCCAGCCTCTGGCTAAAATGATAGTTTATTAAATAAACTGCAGCGCTGCCAATCAACTCCGCTGGCAAGCAATCCTCTGACATTAATCTTTTCTTGATGTGATTTAGGGTACACCTGGGCCTTTGTAGAGTATCTCCCATAATTTCTTTCCCATCTCTCTGGATCAAGCTGCTGTGCTTGGCTCCGTTGACAAATTCCCCAAGTAATCCCTCAAAAGATTGGAGAAATGCTCCAAACGCTCCATTAAATTTATTTTCCGTGCTTTAAGAGCCCCAAAACTATGTCCAATAAATAAGTGTTCACTGTGATTTATTGAAACACTGCTCTGATTTAGAGTTATAGGCAGGGAGAAATATGTCACCCTTGGGAACTGGAAGACCAGCCTCACAAGCGAGACCAGATGTGCTGGTGGAGGATGGAGGGGAGCACAGCCAGGATGGAGGGGGGTGCTCCCAAACTCCATGCACTCTTTGCTCCCTGCTCCCAAACCCCAGCACAAAAGGTCCCTGGTCAAGTTGTCTTGCCTGAGAAATTTATTGTGGTTGTAGTTATTGGGGGAACCATCAAAAGAGTAATTCTGGCCCTTGTTTTTGCACGGGCCTTTTGATAAATCTGATACTTAGAAATATGCCTCCCGCAAGACAGGAAAGCCATTGAGTTAAAATTAAGTAATCTGTCAGTAAACTTGCTGGAATCGAGGCCAAAATGAAACCTATGAAAGCAAGAGGGGGAGAAAGGGAGACTGTGCTCTGTGTCAGCCCGACCAGGGCTGTGGGCTGCCGGCAAGTAGTTCTGTCATCCCTGCCGGTGTTCAAGGCCAGGTTGGGTGATGTGGTCCAGTGTGAGGTGTCCCTGCCCACGGCAGGGGGGTGGAACTGGATGATCTTAAGCTCCTTTCCAACCCAAACCATTCTATGATCCTGGTTATAAGTGAGGACTTGTTTTCAAAGGGGCTCTGTTCGGGTGACGGGCTGCTCTGTGGCTGTGGAGCATCACGCTGCTAGCATCCATCCATCATGGATGCATCTGCAGTATTGGGTACCTCTGCCCCTCGGTACAGCAACATCTGTCTGCGCCTGCCTACCTCAGGGTTCACCCTTTGGAACATCCCAGCCATGTTCTTGCCTCAAATCCCCCCCAAACCATCCCGAATCTTGGGGTGTTGGGCCCTGCATGGCTCCTGCTGGCCTGGCCGCAGTTCAAAGGGAGGTGTGCTGCACCACCTGTGTTTACACTGCACGAGCTGTGCTTTGCTCTAATAAAATCATTTAATACACTCATAACTCTCTTGGCAAGGGCCGTGCTGGTGGGGAGCGGAGCAGGCTGACGGCAGCCCGATGGACACGATAACTCCAGAGCAGGGCTGCTCCGAGCAGGAGGCAACATGAAAATCCAGTCTGGAGCTCCAGCGTTGCGGCTCCTCTGATGTGCAGCCAAGCTCCCCAGGCAGGGAGGGCACAGGGAAGCAGCAGGAGTGCTCACTGGTAAGGATTCCCAGCAGGAGAGCCTGTGGCACTGCTATGGAGCACCGGGATCAGGGAAGCGGGAGCCAGTTCTCCCAGGTTTGATCCTGACACTGCCTGGGTGCCCACCTGCAGCCCCCGGTGCTCAGCTGGATGGGGAGAGTGTTTGGGTATCCCTGCCCCAACATCAGCATCGTGCCCAGCATGAGGGATGCAGCTCCTAGGGGAAGCCCTGCTATGGGTGCACGCTTCAATTGGCCAAACCAAAGGTGGTACCCAAGACAGAGGAGAGAGTGATGCGATTCCAGCCTGGCACCCAAAATGCCTCTCTTACACCCCTCACCCCAGTCTGAATGAGAAGAACCATTCAAACTCAGTGTCTTCTAGCTCTAACCCAGTCTGATAAGCAGAGGATAGGGGGATGCTCTCGGGCAGCTCAACCCCACAGCAAACAGAGGGAGGATTTTGTACAAGTCTGACAGATTATTGGTGCTGCAGAGAGGGATGAAGGGGTTTATGGGGGTGATGGGGCCGTATCTAGGGTCTGGATCAGGCCGTGGTGTGGGCAGAGGGGAAGGTGAACCAAGGGGGTGAGCAGGGAGAAGGAAAGGAGGGGGAAGGAACAGAGCGAGGAGGCATGTGTGCGACTGGTAAGAGAAACAGGATTCATGGTAATTTCCTGCCAGATGCCTGAGCTCCTCCAGCACGCAGACGTCTCACATGCGAAATATCAAAGCGTTCCCAGGAACAAATGTACTTCCTGCAGCTCCTCAGATCTGCCTCCGTGCCAGGGACACCGGGAAGAGCAGCATTCCCGTACCGGGATGTTGTAGGGGTTATATGGGCATCACCCCGTGTTACGGCGCTGCTGCAGGCGTTCCCTGTGAAACGTCAGGCTGGGTTTTTGGGCAGCGCTGCCTGCGCCTCCCCAAGCGCTTGTACGCAGATTGGTCCTGACAGCTTGAATTAATCCATCAGGGTGTCTGATCCGTGCTGGCGACGGGCCTTTGACCCTATCAGCACAGTGCTGCTCCGGCTGAACGTCTCCCAGCCTCAAATTGATTTGGAGTTCTATAAACATCCTGATGTCGGGGCTGGGAGGAGAGGAAAGGGGAAGAGAGAAGCTCCTTGCCTCCAAGAAGCATCTGCGCTGCACGCCGGGATGGAGCAATGGGATAGACACAGGCTCCATCCCATCACCTTAAAGGCAATGCTTCTCACCTGGTTGCACGCTTCTTTGCAATCCCTTTTAATGCCTTACAGAGTTGGTTCAGGATCTCAGTATATGTAAACCCCCCCCTTACACATGAACTTGATTTGATGCTGGGTTTCAAGCTCTTTTTAATGCTCCTAGGGAAGTGGTGAGGTTCATCTGGTTTAACGTTTTTAGCACGGTTTAAGAGCTCCAAGGTGATCCCAGTGTTCTCCTGCCAGGGACCACCGTAACTTGCTCCTCACACCCTTTCTGAGGCATTTTGAACCTTGCAGCAAACCTCCCTCGCTCCTGTTCATGTATCTCAGTGCTAACGAACGCGTGAGCCTTGCGGGTAGGAGAGAAACTCATGCAAAGGACCCAAATGATCATAAATCAGCATTTAGCTGGGCATTGCTTATTATTGTCTATTTATCGTCTATTGGCCTGAGAAGTTAATGCTGACTCAGAACGAAATGTCAGTAACTGCAGACCTTGAAGGCTGGGGAGGATAGATCCTGCTTGGCTGCTGGTATATGGGGGCAGAACTGGCAGCTCCCTAATGGGAGAAGGTGCTGGTTTGGGATCCTCTTTGGCCATAGCAATGCGTTGCTTTTGGCCTTCTTTGCCTATTTTGGGGATGCAGAAGACCTTCCTCATATGAGGTGCTTTTGCCCCTCTTCTCCTCCAGCGTTGTGTGGATCTGTGCAGGACAAGGGCATCACCACCAGCACTTGGGAGGGTGGTCCCCAAGCTTGTAGCCATCCCACAGTGGCCTTAGTGTGCATCAAACTGGTGGGGTAGAGGGTGAAAACATCTCTTCATGCCTGCAGCACAGCAGTCTGCTCCTTCCCCACTCACCCCTCCTCGCCTCCCTGCTCTCGGTGCGTGTGTGCCCGCACCGCCCCGGCACCGGTTATCCCTGTGCCAGATTTCCTCCGGCTCTTGGAGCAATGGGATCACAACAGAGCAACGCGACTTCAAACACGTCCCAACCTGTTTCCTATTCAGCCCATCAAGTCCCGCTCCAGCCAGGAGCTGGCAGGGGAGGCATCGCCGTCGCACCGCAATGGTTGGGGGGCAAAGCAGCCCCATGGGGAAGGCATTTGAGCTGAATTTGGCTGCTTTGGTGTTGTTCCCCTGCTGTGCCTTTATTGCAGCTCTCCAGGCCAAGCCTTTCAGAGGGCTCAGCGGGGTGGAGGAGGATGGGGTTTGGGGAGGGATCCTTGGCATTCCCAACCTGTTCCGTGCCCCTTTGAGGTTTCTTAGGCAGGAGTTCCTGGTTGTTGGCCACCATGGGAAGCCTTGGCTTGGCCACGGGTGGGTTTCCTTAGCTCTGATGGGAAAAGCAGTGGCTCCCTATGGGCCCCAATCCCCGGGCTGAAAGCAGAGCAGTGGCCCCACAAAGCCTCCTGCATTCAGCTGGCCATAGGACCGAGCTGATGCCGAGCAGCCCTGGGATGGGGGGACCCATCCTTTGGGATCGTGGTGTCAGTCCTGGAGCCTGCCCGCTCCTTGTCACGTCTGTCACTTCTCATTAGCACCCGTCAGCCGAGTAACACGGCTTGACTGATGTAATCGGGGCCAACACCAGCGGAGAGGATCTCCATAAGCCTCACACCACGCAGCTTCCCAGCCCACGGCTGCACCGGCTTTTTAATGGAAGCTGTGTTTGGAGGTGCCTGGCACATGGGGAAAGGGGTGTCAAGACACCCTGGACCCCCCTCTGAAAATGAGGGTCTTGATCCAACCAAGAGCTCCTCAGTGGGGCTGGACTGAGCCTGCTGGAGGGGAACCAAGATGCGGGCATAGCCCTGGGGATGCTGGGCAATGCCAGCGTGGCGGGTACCAGCGGAGCCCTGTGTGCTCTTTGAAGCACCCAGCCTACAGGTACCCGCCGGCTGTAGCTTGCACCACGCTCCTGCTCCCGCCTGTTTGGCCTCGGCAGCACCTGACGCACTGTCTGCTGGCACTGTGGCAGGGCACCTCCACAGAAGTGGATGCAAAGGGATTTGGGGTGTTTCTAGCTGCACCCATCCCTCACATCCCTTCTGCAACCACATGCCGTGGTGCTGGTTGCAGCCATGGTTGCATGGTCTTGGGCAGCTCCTAAGGGCCTTCAGGAGGAGTTTGTTGGGGTGAGGTATAAAGGCAACAGGGTCTGGGTTGGGTCTCATGTATGTAAAGGGCACCCCTTCACTTGTGCTGGGCACCGTGGCCAGGGGCTTCCCAATGCCCTCAGGCTGGTAAAGGTGTGGAGACGGGCTGTGGGAATGGACCTGGGGGTAAGAGAAGAAGGAAAAACAAGGATTTTGGGTCACCTGAGGGTTTCTATGGCGTGGGGAATAGCAGCACTGAGGTCTTGCCTCTCCCCTGCTCCCTGCCATCCAGGCTGGCAACCACGTTCCCCTCCAGCCGCAGCAAACCCCAGCACATTCAATCCCACATAAAACAACATTGTCTTGGTTATTCCAAGGAAATTCCAGCCCCCCTACGTGGGGAATCATGAGTTAAGGTCTCCTTCCTCATCCCCATATGGCAGAGGGATGGGGATGCTGCTGTGGGGGATACAGGGTGTCCAGCATAGGGGTACTCAGAGAGGCGGTGGTACCCACTTGCCTCCCATCAGCAGGCACTAGGAGCAAGGGTGGGGTGGTGGGGACAGCGCTGCCACTGACCCCCATTCCTTGTGGATCAATGGATGTGGCAGGTTTTGGTGGGTTATTTGCCGAAAGTACTTTCTCACTGCAAGTGTCGTATGTAACGAGCAAGAGCATCCGGCACTTCCGGGAGATCAATACCTCTGCAGTTGTAAATAGCCCTGGAAATCGATGGGGGATGTAAAATGTATTTCATCTGTTTTCACTTTTAACATCTCTTTGTAATAAAAACGCCATTTTAATAAATGGAAATGGGGAGATTCACTGCTGGGCCACGGCGGGGCTGGGGTTTTGTCACCCACCACCACCATTCCTTGAGTCCAAACCACCCCGATGGGGCCGAACCGCTTCGCCTCCTCCTTTGTCCCTCCTGCTCTGAGCCAAAGCCATCCCATCACCCCATCCCCTGGCCTTGGCTCACGCTGCCGGCTCCAGAGCAGCTCCCAATGCAAACTCATGGGTGCAACTCTCCCTGTGCAAAGCCTCTGAGTTACCAAACTGCCTCCTTAATCCCTTGAAGCAGGTATTTAATGCCATGCACAGACGTGTAGGTGTCGGGCCCATGAAGCAGGGTGGGGTTATGCTCTCATCAGCTTTTCCCTTCTTTTCCATGTGGTTCTTACCCTGCAGACAAGGTGCACCATGAGGGGAATGGCCCGAAACTAAATTCTCACCTCCAAAGGACGGAAAAGAGCCCCTCGCTGTACCTTGGGCAGCTCTGGAAGTTGAATCTTAACCCTATTGGTAATTACTATGCGGTAGCCACTTGTTAATTACAACACAAAACCTTTCCCTGTGCAAGAGATGGAGTTATGGATGAAATTCCCTGATCAGCACTCACGGAAGGGCCAGGACGGAAGGTGGGGAGTAGCAGGGAATTGTTCTAAATTTGCCTTTCTGGTAATTATTTCTCTCTGGTTTAATACGGGCTGACCTTGGAGAACGTGGAAGGAAAACGGGAATACGGAGCGTTTGCTTTCAGAGGAGTCTCTCCTATTGGTGCTAGCCATGGGGACCTGCTGGTGGAGACACTGGTTGCCCACACAGCACCAAGCCACCAAAACTCCTTTGGAGCACCATAAAATCTTCCCTTATTTCCCAAGCAGCCAAAGCTTTGGGAGAGCAGCGTGTGCAGGGCAGCATCCGGCTGCACGGGGCAGGATAGCGAGGGCCGCGCTGCAGAAGTGAGGCTGCATTTAGGAGAAGAGGTTGGGAAGACCTAATCCCTGCGGGGCAGCCCCCGTGCTGGCATTTGCCACCATGGATTTTGCATCTTCCCACTGGCATTTCACCGCAGGGCTTGGAGCAGATGCTGCCTGGTCTGAGCTGACACGGCTGCTCCTGCGGTCCAGCCCCTGTTTGCCCAGGTGAGAGTTGGTTATGGGGTGGTTTCAAGTGTTTGACCTCTTGTAAGTAGGTTTCTGTGCTCGCAGAACACCACCAAATGCTGCTTCGGATGGGAGGAGAGGAGGGAGCCAGGGCAGAGCTTGCTTTGCCTGGGAATGCTGTGGTGCCGGTGCCCGCTGAGCCTCACCCTACCCGGGAGAGGGCACGGACGTGTCCGGACAGGGTCCCAGACATTCCTGGGAGACACACACCTGAGCGCTGGGAGCTCCCAAGGCAATTAGCATCTCTGTGCTAACCGTGGGCTTCTCCTCTGTCTAGGCAACTCCTTCATCAAGGTGTGGATCTGCTTTTGTCTCCGTGCAAGCAGCGCATCTCATGGTGTTTAATTAGAAGCTTGGCACAACAGGAATGCTTTGTACGGCGATCACCAGCAGCCAGGTCAGTGATCCCCTCCTGCCCCGGGTGCTTCCTCCCCTTGGGGTACCTCCAGCACGTGCTGCTTTCCCCACTCTGTGCCGTCTCGCTGAGGTTTTGCTGGTGGTGTGCCCACGGTCAGAGCACCGGGTGCCAGGATGCAGCCCCAGGATGTGACACTTCTCCGAGCATCATCCCAGCCACTGGGCACTGGCCAAGTGATGCAGCGGCTCATCCCCGTCGCCATCAAGCAGCAGGCAGAGGTACTTTTAGTGTCTGTAAGAACAGAGTGGAAGTCAGCAGAGAGATAATTACAAGGCAGCGCATCTCTGTGCCCTGTGACTAAGGCACCATGTAGAGCAAAGGTAGGAACAAACCACCAGAAGAGCAAATAAATAAAGAAGGCAGCTTTAATAATGGGGTAATTACCTAGCTTAAGTACACAATCATCTAGCATTTTGCTAAACTTTATGACACATGATGACAAGTTAATAAATGAGATGTCTTACCAGCAGTAAAACAGCTGTTACCAGCCACCTTCTATGTCTGGGTAGCCCAGAGCAAAAAAACCCACCAAGCCAAATGAAAAGAAACTGGTTATTTCTGTTTGTCGAAATAGCCCAGGTAATAAATCACCATTAATGATGCTGTCATTTATCAAAGGGAAAGCTCTTGTTGCAAAAGCCTTTGAAGTCGTGGCACCTATAATTTCCTACCTATAAAAAGGTACCTTTGTGTGTGTGTGTCATACCTGGAGCCGGCGGCAGCCAGGAGGTACCGGGAGTTCATCGCCGCCCCGTGCCCTGTCTCAGGAGCATGGTGAAGGGGGGGCTGCCCCAGGCAGGCCACCACGGAGCCCCACATCTGGCAGGGGTCGGTTTGTGATGGTTTCAAGGTGGTTTTCCTCCCCTCCCTATAGCTAATAGCTTGTTTACCCAGGAATACTGAGGTGGTTAATTCATGTTCATTAACGTGGTTAAAATAATCAACTTGACATTCGCAATGGCCGGAGCAGCCAGGAGCAGGACTCGGTATTACCGGCGTAGTGAAGCCCCTCGCTGCTGAGGCTGAGCAGGCAGAGGTCAGCCCTTGCTGAGCCTCAATGGAGAAGCCTGGATCTCCCTGCTGCCCTGGCCATCATTATGGCGATGTGATTACTCAGCATCTTCATCTAGCACCGTGTGCTGCATCCACCTCATCCCTGCCCCGGTCCTTCACTACACAACCACAGTGCGATGGGAACAAGTTGGGGTGACAATTACAAACACGAGCAGTCAGGCTGTCACCGGAGATTAAATCCTCTGTCACCAGAGAGCAGGAGGTGCCAGGCACTCGAGCTAAAGGAACATCTCCCTTTAGATGTGAGAAAGCAGCAGGTCCGTGTAGCCGCTGGGAAGAGCGGTAGCAAGAGATGGGATCGCATGGGTCAGACACACAGGATCACGGTAGAGCTGGTGGCTGTGGGGACCCGATGGGCACAGCAGGGCTCTGCCCAGCCCTGAGCATGCAAAGAGGTTGTGTAGAGCACAGCAGCCCCACTCCATCCCTTTGCAGAGGGGATATTATGTTTAATGGGAGAGATCTCACAGCATGGCCATAGCATCCCCAGCACATCCCTTAAGCAAAGGGCTCCGCATCCGGAGCATCCCTCTATCCAGGAGGAATGTGTTTCTTTTCTGGAGGCTTCAGGAGGGTTTTTTTCTTCCTTCTTGACTATTAAATGAGGCAGCTCCTACGTGGCTTTGTCATTTTCCTCCTGCCGAAGACGCTTTCTCTTTTCTTCTCATCTGAGCGGCAGGCACCTCACCCGCCTCATAAGCATCTGCTACAAGAAGTCTTCACCTGTCACCTCTTCCCAACTGACTTAAGAAAACAGGATAGGAAAGGTATAAATAATTAAGAACCATCCAACACAGGTGCAGCGACTAAATATCAAACCTGCCTGAGCATCACCAACGCTCCCTTGATAGCCAAGGGGAAACTAACCTACTTTGGAGGGAGGAGGAGAAGAGAGCCACGTGCTAGAACTGTGGCCAAACTGGTTCCACTTCCCATCGAGGACTCCTGACCATGGGCTAACCCACTCACCCTGCAGATTGCAGCTCCCCAAAGTTGCCATCATCCAAATAGACCTGGAAAAAGCATCCAAAGGGAGTACAAAAGCAGCTCCAGTGCCCAGCGCACGCAGCCTGCGCTTCCCCCTTGTATTTATGGGGAGAGAGGAACCTCTTGCTTTTCTCTTGCTTCTCCCCATTAACATGCATGATTTCCTGATCAAATCCTACAGCCGTCTCGGAGCTTGTAAGAAGTTAACATCAAAGCCGTGGAAGGGAGGGAATGGCAAGTGCTGGAGAGAGATGTCACATTAATGTCTGGCTCTCCGAGAGCTTCTGCATTTTAAACCTTGCTCATCAAGACTTCGCCTTCATCACCCTGCTTTATGGGGAGGGAAAAGATGCCACGTACAAAGAACTTCACTCCTGCACAGGAGAGGTTTTGTAGCCTGGGACAGTGGGGATGGTCCTGCCTGGGGAGAGCAGGCTCTTCCACACTGAAGGATGTAAATCCCGGTGTCATCAGGGCATAACAAGGCTGATGAGGGTGAGATGGAAACTTCCCCTTTGGGCGCTTGGGTAACTGTTGGTGAGGGCGTCAGTGCAGCAGAGCCTGAATAAATCCCCAAGTGAGCAACCAGGGAGATAGTTAACTTTTGGAACAACTTACCTGGGAGACGGAGTATCCATCACTCAAGGTCTTTATGGAGCAACCGATACCCTGCTGAAAGCTGCTGGAGGTGACCCCGCAGCCCAACTGGTGGGAAATACCCTCCTGGGATTGGAAACCACTGATTTACCCGAATCTAAACGATCTGCAGGAATCCCCCTGGCTCCAGCTCACAACGAAAGATAGGAAAGCTGCATAATGGGCTGTCAGCCTGCCCTGGCCTGGGGATGGCAGGGTCACCCCGAGCCATGCGCTGGGCACGCTCTGGCTTCCCAGGGCTCCTGGATGCTCCGGCATCGGGATACCAGGGAAGAGGCATTTCAGCTCTCCCACTGCTCAAACCCCCAGCCCTCAGGCCTGGTTATTATTGCTTTACTGAAGTTGGATTGGGCCCCATCTGGGGATGAAATAATGACCGTCTTCGCAAGCTGTATCCCTGGGAATTGCTGCCTTGTCTCCTGCACCTCTGAATGGCGGAGCCCGGAGGCAGCATGGATAGGTGGGATCTGTCTCCTTGTATATGCCAGGCAAAGAACCAACAAATTCCCAGGAGGAGCCGTTCGTGTTCACTTGTGTTTCAATGCAGGAGGGAAGCAGAGGGACAGGAAAGAGTTTCAGGGCCTTTTTCTGCATGGGATAGAGTAAAAGATCCCAGCCATCCCGTGCTGCGTGTGCTGGGATCCCCCTGATCCCCCCCCTGCCCTTCCCGTGGGGGCTGCAGGAATCTCTCTGGACACCCATTAGCCAAAGGAGCTGCTTTTATTTGGGCTCCATGGCACAGTCCCAGGGAGATTTATGGCCTGAGAGCCTTTGATGTGGGCCCCTGATAAGCATCAGGGATATTTTCGTTTCATGACAATGTCAGGCAGTGAGCTGGGGCTGGAGGGGGTTTATGGGCAGCGATGTTTCCTGCAGCCACATTCCTAGGGAAGGCCAGCCATTAAGAGGGAATCATAAACCCCCCTCTGGAAGGCTTTATAAACAGAGGGAAGCTTCTCCTTTAAGGGAGAGGATCGGGGAGTATTTCCATTTCAATCAGGGGCATCTCTGGAACAAGACCGCAGCAGAGTTTGTCAGGGGATTAGCTCAGGAAAAGAGGGAGTGCAGGATTTTTCCCCTTCGCACTCACTCGCCTGTTATTCCAAATTAGGCTGTTGGTGTTCGGCTTGGAGGAGGGTAATGAAAACCAGAAGGGAGCTGCAGAGAGAGCCTGCCTGCGGGCAGGGGATGGCAATGGGGTGCTGGAGGAGTTCAGGCACACACAGAGCATCCTGGTCCTCGAGCAGAGGATGCTGGGATGGTCCAGGATGCAGAGTTCAGGGCATTGCATGGCACTGATGGCACCTTGGGTAGATGCAGCACTTCTTCCCATCGCGGTCCTGGCTGTATCCTGCCACAGCCGCCTCTGCTCACTGTCAGCTGCTGCCCTGTGAGTTATGGGAGGTTTATGCTCTGTAACACAAACCCACCGAGTGCTTTTCTCTCCCTCCTGGTCATTAAAGCCCCAGCGCTGAGCACACACCTAGTATGAGCAGCCATTAAAAAGACATGGGTTAGGCACAGGGAATGCAGCCCGGCACTGGGTGCCCATCCAAGAGGAGGCAAAAGCAGCTTCCCTGGTGTATGTGGGGGGATGTGGCCTTATACAGGCTCCAAAGCTACATTGCAGTATTCCCAGGGTGGTTTTTTGGGGATGCCTTTTAGGGCAGGAATAGGGATTCCTTCCGCACCCGGACATCCCAGGGAGCTTTTCTTCTCTAAGGGCCTAATTCCAGGGCTGAGCTCCTGGCTTTAAAGACAAATGATTAAAGCCCAACAAGTTTGACCTGCCCAGGGTTTGGGACGCTCATATAGCAATGGTTTTCCCGAACTTTACTGAGATACCAGGGGTGGAGGTAGCAGGAATACTTGAAGCACGTATTATTTGGAGGCAGCGGGCGCCCTGAGGAGCCTTCATAGGGATGGAGAGGAAGCACTGGGGCTGGCCAAAGCCCTTTGGTCAGGCAGTGGGAGAGGAGGAGAGCAGCATCCAGGGATGGAGGTTGCCCTCATTTTAGGTCCCAACTCTTCCTCGTGCTGGCTGGGAAGAGGGAAGGGGTTCCCATCAGTGTTTATTGCTGCTGGTGAAGGCACAGGAAGGGAGTTCCAAAGGTTGCGTCTGGCTTGGAGCAGCATTCCCAGAAACAGAGCTTCTACCGAAGGCTGAAGGCTAAAGGCTGCAGGAAGAGCTGTGCTGCTTTTCTTTATGGGAGATGCCTCAGCCCCGGGCACAGCCTCAGCACGGGGCTCCCCGCTAAGGGAGCAGCACCACTGCATCCCATCCAGAACGGGACCGGGCTCCATCCCTTCATCCCCTGCTCAGGAGGCTCTTGCAGAACCTCGCTCCCCTGATGATTTTAAGCTTGCTTCTCATTTCCAGCCCGCATCTTTTTCATGGCTAATTCCTCCCCTTTGTCCTTGTGCCAACATTGTTCTTGAAGTTAAACAGCTCGTGCCCCCGCCTGGTGTTTACCCCCTGTGTGTTTATAAAGACCATCATTTCCCTGCTCAGCCCCAGTGCTCAGGGATAAACAAGCTCAACTCAGCTGGGTTTTGGTTGCTCTTCTCCTGGTTGCTGCATCCCACTGGCCAGCCTGGTCCTGGACCCCATCCCTGCATCCCCCAGCACACCCAGTCCCCATCCTTTCAGCAAGGAGGGAGAGGTTTGGGATGGGAAGGGCACCCACAGAGGGATGCATGCAGATTCCTACCAGCACCGGTGTGAGCACCAGCGCAAAGGCCAACGTGAGATGGAGATGGGACAATGGGACGCTCCAGGCTGGGAGCATGGGAAGTTTCTCTGCCTCCCCAGCAAGCAGCATGGCAGGACAAACAGGTTTGGTGGGTGGCGTGGAAGACATAAAGGGGAGGTTTGCCCAGCATACCAGTGCTGGCAGAAGGAAGTCTCAGCCCAGTGCTGCAAAGGAGCAGGCATGGGACATGGGATGATCCCTTTGCTGTTTCCCCACAGGAGATACCCCCATTGACACGGCTTTATGCAAGGAGGCTTCGCAGGGCTTCCCATGACTCCCAGTCACAGGAGCAGGGCAAGGAGGGAACAGAGCTCCTGGCCCAGCCTCCTCTCCCTGGGTCTGTATTTCACAGCAGAGCAGGTACCCATCCGCCGTGTCACGGTGGAGAACCAAGAACTCAAAGCAATTTTAAATGAAGTTTCAAAATGATGAACAAAGAGCCCTTGCCCATGTTATACAGCGAATAAATCACACCAAAATGATAGCTGTAATTCCCAAAAGTACACAGAGAATTGATTTCCCGATGACATTTATCATGATAAACCGGTGCAGCAGCATACAGGCACATCTTCAGTTGCAGCTGGTTGACTCCCTCCCATTTATCACCCATCCCATCTTCACCGGCCACATTTGCACTGTTGCACAAGTGATTCTTGCTCCTAAGGACAACAATCCTGGGGCCGGTTTCAGCTCAGCCGGTGCCAAAGCTGGGGCTGGGTTTGCCTCTTGCCCCATGCTGACTCAAGCCACAGGCACGGGTATAGGGAGAAGAGGTGGTTTAATGGCTCACCCAGCACTGTGCCCGCACAGGCAGGCTCCCAAGCCATGGAAATAGTTTCCATGGGTGGACACAAAGCACCTCTGGATTGCAGATGGAGCCTGGGATGGTTTAAGCCATTCTCCAGCCTGGGCTATAGGGAAATCTCCCAGGATGAAGAGCATGGAGCAGCCGAGCTGAACACAGGGCGAGGGGCCAGGGGGAAGGAGCAGGGATGTGCCATGGAACAGCTTTGGATCTCACCCAAGAAACCCCCCTTTAATGCTGGAGCAGGACAGGCAAGGAGCATCGGCCCCAAGCATCCCCAAACCCTTCCCGAAACCTAAGGATGCTGTCGCAGACGGCAGATGCAGCTCCATGAGGATAACCTTGCTTTCAGTCCCCAGCCAGATTTGTAGCTGAGCCAGGGCTGTGTATGTGTCTGCCTTTGTCAGAGCCTCGCCAGCCTCCTCCGCTCGCCTTTATTTGTCTTGCTGCTGTTGCAGCGAAAATGTATTGGCTTTGCAGTTAGTGATTACACGTCATCACATACCCAATTTATAACACCATACCCCAAAGAACAGCTGTAATAAAGCCAGGCCAGGAAACAGCAATGTTATAAACCAGAGCAGTCAGCGCAGAGGTCCCTGCATGTGTGCAGGGAGGAAACCACTCGAGATGGGGAGAAGGGGAACGTGTGTGCCAGGGATGGGGGCTGCATCCCATAGGGATGTGGGTGGGGGGAGCAGGGGTGTTCAGTCCCTCCAGGCTGGGCAGGAGGGGTTGCAGAACCACGTCTGGTCGGGCTTCTGGGAGGGGGGACCCAGCTTTGCACCCAAGCAGACCCAAAGCCAGGCACAGAGCCAGGGTTTCCATGGTCTTAGTCCTGCTCAGCCCCTTCTTTCCAAGAGGAGGAAAGGCAAAGGGGGGGCTGTTATCTCCACAAACTTTGATTCTCCCTCCCTGCCTTCCCATGAAGCCCCCCAGGCCCGGAGCTATGGTGCCAGGAGATGCTCTCCAAGAAGATTTACCCAAACCAACCCTTTATCTTCTATTATTCATGGGGCCCAGGAGACGCAAACCCTCGCAGCAGGATGGGCTGATCACCGGCAGCGATAGAGGAACCCATCCCGATAGCAGCGGGGCTGATAAACCAGCAGCAGCAGGAGCAAAGGTAGAGATCACCTCGCTTCGTTATCAGAAAGGTTTTGTTTAATAACCCAGGGTAATAAAATGCACCTCTGGAGGGCTTTGCCCAGATAAAGGCATGCGAATCGGTGATAAAGTGGGTTTGAATTTAGATACCACAAAGAGCATGTGAAAGCCCATTGTTCCACCAGCCTCTGCCCATGACCTTGGCCATGTCTGGTGCTGCTCCTGCACCCCAGTGTGCCTGGAGGAAGGGATTGGCCTCCCATATGGAACCTGGGGGGGGCTTCCAAGGAGCTGGGATGGGCCACGCATTGGTGGTGGCAGCAGGACCATCATCTTCCAGGGTGATGCGGTTTTCCAGAGACAGCAGAGCTTTGGGAAAGGGCTGAGGAAAAGTCCATGTGCCCTAAAACTTGGAGCACCCGCACCCCTGAAGCACTGCGGATGTGCCCGTGCAGCCCAGCAGAGCAGAGCCTCATCCTGTGCCCAAAATCCAGAGCCCAACAGCTCGCTGTATGATGCTGTTAAGGGAGAAAAGGAGTGAACAGCACCACAAACAAGCCTGGTCCTGGGTTGCCTGTGTGGTTTAGAAACTGGTGTTATGCAAATGCATTAGCTTCATAAACTAATCACTCCGAAAGGTCAAAACTCAGTCATAATCGGACTAAACAAAAAGCTAATTAGAGGCCTTTTGTGTGCCTAAATGAGGCCAGAGAATTCCTGCTGCTCCCAGGGGCAGGGATGCTCAGGAGGGCTCTTGGCAGGATTATTCCTTCCACGAGGTATTTACTGGTAAAACCTTCTTGTGGAATGAATGGAAATAATGATACAGAAATGGCACCAGACCCGGAGCCTGTATTCGTGTAACATTAAACTGCCATTACGGGCTCGAGCATGAATTCAAGAGGGAGGCCAGAGCCGGAGCGTGATGCTCGGAGCCAGGCGGCTCTTGGGATGCAGCTGACACCACGTCCACCCCGGGCCGTGGGATGGATGCTGCCCATGGGACATTCAAGGGCACGATGCTCCATCCCACATCCCAGCACCAAGCTCAGCATCACCCACACTGCAGGTTCATCCCCTTGGCTCTCTTGATGCAGAGCAGCTCCATCACCACTTCGGACCCTCATTTTGACGCTTCCCTAGGAGCAGCCCTTGGGCTCACCCCGGTTGTCAGCGGCACCATCACTCCAGCTGGTCCGGAGCGCTGGATTCCTGTTGCCAAGATATGGATTTGGTTTTAATAACAGTTAGTGCAAACATCGTAAATCCAGTGCTGCTAGAGAGAGTTTTTGAGACCGTCCAACTCCGGCTATAATTTTTCACTCGCCCCAGCTGTTTGTGCTCTGCTCATACCTGACAGGCTGCTTTGAAATAGCAATCACTGTATTTATAAGAAGGGAAGGACTCATAAATATGTCAGGAGTGGAATATACAACGCCATATTTCACCATTTTCTATTTTAAAATGGTGAGTTATGGCTACAGAAATGTGGTCCCATTAAAGGTGATATGATGTATTTGGTGTCTTGTTCAGGAGCCCATCCATCACCGAGACAATAAAGAAAACCGCACTTACTTTTTTCCCCTGTCGTCTGTAATTTATGACGCCCAAAAAGCTGTAACCTTTTGGCAGGCTTTGCAGAAACTGCTGCACTGTTAGCAACTAAATAACCTTTTATAAGGTTTTAAATGTGTTGCTACAGTCTCAATGCACTTGCTGTATCGATCCAGAAGATCCTGCAAAAAAGGGGAAAGGAACATGATCTATAACAGGATCGATAACGGTATATGGATTGTTGAAAGATGCTCCTAATGATTTTTGCCAGCCATCATCTTTCAATGTGCTGCTCCCCATCTTTTAGGCTTCAGTCTGTGCTCAAATTAATTAACCTTGCTCAGCCCCTCAGTGTTCCAGTGCTCCAGACGTGGACTTGGAAGGATTGCAGTGCACTCGCAGCCTGCGGCTGGGTTGGAAAGGGTGGGAATGATGACACCACCCCAATGATGCAGCACCCCCAAACCCAACATGCAACCGGGAAGGATGGGAAGTGGAAGAAGCCCTCCCTCTGCCAGCTCCCACTGGCTTCCTCGCTTTGTCATTTGTGTTTTCCTCCCCAAAGCAGCCACCAAATCATTATTAACGTTATAAATAAAAGGAGAGGGCAAGTTATTAAATGTAAAAGATGTGGAGTCCTCCTCGAACTCGCTGCGTAGTTCATAAATATGATGGCTTAATTTCATCTGTAATCCAAGCGGCTGATGAAGCATTACACAGCTCTCTGTTAATTGAAGTTGTTAACAAAGCTGAGGAGAGAGATTATTATGTATAGACTTTTATCCTTCAGGGGTATCGTCATAACAGATCATAAATGGAAATGAATTCATCGCTCCCATATGCCATCGTGGGATCCCTGCACGCAGCTCTATGCCAGGCGGGTGGCCAGCCATAAGGATGGGATTCAGGATGGATCCCACCTATGAAGGTCCCCATCCAATACTGCAGCCCCAGCACCCAGTCTCATGCCCTGGCCAGCGCAGCCTCATCCCATGGCTCTCCTCATGGCACGTTTGGGATGAGCTTCCTGGAGTGCAGCTCTGGGTTTGCAAAGCCCTTTGGAAGCCTTTACCTGTGCTGAGGGATCATCGCCATCGTCCGGGGCATGAGATATATCAGGGATGATGGAAAATCCATTCCCTTGGCCGATACATCCCAGCCGGAGCGCTCATGTTCAGGGCTGGTTCATTTACTGCAGGACGAGGCGAGTTTCTATGTGGAATTAGATGAGCTTTAAGGTCCCTTCGAACCCAAACCAGTCTGTGATTCCATCATTCTAGTTAGTGATGGGTAGTTTGTTTCAGGGAGCGGTGGTTCCATGTTATAGGACAATATCCCTTCCCATGGCTTTCTGTGATCGCTTCTGAGCCCTGGGAGATGCCAATACCCACCCCAGCCCCCCAGATCCCCCCTGCAGCCAGCCTGCTCTGTGGTGCTGCAGCCTGTTTCTGGGCTGCGCTGCTTCCAGGTGGAGCTATGCAAACCCACAATGCTGTTTCCCTCGCCTGGATCCCATCGGCGTTTTCCATGCAGCGCATTTATCCAGGAAATTCCCGTCTATACCTTTGAGGAGCGCCCGTGATAGTCTGGAACGCGTTAACCCGCAGCCCGGCGAATGCGAACGAACGTCGCCTTTGCATTCCGCCACGGCAATAAAGGGGAATGTTGACATCAGCCTTGAAAGTGGAATTAACTTTTGCATGATGTGGTGCGAGAGCGAGGTGTTGAAACCGGCGGCCGAGCCTTTCCAAGGCGCAGGAAAGAACGGTGCTGGCAGCGCCGCAAGGACACGGCGCTGGTTCCAACAAGCCGGGAGGGGCAGGGGGGGGAAGCTGAGTGCTCGCCCTGTTCCAGGCTGGATTAGTGCTTGTGCTGGGCTTTCAAACCCCTGCATTTTGTCTCCTTACCTCTAATGCGCTCCTTGGTTTATTGCAAGCTCATCTCCTTTGGAAGAGAGAGTTACAGCGCTGGCAGGCTCTGATAAAGAGCCCCAGCAGCACCAGCATTCCCACTGTAATCCCTCCAACAACCCCCCCCCTTCACCGCAGCCCCACGAACCCTTTGAAGCCACGGCAGGAGGGACCAATCCTGCCTGCAGCCGTAACCCTGGAGGCTCCATGTTAACACCTTGTCCACCTTACGGAGCCCCTTAAATCACGCGCCGAGGGGAAGGGACAAGGCTCAGAGCTGTATTGATCCCTTCTGCAGCGCACGGGCATCCACCACGTTCCCAAACCCCACAGTTAGCACAAAACCTGGTGTGGAGCATCAGTGAGGGCATCCCCAGGGCTTCACCCATCCCACCAGGGATGCGGGTCCTGGTGTGTGCGGGATGGGGAGTTTGGGCACGGATATGAGGCTGTTTCTTTTGGAAAGCTTTGACTTTCTGCCACCAGAGTGAAGGGCAGCAGGAGCTGGGGTGAGGCTGGTGAACAGCACTGGGAGCAGAGGGTGAGGATGAGACACACGGGGATGGGCTCATTGGGTCAAGTGGGCTTTGATCATACCCTGTCCTGTGAGATCAGAGCAGGAGGGTAAACTGAATTAACCCCTTGCCTGCCTCCTTCTCAGCACCTACACTGTTTGCTCAGCAGCATCCCACCCCAGGGTGGGAGCCTCCACCTCCATCCAGCACCATCCTGCGTGGTGGGACAGGCCCATTGCATGGGCTGTTCTATTGCCTTGTTGCAAGGTGGCTTCATCCCTGCACACGGGGTTTTGCCTGCATGGAGCAGGGGGACACAGGGAATGGGAGCAGGAAGCGTTTGGAAGAGGATCCCTGGACGTGCCTGTGTGCACGGGGCCTTGAGCTGGCTGCAGGCTCGGCTTGGAAACTGCTTCTTAATGAAGAGTGAGTTTAATTCCATAGCCCTGAAGGAATCTGTGTCGTTGTTCAGCACGGGGCATATGGAACAGGTCGTTCTGCAGACACCCTTGGGAAGGAGCAGGATGCAACCACAGGCTCAGCATGGGACTGAGACCATCGGCACTGGGGTTTGATGGAGGTGCCACAGCAAGCACAGGGTGAGAACTGCAGCTGCAGCGAGCAGAGGCGAGGAAGACCCCCAGAGCATCCCATGGGATGGGAGATGTGGGGCTGCCCTGGGGGGCTCATCATGGCCTGTCAAGGGGGGACCACCCCCTGGCCGGGCTCCAGGACCATTCAGGTTGAGCTGTAGATGAGGAAGAAGGGAAAACAAATGATGCCAGCAGCAAGTGAAGGAAGTGTAGGAGCATTATGTAAAATATTAAATTTAATGCTATTCCATTTTCCACCTCAGTTATTAAATTAACTGAGAACTATGCTTGCACTTAAAAGATTCCTGTCATATTTTATGCACGCGATGATCTCAGAGTAATTCGTGTTAGAAATATGTCATGTTAAATTACAGATACCAATAAACCTTACTTAAACTCGGCATTGATCATGTGTGGGAGATAAACTCCGCAGGGCCAGATCCCCCCCCATCGTGCTCCTCTCCATACAAAACCCACCTGGGTGGGAAGCAGTGTGGGACAGGAGGGATTTACCCAACCCATTCCCCGCCCCCAGCACCAGCATCTCCCATCCCAGCCAGGCTCGATGGGGACACGGGCACGGCGCTGGTTATCGGTTGAGTGTTGCTTGACATGAGCCGAGGGCACTGGGCAGGGCGAGGGGTGATGCTGATACCGCTTATCCCTGGTGTCGCGGCATCAAACGGGGCACAGCGAGAGCCTGTCTCCTGTTTGGTGTCACCTCTGCTCGCACCGGCGCTGTCTCTCCAGCTTCCCCCTCCTTTCCCATCCGGATGCATCAAGGCGGTGATGGGAGCACCAGCGCTTTGGGCCATGGAAAACCAAAGCTCCCCCTCCAAACCTGAACGTGCGGCTTTGAGGAGGGTCAAGGTTGCGCTGCCACATCCCTGCTGCAGATGGGGAAACTGAGGCGGGGGGGGGGGGGCAGCCCTAGGGATGCTGCCCCGGCGGCACCTCGTGTATCGGGGCAATGCTGCCCGCTGAGGAGTGCCCCAAACCCAGCCCAAGAGGGAAGCAGGAGCGCGGTGGCCGCAGGGCTCGCTGAGCCTCAGAGCCGGCTCCATCCCCTGCAGGGCAGCCCCGGCTGACGGCTCCGCGCCGTGACAGCGAGCCAGAGCCGCATTAGGAGGCGCCAGGCTCGGCGGGAGGGGGGAAAAGGCTGATAATAGAGAGAGAGGGGAGCAGCTCCCTCCCAGCACAGCATCCTTAGGCCAGTGCAGGATGGGACCTCTCGGCACCACGGGGGATGCTGTCCTCGTCCAGGATCCCATGCGTGGAGCATCCCCATAACCTGCTCGGGGTGGTTACAGGAGCTGGGTCGCGGTGCTGCCCTAGAGCTGGCTGGACCCCAGTGGGGCTCTCAGCAGTGGGAGAGGGGCACCGAGCCCCTTCCCCAAACCCACCCTGCAGCCTCCCTGAGGCTCGCCCCGCTCCCTGCCTTTACTCCTCGGCGCTGCTCTCATGTGATGCGAGATTCAGCTTTTGCTCCGTTGGAACAGCCCCTGCCTCTGTGCGCAGCAATCACAAGCTCCGGCTGCCCCGAGGCTGCTCCCGCTGCAGCACAGAGGCTTTTCAGGAAACTTTGGCTTCTGCCTTCCCTTGAATGGAGCCGCTTGTTCTCCACGGCCCCGGCTGCCTTCCCCCGGCTGCCCGGCTCCAGCACCCTCCTCCCTGCCCGCAGCCCCAGTGCCTCCAGGCGGGATGCCCGGTTGCTGCCCATCGCCTTCATCTTGAGCACCCTGACGGGAAAACCCTGTGTCCCCGGGGACCGCTGCTGCTGCCGCAGACCCAAAGAGCCCCAAGAACTCAACCTGTTGGTTCCTTTCACTGTGTGAGGTACCGAGAGGCTCCCCAAGGTCAATCCCTGCCAAGAGGACACAGGCTCAAACGCGACCTGCAGGGATCGAACAAGCCCACCATGGTCCCTGGGGCTCTCCATCCTCAATGTGTGAACATCCCTATCCACAATAACTTCCCAGAGCTGCCAAGAGCCATCGTTAGAGCTGCTCTCACGTTATCTCGCTGGCCAGGTTGGATGAGGCTTGGAGCATCCTGCTCTAGTGGAAGGTGTCCCTGTCCTTGGCAGGGGGTTGGAACTGGATGAGCTTTAAGGCCCCTTCTAACTCAAACCATTCCATGATTCTCTACAACACTGGTCCAGCGCTGAGTGCTGAGCACCCAGAGCCGGGTGCTGAGCTCTGAACCAGGCAGCCAAGCACCCTGCTGCCAGCACAGCATCACCAAACCACCCGCATCAGCAGCAAAGCTCAGCTCCAGTGGGGACCCCACGGCTGCCGAGGCCATGGGTACCCCACAGCAGAGCCGCATTGCTCCGGGGAGTAATTGGGTGCAGCAGCACATGCTGCAGGGCTGCTTTAATCCTGCTCCAGGTGGCTGCAATCCAGTGCAGGATTTACAGTGCCCTGACCCTGAGCTGTCAAGAAGGAACAGCCAGATTAATGGGGTGGGCGGGTTCCTGCAATAATCGTTTGTTTGATGTGACAAGCCTGATAGGCGTTGATTTACTTACAGACTGATAGGCTTTTAATTGAGCACCTCCGTCCCAGTCACATCAAAGGCAGAGGTTGACAAGGGGCCCCTTTTACCAAAAGCTCCCAGTGACTGACAGATCCTGGATGCTAATTCTCCCAGGGAGGGGGTTCCCTCTTTTCCCTCTCCTTGGTTTTCTTTCTACTTCTTTTCCCTACGGATCGGCCAGGCTGGGCACAGAGAAAGCCCCTGTTCCTGCGTCCTCCCTCCCCATCGCGCTTACCCAAAGCCTCCCTGCACAATCCAGCCAGGCCCGTATCCCACCGCACTGTCCCCATCACGGGGATGCTGCCGCCTTCCAGCTCATCTCATCCCTGGGGATGCCATTCCTTTGCGGATGGGGCTGGGGAGCACTCCCATTGCTGCCCCCAACCTCAGGTCTTGGGGTTGCTCTGGTTCATACCCCTCCTAAAGAAGGGGAGGGATGTGCCGTCTGGTTGCTGTAGGCTCCTGGCTAGGGTTAGGGTGCACCCATGGGTGGCAGGGCTTCGGATGGGACCACTGGGACATCCACAAGAGCATCCCCAGGGTGGTCCCGGTGGATAGTGAGTACCTGCCCCTCAGGGCATGCGGCACATGCCCATCGCCAAACTCACCTCCTGTGCCAGAAGGTGGTTTAAACGAGCTGGAAATGGAGGCAGAAGCCAATCCAGGTTGGTTTATCAGTGGTTTTCCAAGTGGGAAACCTGCTTTACCCGGTTGATTTCCTTGCAGGGATTCGGTTATCAGAGAGATGTGGATGAATCAGCTGTGGATGGGCAAAGAGAGTACAGGGGCACACGTGTCAGTGCACACAAAGCACCTTTGCACCCATCAGCCCACCAAATAGGTGTGGAAAAGGAAAAGCCCCAAGTGGCTCAGGCATTTTGTGCAAGCCTTACGGGAGATTATACCCTTAATGGGAAATTTAAGGAAGCGGGTGTAAATCACAGCTCCTTTCTCTAACCTGCGGTGCGGCGCTCGCCGGCGCCTTTGGGCTGGATTAGCTCCGCGTAGTTATGTTTTAAAGGCTGATGTGTTCCTCGGTATCAAAATATGAATTATTTTTATTGTATCAATGATTAAATATTTTTCTTTGCGATCGCAGAGTCCAACAAAACAAACGTTTCTGTGAAGGCATTCAAAAAAACCTAAAAGAAGGGGGGGGGGAAAAACCCCTCTGAGAACCCCTTTTGTCATTTGCAACCAATAAAAATGCCTATTGTTACGAAGGGCTCATAAATAATCTGATTTTTGGCAGGCTTTCATACCATACAGAAAATGAATAAATTAAACTTGATTTACAGCCTTTTTCATTCTTATTAGAGTTGCTCCAAACATTTTATGTAACGTACGTGCCAGATGAGCTACACCAAATGGTTCGAGGCTCCGGTCCTGGGCTTATAGAAATGAAGTTGTTTGGATTTGCATAGTTTAATTAACTAATCCTGGCAAAGCAAGAAGAGAATGGAGGTAAAAGTGATTGTTTTTGCTGGGGGGTGTCTGAGGGCTAAATGAGCCCACTAAGGCAGATCCCCCAAAAGGGCTTGAGCTGGTGCCAACATAAAGGAACTGCCAGGTCCCTGAAGTGCTTTAGGGTAAGCCCCTTCCCATTGAGATGAGTACTGGGGTTCAGCATCACACTTTAGAGATGGGGAAACTGAGGCACGTAAACTAGACTGCTCTCTGCAGCACTACTGTGATGTTAAGACTGGATCTTATTGCGTGCTCCCTCCCCGTCACACTTGCCCAAAGCCTCTCTGCACAATCCAGCCGGGCCCGTATCCCACCGCACTGTCCCCATCACGGGGATGCTGCCGCCTTCCAGCCCATCTCATCCCTGGGGATGCCATTCCTTTGCGGATGGGGCTGGGGAGTGCTCTCCTTGTTGCCCCCAACCTCAGGTCTTGGGGTTGCTCTGCTTCATACCCCTGCTAAAGAAGGGGAGGGATGGACCCTCTGGTTGCTGTAGGCTCCTGGCCAGGGTTAGGAGGCAATACCCCAACCAGCAGCCCATGGCTGTGAAGAGCATTGCAGCAGCAGGCAATTCAGAGATAAACAGGCCAAAACCCACCCGAAACAAGCCTAAACTGAAGTCTCGGTGACCCAGCATCAGCCCCGCTGCCTGTTTTGATCTCAGCCCTCGCTCCCCTCCGGAGCACTTTGATAAGTGTGGGATGTTCTCCTCCCCCTCCTGCGATTCATCCCGTAGAATTTCACACCAGGAAACAGCTTCATTACATCAACAACAGGAAGACCCCACTGATTTGTCACACAGAAAACCAGCTGTTAGTCACACATCAAGGGAACAGGGGAGGGGAAGAAAACCCCCCTCACCTTTCTTTGCTTCAATGTGCTTTAATGTTAATAGCTGTGCAGAGGAAAGCCAGCTACCCGGCTACTCAATAAGTACCCATCACCCAGCGAGCATCAGTTAATATCTAAGTGTCTTCCTGCTTTTCCTGCTACACGATTGCTTTGGAAAGAAAGATTAATTCCAACTTTAAAACAGAAAACACTATTTTTATCATTGCCAGAAGTCTATATGGGTTTAAAAAAGAAAAAGCACTTGCTTGTCGTTTTACATCTTGCAATTTTGTCAGTTGTTTTAAAACATGTCTCCTGTAATAAATAAGATCATTTTTATGCACTTGTTCTGCAGCTAAAAGCAAGGCCTGAGCTCGCTGCAGAGAGGTAGGACCTGGAGGATAGGAGCAGGGCAGGGAGATGCTAGCTCCGATGCTTTTGCTTCCCTGGAGGCTGGTAGAAGATGATTCACCTATAGACTAGGAGGTGGACAACTAGCACCTGAAAAGCTCGGCTTTGAGGAACATCTTGGGTGCCCATGGTGCAGTGATGGATAGACGGAGATGTCCCCTGTATCCCCAACACTGGCTGGGACCTTCATGGGACCAGGGTTGCCCTCCTGCCCCATTTCCCCTAGCAAACATCCCGGCACTTCCCTCTTCTCCCAGACCAGGGATGTTTCCCCAGTTTCCCTTAAACTGCATCCAGCAGCAATAAATGCATTTATCCCAGCGTGCAGCAAAGAGAGATGCTGGAAGAGTTGCAGTGATTTAAATTCATGTCTTATCCTATCCCACCACCATTTTCCACGCAGGCTGCAGCACTCGGATCCCTCTCTCCTTCTCCAGCCTGGACGTTGCTCCCTACCCATTCCTCACCTCCAGCACCACCAGGACTTGGAATGTCCATGCCTAGAGCCGTGCCCATGTCCGTGCCATGCCATAGCTCACAACACTAAGAGCAACCTATCAGCAACACAAGAAGATGCTGTGAAACTGAGGGGGGTTCCAGCAATCTCTGCCCATCCCTCATTTCCTAGCTGCCTTTAAACATACGTGGCGCATCACGTGTGCCAGAGAGGAAAGCACCTCTCGGCACCATGCAGATGTGGTGGGATGATGCTGGGAAGGGGCCTGGGGAGCAAAGTGTCACCCTTAAGCCCTTCCCGGGAGCATCCTGAGTTGCTGAAAGATCCTGAACTTAAAGAAAACCACAATTCCACGTGGATTTTAGGATGAAGACTATGACCAGAGACGCTAAGGGCATGCACACCGAGCAGGATGCATCATTATCCATGATGACCCTTTGGTGATGTTTCAATCCAGCAAACGCAAGACGAGTCCAGATGTTCCCTGGTGTGCCAGTGCCAGGGCAGGATCAGGCCTTTGGAACATCCCAGGTATCGAGGGAAGCGATAACTGCAGCCCTGGAGGTACCACTGCTTAGCACCCTGCCTCCGACTCAGCATCACCGCTGCTCTTATACGGGTGTCCCACCTCACTTCACGCTCTTTTGTCAGGGCCGTGTTGTTGTTGGCATCCAACTCGAGTGACTTTGAGGCACCTTTGGGGTGTTTGCGTTTCCTCCTGACTTGAACGGCTCTTTTGAAAGGCAGCGCCTCTCCCTTCACATCCCCGCGCTCCGGATTGAATCAATCTTGTGGTCAGCTCTGGGAAGGGGAAAGGAAAAGAGGGAAAAGCCTCCCAGTGAGGGGAAAGGGATGGGTCCAACCATCACGGTGAGTGATAGCAATGGGAGAAGGAGGACACGATGTCGGGGTGCACTGGGGCGATGCTGGTGCTTGCTGGGGAGATGCAGAACCCGGAGCGGCTGGTCTTGGTGAGAGGTGACTGCATGGACTTAATAACAGCACCACAGTTGGAACATAGAGCATCTGTTGGGGGTTAATCTGATTAACTAGAGGCATCTTTCTCCCTCTTTCCCCTCTCCCTGTGCTGGGAGGCAGGAGGGACCTGAAACCCAAACGCAGGGAGGACAGAGGTGGGTCCATGCCACAGCGCACCTGGAGAGCTGGTTCCTCCCCACCACAAGCAGTCACCATGGACCTGCTAGTGGTGAATGAACCACCTTCAGGCAGGGGTATATGAAGGAAAACATGAACTGTCAAACACCCAGAGCCAAAAGACCATGCCATCCCTGCAGGACAGGGTTACTGGGCTCTCAATAGGGAATTTATTCCAGATAAGCCTTCATTTTAACACCCCAAGATTTATCCATGTGCCTTGACTCCTCATGGAAAGAGGAGCTCATCCCCTCAGAGGGATGGTGGATTTCAGCCTCCCCCTGACCACGGAGCCTGAGGGGTTTGTGAATTCAGTTCAAGGATGCCTGGAAAAGGTAACCAGAAATCGGAAGTTAATTGCTGGGAAGGTTAATGGGTTATAGGGAGGGCTGCACTGTCACTGGCTGCATACAGGACGTACAGGAGTGTGAGCTGTGCCAGGCTGATCACACCTAAGCCATACCATAGCAGCACTGCCATGCCATGGTGTGCCAGCTGAGCCATGCCATGCCATGATAAGTCATTCTGGGGCATGCCGTGCCAGCTGCGCCATGCTGTGCCATTCTAAGCTGTGCCAGCAGTGCCATGCCAGCCGAGTCGTGCCACGCCATGCCAAGGTGTGCTAGCAGCGCGATGCTCTGCCGGCTGAGCTGTGCCATGCTCTGCCAGCTGAACTGTGCCATGCACTACAAGCTGAGCTGTGCTGTGCCATGTCAAGCTCTGTCAGCCATGCCATGCTCTGCCAGCTGAGCCAAGCTGTGCCAGCTGAGTTGTGCCATGCTAAGCTATGCCAGCAGTGCCACGCTCTGCCAGCTGAGCCATGCCATGGTCCGCCAGCCGTGCCAAGCTGTGCCATGCTAAACTATGCCAGCAGTGCCACGCTCTGCCAGCTGAGCCATGCCATGGTCCGCCAGCCGTGCCAAGCTGTGCCATGCTAAACTATGCCAGCAGTGCCACGCTCTGCCAGCTGAGCCATGCCATGGTCCGCCAGCCGTGCCAAGCTGTGCCATGCTAAACTATGCCAGCAGTGCCACGCTCTGCCAGCTGAGCCATGCCATGGTCCGCCAGCCGTGCCAAGCTGTGCCATGCTAAACTATGCCAGCAGTGCCACGCTCTGCCAGCTGAGCTGTGCCAAGCCGTGCCACGCTTTGCCGGCCGCGCCGTGCCATCCTCGGCTGTGCCATCCTCGCCGTGCGCTGCAGCCGATCCGCGCCGCTCTCCCCCGTTCCGTTCCGTTCCGTGCCGTGACCGCCTCTCCCCCACGCGGCGGCGCGGAGCGGGGCGGCGGCAGCAGCGGTTCGCCCCCCCCACCGCCGGCTCTCCCCGCCCCGGGGGCCCGGCCGGCCGCGGATTGGTGCGCGGCGCCGGCCCCCTCGGAGCGCGGCCGCCATCGGGGCTATTTGACGTGTCGGTGGGGCCGGGGAAGGGTTTCGTCTCGCCGGGGCCGCCGCCGCCGCCGCTCCGCCGCCCGCCCGGCCCGGCCCGGCCCGGCCCCGCGGAGCCCGGGGCTCCCTTTTCCCCCCCCCCCATCCCTTTCCCCCCCCCCCTCCCTTGCTGCCCGCCCCCAAATGAGCGGTGCCCCCGGCGGGCCCCGGCCGAGCCCCCCGCCGAGCCGCGGAGCTGCGGGCGCCCCGTCGCCCCGGCCGCCCCCCGCCGACCCGCTGCGCCAGGCCAGCCGGCTGCCCATCCGCGTCCTGAAGATGCTCAGCGCCCACGGCGGCCACCTCCTGCACCCCGAGTACCTCCAGCCGCTCTCCTCCACGCCCGTCAGCCCCATCGAGGTCAGTGCCCGCCGCTCCCCCGGTCTCCTTCCCTCCGCCGCTGCTGCAGCCCGGTTCCCCCCCCCCCCAGCCTTACACCGCACCCCGGTTCTTCTCCCCGGCCGGGCGCGCTCCCCGTTTCCCCCGGCTCTGGCTTCGGCGCCGGGCCCGTCCCCGCCGCACCCGCGATTTTGGGAGAGGGATGGGATGGGGGGGGGGGGGGGGCCGGGCCGGGGCCGCCGCCGGGGTCCCCCCCCCTGACCGGCTCCGCTCCGCCCGCAGCTGGACGCCAAGAAGAGCCCGCTGGCGCTGCTGGCCCAGACCTGCTCGCAGATCGGCAAACCCGACCCGCCGCCCTCCTCCAAGCTGAACGCCGTGGCCTCCGCCGGGCAGCCCGCAGCCGAGAAGGAGCCCAACGCCCGCCCCGCCGCCCTGAAGCCGCCGGGCAGCGGGGACGCTCCGCCCGAGGACAAGTCCAGCTTCAAGCCCTACTCGAAGGGCGGCGGGGAGCAGCGCAAAGAGGGCGGCGCGGACAAGGCCGGTTTTCGGGTGCCCAGCGCCGCTTGTCCGCCGTTCCCCCCGCACGCCGCCGCCTCGCCCGGCGGCTCCCGCGGGGCCTCGCCGCAGCACGCAGACCCCAAGGGCACGGAGGAGAAGAAGGAGCCCGAAGGGGGCAAACCCAGCCCCGAGGGGACGGGCGGGGGGCTGGGGCGCGGGGCGGCGGAGCCCGGGCCTCACGGCGAGCCCCCTTCGGGCCGAAAGTCGGAGCCCCCCGCCCTGCCGCCCGCCGGCCATGTGGCCCCCGTGTCTCCCTACAAGCCGGGGCACTCGGTCTTCCCTTTGCCACCCTCCAGCATCGGCTACCACGGCTCCATCGTCGGTGCCTACGCCGGTTACCCGTCCCAGTTCGTGCCGGGGCTGGACCCCACCAAGCCGGGCCTGGTGGGCAGCCAGCTCCCAGGGGCACTGGGGCTGCCGGGCAAGCCGCCGAGCTCCAGCCCGCTCACCGGGGCCTCGCCGCCCTCCTTCATGCAGGGATTATGCCGGGACCCGTATTGCCTGAGCTACCACAGCGCCTCGCACCTGAGCTCCAGCAACTGCTCCAGCTGCGTGCACGACCCCGGCAGCCTCAAGAGCGGATACCCCTTGGTGTACCCCACGCACCCGCTGCATTCGGTGCACACCACGCTCTCTTCCGGCGGCACCCCCAGCCTGCCCGGCCACCCCCTCTACACCTATGGCTTCATGCTGCAGAACGACCCCCTGCCCCACATATGCAACTGGGTGTCTGCCAGCGGACCCTGCGACAAGAGGTTTGCCACCTCGGAGGAGCTGCTCACCCACCTACGGACCCACACGGCCCTGCCAGGGGCGGAAAAGCTCTTGGCAGGTTACCCTACCTCCGGGCTGGGCTCCGCCGCCTCCTGCCACCTCCACCTCCCGCCCGCTGCCCCCGGGAGCCCCAACACGTTACCGGCCTCCCTCTCCTTGAGGAGCCCACACACTTTGGGACTCAACAGGTACCATCCCTATGGCAAGAGCCACTTGCCCACGGCCGGCGCCCTGCCCGTGCCCTCCTTGCCGGCTGCCGGACCTTACTACTCGCCATACGCGCTCTACGGCCAAAGACTAACTTCAGCTTCTGCACTGGGATATCAGTAACTGCGGCGGCTCCTTCCCCTCTGCGCCAGGCTCGTCCTCCTCCTCCTCCTCGCTCCCTCCTTGGACTGTGTATTTATTTACTGTATGTTAGCTTAAAGCTGGGAATATAAGTGCATTAATACACCAATGAATCGATGGTATGCAAAAAGTCTGTGTCCAAACAAAAAAACTACAAAAAAAAAAACCTAAAAAAAAAAAAAAGACAAAAAAAAAAAAAAGACAAAAAATACTATTCTTTCCTTCGCAGGTGTGGGGCTCTGGGGGTTTTTCTCTCGTTTCTTTTTATTCCCCCCCCCCTTCCCTTTTAATTTCTCCTCCCTGAGAAATTCTTGCATGACTCCTGACACACAAGGCGAAAAGAAAAAAAGGCATTTTCCTCCTTCCCCCTCCATGTTTCTCATTCTGGATTCTCGTTTGTAACGTTACAAATGGCATTTTTGTCCTCTTTTTTTTTTTTTTTTTTTTTTAATTTTTTGATATTTTTCCCTTCTTTTTTTTTTCCTTAATTTCCATGATTTTTTCGGGCTCCGGCGGGCGGGCAAAGCCCCGCCTGCACCGACCCCCCCCTCCTCCTCCTCCTCATCCATCCATCCCCTCATCCCCTCCCCGTCCCACCGTGGGGAAGAGGGGGGCAGGACCCCGGTTGTAAGCCCCGGGGCAGCGGCGAAGAGCGGCGGCGGCGGCGGCGGTGGGCAGGAGCGGGGCACCCCGCGGCCGGAGCAGCGGGCGGGCGGCGAGCGTGGCGGGTGGATGAGCTCCGGCTCGGTAAGTCCTATTTTGTTAATAAATGACTCTTGGTTATATCCACCCTCTGGTGTCGTCTCTCGTCCCGCCCCGTTCCCGACCGGGCTCCGCACCGGGGCCGCGGGCTCCCAGCACCATCTAGCGGCGGAGCCCTCGGTCCCGCGGGGTGCCCGGTGCGGTCCCTACCCCGGCTCCGTTCTCATCGCGATGGGGTTGAAGGAGGTTGGGGGGGGGGGGGGGGAAGATGCATCCGGTTTCCCCACTTTCCCCCCCCTCTCTAACTCCGGTTCCTCTTCCTCGGTGCGCGCGTCGGGAGGAAGGCACCGGGGCTCTCGTGCGGAGGGAAGGTTCGAGAAGGCGGTTGAGTGGAAAGCGAGGCGAGAAGCAGGGAGGGGGGAACCCACCCGAGGTTGCAGCCGCCGCTGGAATTCCGCTTTGGGGCAGGAATAAGGGGGAGGAAGGGGGTCGTGGATCGCGCTGGTTTTAGGGATGCTCCAGCAGCCGCGGGTAGCAGGGGGGCCTCATCCATCCCCCCCCCCCCCCCAGCCCGGTCCCTTTGGTGGCTGGGGTGCTAAATGGCTCTGAAGCGGGGATCGCTCCCATCTCTGCACCCCATGTCCCTCTGGAATAGGCTGTTATTCCAGCCCAGTGTTTGTAGCAGCACCCCTATCCATGTCCTTGCTTCCCATAGAAGCCCCCATGTGCTCCCCTGCTTTTTTTTCGCTGCTGTTGAGTGCTTTCCTCCTGTTGCATTTTGGGTGAGTCATGCAATTAATCCCAGTTAATTGCCTTCTCTATATTGCCTTATGCCCTGTGTTTAGATTCCTTTGTGTCCTCTGAGCTGAAAAATAATGTGCTTAAAACAGGGGCTTGCTTTGCCAATGGGATTGCTGGTTTTCCACCCGTTCTTGTGAGCGGGGCTGGAGGCGTGTGGCTGCTGGCGAGGGCCCTGGCCGGGGTCTCTGCTGGAAATGGGAGGTGATGGTGGTGCTGGAAGCTCATGGAGGGGTTGGAGGCACCATCCCCAAGCTCCTCAAGGCTGGGGGACGTAGGTTTCGCTGCTCCATGGCTACCCCTTGCCTTGCTGTGGCTGTGGCTCGGGTCTGGCTTTGCTCATGGTGGTCCCGCTCCATCCCGTTGGGATGTTTGCAGCGTGAAGGCCTGGGATTTGCAGAACTGGGTTCGGAGCAGAGGGGGCTTTGCTCTGCCTGGTGGGTGCCAGGCCCAGGCTGCTGCAACTGTGATGGTGCCTCCGGTCCCTGTGTCCCTTTGCCTGAACCCTTTGGCTCTCGTGGGGCAGCTCCTGCGCTTCCATCCCCTCTGCCGCGGAGCTGCGTGGTGGTGTTTGAAGCCGTGCCGGGACCCCCTTCCCCTCGGGAGCATCGCTGCTCCCTGGATGTGGTCCCCGCTCCCACCGCTGATGCTGCTCGGTGTTGGCTTTGCTTGGGTGCCACCGGTCCCCGGCGTGAATCACAGCTCCTCACTGCAGCTCCTACCACAGCTTCTGTTCCACCGTGCACAGCCTCATGCTGCGGGGCGAGAGGGTGATGCCACGATGCCCACGGATGTGCTTGAGGCTTGATACTCCTCGTGCATGATCTGCTGGGGCTGTACTGTGTGCCAGCTAGTGAGCAGCTGCCATGGAGCAGCCCAGGCAGGTATAAGGAACTTCCCAAACCCATTATCCTGCTGGAGCCCTTCTCCCAGGGCATCCTGGTGCACCCTCTCCGTAGGGCAAAGCTCCATCTCCCCTCTTCCCCCAAACCTTTCCTCACACCAGGATGCTCCCAGCTCCAAACCCGAGCCCAGCACGCTTTCCCTGGGAGCTGGATGCTGCTCGGATACATCCTGCCGTGCAGAAGGCTCCCTGAGGAATCGTTTTTCCCCTCCCTAAAGACTGCAGCACTGGGGCCAGGCTGTGTAAACACCGCGAAGCATCATCTGATAGCAGCTGACACTCGGGGGCTTTATCTGCTGGGGCATGATTGTGTTGCCAATGTATTAAATAACTCCCCATGTAATGTATGCCCAGGTTATTGCGGAATTCATTTTATAATAAGAGCACTGGGATGCACTTTATTAATCATTCTGTCTAACAACCTGCACTCCACAGTTTCGGTTTGATTTGATTCAATCCTGTCTTCCTCCAAAATATATGGCTGAGTGGGTCGGATAATGTATGGCTTAATTTAGAGTTGTATGGGTTTGAATTACCATTTTCATAATGCGCTGTGCATTAATGCGCTGCATCATTTATACAGACAAATGTGCGAGGTTTCAAACCTCTCCAGGAGGCAAAAGTCACCTAAAAAGGGAGCGCGGAGCGGCAAGAAAAGGCCCTTTCAAACGCAGCCGGTGGGAGGGGATTGAAGGTGGGTGTCGGGCCCAGGGATGGGGTGTCCAAGGTCCCTTTTCCCCTTGTACAATGGCAACTTCTCCAGCTCTCCAGGACCTCCAGCGCTTGACTCGCCGGTGACCCCGGTGCCGGTGCTCGCCGCAGTCGCGCCCGCCGTCAGTCACCCCGCGCCGTGAGGAAAAAGCTCTGATTATCCAAATACAGTCATTAAAGGGGAAATGTGTTTTTAGGGCTGTCAGAGTGATTAATGAGGGTTAGCAAGCCTTGCGAACGCGCTTGTTTAGTCTAACTGGCAGCCTCTATTTTCCCATTTGATTTATTGCGGCAGTTGCCGAGGCCGCGGCGTTGGATGTGTGCGGATGGAAAGCACCGGGACCACGCCGGGCTGCGGGCGCGCGGCTTTGCCGTGCCGGCCCGTCGCAGGCAGCCGAACAAAGGCAACATTATACCTTGTGCTGGGGAAGGGCTGACTTGGACGCGCAGGCAGAACAGCTCCGCCGTGCTGCGTGCCTCCTAACTGTCCCCGTCTGTAAAGCCCCGAGCCCGCCCGGCCGCAGAGGATCTGTCCACCCAATAAATACGTGACCGAAAGAGCAAGGCCACAGTTTGTTGTTGTTTTCCTTCCTCTCCTGCACATAAACCTCCCCCCTCGATGTGTTTTAGGTGATGCAGAGGTGTTTGCCCACAGGCATCCAAGGCGTTTCAAACCGGAGCACCAAGTCTTCAAGGGGCTGGTGCCCGCCAAGAGGAGGTCAGGTCAGGATGCAGAGGCAAGGGAGCAGCAGCTACAGTGGGTGGATGGGAAGTTTCTCAGCTGCATAAAGCAGCTTTTCTTTCCACGTGAGCTCTGCTGGAAGCCCTGGAGAACACGGGCTCTGTGTTTGTGCTCCCAAACTGATGTGGGCATCTCCTGTCCCCCCACCAGCATCCCAGGGCTTTGCTTTGGGGGGGATGCTTTGTGCTCTGTAGAGCAGACCTGTACCTGGAGGTGGTCCTGGCATCCAGAGCTTCCAGCAGCAGAGTTCCTGCTGCCCGGGGCTGCGTGCTGGAACCGGGAATGGAGCAGATGGGGCAACGTGGGGCACCGGGGTGTAAAGCTGCACCCCTGGTTTGCAGCGTGAGCGGGGCCCCGTGCCAGAGCCTGGCGCTTCCCCATCCTATGGTTTGCCTTCGGTTTGAGCAGCACAAGCAATGAGAGGCCTTGGAGGAGGCGAGTGGAGAAGAGGAAAAGACCTCGAGGTGCTCAGGGAGCCCCCAAGCTGGGAGACGTGGGCAAGCACCCGGGGTGCTGCTGCGACCGGGAATACTGCAGGTGGGAGACAGCTTCCATATGGCTTTGAATGGCGGCTGAAGAGCTGCTGCTGTTGCTTCCCCGGCCATAAACCGGCACGTGGTGGGAATCCTCCCGGCAGCACCGGTTGTAACAGCGACGGCATCGTCTTCCCCACGGCACCAGGACACCCCGTTTTGACTGATCACCATAGGAAGCACCAAGGGGGATCCGTGGCTGCCCCTTCCCTCTGCAGCATCTGATCCCGGAGCCGACCGACCCACGGCGATCCAGCATGGACACAGGGTCACTGGTGGGCTGCAGAGCGCAGCCTGTGCTGCACCATTCCCTGCAGCCCCGCTCGTGCTGGTTTACACTGGCAGGCGTGTAAGTGATCCTGTTCATTATGTGCTGCGTGGTTCGTAGTTATCTCTGTTTATTATGGTGATGAATAACCGAGGAGTCATAATTCCATACACACAAATGTTTCGGAGGACGCTGGGGGAGACGCTCGCTGACAGCTCCGTTGACTGACTCTATTCCTGCAGCTCAATGCACAAGAACAAACAGATTGCCACGCACCCTGATGCTTTCGAACGCGGGGTTTATGGAAACCTCCTGGAGCAGCTTGATGCTGGCTTCATCCCACCTCCCAGCCCCGTGCAAGGGGCAGGATGGGGAGGATGTGACCTCTGCGAGGATGGAGCCATGCAGGGAGCTATGAAGAGGCGGTGGGATGCCAGCAGAGCTGATCCCAATGGGTTGAGCAGAGCTGGGATGCACATCAGTGACCTCGTGGTCCCAAGTAGTGGGGATCATCCCTCCCGGCCCAGCACAACCCGGAGGCAGCCGAAGGACACGCAGCATCCTGGGCATCTGGAAGCTTTCTATCCCCCTGTAAACCCACCCTGCAGGCACCCACTGGAGCAGAGAACTGAAATGGACTTTATTGCCCCCCACGTCTTCAAGAGACCAGATTTGCTGCATCTTTCTTTCCTGGCTCATGCGCTTGCTACCACCAAGACCTGGCTGATGCCGTGCTCCTGTCTTGCTTCTCGCCTATTCAGGATGGGTCCTGCAGCCTCCTCTCAGTGCCAGGAGCCTCTTTCCATCACTAGCGCTTGAGGCTGGAGCAGGACCATCCATGTTCTTCTTCCATGGCAAATGTCCCGGACATGAGGCAAAGCACGGGTTGGGTTGGTTTGTCACAGGCATGGAGCAGCCTTAGGCTTGCAAGAAGACTGTTGCTCAACCTGCTCCAGAGAACATCCTACCCCTTGCGGGGCTGGGAAGAGGAATTTGCCATCCTGGTTGCTGGAAAATGGAGCTGAAAAGCCTTTTGTTCCTTCTGGGATGTCTCTGGTTGAATTCTGTATTGGAACAACTGCTTGCAAAGGGCCCGCTGGATGCACACCTCCATTGCCATGCTGGTAATTCCCAAATTCATCTGACTTGGATGCACCAGCGTGGCCCCGGCAGGAAATTCCTTAGGGGAGCATCCCGCTGTGTCCCTTGTGTCAGGCTCATCCCGGTGCCACCCATGGAGGAAGCTGTCCTGGCACCGGGTCTGTTGAGCTGCTTTGGGGTCTGCTCAAGCACTTTGGGGTGCGCACAGCACCCAGCACGCTCCCAGGTGAGTTGGGGCTGGGGGGGAGAAGGAGGCCTGGGCAGGGCTGGCAGCTCCAAGGGCTTTGCAGGGGATGCTCTGTGCATGGGGAGAGCTTGGTCCCATTGTGCAGCACGGCCAGGGGGTGGGCAATGGGCCCAGGAGCTCCAGGTTGGAGCCCGCATTGCACCCTGACACCTTCCTCTTGCACCCTTGGGCTTTCGGGGATCGAGGCTGCTTTGCTCCATGGTGCGCGCAAGGGGGTACCAGGGATGCTGCCCGCATCCCGCATCCCGTGGTACCCCCCCTGCTCATCCCTCTCCCCCGTGCCCTTCTCCCCGCTGCCATGAACGGCGCTTTTATCTCTTGGGTAGGTCCAAATGGAGCTGTCAGCTGCGATCAGCCCCACGATATGACAGGTTGCGGGAGCCGGGGCCCCTCGAACAGAGCAGCCTTGTCTGTCAGAGCCACCTGACACTCCCCATAATGGCCAGATGGATGAGACTCTGAAAGTAGGGCCCGGCGCGTTTTCAACTCTATTTTGGGTGAAAACACTTCTTGAAAGATCTTGAAAGGAGCTGGCAGTTGAGGAGTTCAAATGATTAATGAGCACTGGCTCTGCCGGGTGGATTTCTCGCTCCATGCCAGCAGCTGGGCTGCTCCAGCCGGCCAAGGCACGCTGCATCCCCCTCCTTTTCCCTTCTCCCCCCCCACCTCCCCAGCCCCGAATTCCCCCCCTTTCCCTGCTTTTCCCGGAAATGACACCAACGCGACAGGCCCCGCATATGGAAAAAGTTAAATATAAATGAGTGCTGAAAGAGGCCTCGCTGAGCGGAGCGAGTTAAAGATGTTTATGGATTCAGAAACACGGGCCTGCATATGTATTTAGGGATGACAAATGTGATTCAATAAGTAAGGAATTTCTCCGTGGGCTGAGGCGGGACCCGCGGCGCAGGCTCTGCTCTGGGCTCAGCCACCCCAGTGCCATAAATCCTGCAGACAGGCTCCGTTTTGCTTCCCAGGCTGCTCAACGTTGAGGTTTGGGGTGGGTTTTTCCCCTCCTCCGGATTAGACCGAGTTGCTGCATCTCCTGCGCTTGGGATGTGACCGCACTGCGGCGTGCGTGGACCCATGGCAAAACCCAATGGATGCTCCATATGGGATTGTGCCGTCCACCAGTGCCACGCATGTCCCGTTGGAGCTATGGGCCCTTCAAGGCTGTCAGTGGGTGATTAATGACCAGTAACCCCCCCCCCCCAGTGCCAGTTTAGGGGTGGTTTGACCTGATGCTCAGTGAGGTACCCTTGCAAGCCTCTCCATGCAGGCAGCTGAGTGGTCTCATAGAGCCCCATGGGATAGGGGCACATAAGTGTCCCCCATCCAAACTGCCCCGTGTTCCCACTTGCTTGGGGTGCACAGCGGTGGGGACCACAATGAACTCATGCAAGGAAGCCCTAAATGGAATTCCAGCTGCTGTCTTACAGGCCAGGCAGGGATGCCGGGTCCCATAGAGGGATGCTGGATCCATAGCAGGGATGCTGAGTCCGTGGCAGGGATGCCAGATCCATAGCAGGGATGCTGGATCCGTGGCAGGGATGCTGGATCCGTGGCAGGGATGCCAGATCCATAGCAGGGATGCTGGATCCATGGCACAGATGCCAGGCCCTATGGAGGGATGCTGGCTCCATGGCAGGGATGCCAGGTCCCATGGAGGGATGGTGGCTCCATGGTGGGGATGCCAGATCCATGTCTGGGTCATGGTTCCAGGCAGGGATACCAGGTCCATGGCAGGGATGCCGGATCCATAGTGGGGATGCTGGGTCCTAGGCAGGGATGCTGGATTTGGGGTGACAAACCCCAGTGGACCTGCAACCCCTCAGCTCCCCCCATCCTGCCCCTCTATGGGGCTCATAGGGAAATGCTTTTTGGGGGGGTCAGCGTCCGGCCAGGCTTTGGATGGAGGGCCGCATTCCTTTGTCCTGATTGGATTCGTTAGGAGCGTTTGGCCTGGACACAGGCAGCTAATGAGGGAGGGAGTTTATTGCAGTTTGATTCTTCTGTTAAAACAATACAAGAAAAGCAATGCCCTTGGAAATGTGGTATGTGTTTGTACATAGTGGATTTATGGCTCCGGAGGCTTCCAGAGAGACGCAGCCTTTCATTCCCTTCCTTATTGGAACAGATCAGATTGCAGAGTTTAAAGGGCTCTGGAGTTGTGATTTATTTGAAGGGAGAAACGAGGGAAATCCAACTGTCTGTTCCCTGGCTCAGATCATCCCCTAACATCCCGGCCAAGGGGATGGATCTGCACCTCCTCCATGGATATTTCCCCCCCACCACCACCACCTCCCCATTGCTTACATTATCCAGCTCTAAATATATCACTGAGACAGGGCTGACTCCTGACCTGGGCTTCAGCACCTCACCGAGGCTTCCCCAGCCCTTCCCGGAATCCCACACATAAATCACCTTCCTGGAGCCCTTTCCAAGCTCCTCGGGATGGGACCTGCTGCTTTGATCCCGAGCAGAGATCAGGGCAGAGATGTTGGTTTGATCTCCGGGATCGGGTGATAAATCCATGCCACAGGTCCCTGTTTCCTTTCCAGGGAACCTTTTCTCCTCCCTCCCAACTGGAGCATCGCCGCGATGGCTCAATACCCAGTGCTGCCATGGGGCATCCCAGCATAAGCCCGATGCCCACCAGCAGTAACAGGGTGAGACTGTTCCTTGGGCTTTTCGTAAAGCATTTAGTGCAAAACCCCTGCTCCCAGGTACCTCGGGGACATTCGGGAATGACCAGTTTGGGTCCCACCAGGAGCATCCATCCTTGCCTGCGCTGCTGGGAGGAGATTTCCCTTCTCCTCCTCACTGACCACTCCTCTATGGGGCAGATGGAGAATGGGAAGGAACAACCGAGCTTTCCAGAGCAGGGGTACCCAGCTCCATCTCAGCCCTTGTTTTCCATGGGGTGCTCTCTCCTCTTGCACACAGCCAGGCTCTGTTTGCCATTGGCTTCCCCTCCTCTGCCCTACTGATGCGAGTGTTAATTCTCACTCTTGTTTCGGGTAAATCCACTTTCTTTCCCGGGATGAATTGTGGTTTCCACGTGCTTTTAATCATTTCCCTTTAGAAACCAGCATCAGGGAGCTGGAAACAGCCCTCCTTTATTTACTGGATGACCTGGCACGCCGGCACCCGGCCATGGGGCTGGCGTCTGCAGGGCGATGGGGAGCACATAGAAAAGCCTTGGGGTGAGCAGGACGGCACCATTGGCTCCCATTGGGATCATTCCCTGAGGACAAACCCCCTTATTCCTGAGGTTAGCGGTGAGCAAGAGGATGGAGAGGAGAACAGCGCTGGAATGCCCCGTGTTGTAACCCATTCCCAAAAGCCTCTTCCCAAGGGGTTGTACCACCATGAGATGTGTCACAGGAATTCCCGGGGTGTGGAATCAGGGCCCTCCACTGCTGGGGTGGGCAGGGAGCAAAGGAAAGGTCCCTTTACAACGAGCACATGTGAGCAGTTTCCTCCTTCCCAGCTCGGGACTGTCAGGGGATGATTAATGGCCAACGCTGCAGAAGGGCCGTGATTGCCAAGTGCTGCATTGTTAGCGCTGACAGGGAATGAGCCCGGACAGACTTGAGCGCAATTCTGCACCAGAATGTGCCAATAACGTTGGATGGACTTCATTTGTGGAGTGTTCCCCCAACACAGGCCCCCTCTCCCCACTTTCTTTCCCTTTCAAAGCCATGTCAGAGGGACCAGAGCACCCTGCAGAAACCCCCCGGTCTTGCAGAGCTCCAGCTCTTCCCATGGATTTCTCTCACTGGGCTTAGATGCTCTCTTAGGTCTCAGCTAAGGAGCAGTTTGCCCTCTTCTCCCCACTGAAACATCAGTTTTTAATGCACTTTCATTGCATTCATGCACTGGAATCCAGTCCCCTGCTGCTGCTGCTGTGCTCCAGGAGGAGCTGCAGCGGTTACTGGGAATCCTGGGGTTCCAGCAGGTGATTTTAGGGCTCCCTGTGCCAATACATGGGGCTGGCACCGTGGCACCCAGAGCAGAAATGGGGATGGGGATGGGACGGAGATGGGAATGGGGATGGGAATGGGGACAGGGATAGGAATGGGATAGAATGGAAATGGGGATGGGGATGGGGATGGGAATCGGGATGGGGATAGGAATGGGGTAGAATGGAGATGGGGATGGGAATGGGAATGGGGACTGGGATGGGGATGGGAATGGGAAGAGGGATAGGGATGGGATGGAAATGGGGATGGAGATGGGGATGGGGACAGGGATGGGGATGGGAATGGAAACAGGGATAGGGATGGCATGGGAACGGGAAGATGGATAGGGATGGGATGGAAATGGGGATGGAGATGGGGATAGGAATGGGGACAGGGACGGGGATGGGATAGAAATGGGGATGGAGGTGGGACAGGGCAGGACTGGTGAGCAGGGGCTTCCCACCCCACTGCTCCGGCTGCGCACGGAGGTAACCTTAAACGCCAGAGCAGGAAGCACGGGGACGGAGTTTTTCCACCCCTATTCCCAACTGTCAGGCGGTGATTAATGGCCAACAGGCTCGGAATTGCCTTTATTGCCAGCCCAGCATTGTTCCTCCTGACAGCTAATGAGGTTAGACAGACTTTACACAGCCTTTACTCCATCCCTGCAGGCTCCGGTGCCCGGGGTGGGGGGACCCTCTCTGCTCCCCAGCACATCCCAAGGGGCCACCACATCCCTACCCTGGATCCATGCCATTGGGACCATGGAGCAGCAGCGGGCAGGCTGGGGGGCTTCAAACTCTCAATCGACTCCATGGTAAAAGCCAAGAGGTGTTTTTATACTGCAGCGGGATGGGGGGGGGGAATGGGGCAGGGATGAAGCGCAATAAAGCATTTGTTCATATAGCAAAGCCCACTGTGTTAAACCCGAGCTGCCACACTGACACCAAGGAACGTTCCTGGCCCTGGCTCCAGGAATAATGATTTTGGGGGGGCTTTTTTCTCCTTTTTTTCAGGCTTATTACCAATAATATTTACCTTTGTGCGCGTTCACATCTTGATGCTGTTAAACACGTGCCCGCAGCTGGTTTGCCGCTCAGGGTAATGATGTTATGAGGCAAAAGCTCTCCTGTGAGCCAGAACACCCCCCCCCCCCATGTAAAAACCTATTCCTTTTCAGTCCAAGATGAACGCATTCTGCTGCAGCTCAGAGCAATTTCCTAGTTTACCCTTATTAAAGCGAGCGGGGGCTGAGTGGAGGCCCGTGATTTATGAAACACATACCAGCTCCATTAAAACCTTTACAGATTTAATACATTTTATCCAGGCCTTAAATCTGGGCAAGTGTTTTGATACAGAACCCACCCCCCCACCCCCCCTTCCATGAACCTAACCCGGGTGTATTTCATCTCTGACGCCTTTTCACACTTCTTTAAGGGCTGTAAAACTCAGATTGACAAATATCACAGATATTTCATGCCTTCTTTCTAAGCGGTGCTGAATCCCCCTGATGGGTTTGTTAGGGAGAACCCTCGGAGAGCTATCAAAGAGCAAATTATTCTCTTTTGCTGGCGTTTTACACGTCTCGCCCGTGGTTTTTAGGCCACCTTTAACATATAGAGGGGGGGATTTAATGTGTTTTTGCCTCGGCTGTCACTTTTCCCCTTGTTACCCCTGTGTTTAACCAAACAACGCCCCATAACGGGTGGGGAGACCCCCCTCTTTGACCAAACATAAGGGGTTGGGGGGGTTCAGTGTGATGGGATGCGGGATGCCCCCCCACCCCAAAAGCCATGCGGGAAGAGGCGGAACCGGGTCTCGAACCCGCGGTCTCCCGACTGCCGCTCCTCCACCGCCCCCTGGCGGGGTAGAAGGCGCGGTCGCGCTGTGATGACGCCAGGGCGGCGCCGGGCCGGTGCCGCTGAGGGGACCGGCGCCGTTACCGAGCGGGTATGGCCCAGCTGGGCGCCATCGCGGCGCTGTCCTTCAGCTTCCTCGCCGCCGCCTTCCTCTCGGCCATCCACAAGATCGAGGAGGGGCACATCGGTGTCTATTACCGGTGAGGCGAGCCCCGCGCCTTCCCCCCCCCCTGCCTCCACCTCACCCCGCTCCCCGTCCCCGCCGCCCGGTGAGGCGGGCCCCTCACGGCCCCTCTGTTCCGTTCCACAGCGGCGGAGCGCTGCTGACCTCCACCAGCGGGCCCGGTTTCCACCTCATGCTGCCCTTCATCACGTCCTACAAGTCAGTGCAGGTGCTGCTGGGGCCGGGGCCGGCTGGTGGAGGTGGTGGTTGTTGGGGGGGGGGGGGGGGGGGGGGTTATGGTGGTGCCTGCGGCCCAGGGCTCTCGGGACCGTCCCGGTGAGCTCTGAATGAGGGTGCCGGGCCCGGTTCTTCTACTTGGGGGATTGAAGGGGGGGGATACGGGCAAAACGCTGTTCCATGTGCGAATGAAGTGGGAAATCCTTAAGCTTCTTCCCCTAAACCTCTCTTCAGACCACGCTGCAGACGGATGAGGTGAAAAACGTTCCTTGTGGCACCAGGTGAGACGTTGAGCTGTTGTTGGCAGAAACACTTTGGATCCTCTCCCTGTTTTCCTCCCCGATAGCTCCAGCATGCTTTAAAACGGGTAGATCTGTTTGCAGGGGCTGGGTTCCCCCCCCCCCCCCCCCCCATAACTGGAACCAGTGGCGAGCTCAGGGTGCTGGGGTGGGTGATGCAGCCCCATCCTTAGGCTCTGCGCTGCCTTCGCCATGGGTTCACACGCGATAATCCGGTTTCCGGATTGAAACCTGGCGTCTGGAGCCGCTGTGGCTGCCGGGCTCAGCCCGCTAGAGGGGGGTGTCCCCCGCTGCTCCAGCCCAGCTTCGTGCTTTGCTCATTGCTTTGCCTTCCCTTCGCAGTGGAGGGGTGATGATTTACTTCGACAGAATCGAGGTGGTGAACTTCCTCATCCAGAGCGCAGGTGAGCTCGTCCCCTGTGACCCTGCCGGTGCTGCCGTCCGGAGTTGTTTGTGCTCCTGGGGTGAGGTGTGGTGAAGAGGTTGTGCTATGTCCTCAACATAAAAAGGATATGGAACTGTTGGAACAAGTCCAGAGGAGGGCCATGAGGATGATCAGGGACTGGAGCACCTCCCATATGAAGATAGGCTGAGAACATTGGGGCTGTTCAGCCTGGAGAAGACAAGGCTGCGTGGAGACCTCAAAGCAGCTTCCAGTGTCTGAAGGAGGCTACAGGGATGCTGGAGAGGGGCTCTTCAGCAGGGACTGTAGTGACAGGACAAGGGGTAACGGGTTCAAACTGAAACAGGGCAAGTTTAGATTGGATCTAAGGAAGTTCTTTACTGTAAGGGTGGTGAGGCACTGGAATGGGTTGCCCAGGGAAGTTGTGAATGCTCCATCCCTGGCGGTGTTCAAGGCCAGGTTGAGCAGAGCCTTGGGTGCCATGGTTTAGTGGGAGGTGTCCCTGCCCATGGCAGGGGGGTTGGAACTGGATGATCTTGAGGTCCTTTCCAACCCCAACTATTCTCTGATTTGGAGCTGGTATTCCCCCCCCCCCCGCCGTGTACCTTGTAATGCCCCAGACTTCCTGGGTGTAAGCCTAAACCCAGCTCTCCCGCATGTTTTGTGTGTTTATTGTTTCTTGCACATACTTGTTCTGCTCTGCCACTTGCTTTACTAGAGCCCAAATGCCATCCAGCTACCAGTAGTTGCATTGTTACACCCCTGTTGGGCTTTATGCTTCAGTGAAGAACTGATTTGAACAAGGTGTGCAAGAGGCAGGGGAGAGAAAGGTGTTTGGGAGCAAAAACCTGCCTCTGCAGCCCAAGAAGAATGACCTGTGCAGCCTTTTTCCCCAAATTCATTGTGTTTTAGCACCCTGTTGGTCACAGGAGTGGTATAACTGCCTGGCTGACTGGAGGCCTGCTTTGAGACCTCTGGTTTATGCTGGGTGTGGGATGTTCTTCCTTCATTGTGCATTGATCTCTGTGTTCTGCAGCTCAGGCGCAACCTATGTGTATATGCAGATAGTGTAGAGAGGGTTGTTGGTAGTGAGATGTCCTTGTTGGTAGTGAGATGTCCTGTTTGCAGAGCAGGTGGCAGAACACTGGTCAGGGTGTTATGAAATAGATGAGCAATAGAGAAAAACTCCCCTTTGTTCACAAAGTGTGTGTTTGTGGTGCCAGCTTCTCTTGGGGTGGATTCCTCCCTTCAGGTGGGCACTATGACTCCTGAAGCAAGTGCTGAGCCCAGCCTGAGGCATCCCTCCAGCCCAGCCCTGACCAGGGGTTTCTTCTTTTGCAGTGTATGACATAGTGAAGAACTACACCGCTGACTATGACAAAGCTCTCATCTTCAACAAGATTCACCATGAGCTGAACCAGTTCTGCAGTGTCCACACGCTGCAGGAGGTCTACATTGAGCTGTTTGGTGAGCTGACCCTTCTCTATTGATGCAGAGCTCCTTACCCCAAACTGATGGGCTTTTTACCTTTGAATCCAGTATCTGCCCTGTCTGGGATCAGGATAGTTAACTACCTGCCATCATTTCCTCCTTAGCACTCCTGCTTCAGTGTGTTGTAACAAGAACGATCCAAACCCAAACCTGCCAGTAGCAGTGGAGGGCTTTAGGAAAGGGAGCATTAATTCTGTGGTGTTATTTGTGTGTTTAGCAAACATGACTTGCTGAATCAGTCACAGGTTTTGCTTATCCAGATGGAAAAGCTGTTTTGAGCAAGCACTCCTTGGCCTTTGGGTTTGATTAGCTTTGTGTCATGCCTGTGGCTGCAGTGCCTGGTGCTGGGAAACAGGATGACTTGGCAAGAGCCTGCTGACCTTCCTCCTTGGCTTCAGGCAGCCCAGACACCAGGAGAGCACATTGGGAAAGAGCCTGAAGTTGTGGTTTCTTAGCAGAAATAGACCAGTTGGTGCCAGTGCTGAGTGTTTTGTTTATGGCTTTGGGCTGGCAAGAAGCGCCTTCCAGTGTTTCAGCACTACAGCAGTGCTGACTGCGGGCAGAAATGTATCTGTGAATGGTTTTGGACCCCAAATGGACAGAATTTGTGCCTGGAAAGACACAGGCTGTTCACAAACTCCTGTGCTCTGTTCAGACTGGGCTTTCCGAGAAGCCTGGCTTTCTGCTTCCTCATGTGCTGCTGCACAAGGTGCAGAACCAGGGCTCGGTTCCCCTCCAGGTCCTTTATGGGGCTGCTTTGCCGATGGAATCTCCAGATGTTGGCAGCTGCTGACAACAACTGCTTGAAACGGCCTCAAAGCAACTGCTTTGCACAGAAGGAACTTGTATAAACTCCTGTGTAACTCTTTGTGTGAGCTCAATGTGTTCTGGCTCAGCTCTGAAGTGGGGCACAGCCCATTCATGTCATTCTCTGCCCCCACATCTGCAAGCAGGTGCAGGAAACTGATAACAGCTGCTTCCTAAACCGGCTGAGCCCCATTGTGAGGGTGAGTTCCAGATAAAGCTGAACCGGGACCAAAGCAAATAATTAAGGAGTGAGATGTGATCACTTTCTCAAGGCCATTACATTTTGATTTTTCCCTTTGCACTTCTCAGCAGGCCCCAACTGGAAACACGGCTGTCCTTAGAGCTTTCCACTGAAGCAGGGCTTTGGTTTGTGTTATCTTTTGAAGTTTCTCAGCTATGCTCGAGTTAACGGGTGTCCATTGAGCCAAACAGACGTTATGGAGATTTCTTTGCAGCCTATTGAAATAACTAATGCAGCCAGTTCATATTTCTGCCTTTGCATGTGCTTTGTCTCCTGCTGGCAGAGATGCAGTTCCTCATCAGTCACCATTTAGCTGGGAAGATACCAATGGGGAAGTGGGTTAGAGCACAGATTTCTATCGTAATGATGCTACTTCTAGCTCAGAAAGACTCCAGCTGTGGTTTATGGGGAACTGGGAAGAGTTTCACTTTGTCTCCTGTGGTCTGTCCCAAGTGTTTGGTGCTGCTCTGTGCTGCCTGACACGCTGAGAAGAGATGGGAACCTGTCTCTGGGGCAGGGATGCTTTTCCTCTACCCAGCACTTCTAAATCAAACTTACATGGGTACTTACGTTACAGGAATAAGAAATCTGAGTCCTTCCAGCCAGCTCTGTGTGTTGACAACAAGCTGCTTTGTGGGACTTCTAGTTACCTGGTTTTTTTTTTCTCCCCAATCAGATCAGATTGATGAAAACCTTAAACTGGCCTTGCAGCAAGACCTAACTACAATGGCCCCTGGATTAATTATACAGGTAATTCATTATACAGTTCTACTTTGAGACGTCTAAGGTGCGTGTTGTAAGGAGGGGTAAAAGGAAAGGGAAAAAGGGCTAAAAGGAAATAGAAAACTGTGAAGGAATGAGAACCATATCCTTTCCATCTCCTCTCAGCTTTGATGTGTTGGGTTTCTGGTGGTGGTACTCTGGGTACTGCTTTACCCAGCTTATTGTCTCCTATCACAGCAGGAGAGCATTGAATCCTGCATTTGCTCTGTGGGCTTTGGACCTGGTCATAGTTTCTGCAGCGTTGTGTGGCAGAGCATGCCCCAGGCATCAGCTCCCCCATGCTCTGCAGCCTCAGGGGCCATTTGGCTTTTGATTGTTGGCTGCTTGCCTATGTTTTCTTTGGTCTCCCTTTCCAGGCAGTTCGAGTTACAAAGCCAAACATCCCTGAAACAATCCGGAGGAATTACGAGCTCATGTAAGTGCCTGAGACTTGCACCTTTGTGTTAGCAAAAAGAATCGCTCATCCAGATTAATGTGTTTTCACAGCAAGCAGTGATCAGTGTGCCCTCTGCCAGGCCTGCTCTCAGCCTCGTGCTGCCTGCAGAAGGGGCCTGGGGAGGCTGCAGCAGACATGCACGTGTCTGTCGCTGCTAAGTTAGAAACTGTTCCTCCCTTTTGAGCACTTGAGCACAGCAATTCATTGCCCACAGTCTCCTTCCTCTTGACACTGGCCCTGTTTTAAAGATGCCTCCCAGAGCATGGGAGTGAGTGGCAGGTGGAGAGAGTCCACCACTAATCCTGTTGTTTGTCTGGGATGGAGAAACTGTTGATTCAACAGGCTGAAGCTTTGCAATAACTTTCTTTAATAGCACTTGACACGCTGATCCCTTCTCAATGCTCTGAGCCAGCTGCCTTCTCTTGCACTTGATCAGTCAGAAATGCTTATGTTCTCTGAGCACCCTGCCAGCAGTCTGGGTAGGCCAGAATAAGGCCCCTCTTGTCCATTTTGCTTCCCTGGCATTCCGTACAACCTTTTGGTATCATGGGAAGTCATGGTAGTCAAAATCCAAATCAGCCTGTTAATCTGTTGCCATAAATACAGTAGGATATGTGTTAGCAGAGGCTTGTTCTGGACTCTAATCTGTCTTCTCTGTTTGGGAGCAGGAACAGAGTATTTTCTTTACATACACAGAGCCATGTGATGGAATGAAGGGTGGTTTCAAAGCTCCTTAATGAGGAAGATCAGCTGTCAGTGAGGACAAGTCTTTCACAGGATTTTGATGTCTTACTTTGCTTAAATCCCTCATAACAATAGCCCCAAAAACCTAGGTGTGAACAGTCTATGCCTCTTGTAGAAGGCATTGTGGCAGCCTGCAGAGAGCAGCAGGGAGGGCTTCATTCTGGCTTGGCTAGAAAGTCTTCCTGCTATGGAGGGGAGGAAAAGGCACTTTGGGTTAGAAGAAAAGCTCTTTGTGTGCAGGTACATGTGCTCACTACCTGAGTGCTGCCTGCCCTAAACGTGTGCTTGAAAGAGGACTGAGCCAGCAGCCACACCACTTCAGCAAGATCACTCTTTGTAACCGGCTTCTTCTGGCTCATTAGGGAGAGTGAGAAGACAAAGCTGCTGATTGCAGCCCAGAAGCAGAAGGTGGTGGAGAAGGAAGCAGAGACAGAAAGGAAGAAAGCCCTCATTGGTCTGTATATCTGTGTTTGAAGGGGTGGAAGAACTGAAGAGGGGGAGTGTGGGGGGAAGGCAGCAAAAAGAACCCAGGCACTGGGGAGGGATGCACTTGGTTCACTTTGGGGTGATCTCTGCTGTGGTTATTGGCTGCTGATGTGAAACTCTTCCAGGGAAACTCAAAGGGTTTTTAGGTGGGTTCCAGCTTTGCCCACAGAGGCAGACTGCTGCCTTCTGAGAGCTGGAAAGTCTTCCCACAATTTACTTTCACCAGAAGGGGCTGGTGAGGACCTTGGTGGGTGAAGCTGCTCCTGGCATTAGGAGGACTGTGTGACCACAACGTGGATGGGTTCTTTTTCATTCCAGAGGCAGAAAAGATTGCGCAAGTTGCTGAAATAACTTACGGGCAGAAAGTGATGGAAAAGGAAACAGAGAAGCGGATTTCAGAGATTGAAGGTGAGTCTGTAGGAAGTCAGTGTTCTATGGTTAATTTTGTCTACAGATCCTGAAGCAGTTCATGGAGCTCAGTAGTTCTTGACATGTGTGTATTTGACCATGTCCTTCAGTCCAAGCTGACATTCACTGTTTAGTTTGCATTGTTGCTTCTTCACCCCCCTTTAGGTTTGCAGCTGACTACTTTTAAGGAACTAGGATTGACCAGAGGCAGGAATAGGAATGCTTCTTTGTAGACTGTGCTTCTTGGAACCTTCTGTTTCAAGGTGCTCTTCCTGGGAGGTTGTACTGTTAAATTAAGATGATGTCTCCCTACCCCTCTGATAAACTGCTTTGTTAAGGAAATTCCAGGACATGAAAAGGGGGTCAGCATTTCCAGCTCCGAGTGACAGGGCCTTATTTTCAATTACCTTCATTAGAGGCCCTGTCAGGCTTTGCAGAAGGCCACAGAGGAGCCAATTAAGACTTTTACAGATCAGCAGCTTCTCATTAGGAAGTTCTTCACGGAAATACAATGGGTTTTAGTTCTTATAAATGTGTGTCACTGGGTGTCAGGCCTTCAGCTCAACTCTGCTGGCAGAGGATTCCTGTCTCCGTCATTCTTTCTGGTGTCTCTGACTGGGACCACTCTTTAGCCGAAAGAGAGGAAGTTGCAGGCCAACCCTTCCCAATTGCTGACATGATTTTGAAGTGTAGCAGCTCACAGGACTCCCTGCTAGTATAGGAAAACAAATGGTTTATCCAGCTGTGCAACTCCAAAATCCAGACTGTGTTCCAGTTGTGTGGCTCCCTGTCCTAGAAGGGATGTCAAGAGATCACAGCAAACCAGGCAGATTACACTCAATGTGGTGGCCTCATACTATGTCATTAGCATTGGATAGAGAAAAAGTGAGAAGGAGAAAAAGGAGTCCAATACAGAAAGGGGAAGTGTTTCTTTCCTTAAATGTCTCTGCTAGGAGTAAGGGAATTTCCACATCCTGCAGGATTGGACCCTTTACACATTGTTGCTATTACAAAGAAACAGTTCTCTGACATCTATCCAAGGAGCAGAGCTGGTGAAGGTTAAAATCACCCGCCTCTGCGTGCCTGAATCTTAACCTCAGCATCCCAGAGAAGATCCCATCTGGGGAATTGCATTCACAATCCCAAACTCCATCTCCAGAGCACTCTGCTGGGCTGTGAGTCCCGTGCAAATGTTACGGGCAAATCCCACTTGTGCACTGGAACAGTTGCTGCCTTTTCAGCATGAGAGCTAGGGGCTGGCTGGAGAAGAAAGAGTGTTCTCAGCCCTCGTGACAGGGGTGGTAATAAAAACCTTATGTTTATAAAATGCTTTGAGGTCTTCAGTTGCAGAGGCAATTTACTTACTCCGTGCTATCATCCTGCAGTGTTGTAGATGTAAATTGAGATCCCATTGCTGTGTTTCCCATTTGGTTCCCTCTTCCCTAAACTGTATCCCGTACAGTTTAGATGTGGTGCTGACCACTTTAAAAAGTTTTCCAGCTGCAAATGGTGCTAACATGGCTGGAAATAAAACTCTGAATATGAAAACATGTGTTTGCTTCCAGATGCTGCATTTCTTGCAAGAGAGAAGGCGAGAGCTGATGCTGAATGCTACACTGCTATGAAAGTAGCCGAGGCTAACAAGGTATTGTTATGTCCTTATGTTGGGCCTTGAAGCAGAGCTCCCTACATTAGGCTGTATAGAAATACTCATAGGATCATAGAATGGTTTGGGTTGGGAAGGAGCTTAAGATCATCCAGTTCCAACCCACTGCCATGGGCAGGGATACCTCACACTAGACCATGTCACCCAAGGCTCTGTCCAACCTGGCCTTGAACACTGCCAGGGATGGGGCATTTACTGTTTCTTTGGGCAACCTATGCCAGCACCTCACAGTAAAGAACTTCTTCCTTATATCTAACCTGAAGTCAGGAAAAGAGCTGCTTGTGCTCATTGCTTGCTTGTTGTGTCTCATTGTTCAAGACAAAAAGCAAACCAAAGCCATCAGTCAGAATTATTGAGCCTGAAACAATTAGATCCCTATTTGCAAATTCATTTTCTTTGGGCAGATAAATGTATATCAGGATACATGAAATACCTGGTCCTCTCTAGAGACAGCTCTGCTAGATGCTAATGGGGCCATGGCTCCCTCTGTAGATAGAATATCAGTTTTGATGTTGCCCTTTCTTGCCTTTGCAATCAGAAATGTCAATGAATTCCAATGTGCAAGCTGGCAAGCAAGCAAAGCAGGAGCAGGGATCTCTGGAGTGACAGGCAGGCTTAAGAGTAAATAAGTGTTTAGGTAACGAGCAGATAGAGCTGATCTTACACATCTAAGTAACTAGCCTGGCAAAGCCTTGGTACTGCCAAAGAAAGAAGTTGAAAGAAAGAATGGAAAAAGAGAAATCCTATGGATAAATGCCAAGCTGTAAGTGCCTGCAGCAAGTTCCCAGGCCATCCCAGCAGGAAAATTCTGTTTTGTAAGGGTCAGTGAGAATGGACAGAGGTGTGGGATGCTTGTGCACAAATCCTGTCCCAGTTACTCTATCCTCTCAGTTCTAATGTCATTATCCTGAACGAATGAGCTCTGCTCTCCGGAACAGACTCTTCAATCTACTCTCTGGCTAGAAGCCAGTTGTGTTTTCTTTCCAGCAGCTTGCATTGTGAGGGCTTTTAGTGAGTTATGTGCTTTCGAGCATCTCTGGTACATTTGGATTGAACGTTTCCCCAGCTGCTTCCATCACTTTCTCATTTTGCCATTTAGTCACTGGGATTTAGAGCTTCACTTTAGACCTACTGAAAGAGAGCTTTCTTCTGGGCACTGTGCCTCTTCAGCTGAAGAGAGGATGAGCATGTCTGCTAGCATGGTGGAAAAGTAGGGTGCTCATGACACAGCCTTGCTTTTGAGTGAATCCGAGCTGTTGGTGATCTCTTTTCTTTCTGTGCAGCTGAAGTTAACTCCTGAGTACTTGCAGCTGATGAAATACAAGGCGATTGCAGCAAACAGCAAGATATATTTTGGCAAGGATATTCCCAACATGTTCATGGACTATGCGGGAAGCCAGACCAAATTTGCAGAGGGACTGGCAGAAGGAATCCAAGAAGAAGATGGGGTAGGAACCAATGAGGACTCAAAGCTACTTCATAACGTCAACTGAAAGATTTCTATTCCTTTTATATCAAAACATGAACTGGGAAGTTCTTTTTCTTTTCCCCCTTTCCTGTTCTGAAAGAGACGAATCAGACTTAATCCATTCAATCTTTTGTATGACAATTAGACTGTGGTATTTATGGGGTGGTTTTCCTGGTAACTTCTAAGCAGCCAGCTCCAGGTATGTCCTTTAGATGCACCTCTCCCTGCTCTTGGACATACAGACCAAATTCCTCTGGAGAGGCCAGCTTAGATGGGTACTTCCTTTTTGGACTGAGGTGGCTCATAGCAGTAGGAAGTCAAGAAATGGTGAGGTTTTGGAGGGAGGGAGTTGCTGCTACAACTTGTTTTGGTTGGAAATTTCAAGTACTTTATGTGAAACCCCTTTAACAAAAAGGTGCTAGACTTTTGTACACTAGACGCAGCTGCTTGAAGACCTTGTCTAAAGAGCAGGTTGCCCCCACTGCATGGGGTGCTGGGATGGTCTTAACAGCCTGTGTCCATGCTCCAGGTCTGCCCAGAGTGCAGGGTGTAGCAAATGCATAAACCCACCTTTTAGTGAGGTCTGAGCTGACCTGGTTTGCCTTGCTAGGGCAGCTGAGACCACAGTGAGTTACAGAAATCCAGCTGAAATCCTGCAGGTTCCCTAGTTTCCATGGGGGGATCTAAGCCTTACACCACTGCCACTACAGGTAGTGACCCAAACTGTTCCTTTTGTGCATCTTAACACTGCTTTGGTTTCCATTTGTCATAGTTGGGGAGGACAAAAGGGGGGAGTCAGTGGTCTGAGGCTTTCCCCAGCTGCTTGGTGAGGGGCACAGGCGTGCTGCTGGAGAACTGGAGTTGATTGTCAGTGGCACCAGGCTGCAAGCACGGTACTTGCCCCATTGTCCTGGTTAGGAAAATAGGGAGAAAAGCGTTTTTGTCTCAGGGACCCTGACTTTGTCAAAAGCCTTGTTGCTGGCAAGTAACTGCTTGAATGATCCACAGACGTCACAGTACGTTACCTGCCTCTGCAAGAGCAACTGGATTTCAGTGTTTACAGTGTCTTACTAGAGAGAAGGCATGCAGGTAAACCGAAAGGAATGGAACTGAGTTTGTTGTGTTTGGGGCGTTGTTTTCTGAATAGACCTTGTGAAAGGAAGATTTATGGTAGCAAAGGACACAAACCATCAAAGTGAGAAGTGACAGGGCAAAGAACAGAACCTCTTGTCTCTGAACTGTCCAAAGATACGTTGAATTTTCCTTTTTTTACTCAGAACAATGCCATATAATGTACCTTTCTCTTCCAAAAGCCAATGAATTCTTCACATACCAGATGCACAGAGGTAATAGGGTTGTGTTTGACACACATGCAAAGCTTGAGAGGGTGTCGAAGACAAAAGTTCAGACCTAGAGAGAACAGTCCTGGTTTTTTTCTGTCCCTAATCCATCTGCCACTTGGCAGCAGAGTCTGTTTATTAGTTGCCATTATCGTTTGTGGCCAACATACTAATATGAGCTGATACAAGTGTAAGTGCTAACTCAGTTGTCAGAGAACCAGCCTGTTGCATTTGCAATCTTGTGCCCCCAGCACTTGCTACCCACTACATTTGGTTTCATTCTTCAGTGATTGAAACATGCATTAGTCCTTTGAATAAGGTGATCACACTAAGATAGAACTCTTGAGGGATTTCAGCTGCTGGTACCGGTATTCTTACTTCAGTTTTCTTTCCCCTGGTAGGAAGGAGAGTGACAATGCACACTAAAGGATAAGCATCAGTTTCTGCTCTAGGAAAGTCACATCTCCTATTGTGTCAGCTTTATTTGTTGGGAAATACAAGCAAAGGGAAGTTCCATCTCCACACCTACAACATTAGCACAGCAGTCAAAATGGCATCAGTAGGTAGGCTGTAATACTGCCTTTTATAGGGTTATGAACAGGGAATAGCAGATGAGGTAATAGTATCTAAACCTTTGAGGATGATCTCATTTGGGATCGTTCTACGTTCAAGTTAAGAGATTTCCATTAGTAACTGAAAACTACATTTTACATGAGTGGTTTTCGCTAACGAAAAGACCCAAATAAGCCAAAGTGGTATTAAAAAGGGTGGTTTTTGTATGACTTCACAGCAAGACAATAGTTTGGAATAAATAGGTCTTAATGCTTTTTTTTTCCTTGTTGTAATTGAAAACATTGCTGCTGAATCATTCTTGTCACTTCAGCTGTCACAAGAGTCAAAAGGCAAAAAGCAAGGTTGAAACCAGGCTTCACAAGCCAGAATCCACTGTTGCATCTGGGTTTCTTCCTTGTATGTCTGATCTCCTTTATTTCCCAGACCTGTCACTACATCGTGATTCCATCTCTCCCTTTAACTGACATTTTGGCCTCTTTCCATCATCTGAAATCTTGGAAGATCCGAGTTTTAAAACCACTCTAACAAAGCAAACCCAGGTTTGTGGCACTGCGGTGATACCCGAGCATTGCTGGTGGGAGCATGGGAATGCTTTCCCAGTGCTGTCTTTGATCTTCTTATGTATTAAAAGCCTTTTTATTTTGGTATTTGCTATGACAATAAAATGGCCTTCAATTTTAATGGTGCTCCTGGTTTTATCCCTATGGATAACACAATGTGCAGATGCATTGCATCTACATGCAGTACATCAGATGTAGGGGAAGATTGACCAGGGGTAACATTGAGGCTGCTGCTGCTCCAGGGGGAAGAGTGCTGTGGATCGGTGCTGAGCTGCCATTGACCCATGTGCTGCTGCCCGCTGCCATCCTCCCCTTCCAAGGAGCAGGAGAGGGTGGATGTATCCCTGTCAGCTCAGGGAATGCCACAAGCATTAGCAGAGCAGGGTGACAAACACAGTAACAAGCCTTTAGTGTCAAACAGCAAGGATTTGGTGAAGTTTGCATCAAATCATTGTCATGTTTTAGCACACAGAGAGCCTGGTGGGTGTTTTGAACCAGCTGTGTCAATACTGTCATTGCTGGGAATAGGGGAGAGCCCCGTTCTGCACATTAAGTATTTAGCTAATGGGTTCCAGCTGGCAGGTCCCATTCCTTCCATCTGACTCGCTGGGATAAAGGCTGGCATTGTCCTGCTGCTCCGCACAACCCACAAGTGCTGCCTTGCTTTACAAAAGGGTGTTTTACCTCTAGTCACTGGAATGTACACCCTAGGAAGACGGCTCTTCCTGCACAGTGGCCTGGCTGCGGGCTCTGTGGCGGGGTTTACCGCAGTATTCAAGGTACGAGGTCAAAATGAGCCCTGCAGTGCTGCGGTGGGCAGAACATGCCCTCTGAACACAGGGCTGCTGCCTGCCACCTTCTCCTTCCAGTCCTAAGAGCCAGAGGGGATCTGTAGGTGCTCTCCTCACCCGGGTGAAGGCACCCGCTTGGATCCTTCCCCTCAGAACCTGCCGGCCCGAGGGGAGGCTGCGGTGTTGACGGGGTGCCAGGGCAGGTTATGAGGTGCTGACACCGCTCTTGTTCCTCACAGCAGGACCCTCAGCGCGGCGTCAAGCCTCATCCCAGCCGCTTCAAGGGCAGGAAGGTGGGCAAGGGCAGCACCGGAGCCTGGATGCGCCCGCCATGGAGGGCTCCATGCAGCCACAACCCTCCCCACCTCAGCAGCCCCAACATGGCGCTGCCGCCCTACGCCCCGCCCCGCCGCTCCTATTGGTGGGCGGTGCGCGACGGCGCGATGCTATTGGCCTGCGGGGAGCGGGAGGGGCGGGGCCAGCCGGGGATGTGGAGGGCGGCGGGTATGGCCGCCGGGGACGGGTTGGGGCCTGTGTTGCGGGCTGTTACCGAGCGGGTGCAGCAGGCAGCGGCTCGCCGGCCGCAGGTGAGCACCGGGGCCGCGGGGATGAGCCTCGGCCCGCTGGGGTGGGCACGTTCGGTGGGGCGGCAGGCCCTTGGTCAGCGTGGAGACAGCGCCCTGTGGGCCTGTCATGGAGGCGGGTGGCTGTTCCCCTCAGCAAGGGTGGCAGGAGCCCAGTGTCGTCCTTAGCGGTGTCCCCGTCGCTGTGGTGGCCGAGCTGATCCTCTCCCACAGCTGGGGCTGTGGCTGGGTGCTGGGGGGAGCGTGGGGCAGGTTGGAGCCTTCCCAGCTCACCTCGGGTGCCCGTGCAGGGGCTCCCGGCCGTGCAGCCGCGGCTGGTGGCCGTCAGCAAGACCAAGCCGGCGGAGATGGTGATCGAGGCCTACAGCCATGGGCAGCGCAGCTTCGGGGAGAACTACGTGAGTGGAGTGGGCCCCATAGGACTGCAGTGGGCCCCATGGGTCGGTGCTGGGCCCCATGGGTCTGTGATGGGCTCCATAGGGCTGCAGTGGGCCCCATGGGTCAGTGCTGGGCCCCATGGGTTGGTTATGGGTCCCACAGGTCTGTGATGGGCCCCATGGGTTGGTAATGAGCCCCACAGGTCTGTGACGGGCCCCATGGGTTGGTGATGGGCCTCACAGGTTGGTGATGGCCCCATGCTGCAGACAGGCACTGTGGCAGCCCTGTGTGGGGCTGTGAGCATGGGGAGCTGGGCTTGTCCGTAGCATCATGCCCCTGGGCTTGTATTTATGAGGGGTGTATTGATCCCAGGGTCATACATTCTAGAGAGACCCTTCTTATGGTGCAGGCACCTCTGGCATGGTTTTGACAAGAGATTGTCTTGATTCTCCTAGGTTCAAGAGTTGCTAGAAAAGGCATCAGACTCCAGGGTAAGTACACAGTTCTCTGTGTGTATTCTCTCTCCCTATAGCTGTGTCCTGAGAGCTGCTCAGCACAAATCCTGGTTTTTAGGGCTTTGGCAGTGGAGGCTGTTTGATCCTTGTCTCTGCAGATAAATGATGTGGTTATTTTTAGCTCTTTGCCTGCCCCATTCCCTCTCCTTGTCTTACTGGCTCTATGAATACGTGTGCTTTAGTCATAAAGTATTTGCCTGAACGGTGCTTTATCTTTTGTGCTTTCTGCTGTAGGAGGTTCACAGTCATTTAAAAACGTGGTAACACTCAATTTAAGGAAAATACCACGTTATGACTATTCAGTCACAAAAGAGCTTTGCTTTCCCCATGTAGTGCTCTGCAATCAGAGCCCTGCTCCTCTGCAGTGGGTGAAGCAATCTCAGTACACAAGCACTGGCTATTTACCCCTTTTAGGGTAAATAGAAGAAGATTGGGTTTTTGTCTGTGGGCAAACTGAGACTCAAGTGCTGTGTGGGGGAAGAGGGAGCTGTCGTTCAAACCTCACTGTTCCTCTCTCCTTTCAGATTCTGTCCTCTTGCCCGGACATTAAATGGCATTTCATTGGCCACCTGCAGAAAACCAACGTCAACAAGTTGATGGGTAAAGCCTGTTTCATGTGCAGTGATCCAGTGTTCAAACAGGACCAACCTCATGTGCATGAACGCGGCAATGCTCTGTGAGCGAGCTGAGGAGTAGGTACAAAACCTGAGCCAGCAGTACTGCCCTCAGCCTGTGTTTTCTCCCCAGCTGTCCCGAACCTCTTCATGTTGGAAACAGTGGATTCGGTGAAGCTGGCAGACAGAGTCAACAGCTCCTGGCAGAAGAAAGGCTCCCCTCAGAGGCTGAAGGTCATGGTGCAAGTTAATACGAGTGGAGAAGACAGTAAGTGGCTTTTTCTGCTCATAAGCAGGCTTGTCCTGCTGACGGGACAGAAACAACCTCACTGGGATGGGTTGCTTTGTGCTCTTAAAGCATTTCTCTGAGCTAGGATGAAGCTTGCTTGCCTGTTAGCTTCAGCCTGGCCTCTGGCAGAGCTTGGCACAGATCTCCCTGCTTTCTGTCAGGTAAGCATGGCCTTCCTCCTGGAGACACCACTGCTGCTGTGGAGCACATCATCAACAAGTGTCCCAGCCTGGAATTTGTGGGGCTGATGACCATTGGCAGCGTTGGGCATGACCTTAGTAAGGGTCCAAATCCTGACTTCCAGGTAGGATTCTCTAGAAGAAGATGTTACTGTTGCCTTGTCTCCCATCAGCCTGGAAGTGTGTGGGGCATCAACAGAAACCCTTGATGCTCAGAGAGTATTAATGCAGGTGCTAGGCTCAGTTCTGCAGATGTCCATCTGTAGTTTGTCCAGCTCTTCTGGAGCCGTAGCCAGGATATGGCAGGGACACCTCATGCAGCAGTTCCTGCCCTGGCTCCTCTGGTCCTGTGTTCAGATGGGGTTGCAGTCAGCCTTCGTTTGCCTGCTGTGTGTGCAGGGTGCATGAGGCAGAGGAACCAGGTCTGTGTTCCTCATCTGTCACGCTGCTGCGATAATGGGATGTCTTCAGAAGATGCGTAGACTTGGGAGTATGGGTGTTGTCAGTACCGTAGCCTGGAATAGGGAATCTGCAGGCACTTCAGTGGGAAGTGTGAAGGAGACTTCAAAGAAAGGCAGAGATTGTGATCTGTGGAACCCTGAAACAGAGCTGTTGTGGCTGTCAAGTGTCTGATCCTCTTTTCTCTCCCCTTCCCTTCTAGATGCTGCTGTCTTTGCGGAAGGAAGTGTGTGAAAAGCTCAGTCTCCCCATTGAGAAGGTGGAGCTGAGCATGGGCATGTCCACAGACTTCCAGCATGCAGTAAGTCTGGTTTCCTTCTGCCACCCCTTCCCTTGGGAAACAAATGTACCAGCACCAGCTGTAGGCACCCCAAAGCCCAGCCCAGCCATCATCCAAACGGGCCTATTGGTATCTTCATCCAAGGGGAAGCCTGATGGTGCTGGTCCATGAAAAAGCGCTCTCCTGATTCTGGGATGGATCAAACAGACCTTTGCTGTAGGGTGGCGAGTACATGGGGAACCATCCTGTGGTGTGACAAGCATGGAGTCTGGCTACAGACTGTGCTGGCAGGTTTGAGTGGCAGCTCTGCCCTTAACTCCTCCTTTGTCTCTCTCCCTAGATAGAGGTTGGATCCACAAACGTCAGGATCGGAAGCACTATATTTGGAGAGCGAGATTATTCCAACAAAGCAGGCAGTGAAGGCAAAACTGAGACCTTGACAGTGCAGGGTCAGTAGGTGGGAAAACAAGTGGCCTCACCAGAGGACAGCTGATGGGAGACCTCACTATGCATTCTTCCCTCCCTCCGTGTCGGCACCCCGTCGTGATGGTGAGAGGGAATTCCTCCTAACAGAGCAGAGGCCAGGAATGCCTCCTAATTTATTGTGATTGTAGAGTACCCATAGGAACTGGAAATGTGTAGAACCAACAAATGATAAGACAATGTATGCCTGAAAGTGACTGTGGTATTTCAGCTCCTTCAGGGTCCTTGGGTTGACAGGGTTGACCAAAGTGTTTGTCAGGATGGAGCTGCTAATGAATCAAGCTGTATCCTCACCAGTGGCAGTGAGTTTGGTTTCACTGAGGACTAAATTCTTCGTTAAACAAGTTCTGATCTTGTCAGACCCTATAAATGTTTCCCCAAACAAAAGCTCTGCACATGATGGCTCCTTAGGGATGCTGTGAACAGGACCTGTGGTAGAGACACACTGTGACACTGCAGAAGGCAAAGAGCAAGCACATGAGGATGGGTAAGGAGCACGGTTGCCAGCTTGAGCTCACGTTTTGGGTACAGGTGGCAAGCGTGGGAGTGTCTTTTTGCCTGGAATTTGTATTTGTCCTTTCCAGGCTGACACTGCTGGCTTTTCCCATTGGTTCCATGTCTGCTTGGGTCTTCTGGGATGCTCACCCTTCCCCTCTTGTGGTGATGGGAGTTATTTTCATCCTGCCTAGTGGTTCTTTGACAGTCTCAGTTCTTTTGGGTCAGAATGGGGCTTTTCTGTTGCTTTCCAAGGCGAGTCACTTGGCTGTTTGGTGCCTCCAGCATCCTGTCTGCATGTCTGAGGATGAGGATACTCCCTTGTCTCGCCGCAGGACAGCACTGGGGTTTGCTTTTCCTTTGGGAACAGACCTCCAGAAAGGAAACTCGTACTGTTCTGCTGTGTTCTGGGTTCTTGCAAAGAGCCCTGTCACCCCTGCCAGAGCTCCTAGGCTGTCTCTTAATACCTTAAGCACTGGTCTAAGCTCCACTTCTCCTGGAAGAGGGAAATGGGGTTCTTCCGCTGCAGTAGCTGTTTCATTTAGAGCAGAAGCTCCTGTGTTAATGTCACATGCTGTTTGGCCAACACTAGCTATGGCAAGTCTCTCTTGTAACCCATGTTAAAACTGAGGTTTGGGGCTTTTGTGTGCTGCTAAGAGGAGGAGACATCAGTTGCCAGCAGAAATCTCCTTCCCAGGCTTTTCTCTGTGTGCACACAGTTAAATCCAGCCGTTGGCTTTCCTCTCTGACTATAAATGCTGAATGTAAATTAAAAGAGTCGGCTCTTAACCTGTCCTAGCTCCGTGGTTTAGAAGCAACATGCGGTTTGAGCCACCCTCCTCAGCACCGCACCGTGGGTTGTTTCCTAGTCCATTAACAAGTGGTGAATTCTGATACCATCTGTGCCAACTCGAAAGCTATTAAAGATGTTATTTTTATGTTTCAGCCTTGTGAATAAATGCCCTGAGTTGTCGTTGAAGCCGTTTCCCCAACAGGTGGTTTGAAAGGTGGCTGGAACAGAGCGAAGGGAGTGGGACTGGCAATTTTGGATCAGAAAGGGGAAAATAGGTGCTGCTGAGCTGGGGGAGAGGTTGAGGTGGTGTGAGCTGTTCCTGGGGCAGCCCTCTGGGTGGCACTGCTCCCCAGCGCACCGAAGGGGAAACGGCAGCTCCTGGGACAGGTACGGATCAGGAATGACTCGGGAAATAACCGCACTTCCCAGCTGATGGTTGAAGTGAATCCTTTCCTGTTCCACCTCTCTCTTCCCAGAAGATCTGACCGCAGATCCTCGTGTGTGTGAATTTCACAACGTGAGAAGCCTTTGGCTTGTTTTACAGCACAAAGTCAGGGCTCTGGCTCTATCTGAACTCAGTTCCAACGTGCAGAAACTGCTGCTGTCCCGTGTGTTTGTTCCTTCTCTTATATTGTAGCAGCAGAGGAGGAATGGGAGTGCTCTGCACCCTGAGCTTGCAGACCCAGCCCAGCCCAGGGCACCCCCAAGTCCATCTCAGAGCTGCTCCATCCATTCTTCACCCAGCCTGTAGCTGTGCTTGGGATTGCCCTGACCCACTTGGATGAGGTTTTGCACAGTCCCACCCATCCAGTGTGTCCAGATCCCTATGGATCTCATCCCTTCCCTCCAGTGCATCTTGCCTCAGAGATTCCCCATGGCCAAGCCTCACTGAAACCCTGACCAGCACCTTCTGCTCCTCCTTTGGGCACCCATGGAGCTGGGATGGTCGGAGCTGAGCACGTATCCACAGACCACCCTCTTGTTCCACAGCATCACCAGCAGATGGGAACTGCTGGTCCCCAGAATGCAGCCAACAAGCTGGAGATGAAAGGCTCCACGGCCTCATAATGAACCCTTCTCCCTGCTCCAGCGCCTCGGCCTCTGCATCACAAGTTTATTCCCCATTGGAAGCACTTGGCAGGGTCACTGCAGCAGCAGCAGCAGCGCTCGCTCCTCGGGCACTGACACTGTCAATATTTGCCTTGGAGGAATGTGTCCAGCAGATGAAGGACCAGAGGGGCTCCTCCTCCTCTTCCCTCGTGACTTGGCTTGGCTGTCACCTCCTGGGGTGAAGGCACAGCCCTGTGTTCCTCAGCAGTCCCCTACAGTGACTCTTGTGTTGTGTTGGAGGGCTCTGCCCAAGCTGATCCCCCCCACCAAAGCCGTGTTGGCACATGGATGGAGCAGAGAATAACCCTTCCTGGGAGCATCTGGAAGGAATAAAACCAGGATGGGGTGATGTGCTGCTGCTCCTCCTGTCCTGGGGAGGTGGGGTGGCTGCCTGTGGCCATCAGCATCCTCAAGGAAGCAGCCTCTCCTGTTAGAGGCACTCTGAAGGTGCCGAGCTCTATAGGCTCTGGTTCCCATTAGGTGAGGGTCCAGGCGTTGCTTACAAAGCCAGGCTTGATTTAGTTCTTTATCACATCATCTCCTTTGTATTCCAAAGTGGCTGGAGCTGAGCCGCCTGCTTGGCATGGGAAAATCCATGGATTTAGGGCTGTTCCCTGCTCTGCCTGGGGTAGATGAGAGCATGGGGCTGGCCAGAGCAGCTCACCCGAGGCACAGCCCGCTGCTGCAACCCTTCAAAGTTGGGAAGCGTGTTTATTTCTGGGATATCAGGTTTCCGGCAGGAAGGCCGACAACTGCCAAGGTTTTTATTGGATCCTAGTGAAAGGAATTTAGAGAGTCCTGTGCTTGTTGTCTTTCCCCCCCCTCCTATGCCTGCAGCGGTTAAGGAGCGTTTTTACCTTTGAATGGGAGCGAGAGGCACAGGGATTTGGCATCCGGCACCGGCACGTCCATGGTGATGGAGTTTCAATCAGGTTGCCTTCTTGTCTCCCGGGCTGGAGGCATCAGGAGGGGTCAAGGCTGGAAAAGCACAAGGAGAGAGGGGCTTGGAAGTACTTGAAAGAGCCTGAACTCCGCTGGGCTCAAAGCATGGGGAAAGTGTTGCTCGAGCTCCCCTCGTCGTGGCGGGGCTGGGGCCGGGTATTTCACGTTTGTTCCTCGTTTTGGCCAAGGTTTTGGCTGTTCTTGGAGGCAGTTTTAGGGGAGGTTCAAATCCTGATGGCCACGGACAGGGGTTTGATTGCTTCAAATGTGTCCTGCTTGCCCTCGGATGCTGCCAGCACTGACCAGCATCCTCCAGGGCCCCCCGAGATCCATGCCAAGCCCCGTTCCTATCCACACACAGGGAGTTCTTGCCTTAACACTGAGGTTTCCTTCCAGCCCTGGGACAGGGGAAGCAGAGGGGCAGCAACTGGTTTGGGGCAGGGTCAGAGCTGCCCTTGGTAGGAAGAGGAGCGTGTGCTGTTAACAGTCCATTAAGGCAATGCAGAGTAACCCAGAGTGAGCAGCAGGGCTGCCCATGGCAAGGTATGAGCCCAAATCCACTTGAATTCCCTCCAGACATTCAGCATCACAACATTGGGCCATTCCCCTGCTGAAATCCTGTGTCCTGCTCCCAGCTCTTGCACTCAACACAGGTTCTTCAGGTCCCTGCAGGCACTGGGGTCCTTGGAGGCAAGGATTCCTTAACTCAGGGCTTGATCCAGCAAAAGGAGCCCTTTGCACTGCGGCGTTTGGGGATGCTCCCGCTTGCTGCTGCGCTGGATGTGCTGGGAATGCCTAAATCCGGCATCAGCCAAGGGGTCTCTTCTCCCCCTTGGTGGGGAGCCTGCAGAGGAGGAGGGATGGGTTTGGGGAGGGGTTTCGTATGGAGCAGATGCTCGCAGGATCTCGGAGCGGATGCTGGACACAAGCAGTTTCCTGTTGCTCTTCCAGCTTCAGCTGCAGGATCTGGGACCAGCATCCTGCAGCACAGGGCACAGGAGGGTAATTCCTGCAGTGGAAAAACAAGAGGGGGGGGAGAACCAGAGGCGAAGATGTGGGTTCACTGTTGATTATTGGTTCCTTACTAAGATGATGCTGCTCTCCAGGGCTCCGGGGTCCAACGCATCCACAAACGCACATGTGGAAATGGAGCTTGTGCTGATGAGTATCTCTGCTGCATCCCCTTCCCGATGGCCACCGCGCTGTGTTTGTTTGGAGAAAGGAGTGAATTTCTTTTCCCCTCCAGGAACGATTGGTCCTGGAGAGAAACCGCATTCCCGGAGTGGCCTCTCGTCGTCCTTCCATGACCCTCTTCCTCTGCGCCCTGGCACGGGGTCCTGGAGACTTCATTGCCTGCTTTTGATCCCGTTTGATTTGAAGCTGCAGTGAGCCGTGGCCTCCGAGAAGCTGAGCCCAGAGCGGGGGGGAGAGGGGACGTGGGAGGGGGAATGGGAAGCTAAATATTGAACTTAGTGTGGAAACCACTGAGGCAAACAGGGAAGCAAGAAGGGAAGAGCATTAACTGCAGGGCAGAGGCCAGGAGGGGACGGAGCAGCGTGACCATGCAGTGAACTGTGTGAGTTTGGGCAGGGGCTTCCTCCATGGCGTGGGGGTCCTGCAAGGCAGTGGGACACCCCCCCCCCCCAAATCCCCCACATGCAGGGTGCTGATAGGACCCTGTGTGTGCCACAGCCCTGGGCACAGCACCCTGTGCCACAGTGAGGCATTGCATTGGACCACGTGCGCAGGGGGGCATCACGTTGGGACCCTATGGACCACATGCAGAGGGGGGGAGCATCAGATCGGGACTCTATGGACCATGTGCACAGGGGGGCATCACATCGGGACCCTATGGACCATATGCAGAGGGGGGCATCACATCGGGACCCTATGGACCCAAAGGCAGAGGGGGGCATCACATCGGGACCCTATGGACCCAAAGGCAGAGGGGGGCATCACATCGGGACCCTATGGACCCAAAGGCAGAGGGGGACATCACATCGGGACCTTATGGACCGTGTGCACAGGGGGGCGTCACATCGGGTCCCTGTGGACCACACGTGTTCTGGACCACTCAGGGCTCCAGCTTGGAACCGGGATGGGACCGGGAGCTTCTCTCCCTCCGGGACGGAGCGGACCCGCGGCTCCGGGGCCGCAGCTCTTGGTCCTGCGGGACCTCGCCGAGCTCCATCCGCATCCCTCGGGGGCTCCAGCCCCGCGTCCGGGCTGGGAGCGGAGCCGATGCCCTCGACGGGGCCGGGGCGGGGCGGGACGGGGCGGGCCGGGGGAGGCGCCAGGGCCGGCGGCGGAGCTCGGCGAGCGGCGGGGAGGCGGCGCCGCCGGAGCCGCCCCGGGGAGCGGGGCGGCGGCGGTGGCGGAGCCGGAGCCCGGAGCCCGGAGCCCGGAGCCCGGAGCCCGTGGCCCGCGGCCGGGGCCATGCTGCTGGCGGCGGCTCTGCTGCTGCTGGCGGCGGCGCTGAGCGGCGGGGCCGGGGCTCGGAGCTGCCCCGCACAGAGCCTGGGCTGCAAATGCGGGGCCGAACGGCCCAAAGCGCCCGGTGGCTCCGCCGCGCCCCGGCGGAGGGTGGTCTGCAGCGGGGGGGGGCTCCCGGCGCCGCCCGAGCCGCGCCTCCTGCCCGACGGCACCGCCACGCTGTGAGTACCGCGCACCGGGCACCGCGCTTCGGACCCCGCATCCCCCCCGGGCGCCGGGCATCGGCTCCGGGCATCACCCCCCGGTCCCGGACGTCGGCCCCGAAAGGGTCTCGCTGCGCCCGCTCCGTGCTGCTCGGCGGCCCCGGAGCGGGGATGGAGCAGCGGGACCCCCCCCCCTCAGCATCGCCCCACGCTGGCTGGTACCGGGGCAGCGCTCCCACTGCTGGTCCCACCCGGGGACCGGGGGGGGGGATGCCCCGAGGAGGGGGGGTGTTCTCGCTCCATAAAGTGATCCCGCACTGGGGGTTCTGTGTTAGCTCCGTTTAAAGCCCCGCAAAGCCGGGGGGACCCCGCTCTCCCCGCGGCGCACGGGTTTAACGTGGGGACGGGAGCTGAAGATCCAGGAAACGGGCTCCTTCTCCACGCTTCCCCCCGCCGCGGCTGCGGCGCAGCGCTGGGGGAGGATGTTTTTGTTTGAAAGCGGCTGGGGATACCCGCTGGGAAGGGCTGAGGAGCAGTGAGAGGGGTTCGGGGGTGTGCAAAGGGTCTAAAAGCTGCTTCCCGAAAGCCTCCTCATGCCCTCGGTGCCGAGGGTCGTGGTTTCGGCCGGCGCCTGCAACCGGTTTAGTTAGAACTGCAGAGATGTTTGAATTAAAACCCGGCTGGGAAGGCAGGGCCGCAGCGCTGGGGCTGGAGGAAATCACTGCTTTCACCCTCAGTGTCAACCCCTGAGGGTGCCCATGGCCCCAGCTCTCCCCCTTCTGCCCTGTAATAGGATTCCCTGGGTGCTGCGGAGGATTGGGGTTCCTGGTCCCATCCACTCTCATGTGCTAGGACCCGCTTGCTCGCATCTCTTGGTTCCCTCTGTCCGTGCTGCTCACTGCGAGTGGCTTCGCTTTGGGGTGATGATGTCTGCTTGGTGACAATGGGGTGGCCGCGACGATGCCGACGGCCTTCGTGCGCAGCGTGGCCGCGGAAGGTGCCACGAGCAGGCTCTGAAGCCTGATGGGGTTGTATTAAAGATGTGAATCCCTGCAGCGACAGCACCCGTGTGCAGCCTGGGTGCCCCTTGGCGGGTGGTGGAGGCCGCAGGGCAGGTGGAGCTGGTCCCACTCTCCTTTGGGTGTCTTTGCTCTTCATTTCTTCCCTCTTACAGCCCTTTCTATGCATCAGCCCCTGGCAAACACCCGGGGAGGACTTTGGAGTCCTTTATCAGGTTGTATTTGGGGAAAGCATCCCTGTTGTGGTGCTTTCTGCAGCTGGAGCCGTGTAACCACAGCACCGAGAAGGGGTAGAGCCCCATGCTGGTGGGATATGGGGTTTGGAGCTCCCTCGCAGGGGCCGGGATGACGGTGCAGGAGCATTTAGGGCATTACACGATCCCACTAAAACGTGACATGAAACCTACAGGCGTAGGCAGAAACCTACAAATATGCGGTGACCCTGAGCTCTGCTCTCGCGCAGTAAACATGATTTATTCCAAACCCTTTCCAGATGGAACAATCAAAACCAGAGGCTCCGGCTTCGGGAACGTCTCCTGGAGCCGCTTGGGGTGCGGAAGAGGGCCCGGGCACGTGGCAAGGGCTGCAGGGACATCCCGCTGGGGACAGGCAGGTTTTGAGCCCCGTGGGCTCCTATGCATACCCTGGGGGATGCTCAGGTCCTCTCTGTGTCCCCAGGGATGCTCCCAGGGATGCTCAGCATCCCTGTGGCATGTTCTGTGCTTAGTAGCTCATACAAGCAGAGCCCTGTTGCAGTCTCCATCCGGTCTGGCCTGGAAGCAGGAGTGTGTTAGCACGGGTGATGCTGTGCATGGAGGGGAGGGCTCCTGTCCCGGGACATGGGGATGGCTGGAGCCGGTTTGCACCCCCCGGGTCCCTCAGCCCGGCTCTTTCCTGGCTTTTCCCACACTCTGGCTTTATTCCTTTATTTATCTTTCATTATTAGGCCTGTGCTGAGGAATCCAAAGCTGCCTCCACAGCAGGCGCTGCTGATTTACCCCCCGCACCTAAAGAAGGGCTCACTGGCACCGCAGCGATGGGCAGAGCAGGGGATGAGGGATGCCCGTGTCCCAGGGGATGCAGCGGTTCCTTAGGGGGAACCATGTCCTTAATGGAGCTGCAGCTCCATTCCTCTTCCTTCAGCTCAGTTCCTCTTCCGTCAGCTCCGTTCCTCTTCCTTCAGCTCCGTTCCTCTTCCTTCAGCTCCATTCCTCTTCCCTCTGCTCCTTTCCTCTTCCCTCTGCTCCTTTCCTTTTCCCTTGGCCTCTCGCAGGGATCACTGCTTGAGGAAAGAGCAAACCAGAGCCAAAACAGCGCCCGCAGATGTGGAGCAGCAGAAATTAGCTCCATGTGGGGAAGCCACGGCGCAAGGAACAGTCCCGGTGAGGATGGGGGTGCTGGGAATCAGTGGTCCTGCTCCATCCTGGTGTTGGGTGCTGGAGCTCTTCAGGCTGTGTGATGGAGGTGGGACAGGGCAATGGGGATGGTTCGGGTCTTGTCGTACTATCCACAACCATCCCGGCTGTGTCCTGCCAGTCTTTGGTCCTATTCATGCCATGGGGACACGTTCCAGGACTGGTGCAGGCAGAATCTCTGCCTTCCTCATGGAGCAGGCACAGAAACACGGGCAGGGTGATGCTCACAGGGATGTGATACCCATTACAAGCTGTGTGCTCTCTGACACCCCATTTTATACCTAGAGCTTGATTCTTGCCCTCAGCTCATTGCCAGGAGGTGCCAGGAGATGCAGAGCTCGCCTGGCTGCGGCTGGCTCAGAGCAGCTTGTACCAATGCAGCGCTCATAGGACCATGGACCGATTCGGGTTGAAGGCACCTTCAAGCTCATCCAGCCCCAACCCCTGCCATGGGGACACCTTCCACCGGAGCAGGGTGCTCAGCACTGCCAGGGACGGGGTTAGGTCCAGCCTCCACGCACTGTGGGATGTGGCACCCCATGAGGTGCGGGGCTCTGCAGACACCTCTGAACCCGGCTTCCCCTCCGTCCCCCTGCGCTGACCCCCGTGCTAATCGCCCGATGGAAAAAGCACCGCAGCCCTAAGGAGAGGCAGAGCGCGCGCGGCCGGGAGCCCAAACCTCTTCCAGATGTGGAATCCCAGCGCAAGGCCTCATTTCTGCGCGCAGCTTGATTGCACTGAAATTACAGATTGTCCGCAGGGAATAGAGGGCTTTGACTTACGACCAGTTTCCAGCCCTACTTGAACTCCCCTCGCCCAGCCCGGCTTATCCTGGGCCCTGCCGATGCTTTCGTTCTCGATCCCTCCTATCTTATGCACTGGGCTGCAGCTTGGTTTGGCGTTCCCGGGGGGCTGCCCGGTGCGTCGGAGCATCCCGGCCCTGCCGAGCTTTCGCCCTCCCCTCCCTCCAGGCCTTGTTTTTCCTGTGCTAACAAAAGCTGAGGCTTGGAACAATCATTTTCACCATCCGAAATAGCCCGGCGTGACGCGAGGCTGACGGCAACGCCCCGAGATCCCAAACAAAGCAGGGACGGGGGGGGGGGGACGGACACGACGGGGTCCCCACCGGCTCCATACGGCTCCAGCCGTGATGCTGAGCCCTTCCCGGTGCGCTCAGCACCTCTCGCCATTCCCAAGGCTCCTCTTTCCTCCTCCTTACCCCCTCCGTGCGCTAAGCAGCGAGCTCTGCTCGGGGCACAGCCCTATCTGCTGCGAGCAGATGCTTTGAATTAAGGCACTTGGAGAGCAGAGCAGCGCCGTCCCCTCGGTGGCCCCCCCATTAACCTCCATTCGCTGCCTTTCCCCCCCCCCCCCTCCCCTGCCTGCCCGGGCTGGGGGAGCCACCGTCTCCCCTCATCCTTTTTTGGTTGGGTCCAGAGGAAGTTTATTGTTTCAGCAGCCCCGTTTCTGGAGCCGTTATTTATCCAAGTGGATTCCAGCGCGCTTGGAAAAACAATCCTGGGTTCTGGTGCTTTTGGCTCCTCTTTTTGAGATGAAAAAAACACAAAGGAGAAGAAGGGATCTCTCCATCCCCCTCTCTTTATCTCCCTGCCTGCATCCTTGTGGGGTTTCAGCCCTAAGAGCCCTGATGGCAATGGGTTGGAGTGAGGATGCTGCACCCCTTCCGCAGCTGAATCCCCCCAGCATGGAAGGATGCTCCTTGGGGGTTTCTTCCTGCCCTTCTCATCACGTATCCCCCCATCATTCCCGTTTGACTCGATGCTCTGGTCCTTAATCCCTGTGTTGTCCAGAGAGACTTGATTGTCCCGGTGTTGGGGAGCACCAGGGCTGCTGCATGGGCTGGAGATGGGATGGGGTTGGGATGGGATGATGCTGGAGCAGCTCGCGGGCAGTTGGATGTCAGGGGTTTACCAAGGTGAGGAGTCCCAGCCCGGGCTGCAGCTAAGGCTCTGGAGGAGCAGAGCGCTGCTTTCCTGGCTTGCCAAGCCCGTGGATGGCTGGGGCATGGGGACATCGCATCCCCTCTGCACCCCTGGCACCACATGGACCTCAATGAGCATCCATAGAGCTGCTGTAATCCCTTCCTACTGGTGGCAACTGGTGGAAATCCAGCTGAAGGGTTTGGATCCAGACGCATCCCAGTGTAGGGTCCTGCTGTCCCAGTGCGGCTCAGGGACTGCTCGCCCATGACCCTATTGGGGTGGCCTCATGGGCACGCTTATTGTGGTGTATTTGGGGGTGTTTCAGTTCATTTCCTGCAAAGGAGATAGCGCTGGGGACCCGCAATGGCTCTGCTGCTGTGCGGGCACGGAAAGCCCCATGGAGCCCGATGGGAACTTCCTGACACAAAAACAACCCAGAAAACGGGTTTTGGAACCGAATATCCATAAAAGCAGAGGAAACCAAACCAAACCCCGTGTGAGGATGTGGGTTGTAACGGGGGAAAGTGACCCAGCCGGTTTGCGCAGGATGGGGAGCAGCGGAGCCAGGATCGCTCCCCGCAAAACCCTTTATCAGGGAGCGAGCTTCCAAGTGGAGCAGTCGCTGTCAGGGCCAAGTTGTGGTCCAGGACCTCTCCTTAAGGCAGAGCAGAGCAGGCGCCGCGCAGCCGGGGTCCAAGGGGTGGCTTCACCCCCGACCCATGTCCCGTCCCCCCCCCCCCCAGGCCGGGAGACCCGAGGCTGCTTTCCCGGCTGCCGGCGGGCGGCTGCTGGCTGCGGATCACAGGGAAGGCCGATCCCATCGGGAGCGTTGCCTTTTAAGGCTGGGAGCTGGGATGTCGTGGCAGAGGCGCAGCTGGTCCCAGGGGTCCGGGAACAAAGCGAGCATCGCCGGGGGCTGCTGCTCCCTGCCCATCCATCCCTGGATGTAATTCCCCCCCCCCCCGGCGCAGCCCATGCCCTGCGAGGCTTCGACATCCCCATAGCTCCTCCCTGCCGAATGCGGACCCCGCAGGAGGTCTGGGCGCGGTGTCTGGGGCACTCCTGTTTTCTATGCTTGCAGCTCAGGGGCTGCTCCATCAGGATCCATTGTGCATCCCCGAGCCGGGGGGTTCTGCTTGCCCTAACTATAGCTTCAGCAGGGAGCCCCCGAGGTCCCCCGTCCCCCCCCGCATTGCGTGCGCAGCCTGTGCTGGGTTGTGAAATCTGCTGCCGTTGGAATTGAAACCTTCTGGAGCTGCTGGAGCCTTGAGCAACAGCCCCTGCCGATACCGGGATGGGAATCGCGGCTGCGTGCCCCAGAGCTGGGACCGCACCGGGAATGATGCTGCTGCTCCGGACCCATCCCTGCTGCGGGGCCGGGGGCTGAGCTTGCTGCCGGCGTTCTTTGCTCCTGTGCTGGATGCTCTGAGCCCTGCCCCAGCCGTGTCCCTGCCGGGAGGAAAGGGCAAAGACGTGGCCCTGGCCATGGCAGCTCCGTGTGGAAGCAATTTGCGGGCTGCCGGGGCTGCCGGCCCCTTCCGCTCCCCGCAGGCCGGGTCGCAGATCCCTGCGGACACAGCAGCTCCCGGTGGCAGCTCCTCATTAGCACAGGATGCGGCTGCAGGAGGGGCGGAGGGGGGGGATGCGCTGCTGGACCCCAGCCCTTCCCCTTGCACCAGCCCTCGGTGCGCTGGCAGCTCGCAGCCCTGGGTGCTCGCAGGGGCTGGAGCTCTGCAGCACACAGCCACCATTCAGCCCTGCTGCAGAGCCTGCCCCTGTGTAAACAGCCCCGGCTCCTGTCCTCAATGGGCCCTTTTCATCCCGAGCCTCCCCCCTGGCCGGGGCTCCCGGTGCCCTCCCGGCCCCTGCATCAGTTTTGGATCCAAAGCGTTGCTGGTGCCGAAGGAGCCACCCGGGAAGCACGTCCAGAGCCGGCTCCTGTCCCCAGGCCATGGTCTGGCTCCGCTAATTGCCGCTGACACGCTCTAATGAGGCTGAATGGTTGGGTCCTGCGCCCTCCTTCCCTCCCCATCACCCGCAAGGGCCCCTTTGGCCAGGGAAACTGCTTATTTGGGGATAAAATCTCAGCACTGGGATGGCGGCGATGGCAGGGGCAGGGGATGGGGGGTCCCCTCCTGGCTGTGGGTCCTCGAGGTGCCCTCTTGGTGTGGATGCTGGGGTGGGGAGCTCATCATCCACACATGCAGCTCCTTGCACCTGTGCTCGGGTACTAGAGTGATGCCTTGGCCACTTCCAGGTGGTGTTGCCATGCATGTGGACCACAGCATCGCGTCCAACGTGGCCACTGCATCGCTGGCCGTGCAAGCTTGTCCCTGGCTCTTCCCATCTCCATCCCTGCCCTCTTCCCATCCCCATCTCCATCCCTGCCCTCTTCCCATCCCCATCTCCATCCCTGCCCTCTTCCCATCCCCATCTCCATCCCTGCCCTCTTCCCATCCCCATCTCCATCCCTGCCCTCTTCCCATCCCCATCTCCATCCCTGCCCTCTTCCCATCCCCATCTCCATCCCTGTCCTCTTCCCATCCCCATCTCTATCCCTGCCCTCTTCCCATCCCCATCTCCATCTCTGTCCCTATCCCAAGGGAATAACGGGGCTGCCGCTCTCTGCTCTTCCCACAGGCTGCTGAGTAACAACAAGATCACGGTGCTGGAAAACGGCTCCTTCTTCGGGCTGCGGGCTCTGGAGAAGCTGTGAGTGCCCAGTGGGAGCCTGGGGGTCGGGATGGGCAGCGGGATGCAGGCAGGAATTCTGGGTCCTGCTCCCAGCATCGCTCCCGGCTGCTGCACCGGGGCACTGGGTTTGCCATTGGCACCCAAAGGACCCAGAGGGTAGGAGGCACCGGGGGGGGGCCGTGCTCCATGAGGATCGGTATGAAAAGAGACATTGTCCCCCCGAACAAAGTCAACTTTCTTATCTCTCCATGAAAGGCATCTCTATGGAGGGAGCTGCAATAAGGGGAGATTTATGGCCCCCATATGGGTTTGATCTGTAGGTATGCAGGAGTGGGGACCGGCACACTGAGGGCGTTTTGTTCCCCACCACGGCCCCACAAGGGTCTCGCACATTCCTGCCTCACAGTGGGGCTGGATGGGCTCCCACCATGGGGCACTCACCCTCTGCACCAAACCCCACCTCTGGGGATGGTTACAGCCCTGGTGAGGGCTTGGCAGCAGGACCCACAGTGATTCATTAGCCAGAACAAGGGAGCATTTTGGGTCCAGAGGAAGGAATGGAGCTGGTTCAGGGCCTGGAGCACAGCGGTGATGGGGAACGGCTGAGGGACCTGGGGGGTTCAGATGGAGAAGGCTCAGGGGGGACTTCATCGCTCTTTGACAGGAGGATGGAGGCAGGATGGAGCTGGGCCCTGCTCCCAAAGGGATGGGACAAGAGGAACCGGCCTCAAGCTGCACCAGGGCAGGTTTAGATGGAGCCGAGGAACAATTCCTACCCCAAAGGGTGCTCAGGCATTGGAACAGGCTGCCCAGGGCAGGGCAGTGTGCACACCCCCTCAGTGCCATGGGTTAGGGGTGGCCTTGGCAGACCTCTGGTGGGTGCTGGACCATGGGCAGCACTCGGTGCACAGTGCTGGATGAGATGCACAGTGCCTGGTGCGTGGCACTGCAGTCGGGATGCACAGCACTGGGATGCGGAGCAGGGGTCCCCATGCAATGGGGGCACAGCTCTGGGGCTGGTTTGGCTTTTAAAGCCATGGAAACCCCCACAGGCCTGGTTTTGGGCTAAGCACGGGGCAGTCACCGCGGGGACCCTGTGGCCCTGCAGTGCCCCATGGCCGAGGCCTCCCCAAGCTCCTGGCATCAAGCTCTCATTAACAGGAGGATTAACGGGTGCTGCGCTCACTGGCAAGGGCCATTGCGGAGCTGGGAGCTGCATCCCTTGGGGACCGTGCCCATGGATCCCTTGGGAGAGTCTCCAGTGTGTCCAGGGCAGGCCATGGGCTGCGCTCCCCATCCCGGCAATGCTCCTCATTGCTCTGACAGGAGCTCTAATTGGTTTCATAGGGTCGGTTTGGGGCCACGGCACAGATGAGCCCCATAGAGGGACGGTGGTGGGGACAAAGCGGGGGTACTTCTGATCCTGGGGCTTGTGCATCCCCTGCCCACCCTTTGCTGTCCCAGCATGATGTGGGGATGGGGTCCCCCCATGGAGCACCCCCTCTCCGGGCTCACGGTTTGGCATCTCCAGTGATTTGCAGCTGCGTAATGAGATTAATGAGTGTGAGCGGGGCCGGAATGCGGCCGGGGCAGCCGTGCCCTCATTAGCGCAGCTCCACTTGGGAATGTCCTGGTCCTGCCCTCCGCGAGGCCAGCGCTTTCCCCCTTTGGCTTCAGGTTGCGAGGGGGGCTCAGGCGGGTGACAGCAGTGATGGGATGGAGTCAACCATCCCATGCTGTGTCCATCAGCAGCGATGGGATGCAGCGATGGGATGCAGTGTGTCCATGAGCAGCGATGGGAAGCAGTGTGTCCGTCAGCAGCAATGGGATGGAGTGTGTCCATGAGCAGTGATGGGATGCAGCGTGTCCATCAGCAGTGATGGGATGCAGTGTGTCCATCAGCAACGATGGGATGCAGTGTGTCCATCAGCAGCGATGGGATGCAGTGTGTCCATCAACAGTGATGGGATGCAGTGATGGGATGGAGTGTGTCCATGAGCAGTGATGGGATGCAGTGTGTCCATCAGCAGTGATGGGATGCAGCGATGGGATGGAGTGTGTCCATGAGCAGCGATGGGATGCAGTGTGTCCGTCAGCAGCGATGGGATGCAGTGTGTCCATCAGCAGCGATGGGATGCAGTGTGTCCATCAGCAGCGATGGGATGCAGTGTGTCCATCAGCAGCGATGGGATGCAGTGTGTCCATGAGCAGTGATGGGATGCAGTGTGTCCATCAGCAGCGATGGGATGCAGTGTGTCCATCTGTCTGTCCACACTGCTGCTGTGCTCAGAGCTGTTCTTGTGTCTGTGGGCTCAGCCCTGGGGTGCTTGTGGCTGCACTGGGCTGGATGAGGCCCTTTGTGCCAGGGTTTGCTGGGGGCATCGAGGCAGCCGCTTTGCAGGGTCCCTGGGCACACGTGGTAGCAGGGGGGTCCCCATGCTCATGTGGCAATGGGGGTCCCCCTGTAGATATGGCAATGGGGGTCCCATCCACACGTAGCACCGTGCTCTCGCTCCTGCAGCGCATCACTGTGCTGGTTCGGGTGCTGCATCCCCGGCTGATGTGGGATGTGCTGGTGGTGGGTGCTGCCTGGGGTCTGCAATGGAGGGGGCCTATAGCAGGGACTGGGGCTGGTGTGGATGGTCCCCGTTGGTGGGCATGGGTGGTGTTGTTAGGATGGGTGTTGTTGGGATGGGTGTCGTTAGGATGGGTGTCGTTAGGATGGGTGTTGTTGGGATGGGTGTTGTTAGGATGGGTGTTGTTGGGATGGGTGTTGTTAGGATGGGTGTCGTTAGGATGGGTGTTGTTAGGATGGGTGTTGTTGGGATGGGTGTTGTTGGGATGGGTGTTGTTAGGATGGGTGTTGTTGGGATGGGTGTTGTTGGGATGGGTGTCGTTAGGATGGGTGTTGTTGGGATGGGTGTTGTTGGGATGGGTGTTGTTGGGATGGGTGTCGTTAGGATGGGTGTTGTTGGGATGGGTGTCGTTAGGATGGGTGTTGTTAGGGTGGGTGTTGTTAGGATGGGTGTTGTGGCCGTTGGCGCAGCGGGTGTTGGCGCTGGTGGCGGTGCAGGTGAGTGGAGCTGTTCCTTCAGCACCGGCACTCACCTGCTCCCTGCCTGCACACCTGCCTGCACATCTGCCTGCACCCCGGCCATCAGAGCCGCTGGGACATGCTTTTGCCCATTGGAGAAGGCTGCTGCAGGCAGAGCTGCAGCAGCCCAGCAGGAGCAGGATGATGCTGGCCAGGAAGGTGTCACAGAGCATTTCCCTTCCCTGTGGGGTCACCATGGGGCCATTCCCCCCCCCTCCCCCCAACAGCAAACCCTGCTTGTGTGGGGGACCTGCAGGAGCCCCTTGGTGAGTGTTAGCCTGGAAGCCAAGCGCATCCACGTGCTGATGGACGCAGGCAGCATCGCCTGTGTTCCCTCTCCCTGGGGGAACCCCCAACCCCTTCCTGCACCATTCCCCCATCCCAAGCACCAGGTTGTGGCCTTGAGATGGGGGCTGTGGTTCAGGGGGTGTCCCCAGAGCCACAGGTGACCCAGCAATGAGCCCTATTGCTAGAAATAAGCAGGCGCTTCCATATGGATCCCCTTTCCTCTCCCATCCAGTGCCGGTGCTCGGCAGGAGCCGCCTTCCTGGTCCCACGGGTATCCAATGGGTGATGCCACCGGTGACCCCTGGCACACGCCTGGCGAGCCCCTGATGAGATACAAGCCTGCAATCAGGCCAATAACCCCAATGAGCTTCCTGAGGGCCGCAGAGCCCTTTTGGGGCCGTGCTGGCAACTGTGGTGTGTTCTTATCCCACACGGAGGAGATAACCCTGCTGCTCCGGAAACAACGTGTGAGCCTGGAGCGTGCCAAGGGGCTGGCATCCCCCCCCTCCATGCCTTCCCTGCGCCCTTTGGAGAGATAACGAGAAGGAAATGGGATGGGAAGCTGCTGCTGAGGCTCTTGCAGGGGGGGTTGCAGTGCTGAGAGGGGGAGATGGGGCTGGGGATGCGCCTATGCCCTCAGCCCCGCTGTGTCGGGATGGGGCCCTGCTGCACACCCTGAGGTCTGTGTCCATCTCCCCGCAGGGACCTCAAGAACAACCTGATCAGCACGGTCCAGCCGGGTGCCTTCCTCGGCCTCCCTGAGCTGAAGCGCCTGTAAGTGCCGCTGCAGCCCCCCAGGGACCCCCGGCGCTGGCCATGGGGACACCGGGGCATCCCCATCCCAACACCTCCTTCACTTTGCCTTGCAGGGACCTCTCCAACAACCGCATCGGCTGCTTGAGTGCCAGCGTCTTCCAGGGGCTCCCCAGCCTCCTCCGGCTGTAAGTAGCTCCCTGGGGATGCTCTGGTCAGCGCTGGGGCTGTCCTGTGCCATTGTTGGCAGTTTGGCATCCCGGGGTCTCCCAGTGCCGTATCCCAGGGCTGGTTCCTACCAGGGACAGTCAGGCTCATTGGGTGCTGTGGTGGGATATGTGGGCACAACGAGGGGGCCCGGGAGGGTTTCCTTCTGCAAGCCAGGTTGGAGGTAAGAGGGTGGGTGTGTGTGAGGGCGATGAGGCGCTGGCAAAGGGTACCCAGAGCAGTGATGGATGCTCCATCCCTGGTAGCGTTCAAGGCCAGGTTGGGTGACACGGTCTGGTGTGAGGCATCCCCCACGGCACGGGGTTGGAGCTGGATGCTCTTAAGGCCCTTTCCAACCCAAACCATTCCATGATTCTAAGTCCCAGCTCCGCCCCCCCCCCCCCTCCCCGCTCCTCCTTTCCCCCCTCTCCTGCAGGAACATGTCCGGGAACATCTTCTCCAGCCTCCCTCCGGGTGTCTTCGACGAGCTCCCCTCTTTGAAAGTCGTGTGAGTTTGGGGCCGGGCTTTCCGCCCGCAGCGGGGTCTCTATAGGGAGCGCTGTGACCCCCCCCCCCAGCCCCACGGGTACCCCCTAACTCTCTGTGTGTGTCCCCCTTGCAGAGACTTTGCCACCGAGTACCTGACGTGCGACTGCAACCTGCGCTGGGTGCTGGCCTGGGCGCGGGGCCGCGCCGCGCACATCTCGGAGCGCACCGTGTGCGCGTACCCGCGGCAACTCCTGGCGCTGCCGCTGCGCGGCGCACACGAGGCGCAGCTCCGCTGCGGTGAGCGGGGACCGGGGCCCGGGTGATGGCAGCGGGCAGGGGCCGCGGGCTCAACCCCGCTCTGTGTCGTCCCCGTCCCCCCCCCCCCTCCATCGCAGCGGGAGCCCCGGAGCTGCACACGCACCACCTCATCCCGTCGCTGCGCCAGGTGGTTTTCCAGGGAGACCGGTTGCCTTTCCAATGCACCGCGACCTACCTGGATAACAGCACCCAGATCCGGTGGTACCACAACAGGGAGCCCGTGGAGGAGGATGAGCGGACGGGTGTGATCGTGGAGGAGAGCCTCATCCATGACTGCACCTTCATCACCAGGTCAGGGGTGGGGATGGGATGGAGATGGGGAGAGGATGGGATGGAGGAGGGAATGGGGATGGGAAGGGGGCAGGGATGGAGATGGGGATGGGGTTGGGAAGAGGACAGGGATGGAGATAGGAAGAGGAAAGGAGACAGGGATGCAGATGGAGATGGGAAGAGGAAAGGAGACAGGGATGGGGATGGAGATGGGAAGAGGAAAGGAGACAGGGATGGAGATGGGGATGGGAAGAGGAAAGGAGACAGGGATGGGGATGGAGATGGGAAGAGGAAAGGAGACAGGGATGGAGATGGGGATGGGAAGGGGACAGGGATGAAGATGGGGATGAGAAGAGGATGGGGATAAGGATAGGAAGGGGGAAAGAGACAAGGACGGAGATGGGAAGAGGACAGGGATGGAGATGGGAAGGGAATTGGGGTGGAGATGGAAAGGTGGGTGGGGCTGGGGGTGGATATGGAACGGGGAAGGGATGGAGATGGAGATAGGAACAGGAATGGGGATGGAGAAGAGAATGGGGATGGAGAAGAGAATGGAGATGAGATGGGGATGGAGATGGGGACAATGATAGAGATAAGACAAGGATAGGGATGGAGATGGGATAGGGATGGCAGTGGAGATAACATGGGGATAGGGATGGACACAAGCACTCATAGCCACAGGGCTTGCTGGTTTGCATGTACCAAGTGCCATGGGTGGGATGCCAAGTGTGGGCATCTCCTTTCCCCATGGTGTGTGTGTCCCCATGCCCCCAAGCTCGGGGGTTCACTGTGGGGCAGACCCAACCGTGCCACCCACCCCTGTGCCCGCAGTGAGCTCATCCTCTCCAACATCCACGTCTCTGCCAACGGCGAGTGGGAATGCTCGGTCTCCACCTCCCAGGGCAACGTCAGCAAGAAGGTGGAGATCGTGGTGCTGGAAACCTCCGCGTCCTACTGCCCTGCTGAGCGGGTCACCAACAACCGCGGGGACTTCAGGTAGGGGCCTGCAGGATGCGCGGGATGGATGCGGGATGGATGTGGCATGGATGTGGCATGGATGCGGGATGGATGTGGAATGGATGCGGGATGGATGTGGCATGGATGCAGGATGGATGTGGGATGGATGCGGGATGGATGTGGCATGGATGCGGGATGGATGTGGGATGGATGCGGGATGGATGTGGCATGGATGCGGGATGGATGTGGCATGGATGCGGGATGGATGTGGGATGGACAAAGGATGGATGCGGGAAGGATGAAGGATGGATGAGGGATGGATGCAGCATGGATGCGGGATGGATGCGGGATGGATGCGGGATGGATGTGGGATAGATGCGGGATGGATGCGGGATGGATGTGGGATGGATGCAGCATGGATGCAGGATGGATGCGGGATGGATGTGGGATAGATGCGGGATGGATGCGGGATGGATGTGGGATGGATGTGGCATGGATGCGGGATGGATGCGCAATGGATGCGCAATGGATGATGGATGTAGCATGGATGCAGGATGGATGAGGGGTGGATGCAGCATGGATGCGGGATGGATGCGGGATGGATGATGGATGTAGCATGGATGCGGGCTGGATGTGGGGTGGATGTAGGATTAATTTGGGATGGATGCGGCGTGTGCAGTGTGCCAGGGGCTCGCTGCAGGTGAGCGTGTGTCTGGCAGCGATTAGCAGCCACAAGGAGCACGGGTGCTTTAGAATTCCTGTGCCAGCGGCACAGCCCAGCTCCAGCAGCAGAGGTGTTGGAATTTCTTTGGCATGAGACAAAAGGCGCCAGGTGCCCGCTGTAACCCCGGCGGGGCCACTATGGGATGTAAATTACTGGTACAGCCCAATATGGCTTAAATTAACAGTGCCCCCCCAACCTCATCCCCATCCCCATCCCTACCTCCGTGCTGAGGGTCCTGCAATTGGAAGGAGGGCATCGTGATGCTGGGGAGGGTCTGAAGAGGGAAGCAGCTTGAGGATGCGGATGCCCACGTGCAGTGGGAAGGGGCTGGAGGTGGTGGATGGATCCATGGTCACCGCCTGCCCATGCCCGCAGGTGGCCCCGCACCCTGGCAGGGATCACTGCCTACCAGCCCTGCCTGCAGCACCCATTCGGCGCGGGGCCGGCGGGCGCGGGCTCGCCGGTGGAGAAGCAGGCCTGGAGGCGCTGCGACCGCGCCGGGCGCTGGGACCACGGCGACTACTCCCATTGCCTCTACACCAACGACATCACCCGCGTCCTCTACACCTTCGTGCTGGTGAGCCCGGGGCCTCGGGGGCTCTGTGTCCTTGGTACGGATGCTGAGCATCACTCCCCCCCCCACACCGTGCTGCTCTTGCAGATGCCCATCAACGCCTCCAACGCCCTGACCCTGGCTCACCAGCTCCGCGTCTACACGGCCGAAGCAGCCAACTTCTCAGACATGGTCGATGTCCTCTACGTGGCGCAGATGATAGAGAAGTTTATCGGCTACGTGGACCAGATCAAGCAGGTACCGGGCGCTGCTCCCATCCCCTGCACTGCCCAGCCCCGACGTTGGGTGTTTTTTGGGGTGGAAAAGCAAGAATCGGGGTTGTTTGCTGCTGGGGTCAGCGGGAGCCGGTGCTGTGCCCGCAGCTGACGGACGTGATCGTGGAGATGGCGAGCAACATCATGCTGGTGGACGACCACATCCTGTGGATGTCGCAGAAGGAGGAGAAGGCCTGCACCAGCATCGTCCGCTCCCTGGAGAGGATCGCGGCGCACACGCTCAGCACCAACTCCCAGCACATGGCGGTGGTGAGCAGGGGTTGGGGGAGGGGGTGTCTCTGCCCATGCTGGGCTCTCTCTATCCAATGCTGGGCTCTCTCTACCCAATGCTGGGCTCTCTCTACCCAGTGCTAGGGTCTCTCTATGCAATGCTGGGTGCCTCTATCCAATGCTGGGTGCCTCTATCCAATGTTGGGGTCTCTCTGCCCAATGCTGGGGTCTCCCTACCCAGGGCTGGGGTCTCTCTATGCAATGCTGGGGTCTCTCTTTCCAATGCTGGGGGTCTCTGCTTGTGTTGAGGGTCTCTGCCCATACTGGGGTCTCTCTGCCTAATGTTGGGGTCTCTCTGCCCAGTGCTGGGGTCTCTCTATGCAATGCTGGGGTCTCTCTATCCAATGCTGGGTGCCTCTATCCAATGCTGGGGTCTCTCTACCCAATGTTGGGGTCTCTCTACCCAATGCTGGGGTCTCTCTGCCCAATGCTGGGGTCTCTCTATGCAATGCTGGGTGCCTCTATCCAATGCTGGGTGCCTCTATCCAATGCTGTGCTCTCTCTATGCAATGCTGGGCTCTCTCCATCCAATGCTCGGGTCCCTCTGCCCATGCTGGGGTCTCTCTATCCAACGCTGGGTGCCTCTGCCCCTACCCCTCTGCTGACGCCCTCCCGGTACGCGGCAGAACTCGCGCAACATCGCCTTCGAGGCGTACGTGGTGAAGCCCGAGCGCTACGTGGGGCTGAGCTGCGTGGCCTTCCAGCGGCGCGAGGGGGCTGCGGGCGAGCGGGGCCCCGAGGCGCTGCCGGACCAGCAGCTGCGCCTGCGCTGCACCACCGGGCGCCCCAACGTGTCCCTCACCAGCTTCCACATCAAGGTAAAACCAGGGCACGAAGGGGGATGCCAAAGGCAGGGTGGGGGGAAGCATCCATTGCTCACCATGGACCGTGCGCCCGCAGAACAGCATCGCCCTGGCCTCCATCCAGCTGCCCCCCAGCCTCTTCGCCAGCCCCACGGCGGCTGCCCCGTCGGATGACTGCAAGCTCCAACTGCTGGTGTTCCGCAATGGCAAACTCTTCTGCAGCACCGGCAACTCCTCCCGCCTGGCCGATGATGGCAAGCGCCGCAGCGTGGCCACGCCGGTCATCTACGCCGGGACCTGTAAGGGCTGATGGTGAAGGGGGACGGCTTGGGGGGGCCCTGGTTCATGGGGGTTGGATGCCCATGGAGCTCCTTGGGGTGTTGCTGCAGCACGAAGCCATCCCTAGGGGTCTTCATGGAGATATGGTGGGGTGCCCCCCACCCGCATGCATTTGGGGGTGGAAGGGTGGTACTTATAGAAGCATAGAATGGGTCAGAAAGGATCTTAAGAGCATCCAGTTCCAACCCCTGCCATGGGCAGGGATGCCTCACGCTGGACCACATCACCTTGAGCACTGCCAGGGATGGGGCATTCACTTCTCTGGGCACCCTGTGCCAGCGCCTCAGCACCCTCACATAAAGAGCTTCTTCTTTATCTCCAACCTGACCGTGCCCTGTTCCAGTCTGAACCCATCACCCCTTGTCCCATCGCTGCAATCCTGACCTGCTCCTGTTGCTGCAGATGGCTGCGGAGTGGGAAACCTATCGGAGCCGGTGGCCGTGTCCCTGCGGCACCCGGGGGAGGGCGCAGACCCAGTGGCCGCATACTGGAACTTCGAGGTGCTGGGGGGCATGGGGGGCTGGAGCGCCGAGGGATGCCAATTGGCGTCCCAGGAGCCCAACGTCACCTCCCTGCACTGCCGGCACCTCAGCAACGTGGCCGTGCTCATGGTAGGTGTGGGCATGCAATGGGGGGGCTGTGGGTGGAAGGGGATGGGGATGGGGATAGGAAAGGGAATGGGGATGCGGATGGGGATATGGATAGGGATGGCGATAGGTCTGGGGATGCGGAAAGGGATGGGGATGGGGATGGGGAAGGGGAAGGGGATGGGGATGGGGCAGGGGATGGGGCAGGAGATGGGGATGGGGAAGGGGATGGAGATGGGGATGGGGATGGGGAAGGGGACTGGGACAGGGAAGGGGACGGGGATAGGGAAGGGGATGGGGAAGGGGATGGGGATAGGGAAGGGGATGGGGATAGGGAAGGGGATGGGGATAGGGAAGGGGATGGGGATGGGGAAAGGGATGGGGATGGGGAAGGGGATGGGGATAGGGAAGCAGATGGGGATAGGGAAGCAGATGGGGAAGGGGATGGGGATAGGGAAGCAGATGGGGATAGGGAAGCAGATGGGGATGGGGATAGGGAAGGTGATGGGGATGGGGAAAGGGATGGGGATGGGGATGGGGAAGGGGATGGGGATGGGGAAGGGGATGGGGATAGGGAAGGGGAAGGGGATGGGGATAGGGAAGGGGATGGGGATGGGGAAGGGGATGGGGATGGGGAAGGGGATGGGGATGGGGATAGGGAAGGGGATGGGGATGGGGATAGGGAAGGGGATGGGGATGGGGAAGGGGATGGGGAAGGGGGAGGGAATAGGGATGAGGATGGGGCTGGGGCTGGGGCTGACGGGCTCTGCTGCGCTGTGCAGGAGCTGAGCGGCTTCCCCAGTGAGGCACAGGGCGCCGTGGAGGTGCTGCACCCAGCCATGTACACCTGCACGGCCGTGCTGCTGCTCTGCCTCTTCACCACCATCATCACCTACATCGTGAACCACGGGTGGGTGAGCGCCCGTGCCACGGTTGGAGCGGGTGGGCTTGGGTTGGTGGCTCTGGGCAGCTGGAGGAGACACCCAAGTGCTGGCAATGGCAGGGGGGCTGCCTGGAGATGGGCTTTTAGGAGGTGGCCCTATAGGATACGGCTCTTTAGGGCATGGGTTTGCAGAACCCTTCAGAAACATGGGGTTGGACAGAGCTTTGGGTGATGTGGTCCAGTGCGAGGCATCCCTGCCCATGGCAGGGGCTGGAACTGGATGATCCTAAGGTCCTTTCCAACCCAAGCCATTCTATGGTTCTGTGGCTGGATGTGTCCTGCCTTCATGGCAATGGGTGCTTGGTCTGGTTGCCTGTGTCTTGTCCCGCAACGAGAAGCATGGAGGGGGTGAGGTGGGACACTGAGGGTGTTGTGAATTCCCCCTGTTGGGCCAGCAGTAGTGAGGAGCTGGCGCTGAGGGGTGGGATCCATCTCAGGATGGGAACACGGCTGCTGCCCTGCCAGGCCAGGATCCAAGCGCATCCCATACCTCCAGCTCTGTGTGCGCAGCTGCCTTATCCCTACGTTCCATTGCCAGAGCATCCTTCCAGAGCAGGCTTTGTGCTGTGCCTTGTGCTGCAAATACCTGTCTATACATATACCTGCCTATACAAATACCTGCCTATACAAATACCTGCCTATACAAATACCTGTCTATACATATACCTGCCTATACAAATACCTGCCTATACAAATACCTGCCTATACATACACCTGCCTATACAAATACCTGCCTATACATATACCTGTCTATACAAATACCTGCCTATACATATACCTGTCTATACAAATACCTGCCTATACAAATACCTGTCTATACATATACCTGCCTATACAAATACCTGCCTATACAAATACCTGTCTATACATACACCTGCCTATACAAATACCTGCCTATACATATACCTGCCTATACAAATACCTGCCTATACAAATACCTGCCTATACAAACTAAGTCTATCTTCCAGCACCATCCTCATCCCACGGAAGGGCTGGCACATGCTGCTTAACCTCTGCTTCCACATCGCCATGACAGCCGCTGTCTTTGCGGGCGGCATCACCCTCACCGGGTACCTGATTGTGTGCCAAGCGGTAGGTGCAGAGCACAGCGAGGTCCTGCCCCACTGGATGAGGACCCCACGGAGGCAGCATCCCCGTTCCCAACCTCTCTCCCGCAGGTCGGCATCATCTTGCACTATTCCTCCCTCTCCACCCTGCTGTGGATGGCGGTGAAAGCCAGGGTGCTCTACAAGGAGGTGACCTGGAAGGTGCCGCGACAGCCGGATGGGGACGTGTCCCAGGCAGCCCCCAGACCCATGCTGCGGTACGAGCCCCCCTTCCCCTTGCCCTGGCCCCATAGGGAGGTTCCGGGCTCTGCCGCAGCACCCATCCTGCGGTGCTGTGCTCTCCCAATGGGTGCGTGGTGACACCGACCCCATCACGCAGGTTCTATCTGATTGCCGGGGGGATCCCCCTCATCATCTGCGGCATCACGGCAGCCGTCAACATCCACAACTACCACGACAACAACCCCTAGTAAGTGCCCCTGCTCCACCATTGCCTTTCTCCTGCTTGGGAAACCTTGGAAAAGACCAGGGAGATTTTTCCCCATGAATTATCCATATATAGGGTTAAAACCCACGCAGAGCCCGTGCCATTGGCATTCTGAGCATCACAGCACCACAGGTCTGCTCAGTAAAGCCTCTTTCCTCCTGTATAGCTGCTGGCTGGTGTGGCGGCCCAGCCTGGGGGCTTTCTATGTCCCAGTGGCCTTCATCCTGCTCATCACCTGGATTTACTTCCTCTGCGCCGGGCTCAGCCTCCAGTGCCGACCCTCCCATCGCAAGGACATCCCGGAGCCACTGGAGCCACCGCCACGACTGGGGGGTACCAGCGACCTCCTGACGGACTCCGGCTCCATCTCGGTCACCCTGAACTCGGGGCCACCCTGCCCTGAAGGGGACGGTGTCTACTCCCTGGAGGTGCAGTTCTGGGCGCTGGTGATCACCCACGCCTTGTACGTTGCCCTATGGACGTTCGGCGCCATGGCCGTGTCCCAGCGCTGGTACCTGAACATCGTCTTCAGCTGCCTCTATGGAGTCACCGCTGTGGCGCTGGGACTCTTCATCTTCATCCACCACTGCGTGCGGCGCCGGGATGTCCTCAACTCCTGGTTCTCCTGCTGCCCTTCCTATAGGAACGCGCTGCCCATGCAAGCGTACGTGCACCCCGGGCTGGTGCCGGAGGACGGCTCGCAGGTCTTCATCGGCTGCGACCCCGAGGCTGCTCGCTCCAGGGCATCCTCCTCCTCCTCACCCAGCAGTGCTGGCTCGGCCGGTGGCCGCTGCAAGCTCACCAACCTGCAGGTAGCCCAGACCCAGGTGGATGCTCGCCCGGCCACCGGCCCAGAGCCGGATCCCAATGATGGGAAACCCACCGTGAGACCCCCCAGCAACCTCCACGGGCGCAGGAGCCACCGGGGCAGAACTAAGCAGTGCCGGGATGGGAAGCACCATCGCTTGAAGGTGCTGCGGGGCCCCTCGGAGCATCCCTCGAGTGAGAGCGGGAGCATCCACAACAGCCACTCCGAGAGCTACCCCAGCGGCAGGACCAGCCCCGTGAGCAGCGCCCGCACGGCACCGCGGGTACCGCAGGATGGGGACATGGGTCCCAGCCACTCGGAAGGCAGCGATGGGGGAAGGAGGGTGCCTGAGTTCGCCGAGGCTCGCCGGAGGAGCGCCAGCAGGGATAACCTGCGCCAAGCCGGTGCTGCCGAGAAGGAGGCGAAACGCCGGTCCTACCCGCTCAACGTGGCCAGCCACAATGGGGGCCTCAAGGGCAGCAAGTACGACATCAACCTGGCCAGTGCTGACGGCGGTGCTGGGATGAAGACCGGCCTCTGGAAGAGCGAAACCACCGTGTAAAGGGGGAGAAGGACCGGATGGATGCGGCGTTTTCCTCCGGGAGCAACGCTGCAGGAATCGCCCCGTGCACTATGGGGATGGCCGGGGGCTCCGGCTCATTTTGGCTGCAGGGTGATGCTGGGACCCCCCGTATCCCCCCCTGAGGAGGCTCAGAGCTTCCCATGGGGTACAGGGGCACAAGGCGCAAGGCTATCCCTGCTCTGCAGCCGTGCTTCAATCACTCCTGCATGTCACTTCAGACTGATCCTAAAGGCTATTTTATTATACAGAGGAAGAGAGAAGAAAGGTCTATTTTTCAAAGCTATATTATTGAATGTATATATGTACAGACAGGTCAGGGAGTGATGCGAGTGCCTCCATACCGACCAGTGTTCTCCGGGAGCAGGCATGGCCACAGCCTGCTCCTGCCACGACTGCAATATCCCCACTGATGGGACCACACCAAGTGCCCTTTATGTACAGAGACGATGCTTGTGCGACCCCAGCCTAAGGAAGCTGCTTCAGAGCGGGTCAAAGAGCAGCTTCTCTGTCTGAAATGGTTCCCCATGCAAAGGGGTTTGGGCCAGCGCTGAGCCCTGTGGGTTAGGCCAAAGTTAAAGCCATATTGCAAAGCACAAGGTAAGAGGAGCCTCAGCTCCAAGGTGAGGCGATTGTCTGCACTGTGTTAATGCCAGACACTAAAACCACAGCCAGAAAAGGCTCTCAAGCCTTCAGAGGGGAGGCATAAGCTATGCAATGGGGTGGGCTGGCAGAGCCAACACTGACCCTCTCCACCAAAGCACCAAAGAGCTGAGCCCCAAAGCAGGTCCTGGTCCTTAACCCAGGGATGCACGCTCAGAAAACACTTGGGTTTGCTCTTAGGAAGGCAGAGAAACCCCCTGGCTACTGGTGTAAGATGAGAGGAAGGCACCAGGGAGAAGGGGCTATTGCTGGGAAAATGATGCCAGTCATTCCTTGGACATGATGCATTCAAAGGGCTGGAACTTGGACAAGCACTTACCTTTTATTTTTCCCATTTAAAAACAAGTCCCCCCCCTTTTTTTCCCCCTACCTTAATAAAAGCCAGGCTGCCAGGTCTGGGTTTCCTAAAACAAGAGGAGGCTGGGATGGCAAAGCACATCCCAACCTCATCCCAGCACAACACAGCGCTTCCTGCCCCTGCCCATGCTGGACTGGGGCTGTTTCTCCTGCCTCTGCCCCTTCCCTGCCTCCGTTTCCCCCACGTACAAACGAGTTTCAGCATTCAGCTACCTCCCAAAGGGTCACGGGGAGGAGGGGAGCACAAAAAGCACTTATGTGATGGATTTCTCTCACCTTCAGCAGCCCTGGGGGACCCCTCACTTGGTCCTGCCTCATCTCTGCCCAAGTCATGGCTTAAACCACAGCCTGGCGGTGAACACGGTGCTGCCGCAGCCTCCCCGGTCGTGCTGATGCTGAGTTGTTGTATACGCTTGCTGCACTGTGACAGTATTATAGGGAAAGCTTTGTATTATTCAGTACACTATGTTCGTGTTGGTCTGTTTACATTTACAAGCAAATGACATATCAACAGAGAGCTTCCTGCAATATACCTGGGGGAGGGAGGGAGGGAGGGGAAAGGTACACCAAAGAGATGACTTTAAAGGGGTCTGGTTTGCCTTTTTCTATGAATAGAATGTTTCCAGCAGATACGTTCTGCTTAATATATTAAAGATTTGCCCATCTGCCAAGATGTACTCGTGTCCTTCACAAGCACAACAGGCTGCCAGGCATGGGGAGGGCAGCACTGCACACACAGAGCCCAAAGCTGTGCCTGTGCCATCCCTCATCTAAGCTCTCAGCAAGTGCAGGTGCCTCCTTGATCCTCACAAAGCCATCCAACCCTGCTCACAAGAAGGTGAGGTGGTCCCAGGAAAGCTGGAGAATCGCTATGGAAAACCAGCAGCAGTGTGAACCTCTGAGGCTGAGACCTTCCTCTGGGCATCATCCAGCTCCAGGTTCATGGGCTCATCACATTCTGCTACCCCACAGGGCTGGGATGAGCCAAAACACCTTGTCTCAGTGAGAAGGAATCCAGAATCCAGTCCAGGCACCTGCTTTTTACTGATTTCTAACAGAAATATAACAACCCAAAGCAGATACTCCATAAAAAATCCCATTTTGGTCCAGAACACGGAGTAGAACATCACTCACCTCATCCCAACCCGCTCCCTTGGGTGACTGTCCCCGCAGCACCCACTCTCTGGTGGGTTGGTCCCACAGTCCCTGCGCCTCCAGCAGCACCATCCTGCTGGAGACAACCACCTTCACATCCAAAGCTTGGCCTTCCTGAAGGCCTGGACCTCCTCTGGGCCCCGCAGGTACTGCTCGATCTCGCTGTCAGAGATGGGCTCATCACCGGTGATGGCCAAGTCAGAAGTGCTCAGGGCTGCCGTCCGCAGCCTCTTCCTTGGATTGAGGAGGCAGGGAGGCAGCAAGGGCCTTGGGCTGTCCTCACGCTGCTGCTGCCCTTCCAAGGGACAGTCCCCATCCTGTGCTGCTGGAGCAGAGCCCTCACCCGTGGCCATGGGCTGCTGCTCCTCCCCATCGTGCAGGCAGAAGGCTTTCTTGAGCAGGACCAGCCGGTGCTGCAGCAGGTCCCCGATGTGCTTGACCACGGTTTTCTTGTCCAGCTTAAACATCCTGAGCCAAACGAGCTGCGAGGCCATTCTGAGGAGGATCTCAAGCAGCTCCTTCAGCCTCAGGTGCGCTGGCGGTGGCAGATCAACCCCTGCCAGCCTGCAGAAGCGGGCGAGGGTGCAGGAGAGGCGGGCAGGGGGATGCAGTGACTGCCAGGCCAAGAATGCCGCGGCCGTGATGATGGGCACCGGGTGCCGGCCCGTCACCAGCCACGTCTCACTGGCCAGCTCCACTATCTGCAGTGTTCTGGCCACCACCTTCTCCTTGTCCTCCACAAACTGGGCAGGGATGTTGGCTGTGGGCTGTAAGAGCTGAAAGCTGAAAGAGCAAAGAGCCCGTCGTTAGCATCAGCACATGGGGGAGCTGCACCAGCTACTTTCTGCTTGTGTCACCTAGCCAAGTGCAGCGTTGCTCTCTCCAAACTGGGGATAAAGGGGCAAGGAGGAGAGTAACACAGTAGTAACTTCGTACCAGAACATCACCCATAACCTATTAAAGAGAGTCATTCCCTCAAAGCTGTGGCTGTAATCAGAGCTGGGGTTTAGCTCTGCATTGAAGTAGTTGTTGCGCCTCAGGACCCAAGCCAGATAGAGCAGGTTGGGCTCAGTGCTGGCAAAATGGGCTTGATCCTGAAGAATTCATAGATAGAATGGTTTGGGTTGGAAAGAAGAGGAGCTCTTAGGCAGAAGCTCTTCCCTGTGAGGGTGCTGAGGCACTGGCACAGGGTGCCCAGAGAAGCTGTGCCTGCCCCATCCCTGGCAGTGCTCAAGGCCAGGTTGGACACAGGGGCTTGGAGCAAGCTGCTGCAGTAGAAGAGGTCCCTGCCTGTGGCTTCATGGATGAACTTTAAGGTCCCTTCCAACCCAAAGCACCCCATGACTCTTTGACACTCTGACACACCTGTGTAACAGTGCAGGTCTCCCTCTGCCTGTGGACTCTACCCTGGTTAGAAGCTTTTCCAGGCCCCAGCATCCCATGCAGGACCCCGGAGTGGCTGAAAGAGGCCCCGTTACCTGTTCAGGTGGCTCTTCACCAGATCTGCCAGGCTCAGGGCAGGCACCGAGAGCTCCAGCTCCTTCTGCAGGCTCAGGAAGACGTTGGCAAACAGCTCCTGCTTCGCATAGAGCAGCGAGCAGATGGTGCCCATGGTCAGGGGCCAGTTGTGCTGGCGACAGGTCACGAAGACGCAGCAGCCCCCCAGGAGCTCCTTCTTCTCCAGGCTGAGCAGATGGAAGGAGGGATGCTGCAGAGCTCTCTGCACGTAGGACACCGCTGTCTCCTCAAACAGCGCCGGGAGCTGCAGGACCTTACAGAGATCCTGCACCCGCCTGATGCCTGGGAAAGACACAGCCCATAATGATCAGCTCAAGCAGCTTCGGATACACCCCTTATCGATAGCATTCACCCAGCCCCAGGAGAACACACAAGCAGCACAGCTCCTGCGGCCAGCGTGGAGCATCCCCCTTAGTGCAGGTGAAGGATGCTGAACTGCTCCTGCGTGCTCCACTGCCAGCTCTGAAGGCTTTTACCATTCAGAGAGCATTAGGACCACGTTAAACCAGAGCAGCAGCACTAGGAATGCATTAAACCAGAGCGGCAGCAATAGGAACACATTAAACCAGAGCAGCAGCAATAGGAACACACTAAACCAGAGCAGCAGCAATAGGAACACACTAAACCAGAGCAGCAGCAATAGGAACACACTAAACCAGAGCAGCAGCAATAGGAACACACTAAACCAGAGCAGCAGCAATAGAAACACACTAAACCAGAGCAGCAGCAATAGAAACACACTAAACCAGAGCAGCAGCAATAGAAACACACTAAACCAGAGCAGCAGCAATAGGAACACATTAAACCAGAGCAGCAGCAACAGGAACGCACTAAACCAGAGCAGCAGCACTAGGAACACACTAAACCAGAGCAGCAGCACTAGGAATGCATTAAACCAGAGCAGCAGCACTAGGAACACACTAAACCAGAGCAGCAGCACTAGGAATGCATTAAACCAGAGCAGCAGCAATAGGAATGCACTAAACCAGAGTGGCAGCAATAGGAACACATTAAACCAGAGCAGCAGCAATAGGAACGCACTAAACCAGAGCAGCAGCAATAGGAACGCACTAAACCAGAGCAGCAGCAATAGGAACGCACTAAACCAGAGCAGCAGCAATAGGAACGCACTAAACCAGAGCAGCAATAGGAACACACTAAACCAGAGCAGATGTGGTGTGAGAAGGCAACTGAAGGAGCTGCTCTTACCTCGCTGCAGGCAGCGGCTCAGCTGCTCCTTCTGGCCAGTGCTCTGGGAATACGCCACCTCTGGAAAACAGGCAGGGTTAGGAAAACAGGGACCTTGGGACAGCATCAGCATCATCCGGAGCATGGTGCTGGACCCCAGTGATCAGAATGGAGGCGGCCGAAGCAGTGCTGGCAGCACAGGGTGGGTAAGGGAGAGGGGCAGGATCCCCCTTGAGCCATTGCTTCTATCCATACGGAACCAGCGAATGGCCTCGGCGCTTCTCCATTGCACTGGATAGAACCTGGCAGGGAGGTGCTGTTGGTTTGCCTTATAATGGGAAACCATGGTGGGTCTGTGCTTAGGGAGGGAGGAAGGGGAAGGGAGGAGAAAGAAGGGAAGAAAAGGAAGGGAGGGAGGGAAGGGCAAGAAGGGAAGGCAAAGAAGGAAAAAAAGGGAAAGAAGAGAAGGAAGAGAAGGAAGGGAAAGAAGGGAAGAAAGGGAAAGAAGGCAGGGAAAGGAGGGAAAGGAAGGGAAACGAAGAAAAGAAGGTAAAGAAGAGAAGGCAGGGAAAGAAGGGGAAGAAAGGAAGGAAAGAAAATGAAGGGAGAAAAGGGAAAGGAAGGGAAACAAAGGGAAATGAAGAAAAGAAGGAAAAGAAGAGAAGGCAGGGAAAGAAGGGAAGGAAGGGAAAGAAGGGAAGGAAGGGAAAGAAGGGAAAGGAATGGATAGAAGGGAAAAGAAGGGAAAGAAAGGAAGAAAATGAAGTGAAAGGAAGGGGAAGGAAGGAGAAGGAAGTGAAAGAAGGGAAAGAAGGAAAAGGAAGGGATAGAAGGGAAAGGAAGGAAAAGAAGTAAAAGGAAGTGAAAGGAGGGAAAGAAGAGAAGGCAGGGAAAGAAGAGAAGGGAGGAGAAGGGAAGGGAAGGAAGAAGAAGGAAGGGGAAGGAAGGGAAAGAAGGGAAAAGGAAAGGAAAGGAAAGGGAAGAAGGGAAAAGGGAAGGGAAGAGGAAGGAAGAGGAAGGAAGGGGAAGGAAGGGAAAGAAGGGGAAGGGGAAGGGAAAGGAAAGGGAAGGAAAGGGAAGGGAAGGGAAGGGAAGGGAAGGGAAGGGAAGGGAAGGGAAGAGGGAAGGGAAGGGAAGGGAAGGGAAGGGAAGGGAAGGGAAGGGAAGGGAAGGGGGAAGGGGGAAGGGGGAAGGGGGAAGGGAAAAGGGAAAAGGGAAAAGGGAAGGGAAGAGGAAGGAAGAGGAAGGAAGGGGAAGGAAGGAAAAGAAGGAAGGGAAGGAAAACGAAGGGAGGAAGGGAAAGAAGGGAGCGGAAGAGGAAAGGAGGGCAGGAAGGGACGGGAGGAGGCAGCGGCCGGGGCACCCCCGCCCGCCCCGCCCGGCGCCCCCCGAGCCCCGCCGCTCTGTGCGCGGCCCGCACCGCGCTGGTGCTGCTCCTCGCTGTAGGTGCTGGTGAGGAGCCCCTCGGCCAGGACGCAGCCGCAGGCGGCGCACACGAGCTGCTGCTGCGCGTAGTGCGCGTCCTGCACCAGCGGCCCCGACCCGCACCCGGGGCACCGGCCCCGCTCCGCCGCCATCCCCGCCGCCATCCCCGCCACCGGACCGCGCCGCCGCTGCACCACCGACAACCAATAGCGGCGCCGACAGCGGTCCTACACCGCTCCCCGCTCCTCCTACCCCCGCCCACTGAACCGTGCGTTCCGGGTGACAAAGAGTTCCGCCCCCGTGGTCCCATTGCGGCCGGGCGGAGCGGGGCCTCTCGGAGCATCATCATAGAACCATAGAACAGTTCGGGGTGGAAAGGACCTCAAGATCATCCAGTTCCAACCCCCCTGCCATGGGCAGGGACACCTCACACTAAACCATCCCACACAAGGCTTCATCCAACCTGGCCTTGAACACTGCCAGGGATGGAGCACTCACAACCTCCCTGGGCAACCCATTCCAGTGCCTCACCACCCTAACAGGAAAGAATTTCCTCCTTAGATCCAATCTAAACTTCCCCTGTTTCAGTTTGAACCCGTTACCCCTTGTCCTGTCACTACAGGCCCTGATGAAGAGTCCCTCCCCAGCATCCCTATAGGCCTCCTTCAGACACTGGAAGCTGCTCTGAGGTCTCCACGCAGCTTCTCTTCTCCAGCCTGAACAGCCCCAATTTCCTCAGCCTGTCTTCATCCCTGCTCTCTTTAGGGCTAAGTCCACCCTGCGGCACCCCAGTGTGCAGGGGGCGGCTTGGGGTCCCCCCCCATCCACCTTCGAGCATAATAATTCCATTATAATCACTTGTGCTATTACAATATTTTGAATATTTATGTAATAATAGTCCTTATTATTAAATTATGAATATTTAATGTATTTACTATTATTAATATATTCAATACTATAATTATAATATTATAATAGCACAGGCTCCCAGCGCAGGGGTTTGGAGATAATGCCTCCAAGCCAGCAGGAAGCTCATTGCCTCTCTTCATCCCCTGCTGCTGCAATTGAGGGTCATTACAATTAGGGCACCAGGGGCTCAGCGCTGGGCCTGGGGTGATTGAAGTGGCCAAGAACCTTTCACAAGTGTTTTACTCTTCCTGCTTTACTGACAACTCTCTGTTCTGGGGATGCGGATGAGCTCGTCCGTCAGGTTTCCCCACCCTGTGAGCTGTTTACCTTGCAGGGATGGAACTAGCCCAAAAATACCTTGAGGATGAGGAGTTTGAGGCAGCAGAGCCGGTCACAAGGAGGGGACGAGGCCCTTTAGAAGCTGCCCTTTCAGATACAAACACCACCCCGTGATTTAAGGTACTTTTATTTTAGTGTTCCATGAAACCAAAAGGCATTTAAAACCAAACAGGTTCCCAGGCTAAAAGCAGACAGTATAAACAGGAAAAAAAAAAAAACCATATTCAGATCCTTCAATCGTAAAACAATGCATTTGATTCTTAAGGCCCTTAAAGTCAAGGTGAAGCACCTTGCTGGATATAAAACACCAGTCCCCTGCTGCCAAAGCAAGGCTTTGACTGGTATTGCCAGTACAAGACTGAGGGAAGAGGTTTGGGCGATGCTTTCGTGGTTGGGGAAGTCAAAGGACCAGAGAGAACTCGGGGTCCCCCTCAAGGGACAGGGCTATGAGTGGCACAAAAGGCTGCCAGGAGAGGATGTGACAGGTTTTAAGGCTTCAGCCTCCAAGGAGCCTGCTAAGAGTGGGTTTTACCCCGTTGTTTCTGTGCCTCTCACTCCAAGATGCGCATCCTCACCCCTGTGATCCATGCTTCACATAAACCATGCTCCAAAAGCATCGCACAAACCCCACGGTGCTGGCAGCAGGACCCATTCACGAGGGCAGGAAAAAGCAAGAGGCCAGCCCTGCTTCCCAGTGTCCAGTTATGACCATGGATAACGCCACCCCGGGTTCCTGAAGCCGTCAGTCACTGTGTAAAGGCACAACTGGTTTTCCTGGCTCTCCAACCTACGCCATCAGACAGCTGTGGAATACAGCCTAAAAGACAAGTCCTAGAGGTCCAGGCAACTGTTGCTTTCCAGAGATGCACCAATCCTTCATCTTCCTCATTACTTCAAGGCACAAGAAGCAGCAGCAATAAGTAAGGCATCCAGTCCCACTCTGAACTAAACCCAGCACCAAGAGCTGAAGGGGGCAAAACCTTCTGGGTTTCACCCCTTTCATCCACAGAACGTACAGCACAAAGAACCCAGAGCTGAAGACATCTGCTCAACCAGAAACAAGTATCCCAAAGTCTTCAGTAGGCTCTTAACGCTTAAAGGCTTGGTTCAACTCCAGCATCCCACGAGGAAAAGCTCCAGACTTTGGTTGGAGTTGATAGGAATAAAAAGCGGATTAAGAGCAGGTTTGGGTGTTCCCAGTGAATGGGCACACCTCGAGGCAAATATATTAACTATTTTCACTACAAAAATACAGTATTTGAGGAGTCCCCAGTAGTTTAGGACAATAGCTAACACGTTGATGGTTGATCCAGCTGGTCCAGGCCCTAATAAAGTGCTTTGCTGTAGAAAAACTGAGTTAGAAGCTTGCCCCTTCCAAGCCAGGAATAACCCAACAGACCATTTCCAGTTCCCAAAGGCAGGAGTTTCGCTTTGGTCCTTTGCTACCCCCCCCACTTTGGGTACTTCAGCTTTCCTCTAAGCCTTTGCTGGACTCACACCACCCTGAGAAATCCCAGAGGTGCAAAGAGGCATCTGATTGTTAAAAGCTCACCAAAACAAGAGGCTACATTTAGGTTTGCAGCAGTGCCGCTCCGTAGCGTTAGGCTGTATTGCTGGTGGTGAGATGGGGAGGAGAACGTACCTGTGTTTCTCCAGCCACCCATCAAGGAAGCAGACTGCAGGGCATCAATTGCCTCACAAGACACTCAGCTACCTAAGCTTCATTCCGTTCTGAGCAGCAAGTCACAAAGAAACTCAATCAGACCAAACACTGGTGCTGCGACTGCTCCCATCCCAGGGGAGGGTGATGTGGTTCCTCTCTTGGCTCTACAAGGAACACCCTTAAGAAGCCTGAGCACCTTTGAAGGTTGCTCCAAGCCCCAGCTTCAGCATCCGAGGTGTTTAACTGCAATGGCATAAAGGAATCATCGCAGACCTCCCCTGCAGCATCAGACCGGGGCCATGCAGGTGTGCCAAGAGATCCACACCTATTCAAGACTAAAGCACATCACCCATCTGCCTCCCTCACTTGAAGGAACTGAATTTGAAGGCTATCAGATTGAAAACCCACCTTTGGCCCAAGTTCATTCCCACCATTCCTATGGTAGACAAACGTACCATATCCCAGTGCTTCCTGGACCAAAAGAGCTGCAAGTCTTCCCCTTGCAGAGCTGCTTTGAAGCAACGTGTACTCCATGAGATGCTTCTTCCTTTCCAATCTAAGCTTTACCTTGCATTGATTACATTCACAACAGAGCCCTGGTCTGAAGCACATCTTTGGACTTGGTCAGTGTAGTGATAATTTGGTTTAAATCAATCAAATCTTCAAGTTCTATAAGGTTTTAGATTGCACTACAAGTTAAGATGTAGAAAGAAGAGGGATTCATCTATGAAAGCTGCTACAAAATGAAACCATTAAAATCCAAACCTTCACAAAGGATCATCAGTGCCTTGCTGGCAAGCAAAGCCCCTTCAACTCCTTCACTTTGGATGAGATGCCTGAACAAAATCTTCCCAAATAATGGAAAGAAAGCAAGTAATAAATAGGATAAAGTGACTCCACTCCTGGGCTGCAGATACCGGATGGAACTACAAATCAAACTGAGGGTTGCTTAAGGCAGAAACAGGAAAGAGGTTGTTTTCTGTGGCAGCACAACCGGTACTGCTTGCTCCACATCAGCTCCTCATCCATCCAACTCCACTGGTGGGAATCCAGCCCTTTGTTCACCCAGCATCCCAGGAGCTTTTACATCTTTCCAGCCTTTTTGGTTCCAGATGTTGCAACACGAAGGATGTTGGGGGTTTCTTCCATGACCCTGACGAGCAAGTTGTCGATGTAGTCTTCGAGCTCACGCACCTGGAGATCCTTCTTGGTGATCGCATCCTTCTGTTTCAAGACGAGCTGGATCAGCTCATCGTGTGTTAGCTGGGCATAAGCATAGGCAGGATCTGAAGGGTGGTATTTCTGAGAGAGAGGAGAAAGGCAGGGTCAGTGCAGGCATATGGGCAGTGCAAAACAGCAGCACGGAGCCCAGAGTTCCATCCAAATGACGTTTTGGAGCAGGAGCAACCGTAGGATCAAGAACAGGATGCTCGGAGGCACGCTGTGCCAAGGCATTGATGATGCCAGGCCAGCTTCCTGCTACAAAGCACCTTTTGGGTTGTTAGCAAGCTTAGCCTAGGAAATCCCATATGGAACATTGCTTCTAGAACAGCTCTTTGGAAGTATATGGAGGAAAAAGGAGCAACTACCTCGGTGTGAGATGCTCACAGCACAGGGATGGTTTATGGAGCTTAAGCAGGCTCAGAGCGAGCTGTTACAGACACCAACCAGGCCATTGGTTTCAGCATCAAACCTTTGCAGTTACAGGTCTGTAACTCAGCTCTGGTGCAATTTACACTGGAGTAATTCCATGCTGGGTCCAGCCAGCTCAAGTGAGATGCAGGGAAGCCACAGCCACGCACCATCAAATGCCACCGTTCGCAAGACCCGGTGTTTAAAACATGCCAAAGACCAGGAAAGCCAAACTGGGGTTAAACAGCAAGAAACACCCACTGAGGCCTTTGGCACTTCCCTCCTATTGCAGTTACCGTTGGGAAAACACAGCACAGCTTCTCCTTTAACCCTTCTGCTTCCCACCCTGCCATCCTAAGGACAGGTTTTCCACCCATTGAGCATAGCAGCGCCTCAGCTGGAATCACGGAACCGGTATTTGCTCCTTTCCCACTCACACCAGAAGGAGGCACTGCAGGGGTTTGGGTGCTAACTTCTCATTCCAACCCCCCCTAAAATCCCTTAGAGACAATAACGGTCCCCAAAGGGTTTTTCCCTGCTTCCAGCCATCCTGACCCATGTGCTTCAAGCCAGGAGGCCTCCTTTTGAGGCCAAGATTAAGCCAAAAGCTCCTTTAGATCTGAGTTCATGGCCCCCCCCCCCCCCCCCCCAGTCTAAAAACCACTACTCTTGTTCTGCTCAGGATATGAGAGCCTAAGCAAACTCTCTCAGATACACAAACCCTGTTCAATATAGGCCTTAAGCTCTGGGTTAAAGCTCCCCTTTCCCCTCATTACCTTCACATTGCTCTCGAGCAGCTTCTCATTCATCGTGCTGATGACATTCAGGGCTTTACTTTGGGACTTGTTTGCTGTGGCATTCATCGGCTTCACAGGGTGGAGTCTGCAATGGTAAGAAAGGTTTGTTACGGAGGCAGCAAACTGAACACACATCTTCAGACTAAAAACACAGCGAGAAACGGGGAAGAAATTCCACCCCTTTCTCTATGTCCAAAGGGATAAGAGATTCCGCTTTGGGAAGACAAGGCATTTGTATCCAAGCTGTAGGCTTTTTGTTAAGTATCCTCCATTCTTTGCTATTGTTATTGACTTGATGCACTGGAGACAGAGAAGCAGTAACAAGGAAATACACCTGAGGGGTAAGCCACAAAAGCAAAGCCAGCCTGCTCTACACAGTGGCAGTTACCCTGAGCTGCCACGCAGTCATATTTGAGCCCAGCTTCCCTAATGAGAAGCAATGCATCACTCGCTGTGATCAGGAGCCCAGTTTGGCCAGGTAACAAAGCATCCCAGTTTATCAGGCTTCCATTTGCCCATTCCTCAAAAACGGATCCATTCCACTCTATTTCCCCAATTGGACAACATGACCCTATGAAGCTGCCACCAAGTTTCCCTAATGGTTTTCCTACGAGATGGCACTGTGACGAATGACAGATCCCCTCGAGTGCTCTGTGCATCCTTCATAGCCATACAGATTCATGTGGTGCCAGAAATGATGCTACACAGGACCCAGATCCACGGCTGGAGGAAGTTAATGCCACATCACTGCAAAGAGCAGCCAGTGCCTGCTGAGCTGTGCTCACAGGAAGGAAAAGCAAGGCTCGGATCAGCACCTTTGGGGTATTCCCCACGTTCTCTCACCTGTGCTTAGGAGACCCGGTTTCACCACCCTGCTGCGTTTGGTTAGGGGATGGCTCAGAGGGGGAAACCCAGGCCTGAAGAAGCTTCTTCTTGACACAGTTTCCCGCTTTAGCTGCGGAGCCCTCGGCTGCTGGCTTTTTCGGAGACTCTGCTCTATGATTTGGGGTGTCAGAGAGAAGGGAATGAGAGGAAGAGGAAGGCTGGGAAGCACCGGACAGGGAGGAAGAGGAAAGAGAAGGCTCAGAGAAGTCACCCCCCGCAGCACCCGCACTGATTTCCAGCTCTTGTTTCTCCAAAGGAGCTTTATCCTCCCTGGAATGAGACGTCCCCCCTAAGCCCGAAGCAGCTACACTGTGCGCATCCACTCGCGCAGGCAGCACAGCTGCGGCGCTCGGCTCACAAGCACCAGCAGAGTTATCAGAGTGCTCTTTCCATTCCTCATGCACAGATATTAAATCCAGGCACTGCTTTCCTCTCTCCGAAACGTTTTTAACCCCTGCAGCAAGACCCAGGTCCTCCTGAGAGTCAGCCAGCAGCTCATCATCGGAGCCTCCCTCTGGGATAACCGGGAGACTGGCCACTTTCAAGCCACGGTCTCCAGGAACTGGAATAACAGACTTGAGATGAGCAAGAGAGTCAAATAAATCACGGTCAGCTCCGTTATTTAAATGCCTGTTACTGCTCTCAGCGTTATGTGTCCCTGGGGGAGTGACAGGCTCTAATGAACCACTTCGGGGGAGGCACCCACGAGCATCTGAGGCTTCATCTTTAGGGAGTGGGAGCCCCAGCACAGATTTGGCACCATCACCCAAAGGGGGCACATCCCCACCAAGCTCATCATGAGCAACCAAGGGGCTCTTCTTCAGCCCTAAAGACAGACGTGGTGCTGGCTTTGGTGTGACCAGCACCTCACTGCCAGCCCTCCCTACCTGAGGGGACAGGGGGCAAGCTCCTGAGGATGGTTTGGCTGGTCCTGCTTGAGGAAATGAACCAGGTTTACCAAGTGGAGTCATTTGGGGCTCTTCCCATCTCTTCTCACCCAAGGTCTCCTGCTTCTCCTTCTGCTCACTCACGGGGGAAGGTGCCTGCTCAGCACCAATCTCTGCAGTCTCCCTGTTAGGGATGGGAGCCTGAAGGTGGGGAGGACTGCGGGGCTCTGCTGGAGCCAGAGCAGGCTTGTCAGAAACGGTGCTGAGAGGGTTTGATCCAGCTTTGACAGTACCACGTAGTGCCTCAGCTGAAGAGCTCCCTGAAGCACTGAGAGCAGAGGCCTTCAGCTCAGCAGGGCGCTGTGCTGAGGAGCAGCCTTCATCGCAAGGAAGGCAGAGAGGGGAAGAACAAGCGACAGCTTCCAAACTTGGTGCATCTGCTTCCCCCCCAAGCTGGGACACAAAGGGATTATTGCCATTGAAATGACAAGCAGAGGGGAGAGAAGATGCAGGGGGGTGAGAGACACCCTGGGAAGGCCACCCATCAGAGCCCTCAGCACCCTGACCCCAAGAGCTCTGCGCCCACTCAGAAGCAAAAGGATTATTACCACTACCAGAGACCTGCCCAGGAGGAGGCGCTTTGGGAACAGAGGTTGGAAGATGATGGGATGAAGGGAAACGGATGCCTTCAGGATCCAGGGCTGGGGGTGCTCTGCCCCACTCGGGAGTAAAGGGGTTCTTGCCATTCAAAAGCTCTGCAGCAGAAGGAGGAGCAGTAAAAGACGCAGGAGAACCAGTGATGCCCTCAGAGTCGGGCACTTGGCCTTTCTGTCCCTTTTTGGGAACAAAAGGGTTATTGGCACTCCTGATAGGGTGTACAGAGAGGAAAGCAGGCAGGGAAGGAGGTGCAAGAGTAGGAAGCGTGGCTTTGGTTTCCTCCTCTGAAGGCACCCTGCAAAAAGGGACAAAACACTCGCATGTCACTTGCGGATGCAACACGAGGCCGGAACAGACAAGCTTTAGCACCAGGCTCCATCAACTCCTCACCCTGGAGATGAGGTACACTTGCAAGAGACCTCAGAGCCAAGCTGATCGATTTCACATCCTTAAATATGCCTTTACGAAGCCCTCCTTTTATGGCAGAGCACTTCTGCTGTGGAGCTTGCACAGGTTTGAAGCACTACCTATTGCACCCCAAGCTGTCTTATTAGTAAGGCACTTTGTATGCGAGATGTTTAAACAGCAGAAGACTGAAGAGAAGGAGAGACAGGCACAAACCACAGCCTTATTAGTAGGGGACACCTATATATATATATATATATATATATATATATATATAAACACCAACACACACCATTTATATATATATATATGAAGGATAAAGGAGCAGAATTTCCGAAGAAGCCTTGCGTACCACTCCACACGAGCATCTTTCACGTTGCTATCAGCAATGCCAGAAGCAGCAGGGCTCCGAGGTTAACACTTTGGAAGACCACAGCCAAAACCAGGAGAAGAGGGGTGTTAGAACTGGTGTTTCAGACCCTGGGTACGTTCCAAGTGGCACAGCTCAGACAGAAGTTAGGTTTGGCAAGAGATCCAGCAAGAAAAAATCAGCCCTACAGTACCTGCAAAGATGCCTGCACTCAGAGCACCACTATTTCAGCATCACTGATGAGTAGCATCCCTGTATCCATCTCTTTGGCATACCAAGGAAGAACTCCAGGGTTACTATTGGCTATCAAAGCCACCTTCAAACCTGCAGGGACCCTGCAGAGCAACACGCTTCTGCTGCCTGCAGGGTGCCAGGCCAAGAGGCACTGCTCTAGGGCAGGAAGCAGCCCAGCTAAAGGCTGCTCCCCCCCACGACCCATTCCTGTGGTCTCTGAAGCAGAAAGGACTGACCTGGGCTTCACAGCTTTGGTCTTGGATGGGGCAGCAGCTTTCTCAGGTCCCCGTTCTTCCTCGAAAGGGTTGAGACGCTGCTTGCTCGCAGGGATGTCTTCCACGTGGTGACTGGCTCCTGCAGGATTCCCTCTGCCTGAATCTGCTGGAGGCTCAACGCATCTGGCCTCTTGTTCACTCTCCTCTTCTGGAATGCTGTTTTCCTCCTCCTGCAGGGTCCTGTCAGGAATATTCTCAGCATCCCCACCTTTCCCTGCTTCCTTCTTCCCAGGGACCAGAGAGAACAAAGCAGGCTTCTTGTGCTCTGGTTTTCTGGTCTCTTTCCCAACCTCAACGCTCGGGGGAACATCGGTTTCCAGGTATTCTTCACTGCTCAGCAGTTTGTACGATGGCAAAGTCATCGACTTAAAGGTCTCCAAGGATGTTGACCCGGAGAAAGCATGACTGGGAGATGTTCTTCCCATTGGAGATGTTCTTCCCATCGGAGATGTTCCTCCCATCGGAGATGTTCTTCCCATCATCTCTTCAGGTCCTTTAGCAGGCCTGGGAGACAGGTTCTCTTCCGAAGCAAAGAGCTGCTTCCTCCGGAAGTTGCGAGGAGAAGGGGAAGAGGCTGGAGTGTTGTCCTTCATGCTGCTCTCTTCCATATAAACGTGACTGCCATTGATACACAGACTGGACTTGGAAACGGGATCGCTCTTGGATTTAAGGCCACTGAATAAAGAGAGCCCTTCTTTCTTGGGGTTGGTCATGGTTACTTGGGCTACTTGCCTGCTGTCCAGAATCGCTGTTTTACGGGACTTAAACATAGCAGAAGGAGAGGACTTCTCTTCCAGGGCATTTCCAAAGGATTCTGGGGAAAAAACAGGAACAGGGAGAAATTCAAGAGGCAAGAACCCCCCTTTGCTCTGACATTCGTGCAGGTACTGCTTGTGCAGCCCCCCAGTTTCTATGCTAGCCCAAGGCAAGCTTAGCTGTGAGCGCCAACACCCTATGTGCATCCAAACCTGCCACCATGGCCAGAAGTGATGTTCCATGGATTTACTTTATAGTAAATCCATACGGATTACTAAATCCACATGGATTCAGTAAACCTGTATGGATCTACTTTTTCGTACCCTAAACAGTGTGGAAAGGGCAATAAAACCTTGGGGAAAGGGCAATAAAACCTTGGGGAAAGGCTTTGTGCTCCATCCGTGCTGCAAGGGCCGGTACTCACTTTCTGAGGTCGGAGAGGTCTCGGACTCCTCATCATCCCATTGCACCTGGAAGTCACCAGGTCGAAGCAGAACCCTCGGGGTGACAGGCTGCTGTGTTGGTAGCACTGACATGGACTGGGAAAGGGAGGTCTTCTGCAGGCCAGGCTTGGAAAAGAGCGCTTTGAACTTGGATTTCTTCTTCTCCTTCTCAACTGCCTCATCCTCGCTGTCGGCAGGGGAGTGGGATGCGTTGGGAATGATGGATGAAGCCGTGTCGGAGAGGCCACTGCTCCTCTTCCCCTTGAGCTTGTCTTTGAGCTTGCCAAAGGGAGAGCGGGGCTTGTCCTTCATGGACAGATCGAACATGCTGGCTGTCATGTTGCTCCTCATGAACTGGATATCCACTTCGATCTCCCCTCTCTCCTTCTCCTTCTTCCCTGGCTTGGAGCGAAGCTTGTACCACCTGCAGCGACAAGGACATTCCTTTTACAACCCAGCTCTGGAGGCACGGCTCATTCACAACAACAGAGGGTGTCTGTGGCTTAAAAATCAAAGCGAGCGTACAGTGTAAGGGCAAGAGAAGAAAAGCCTTTAATCCTCTAACAATGTCACAGTCACGCGGTGACTAAGGAAAACATGCCTTGGTATGAAGTTATCAGTAAAACACTGCTTTAAAACCCAGATCAGGGTTAAAAAGAAGGCTCAAAAGGGTTAAAAAGAAGGGTTCAAGAGGCAGACAGCATGGAATTCCTGTGTTTCAGCTCAGCTGCTCTCTTCTGCCCTTCCTTTCATCTGACTTCCCCAAGTGTCCTTTGAAGTGGGTGCGGGATGAAGCAGCCTCCGAGAGCCTGACACTGGTACCAGAGAGCTCCCCACGCCCTCATACCTTTCATTCCAGCTCCTTTCCAGTTGCTATCTTAATGCCCTTCAAGCTCCGAAACCCCTAATCAACAGAGAGCAGAGCCAAGCCAAGCCTTGCAGACGGGCTGGAGACTTCCACTTGCCTCCTGCTCGTGACTGCAGCGCACCAGGAAGGACATTCCTTACCGACAGAACCTTATCCCTTTGTGCAACGCAACTCCGGGTACATGGAGCACTGCATCTTAAGCGCTCAGGGCATCCTAAACTGCAGAACCACCATTTGCACGCTGCTATCACACGCCCTCCGTTACCACTCAAAGCCTTTCGAACCACATTAGGGCCAGCAAAGAAAGTTATCAGCGCCTCACATCAATTCTTGCCTATCGATGGAGCCGCAGCATTCCTGGTTCCACAGAACCAATAGGGAAAACTCCTCCCAAGCTGGTACAGGGCAACTAAAGGAGGCAAACAGAGCCTTACATTTGACTGCGGTCCTTTGGAGGTGCACTGGGAGCAGGGAAGGAGAAGAGGAAAGGGCAATTTGCTTGAGCAAACCTAATGAGCAGATGAAGGCACAAACGTGCTCCAGGTAGGAACACTGGAGGGAAATGAATGCTCAAGCACCACACTACAGTTACCTCCATGTCCACACCTGAAGTTACAAGACACCAGCACCAGGGAAAGGACTTTACAAGGAGATCCTGGCCTTTGTCAGGTCCCTAACACTGCAGCGAGGGCAGCGCAAGCTTTGCCTTTAACACAAGCCAGCACTGGGCACTTTTGTTCTCAACCCCGTGATTTCTAGGAGCATCCTGCTGGTTTCGGTGCCACAATCCATGCTTGCAGGCTCTGTGCCCCGGGGCGGGGGGGAAGAGCAGGTCCTGTTCCAAAACACATCCCAAACAAGCGATGTGAAGAGCTTAGTTAGCACTGAGCAGAACACGACCGCTGCTACATCTGCTTCAGCGGATGGGCTCAAAGGGAAGATAACAGGGACAAATCTCCCCCTCAAACCCATCAGATATGCCCACGGCAAGGGGGTTGGAACTGGATGATCTTGAGGTCCTTTCCAACCCGAACTATTCCATGATTCTATGACTTCTTCATCATTTATTGTGTGAGTGTGAACTAAAACCCAGCCCTTTCTGGCTTTCCATCGCCCCAGCAGCCAAGCAATGGCAACGGAAAGAGGCTTCGAACAGAACACGAACACCTGGAAACATCAGGAGTCTCACGGCTCCGTTTTCCTTTCTGCCCCTCGGTTTTCCTCCGGCTCAGACACAAGGAAAACACATCCCTGAGCTCCGCAGCGTAAACACGTTAGCGCTGGACACAACCTTAATGACAGCCACGTCCTAATGAAGGCTTCACCAGCACTGACGGCTTCGTCAGGGACACCGGCCCCGATACCTGGCTCTGCTCTCAGGTGAGTGAGAAGAGGAAGGTGACTCAGAGGCCACCTCAAGCCATGTTACAAGGCTGCTGATTCCCAGTTTGACCCTCCCTGGAACCACCCCTGGCATTCCAGGGCAGTGTTTTCCTGTTCAAAGGGACAAGCATGACACAGAGGTGGTAAAGGAAAAGTCTCCCCGCTCCAGCGTCCTGCTGACACCAGTGAAGGCAGCGCCTGGAACGCTGCTCCCACATGCACGTAGGCTCGGCTAAGTGTTTATTATGGGACACACAGGGCTCTCCCCCGTGCTCATTCCCGGTGTCCCCGCTCACTCCGGCCGTTCCCAGTGCTCACACATAGATGCTTAAAACCCAAACCAAGCGGGAGGCAGGATGGGCTGAAACAGCCCCAAGTGCATGTGCCTCGGACATGGCGCTGGCATCCTGGACCTACGCGGGTCCTGCACCCCTGTGGGGCACGGGGGGACCTCCACCAGAGCCCCACATCCCTATGGGGCACAGGGGTTTTCCATGGGGAACTGGAGGACCCCACACCTCTGCCCCCAACACTCGTGGTGCCCAGAGACCCCCCCCTCCATCCTTCTCTCTGACTCCTATGGGGCCCAGAGGCCCTCCCATCCCTATCCCGGTGCCCCACGGGAGCCGGAGGCCCCCTGGTCCCTCTCCGTTGCCTCTGTGTGGCTCAGGATCCGCCCCCCCATCCCTAACTCCCCACAGCACTTGGACCCCCCCATCCCTAACTCCCCACAGCACTTGGACCCCCCCATCCCTAACTCCCTACAGCACTCGCAACCCCCCATCCCTAACACCCCACAGCACTTGGACCCCCCCATCCCTATCTCCCCACAGCACTTGGACCCCCCCATCCCTATCTCCCCACAGCACTCGCAGCCCCCCCATCCCTAACTCCCCACAGCACTTGGACCCCCCCATCCCTAACTCCCCACAGCACTTGGACCCCCCCATCCCTAACTCCCCACAGCACTTGGACCCCCCCATCCCTAACTCCCCACAGCGCTTGGACCCCCCCCATCTTTATCTCCCCACAGCACTCGTAGTCCCCCCCACCCCTAACTCCCCACAGCACTCGCAGCCCCCCCATCCCTTCCTTCCCCCTTCCCCCCCCATCCCTTCCTCCCCCCTTCCCCCCCCCCGCACCGTGTGTGCCTGCGGCCTCCCTCGCTCCTCAGCGCGGCCAGGTCAACCTCTGCGCGGCCCAGGAACTTGTCGATGCCCACGAGGGCGCGGTGCAGCACGGTGAGGCGCAGCGCGGGGGCCCGCGGGGGCAGCTCGAACGTGGCCTCCTCCCTCCACAGCGGCCGGCCCTGGCACCGCTCCGCCACCGACGTGGAGAACTTGTCCCGGCCCAGCGCCATCACCGCGTACGCGTCGCTGCCCCCCACCGCCGCCGCCTTGGGCCTCAGCCCCCGAGCCCGCAGCACCGTCACCTGTACGTGGGTGGGCACCCAGCCCGCAGCCAGGCCCGAGCCGGACATGGCGACGGGAACGGGAATGGGATCGGAAACGGGAATGGGGATGGGATTGGGACGGGAGCGGGGATGGCGGCCGTCCCCCTCAGCCCGCTCGCAGCGCCGCTCTCGCGAGAGGAAGGGGCGGGGTGGGGATGGAGGGGCGGGGCTTGAGGGGGAAGGGGCGGGGCCGGGGTGGAGGGGCGGGGCTTGAGGGGAAGGGGCGGGGCCTGGGGCGGGGGTGGAACCGGTGTGTACAGGTGTGTATAGGTGTATGTACAGGTATATGTACAGGTGTATGTACCGGTGTGTACAGGTGTATGTACAGGTGTATGTATAGGTGTGTAGAGGTGTGTACAGGTGTATGTACAGGTGTATGTATAGGTGTATGTAGAGGTGTGTACAGGTGTATGTATAGGTGTATGTAGAGGTATATGTATAGGTGTATGCATAGGTGTGTACAGGTGTATGTACAGGTGTATGTACAGGTGTGTACAGGTGTGTGTATAGGTGTATGTACAGGTGTAAGTACAGGTGTATGTATAGGTGTATGTATAGGTGTATGTACAGGTGTATGTATAGGTGTGTAGATGTGTGTACAGGTGTATGTATAGGTGTATGTACAGGTGTATGTACAGGGGTATGTACAGGTGTGTAGAGGTGTGTACAGGCGTATGTATAGGTGTATGTAGAGGTGTATGTATAGGTGTATGTAGAGGTGTGTAGAGGTGTGTACAGGTGTACGTATAGGTGGATGTATAGGTGTATGTATAGGTGTGTACAGGTGTGCATAGGTGTATGTACTGGTGTATACAGGTGTATGTACAGGTGTGTACAGGTGTGTATAGGTGTATGTACCAGTGTGTACAGGTGTGTATAGGTGTATGTACAAGTATATGTATAGGTGTGTACAGGTGTTATAGGTGCACGTATAGGTGTGTACAGGTGTGTATAGGTGTATGTACAGGTGTATGTATAGGTGTATGTACAGGTGTATGTATAGGTGTGTACAGGTATGTGTACAGGCCTATGTAGGTACAGATGTATGTCCAGGTATGTACATGCACAGGTATATGAACACATGTGTGTACAGGTATTTGTACAGGTATGTATACAGGTCTATGTGCGTACATGTGTATGTACAGGTATGTGCATGTACAGATGTGTACAGGTGTATGTACAGGTATGTGCATGTACAGGTGTATGAACATGTGTATGTACAGGTATTTGTACAGGTATGTATACAGGTCTATGTGTGTACAGATGTATGTACAGGTATGTGCATGTACAGGTGTGTACAGGTGTATGTACAGGTATGTATACAGGTCTATGTATGTCCAGATGTATGTACAGGTAAGTGCATGTAAGGGTGTATGTACAGGTATGTGTACAGGTAGGTGCATGTATAGGTGTATGAACACATGTATGTACAGGTCTGTATACAGGTCTATGTATGTCCAGATGTGTGTACAGGTGTTTGCATGTACAGGTCTGTGTACAGGTATGTATACAGGTCTATGTATGCCCAGATGTGTGTACAGGTATGTGCATGTAGAGGTGTATGTGCAGGTGTATGATAAGGTATGTACTATACTGGTGCAAGTATAGGTGTGCGTACAGATGTATGCAGATGTGCTTCACAGGTGTGTGCCCAGGTATGTTCAGGTGTATGTACAGGTATAGGTACAGTACAGGTGTGTGATGTACAGGTGCATATATAGGTGTATGTGTACAGGTGTATGCACAGGTATGTGCATGTACAGGTATCTGAATGCACACACGTGTTTCATGCATAGGTGTGCAAAGCTGTATGCATAGGAATATGCAGAGGGGTGTGCATGTACAGGTGTGTGCAGATGTATGCACAGGTGCAGGGGTCTCTATAGGGTGTCTGTGTGTGTACAGAGGTGTAGGAATGGGTATGAGCACCCAGGGCTGTGTGTGGCTTTGTGTCCTCACGGAGCAGTGCATCCAGGTGTTCTGAGGCTTCTCCAGCAGCAATCTCCAAGGAAAAACGCCATTTCCCAAACCCTGACATTGATTTAATGGGAACTGGGATCCACGTCAGCAACGGGGCAGCTCCAATGAAACCCCCCTCCACCTCCCTGTAAGAGTCCTGCTGCTCCTTGTACCCAGATCCAGGCTTTGGGATGGAAAACACCCTCCTCCAATGCTGCCTGAGCCCGATGCGGCTCCTCCACTTCATCCACCCATCCCTGAGCAGCACAGAAACGTGGATACCTGTCCCCGATGGAAAGGCGGAAACGGGAGGGGATGTGATAGGAGCATAATCCACAGCGTTTGCTCCAGTTCCCCTTGCTCGGAGCTCCTCTTGCTCTCCTGCAGGAGGCTCTTCTCCCCTTCCTGATGGGCTTCCTGAGCCCGGGACGATGGGAATTCTTCGTCCTTCCAGAGAGCAGATCCACGACGTCCTGCTTCCAGCCAGGAAACACCCCGGCTGGGAGCTGGTCCCCATCCACGCAGCGAGCACAGGCACGTCCCCAAGGATGCGCTGCCTCTTGAAGAGTAGCTCAGGAGCCTTTTCCCAACCGGCTCCAGTTCTCCAGCACCAACAGCACAGAGGAGAAGGCTCCCTGGTCCCTGCTGTGACCGCGAGCGCTCCCGAGGGAGCATCCCTCTGCTCCCCACTCACTGGAGGGTCCTTCCAGCGCCGTCACCCCCAGCGCTGCTCCTCCAGTCCCTCTGCAGCACCCGGCCCTGCAGGAAGAGGGTGGGAAGTGATGGAGCATCACCCACAGGGCAAGGCACTCACTGCATCGCTCTGGAAGCACTCACTGCATCGCTCTGGGGGCACTCACTGCATCGCTCTGGGAGCACGCACTGCATCGCTCTGAGAGCACGCACTGCATTGCTCTGGGAGTACTCACTGCATCACTCTGGGTGCACACACGGCATCACTCTGGGGACACACACGGCATTACTCTGGGAGCACTCACTGCATCGCTCTGGGAGCACGCACTGCATCGCTCCGGAAGCACTCACTGCATCGCTCTGGGTGCACACACGACATCACTCTGGGGGCACACATGGCATCGCTCTGGGAGCACTCACTGCATCGCTCTGGGGGCACTCACTGCACTAAATGCACACACTGCGCTGGAAGCACTGCACTGAATGCACACACTGCACTGGATGCGCTCACTGCACTGGAAGCACTGCTCCGGAAGCAGTGCACTAGAAGCACTCACTGCACTGGAAGCACTTCTCTGGATGCACTCACTGCACTAGAAGCTCTGTCCTGGAAGCACTCACTGCACTGGAAGCACTGCTCCGGAAGCACTGCATTGGAAGCACTCACTGCACTGGAAGCACTGCTCCGGAAGCACTCACTGCACTAGAAGCACCGCACTGGAAGCACTCACTGCACTGGAAGCACTCATTGCACTAGAAGCACTGCTCCGGAAGCACTGCACTGGAAGAAACACTGCACTGGAAGAAACACTGCACTAGAAGCACTGCCCTGGAAGCACTCACTGCACTGGAAGCACTCACTGCATTAGAAGCACTGCACTGGAAGCACTGCCCTGGAAGCACTCGCTGCACTAGAAGCACTGCACTGGAAGCACTCACTGCACTGTATGCACTCACTGCACTGGAAGCACTGCACTGGATGCACGCACTGCACTGGATGCACGCACTGCACTGGATGCACTGCACTGTATGCACTGCACTGGATGCACTCACTGCACTGGAAGCACTGCACTGGAAGCACTCACTGCACTGGCTGCACTCACTGCACTGGAAGCACTCACTGCACTGGAAGCACTCACTGCACTGCATGCACTCACTGCACTGGATGCACTCACTGCACTGGATGCACTCACTGCACTGGATGCACTGCACTGGATGCACTCACTGCACCGGAAACACTGCACTGGAAGCACTCACTGCACTGGCTGCACTCACTGCACTGGAAGCACTGCCCTGGAAGCACTCACTGCACTGGAAGCACTGCACTGGAAGCACTCACCGCACTCACGCTGTTCCCAGCTCTCGGCTGCTGGCGGTCAGATGGAGGGACCTGCTGGTGTCTCTCTGCCAGCAAACCTTGAACAGGAGAGCACAGCGTGTGAGGAGCCGGGACCCTTCCCGTGACTGAGCATCCCCTGTTCCCTCCTCGGAACCTCCCTGCCAGCGGCAGCTCTGCCTGTGTGTGCCGGCAGGAGCCTCTCCTGCCCTCGGGCATCACGAGGGGCTTTAGACCAAAGAAAGCTGCTTAAAACCTACAGGAAGCAGAACAACGCAAACCCCAGGGTGGGGGGGAACCCTCGCTGTAATTCACAGACGGTGTAAATCCATGGGAGGGTGCACAGGCACAGCCCTGCCAGCCCTCTGCCCCGGCTGCGGCCACGGGAATGGCCCATCTCCCATCCGCAGGGCTGACGGAGGGTGATGAAATAGGTTCCCTTCCCAGATTTTCACTCTGTCAGAGGCCAAAGCAACCCACGACAGCCCCGGCTGCCTCATTGCAAAAGGATTCCCCACGTTTTTCTCGTTCGAGGGCAAAAAGCAGGAGAAAGGAGGGGGTAAATGCCAGGCTTTGGGACTCATTCAGCTCGTTTGCTTCCCTGTTCACCACCGGGGTTTTCTTTACCCAGGATCAGCAGACCCCATCCTGGCAGGCTTAGGAAAGGACAAGGCAGGAGCTGGACCCCGGTTTTGCACCCCAGTGGAAGCGCTGGGGCTTTAAGGCAACGATTCCCATGCACCCCACGGTTCACCTGCCCTCCATCACCTCACTGCCCCATCAGCCCACATCCCTGCCATCAACATCCCCTTGATTGCACCCCAAAGGGCTGCTCCCCATAAGCCCAAGTGCCCGCAGGTACCTACTCATCAAGCTGTGCGCACAGCGCGGTCTGGGTACCCTGGGACAGGCTGGTCTCCTCCATCCGGCTCCCATCCTCCCCGGGGGCTCCCACTTTGCTGTCCTCCAAGGGACCCCCCGGGGGGCTGAAGGCACAGGGGCAGCGCTGCAGGTCCCGGGACACGGCGTGGAGCCGGCGGTCAGCGCGGCGCGGGCAGCACAGCAGCTTGCGGAAGGCGCTCCTGAAGTCGGGGCTGCGGCAGTAGATGATGGGGTTGAAGGCTGAGTTGATGTAGCCCAGCCAGTTGAGGAAGAGGAAGAGCTGATCCGGCACCAGCCCCCGGCAGAAGACCTTGATGATGTTGGCCACGAAGAAGGGCAACCAGCACAACGTGAAGGTGCCCATGATGATACCGAGGGTCTTGAGCGCCTTGTGCTCCTTGATGGCCAGCAGACGGGAGGGACGCCTGAGCCGGCTTCTCCTAGAGCCAGGGCTGGGGGGGCCCTGCAGGAACCTCATCTTGTCCTTGCCGATGAGCTGGATGTGGCGAGTAGCCACGGCGAAGACACGGACATAGACAAAGACCATGACGAGCAGGGGCACGTAGAAGGAGATGGTGGAGGAGATGATGGCGTAGGTCATGTTGGTGACAAAGTCACAGCAGCGCGGGTCGTCGTAGCAGCGCACCGCCTGCTCGTCCGCCCCGTCCCGCCACCAGTGGTTCATGATGGGCAGGAAGGAGATGAAGGCAGAGATGCCCCACACCAGGCACACCACGGCCCGTGCCCTGCCCTTGGTCACCAGCGCCTCATACTGCAGCGGTGACATGATGGCAAGGTAGCGATCCACGGCGATGGCGCACAGCGTCTCAATGCTGGCCGTCACACACAGCACGTCCAGCGAGGTCCAGAGCTCGCACACCACCGTGCCGTAGGGCCAGTGCCCGCTCAGCAGGATGATGGCCCCCGGCGGCACCACCAGCAAGCCCATGATGAGGTCGGCGCAAGCCAGCGAGGTGACGAACACGTTGGTCATGGTCTGCAGCCGCGGCGTCTTGGCGATGGCCACGATCACCAGCAAGTTACCGGCCACGGTGACGAGCACGGTGATGCTCAGGGCAGCCCCCAGCACCCACTGCCGGCTCAGGCTGGCGGCCCCGCTGCAGTTACCGCCGCTGCCCAGCGCCGCCGCTGCCCCCCAGGCGCTGCCGTTGCCCGCGGGCACCGGGCTCATCTCCTCCGGACCGGGGCTGGCGGAGGGGGCTCGGCCGCTGCGCCCCGACGTGCGCACCCCGCGGCGGCCGCCGCAGCCCGGAGCAGCCCTCGGGGCGGACCGGCGGGGCCGGGCTCCCCTCCGCGCCGCTCCCCGGGGCGCTGCTGGAGGAGGAGCCCTTAAAGGCTCCGGGCGGCCCCGCTCCGGAGCTCAATGGAAGAGGAGCGGGCTGCGGCACCGCCTCCCCCAGCACGGGCACCCCTCGGCCCCCCCCGCTCCCGTCCGTGCGCTCCAGCCCCTCACTGTGAGCTCCAGCCCCTCATAATGAGCTCCAACCCCTCACTGTGCGCTCCAGCCCCTCACCGTGAGTTCCAACCCCTCACCGTGAGCTCCAGCCCCTCATAATGAGCTCCAGCCCCTCACCGTGAGCTCCATCCCCTCACCGTGGGCTCCAACCCCTCACTGTGAGCTCCAGCCCCTCACCATGAGCTCCAGCCCCTCACCGTGGGCTCCAGCCCCTCACCGTGGGCTCCAACCCCTCACCGTGGGCTCCAGCCCCTCATCGTGAGCTCCATCCCCTCACCGCGAGCTCCAGCCCCTCACCGTGAGCTCCAGCCCCTCACCGTGGGTTCCAACCCCTCACTATGAGCTCCAACCCCTCACCGTGGGCTCCAGCCCCTCACTGTGAGCTCCAACCCCTCACTATGAGCTCCATCCCCTCACTATGAGCTCCATCCCCTCATCGTGAGCTCCATCCCCTCATCGTGAGCTCCATCCCCTCACTATGAGCTCCATCCCCTCACTATGAGCTCCAGCCCCTCACTATGAGCTCCAGCCCCTCACTGTGAGCTCCAGCCCCTCACCATCAGCTCCATCCCTTCACCATCAGCTCCATCCCTTCACCATCAGCTCCATCCCTTCACCATCAGCTCCATCCCCACACTACTCAGGACTTTACCAGAGCAAACCCACGCACTCCTCACCGTGCTCAGGCTCTCCCTGGGCAGGACGGGCTGGCACCGGAGGGGACAATGACACCCTGGTCCCCTCACCATCAACATAGGGCTGGTGTCTCACCAGCCCTATTCCAACACACACCACCCAGCACATCCCAGTCACTCTTCCACTTCCGCGCCCCCCAAACCTCCTCCCAGCTGATGCAGGGGAACCTTTGGGTGGGTGCCGGTGTCATGGGGATCCCCACGCTTCCTTCTCTCTCCCACTGGGGAGTCTGGGAAGCACGGGGCTGCTCCAGCCCTATTGCGGTGCCCTCTTCCTGCGGGCCCCTGGGGTCATATTTTCCCTATCAGCTATTTATACAAATCCTGGAAGTTCTAAGGCAGGCGCTCTCCAAATATGGGAGTTTGAAGCTTCAGCCAGATGGGGGAATGTTGGCAAAGAGGGGGAAAACAAGGATGTGTGAAAAATTATCCTCTTGGCATTTCATCCCATTCATGAGCGAGCGGAGCGGGGCCCGCGCTTTGCAAGCTGGAGCTTTACAAGAGTGGTTTCATTTACCGAAGCACCCAGTGAGGGCTTGATGCAACCTCCTTTAGCTCCCAGCCTGGCATCGGGTGCTGGCATGGCCCAAGCCCTGGCCTTGCTGTTTAAGGGTTCCCATCCTCACCTCCACTTCCCATCCTCATCCCTGCTTCCCATCCTCATCCCTCCTTCCCATCCTCACCTCCACTTCCCATCCTCATCCCTGCTTCCCATCCTCACCTCTGCCTCCCATCCTCATCCCCGCTTCCCATCCTCGCCTCCGCTTCCCATCCTCATCCCTGCTTCCCATCCTCATCCCTGCTTCCCATCCTCATCCCCGCTTCCCATCCTCACCTCCACTTCCCATCCTCATCCCTGCTTCCAATCCTCATCCCTGCTTCCAATCCTCATCCCTGCTTCCCATCCTCACCTCTGCTTCCCATCCTCATCCCCGCTTCCCCGACGCCGATGGAGCTGCAGGACTCAGTGTCTTCTCCTGCAGTGTACCCATGGTGCTTTCAGCCCGTTGCACCCCACCATGCCCCGGAGGGAAGGGACATCCCACTGCACCCAAAGCAAGGAGCAGACACAGCCGAAGCAAGCAGCCAAACACCACTTCTGCTGCATTCCCCTGGCACTTACATGAGACTTTTCCTCCTCATCCCTTTCCCATCCCTTCCACGGGCCAGAACCACTGATTCCCTCTACCTGCTATAGGATGGGGAGGCAGATCCAGGCCGGAGATCTGGATCTGCTTCCAGATCAACAGGTCAAGTGGCTCTTTAGAAGTCTCTGGGAAACGATGCTCATATCCCGGATTGGAGCAGCTCCTTTGGCTGTTGCTGCAGGATGAACAACGGGTATTTAAAAACACTTCTCCATATGTAGAGCCAGGATGGATTAGGGCAGATCCCTGCTTGGGCAGAGATGGGTTGCAGGGAACACGAGCTGCAGGGAAGCACAAGGAGATCCTGGTGCCCATGGATGTGTTTGCAGAGAGCGAACGGGTGCCTGAGGTGGTCCCAGACACATCGGAGAGGGACAGGGTCTGCCTGCACATGGTAGGGGGGTGAGACAGCTCAAGCATCAACAGGATCCCAGCCTGGTTTGGGTTGGAAGGGTCCTTAAAGCTCATCCTTAAAGCTCATCCTTAAAGCCATGGGCAAGGACATCTTCCGCCAGACCAGGTAGCTCCAAGCCCCGTCCAACCTGGCTTTGAAGAGCAGCTCAGGGCTGAGCTGAGGTGTAAATCCCCCTCCCGATCCCACACAGAGCTTTCACACGCTGCCGCTCCTGCCTAAGTGGATGCAAAGCCCCTGCGTGGTTTAATCCCTATCCCACCGCCTTATCCATCCCAGGCAGGCTGCAAGCACCCAGCCGCACTCATGGAGTGGTGCAGGTTCACTGGCAGAGCTCTCATTCTAATCCCCTACACCAAGGGCTGATCCCAGACATGGAAAGCAGATAAATCAGTGCCTGGCACTCAGCAGATAGAGGTGAGCCTGGGCAAGGGGTTTTGCTGCTCCCGTGCCCTTCCACCGCAGGTATTAAGCACAGTTTAATCCTCCATCCCTCATGTTCAATGCAGAATGGCCCCTGTGAGCCCACCAAAGCTGGCTGGAGAGCAGGCAGGCACCAGCTTTGCCTCCAGGCATCACTGAACGCAGCGCATTCAGCTCCTGCCAAGGCTGATGCCACACTAGGATTAAAAGAAAGCTTTTTATAGCTGGGAATCTTGCTCTGTGCCCTGGCTGCAGAGCCACTGTTAGAGACCAAGGGATAACACACAGCAGGAAGCACACCAACGGCGGGGACGTGGGATCTCCCTTTTCCCCCTTTGGGGCAGCCCTTCTGAGCTTCCCCATCGCAGGAGAGGGTCAGGAAGCAAATGCAGCAGGAGTGATCGCACTGAAGCTGCCAAAGGAGCGTTGGAGGGGGGCTCTGTCCACCCATGGGTGCAGGGAGCAGGGCAGGGTGCAGGCTCTGCTGCACTGGGAGATGCGGTTACTTTGCACCAGTAGCATTCGGTGCCAGAGCTGTTGTGCAAAGCGCTGCCCATCCATGGCATCCAGAGCCAGAGCAGCGCTGGAGCAGGTCCCAGCCCAGAGCAAAGGGCAGCAGAGGAGGTTCACCAGTACAGTGAGCACCAGCACCAGAGACCCCATGGACCAACATCACCCCAAAGGGCTACATAGGGCTGGTGGGACACCCCCTCTGCAGTGGGCTCAGGGCCCTCACCGCACCGCTGCCTGCACCAGAACAAGGTCCTAGCTCCTTTCCATCCCTCCCTGATCCCTAAATGCCTCCCAGGTGGATGGAGCCGCATCCCAGCCCCTCTTGCCATTGGGGCTGGAATAGCCCAATGGTGAGATGGGGATGCCCTGGGTGCAGGGAACCCACCCAGAGCCATGGGGACAGCGCAGGAGGTGGGTGAGGTGATGCTCTACCCTCTGCCTAAGCAAGAGATGCTCAAGGAGCATCATTTAGCCCCAAATCTGCCTTGGGGGGAGCTTGATGTTCCTGGGGCCAGGCTGGGCTTGAGGCAGCTTTTAATGCTCTCGGCACGGAGACTTTAGGAATAGTTTCCATATCGGGGCCATGGATCTCGCTTTGAAGTTGTTTGGGATCATCTGTCACCACGTTTCCTTGTCAGCACACAAACACGCTGCGATGAAGCTTTAACCCTGTCCCGGGAAGGCTGGAGGAAGCTCTCCATAAACTCCCAGCTCCATAGAAGCTCTTTCCTTGGTAAATACAAGGAGAGCTCTGGGAGCATCAGCCAGGGCTCAGGACAACAGCAGGAAGGGAAGAATCCTGTGTTAGAACAATAAAGCCCATCAAAACCGGGCTCTTTGGCTGGGTTTAGGGTGTGTTATAGTCAAAGCATGCTCCGTATCCCCTTGTTCTGCAAAGGGAAACGCGTTCCACGCATCCCAGCGGTGCATTCCGACAGCATTCATCCTGCTTTTCCAAGGTTTTAAGCTGGGTTTGTGCTTTGCATCTGGGGCAGCTTCTACCCCATCGCACACCCAGCAGCGCCTCTGCCCCATCAGCATGATCCCGGTGTCCATCCCAGCTCAGGGCAAAGGGAGCATCCCGGCAGGCTCCAAGCCTTTTGAGAGGGCAAGTGGCCATCTCACACGCTCACATCCTGTTTTCCAAGCGAAGCTCCTGGGAGCAAATGCATGGATAATGATGAAAGAGGCAGCGTGTACCCTGGGTACCGAGAAGGTCAGAGCCCGCTCCGGCTGCCTGCGCAGGCAGGGCTGAGGTCACGCCATTCCTTGCTTATTATCCCATTCCCACACTTTCACCCTATGGACACACGGCTTCGGGGTGCCAAGGATGGGAATGGGCAGGGATGGTGGGATCCGCTCTCCTGGAGCACCCCACAGGGGTTATGGGGAGGGGATGGAGGGGTGGGAAGCAGTGGATGCAGTTTGCTCCCCCCGTGGCGGTGGGCAGCATCGCTTCCCCCCGGATTGGAGATGGAAGCATTGGGTCTCTGGGGTTGATCAAAGCAGTTTCCCTCTGTGCTTCCCAAAGCAGCCCCAGCAATCCCGGAGCTTCAGCTCTTCCCGAGGCATTGTGAGAATTAGGGAAAGGGGCATGGAGATGCTGAAACCCAGCCAGTGTCAAAGGCTACGCTAAAGTAACCTCAGGTCCTTCTCCTGCCCCCCAGATCCCTGTGCTTTCAGATTAGAAACCAGTAAACCCCATAACAACGCCGGGTTTGATGCTGTGGGGAAAGGCAGGGGCAGCAGCAGAGGGGGGGTTATTCCCGATTTCTGGCATCTTGAACACGGGGGTTTGTTTCCAACCGTCCCCATCTCCCTCCAGCCGCAGGGTCCTTGTGCTTTGAGACGTTTCCACAACCTTCTCCACGGTTTCTGTTTGCGCTGCGGTGATTGCTAAAGCGGAACGGGGTTGGGGTTGGGGGGGGGGAGGTTTGCAATAACATCAGCAGGGATTGCACAAAGAGTGTGGAAACTGCCCCCGAAATCACGTCAGCGGCAGAAATAACGTAGGAGAGGAGAGCTCGGGGGGGGGCAGAGCTTCCCAAGGAGCATCCCCAGGGTGGGTTTTCCTCCTGGATACAGGAGGGTCAGGGGCTGGCCTTAATTTGGGGTGAAAAAGGCTCTTTTGGGTGAAGCCAGGGATGTGGCTGCCATTGGCAGCATCCCAAATGGACCCATAGCTCCACGGAGCCACCGCGGTGCTGCCTCTATGGAGCATCCCCAGCCCCTCTGCCCCGGCACCAGCCACTCGAGCTCGCAGTTATCCCCAGCAGCATCCCTGCTTCCCAGCATCCAGGTGCTGGCATGGCTCCCATGCCATGGTGGTGACTTTAAACCCATGCATTCCTCCTGATTCCCACCTTTTTCCTGTGGGAAGCAAATGAGGAAAAGCTTCCTCCCCACCATCTGCATCCCAGGAGCTCATGGGAGAAGTGGGTGCTGGGATGGAGTGGGTTTAGGGGATGGGATGGAGGGGTGGGAAGCAGGGGATGCAGTTTGTTCCCCCCGTGGTGGTGGGTAGCATCGCTTCCCACTGGATTGGAGATGGAAGCAAGCAGACCCATGGCTCCACGGAGCCACCGTGGTGCTGCCTCTATGGAGCAGCACCAGTTGCTCCATATGGACGCTCCAGGTCCCTTGGAATGGGAGCTGAGCAGGATTCTGTAGCTCCAGCTACCCTCAAGTGCCTCCAGCCCCATCTGTATAGAGCACAGGTGGCTGTTTCCATGGGGACAGAGCTCGCATCCCACCCGGAGCTTGGTGTTGGGTGATTCCCAACTGCTTTAGCTGGGGAGAGACCAGAGGATGGATAAGGATGAATGTGATGGGGATGTGATGGAGCCAGGAGGAGGAAGCAGAAGCTGGAGGCCTGTTTCCAAACCAGCAGCACAGCCCAAGCCCATGAGCATCCCAGTTCAGAGGGACCCAGCACAGCAGGATGCTGAGGGCAGGATGCTGTCAGTGCAGGCAGGGGATGGAAACCTCTCCTTGGGCCTGTATTCCTGCAGCATGGAGGAAGGGCAGCAGGGAATCTGGGGAAGAGCCTGGGATCCATATGGAAGAGCAGGCGAATTGCTCAGGAATACTTCCCATCTCCAAGCCGGCTTCCAGCCCCATCTATGGAGCAGGCTGGAGCTGGATGCAGTGCGGCAGAGGGATGCAGGATGCCATGCGGCAGAGGGATGCAGGGTGCCATGTGGATGATGAGCAAAAGCTTCCCTCCTGATCCAGAGACGCATCCCAGCTCCTGGGGGTCTGAGTCGGTGCCATTTGCTCTGTTTCTGTCCCCCTGATCCCAGGGGATGGGACATTGGGAACACTCTAAGGCCTGGTGAGGGTTTTCCTGTGAGGGCAGGGTGGAGGAGCACTTCCCACAGGCAGGATGGGCTTGTTTATGGGGCAACTTTTATCTGCACGAACAGCCCTTGGGCAGGCAAAGTGGATGTGGGATTGTCCTTATCTCGGCAGGCAATCCAAGGGGAATGTAAACACGGATGGGCTGGAAATGCCACAGCACAGGGACATCCTCAATGCGATGGGCAGCAGCAGCAGCAGCACCCGCGGACCCATCATCGCCCTGACCTCTGTGGGGCTGGAATGGGGTTCCCAGCGATGGGAGAGATGGGGTTGGCTTGGAGATGGAGCTTCCCCATGCGGACAGGGGGATGATGGATGGGGGAGATGGAAGCACCCATCCCTTCTGCCCATCATGCAAGGCTTTATCCTCCCTTTGGTTTAGTTTCTTCCTGCCTGCAGCAAACCCCTTTGCAATCAAGAACTGCAATAGCCCAATGCAATAGGTGTTTCAGGACCTATAAAACACATTCCCCTCCATGGGATCTAAACCAGGATTTAAACTGGGATTTAAACCAGGTCAGTAGCAACGGTCCTGCAATTGATGGTGAGCGGGTGAAGAGATGGATACCTCTAAGAAGCTCCCCTTTCAGAAGGCAATGAGATGATAACCTTGTATTCCATGATGATGATGAAGGGCTTTCCTGCCCAGGAAAAGGAGGTACAGGGGTCCTGCCCGCCTTGGACATCACTGAGCTTAACAAAGGCAGTGAGAACTGAGCATCCGTATCCCTGGTCCAGGGTAGGGACTGCCCATCTCACACTGCCCGGCTCTGCTGCAGCCTTTTGGGGTCTCCTGGGCACCCCAAGTGCTGTGTGGGTCCCCCTTACACCAATGGGGATGTACCTGCAGGTCACGGCATGGAGAAGCACCTCTGAGGGACAGAAAGGATCAGGCCCCCTGAAGTGGTACCTCCAGAAAGGGCATTTTGGGGCATTTTGAACACCCTGGAGGGTTTCCCCCCTTTATTGCAGCCAATCCTTGCCCCCACCCTTGGTCCCCAAGGCACCGAGGGCAGATTCCCTGTTGAAGCCAGGATGTGCCCTTCATCCCTGACCTCCCCACGGCTCCTTGACCCCGTAATGGTCCATTCTTTGGGAGGAGGAGGAGGAGGAAACGGCCGCGGCCGCCTCGCTGGGTTGGGGGTCACGGCTGATGTCATTCCACAGGGCAGGAAGTGTTCTTTTCCTGCCCCAGCTCCCGGTGATCGATTCAGCAGCAGGCACAGGGCGAGCTCTGCCCCCCTGGCACCACAGGGCCCCTGAGAATCTTATGGACACTGCAGCCTGCCCGTGATCCATGGGGGCTTTGGGAAGCGGAGCCCTCCAAGTGTTCCTCTCCATACAGATACCATGCTGGAGAATGGGCTTAGATCCACCTCAGCATCCCAGGCTCCAAAGGGATGAGGTTTCATCCCCAGGGATGGGGCAGTGGAAGCAGGAATGGAAGGATGGAGAGCACCGTGTCCAGCTCCGGCGCAGAGTGCGGCTGCCGAGCTCCATCTGTTGGAGCCGGGATGATGGTGGGGCTTGGGCAGGACCCTGCATCCCACCGCCTCCTGGCAGCTCCAAACCCCTTTTACAGTGGATTCACCAGCACAGCCCCAACGGGTCCGAAACACTGCTGGGTCCCCGCTTCCCTTCCATCCCATGGTGACCCCCTCTGCCTCCATGCGCAGGCAGGGCTGAGCTGCCGGCACTCATCACGTTGTGAGCAGCGCGGTGATGCTGGGGGGGCAAGGATGCTCACAGGTGCTTTGTGCCGGGGCTCATCACCCCTGTGCACCCCAGTTCTCCCCCTGCCCAGCCTGGGGAGACCCACCCCCCCACCCCCACCCCCACCCCCACCCCCCCCGCTGCTCTCCCCCTGCCTCTTTAAACGCTTTATTTAATACCATTTTAAGGAAAACACCATCATTTCTCACTGCCCCATCGGGGGACGACGTGGGGGGTGCGGGACACGTGTGCAGGCGCCGTGTGTGTCCCCCCCATCCCCTTTTGCTGCCTGCCCCCCCGGAGGTGGCAGAGCCATTTGGGACGGGCGGGCGGGCGGGCTCACATCTGTCCCGCAGGATTCACACCGGAACCACCGGGACCCACCGCAGCGGCCACCCGAGGGACAAACGGGGGGGGTCTCTCTAAGGGGGAAACAGTGACCGGGACAGCGCTGTCAGCATCCCCATGGGGCGCTGGATGCACCATATGGGGCGGCGGGCGCAGGCGCTGGGGGAACTGAGCGGTGAACCGGGGGGCGCTAGGACCCGGCACCACCCCCGATAGACCACGCCCCTTAGCAATATAAGCCACGCCTCTCCTATTGGCCACGCCCTTTACCCCGCCCGTATCGCGGAAGGGCCGTGGCGTGGGCCGGAAGCGGCGTGTCCCGGTCCCGGTCGCGGTCCCGGTGTGTCCCGGTCCCGGTCCCGACGTCATGTCGGGCCGCTGCTGCCAGGGCCAGACCCCGAGTCGCGATATCCCGGCCCCCGGCAAGTGCTTGGCCCTACCCGACGGCGCCCCGCTGCCGCCCGGTGACTACAGCACCACGCCGGGGGGCACCGTGTTCGGGACCACGCCGGGCGGTGAGCGGCGGCACGGGGCAGAAGGAACCGGACGGGTCCTTGTTGGGGATGGGGAGGCCCTGGTGTGGTTTGGGGGGGGGGGGTCTCACAGTGACCTGCATGGGAGGGGTGCCCCTTGCTTTGGGGGGGGCTCTTCCTCAGGGTACGGGGTTGGGCCCCCCTTTGGTTTGCCCTTGGGGGGGTCCTGCTTGACCGGGGGGGTGCGTGGGGATTGGGGCTCTATGGGGGCACCCAGGCAGCAGCGCTGTGGGTGCTGTCCCTGCAGGGCTCGTTTGGTGCTGGGGCTGCCATCGTGCTGGTCCCTGGGTGCTTGGGGTGTGCTGTGAATAGGAACAAAGGGGCTCGGGGCGGGGGGGGGTCCCACCTTCTGTTGTGCTGGGGCAGCATCCCCTGGGTGCCTGTGCTGAGGTAGGAGGCTATGGGTGCTGCTCCTGGGAGCAAAGCCATGCTCCCCTCCAGGCTCATTCTAATCCCTAACATTTGCTGTCTCGTCTGGCATAAGCGAACCTTTTTATTCCTTGCTTCATTCCTTTATCTCCCTTCTGGAAGCGCACTGCCGCAGGAATACCTCGTGTCCCTTCCCTCTATCCTTGGTACCGGTGCTGTGCAGCCCTGGCAGCGGCGTGTGTCACTGCCAGCGGTGCGATCCTGTATGGATTTCATCGTCAACCCAGCAGGACAAGCCTCTTTGGGATGGAGGCAGCAAAGGAGGGCTGCAGCATGTATGATCCCCGTTTATCTCGCTGCGCCTCGTGTGTCTCCACGTGCCGCGGCAGGGATATAACATAAAGCTCCCTAAAGGGCTCCTCCATCTAAAAGCTTTTGTGTGTAAGTGTTTGGCTTCCAGGCCACATCCAGCTGATGGCTCTGGGTCAGTTGTGTGTGTTTCCAGCTGCCCGCGCTCCCTTTGAGCGCATCCTTTCCATACCTTCAAGAATTCCCCCTCGATGCGAGCAGCAGGGAATGATGTGCCTGAACCCCGGCTGAAAGAGCAGACTGGATGGGAGGGGATGGAGGATGTTTTCTTTGCCTTTTGTGGCGTCCAACAAGCAGGGTTCTAGGGGTTAATGTGCGGAGGGAAGGGGGAAGTGATGCTTCTGACTCACTTGGGGCTCATGAAGAGAAGCAACTGAAGTTCTTGTGCTGCTTTTGCCTTGTATTCCCCCTCTCTCTGAAAGCAGCGAGTGGCTGGAGCACTTCAATCGCACTTGCGGTAATTACAGGGGGAGATGGAGAGCGACTTCCTCAGCTCTATTCATTAACAGAGCAGAAATGAGCAATTAACAACGTGCAGCATAACGAGCCCCAGGGTTCTCATCTGTCTCTGGGGAGTTAATGAATGCCTGGAGCAGGAGGAGAAGCACAAGCCCTGTTTGCTGGCCTGGGGTGTGTGGAGCTGGCACATCCCCAGCACTCCCGTGACGGTGGTGCTGTTTGGGGACAGAGTGTGCTGCTGCCTGTTTGCCTGCAGGTGCCTGCTTGGGTGCCAAGAGGAGGGATGGTTCAAACCTTATCTTGTGTAGTCTGGAGGAGCCCTCATGCAAACCTTATCAATGCATTTCACACCAAACGCCCCACGGTCAGGCTCCAAAGTGTCACTTGCAAGCGTGCCGAGCCTCTCGCTCCCTCTCTTCATCTGTTTTCTGCTCACTGAGTGCTTTGCATTGCTCCTTGGCACGTAAGCCTGATGTAAGGATCATCTCCTGCTTCAGAAGCACTCGGTTTGGGTCCTTTTCCAAACGTTCCGTGTCTGCAGCCCATTCAAAGCCTGAACTTCCTGCAGAGCAGGAGGTTAAACCTCAAGAATCGGAAGGAAGAAGCAACCCGAGTTTGCTGTGCCTGATTTCAGAGGGGAACTGAGGATTGTGATCCCTGCAGTCATCCCTTTGGCTCCAGGCAGCACTGGGGATGTGAGTGATGGAAAAAGGGCTTGGGGCCAGTGCTGGCTGACCGGAGGCTATTGAAAAGGTGGGACATGAACAAGCTGTGGAAGCTCTTGAGCCGTGTTCCTGATCCTCTGTCCATGAGCTGCAGTTCTGGGAAGCCCTGTTCTCTTCCACAGCTCACAGCCTGGCTGCCTGCTTTCCCCAGTGCTGCAGCACTGGTCCGTGCTGGGTCAGCCCTGCCTTTGGATCTAAGGAAGCAGCTCAAAAGCCATGGAAGTGAAAAGGGTTTCAGTGTTCCGGGATCTCATTCCTGATACCCGCTTACGTTCCTTTATAGCCGTGCCTCAAAACCCAGCGAGTTTAATGTTCCAGGACGGATGTTAAAGGAGGTTGTTTGCCTGTGCTTGTGTACTTGTAGTTAATGCTTCTCAGGGAGTGCCCAAGGAGAAGCTGCTTTTCCCTCCGGCTGGAACAGGAGCAGAGCAGGCTGGCCTTGATCCAGGGAATTTGCAGGCTTCTTCCTGGTGAAGAAGAAATCGCTTTCCAGGACTTCATGGGTTAAGGCTGAGGTTGGTCTGGAGGGCTCCCTTTTCTGTGTGTGGCTTTTGAGCGTCTTCCAATGCAATTCCTTTATAGGGAACAGGCTGTTCAGTCCAGCGGTGTTCCTAGAAATCCATGTGGAAGCTCAAAGTAATGCACTGGAGCTGGCTTGTTCTACACAGGGCAGGGAGACCCATGAAAACAGACCCTGACAACTGCCTGTGGTGGAGCCTTGAATGCCTGGTACCCAAAACCGGACCCCTGGGCAGTGATGGAGAGGCAGTGCCGCATCCTGCCTCATGTGTGCTTGTGCCTGCAATTCCCAGCCTTTGACAACTCAAATGCCTGTGATGTTGCTGAGCAGAAGCTAAATTCAGTTTCTTCCTGTTTCCTTTGGGTGCTGCTGTGACGCCGAGATGGAAGGGGATGGATCTGTTGCGTGCAGTGTGGGGTTTGGAGTTGCGTTCTCTCTGCAGCATTAGCTCAGGTGCCTGGTTCGCACCTTTTCATAGCAAGCACAGTGTTAACGGCACGTGGCTTGCTCGAAGGTAGCATAAAATGAACAGAGTAAGTGCTAAATGACTTCAAATGTGGCTCCTGCTGTTGCTTTACCCCCCCAGCTGTACCCTGTGCTGAACACCATTCGCCAACAGTGTTCTTGTCTGCCCCGCCAGGTACCAGGATGATTTACGACCGTAAGTTCCTGATGGAATGCCGCAATTCCCCCGTTGCCAAAACGCCTCCTTCTGACCTTCCCGACATTCCAGGCGTTACAAGCCCAAACGTGGAGGAGCTGAAGATTGAGAGCAACCACGTCCAAAACTGTGATGAGAAAGCGAGCGCAGGTCAGTGTGTGCGCAAACACCAGGGAGGTGCAGTGCCGGCTCCAGGGTTCACGCAGGGAATGGAGCCAGGAATCCCTATGAGAGTGGTCCCTGAAAACCTCCGGTCGAATCCAAGTGCTTGGTGTTCCCAGGTGATGAGGTTCTCATGGCTTAGGTTCTGCTCTGGTGCCAGGATTGTGACTTTTCAGATGGTATTTGTTACGATCACTTAATGATGCTGCTCGATCAGGGATGGCACAATGGGGGCAGCTGCTGCTGCTGCCTCTCTCTATCCAGGCCTGGTTTGCAGCTCCTTTGCAGTTTTAAGATTAGATTCCAATTCCCAGTAGGATTTGCTCAGGGCTTTTAGGATCAACCAGAGCTGGACATCGCTTCTACCTGGTTTTGACACCAAGCTGTAGGAGAGAGCTCCATGTATGTAGCCAGCCTCCAATACCTGCTGTGTCACTGTCTGATCCATGTACCCATCACCGTGGCTTCAGCAGAAGCTTGCAGGGGTGCATGAGAGCAAGGTGGAGGTTACTCTGCAGGAGAGCAGAGTTTGTCTGCCCCTTTGTACACATCAGCACTTAAATGAAGGCTCTGTAGCAGCAACACCAGTGAGTATTGCTCTTGAGCAATCATCTAATGGCTTGGGTTGGAAAGGACCTTAAGCTCATCCAGTTCCAACCCGCTGCCATGGAGCATCATTGCTGCTCACGCTGGCATCCTGTCCAGCTGCCTGGATACACAGCAAGCATGGGATGTGCTTTTGCATCTTGGTCGCCGATGCTTGTACCAGTGATTGTTATCCTTTACATTGCTTTTCACAAGAGGTAGAGGTAGAAATGAACTGTTTTTTCCAGAGGTAGAAATGAACTGTTCAAAGGGCTTCTTTGCTACCTCTGTGTGTAAGATCCCCTCTACAGACGGAGCTTCCATTTTGCTTGTACACGACGGTTTTCATACCAAACTTGATGGCTGAATGGTGATTTTGGGTCCAAATTGTGCCGTTCCTGAAGCAGAGCTGTTCCTTCGATCATAGTTTTTGTATTCGATCGTGGTTTTGGTACCTAAAGTGAAGCTGAGGACTCATTGGTGGTTTTTCTTCCTCTCAGCAGGTGAGGAAGAGCAGTTCGACATGGACATCTAAAGCACGTGTCCTGAGAGTGCTTTATCCAGTGAAGCACCAGGACCTTGTCTTGAGGATTGCCACCAGCCAGGCTTAACAGTAGCCGATGCCTTGAGTGCCTTCCTGCTTCCCGGGAAAGGCAGTTTATTCCCTTTGGAATGTGTGTCACAAGGATGGAGCCTCAGCCTCCCTATGGGTGCGAATCCACAAGCGCAGCCCCTGCTGATGATGGGCCTTAAAGTGCCAGAGGAGATGCTCTCAATGGTTTTGGTTTCCAGTTTCATGCTTTTTGTTAATCATTTTAATACTGTAAAAGATACAGAAATGCAATACAAGGGAGAAATAAACATCGCTTGGAGTCTCCTGCTATGGAGGGGAACGCAATAAACCCGATTTCCTTGTCCTTTATCCCTGCCAGCAAGGAATTGCCACCCTGTTGGGGGAAAAGCCATCAGTACTGATGCTCAGCTGAGCCCTGCGCTACTGCTTTCCCCTGCAAGGCTGAGATGCCTCAAGGTCTCTTGGCAAAGCAGCTCTGTGTGTCCCCGATGTAATCAGTGCCGGGGCGTTTGTGTGCGCTGGGTCTGCTGCTGCGCTCAGCAAAGCCCATCCGGATGGTCCTGGTCTCACCCTCCAGGGCTCAGGGTGCAGGTTGGAAGTGCTTAAAACCAGTTTAATTGGGGGTTTCTGCTTCCAAGCTGCCTCCTCCTGCCCTCCCAGGGCCCAAACTGAGCCTTCACCTCCTGTGCTGCCATTCCTGCTTCCTGGAACACTGGAGCTCTTCCAGCGCACGGGTGCGCGCTTCACTGGGGTTTTTCTGCTGGGGTCTTGATCCACGTTGGAAGCGCTTGTTCCTCCTTCTTACAGCAGGATTGAGGCTTAGGGGGGAAGAGAGGGTTTAAATGGGAAGCTGGGAATAAACCCACTTGGTTTGGAGAAGGGGATACTCATCCGAGACAGTGATTTTTACTGTGGGAATGTTCAGTTTGGCCATCCCAAGCAAGTACTTTTGATCTCCATGTGGTTTACTAAGTGTGTGTGGAGCAGTCTCTAATAGTGCTGCACGCCTGCCTTACAGTGATGGTATCTGCTGGTGATGGAGGCATCTCAAGGGGGGAATTGCAGATTAAGCCAGGGCTTGAACTTCAGACTTCCTAAAGGCCAACGAGCGTCTGTGCCCATAGCATTTAAATACCTGCTAATTAAGCTCAATTGTGGCATTATGACACGCAAGCCTTTACTAATGAGGAACAGAAGAAGCCGAGACAAAGCAATTGCTGCAGATAAAACTTGCCTCTCTTGCAGATAAGATGAAGCCGTTTCTCTGAAACCTTAATGGGAAGCCATTGGGATCTGTTGCCCTCGGGTGCTGCGTTATCAGCCTTGCAACTCCAGCTGGGGTTTGGTATGAGGAGAGAGGAGCTGTGATCGCTGCTTGGGGCTGCTCCTCCCGGCTGCATTCATGGTTGGGGATGGAAATGGTGCTAGAGATTGCTGTGGGGCTGAGGTGTCCTGCCCATGGCAGCGACCTCCGGCTCCCATTCCTTGGGAAGCAGCGGATTTGGGTTTAAGCTGCATTAATAGGGATTCATCCAAAGGCAGTCAGTTTGGGGAAGGCAAATATAACAGACTTCATGTCTGCAGTGGTTTGAGTCTGTTTTCAGTGCTGGGGCTTGCTTTCCTGCTCTATCCTAACCAAAACGTGCTGGTTGCTCGAGCATGGATGAGTTGTCCTGATGTTATCTTTAGTGAATGGGTTTCACTGGGAAAGGATGGGCTTTCACCCTTCTCACTCTCCTGAAATACCCTTCCACAACTGTGACACCCACTTTATCCACTTTTAGAGCACTGAAAAGGTGCACTTTGCTGCTCGTCCTTATGCTAGGATGCCCTGAGACCTGGTACCCACTGGGCAAGGTCCTGCTGTGGTACCCGGTGGTGAAGCTGGGATGGGGACACGATGCTGGTACCCACTGGGCTGCCCATCCTGGGGTGGAACAAGCTGGTTTCAGCCTTGCTGTGAGTTTCTGACCCACAATGGCCAGGGCATGATCGGGAGCCTTGTACCAAGTACCAGAGCATCTGCTTGGCTTGGTTGGCTTGTCAGCTATTGCCAGTAATGCCTTCAAATCCCATTCCCTCCCACCCAGCGCTCGGGATAACAAGTGCTGGAAGTGTGAAGTATTTTACCCCGTGCCTTTGCATCCGTATCTGCGGCTTATGTAGATCTGGGGCAGCATCAAAGCACCAGGTGCCTCCGACAGCAATTCAGAGCCGATAATTCCAAAGGAGGATGAGCACCCTGAGAAGCACCAAGGGGGGCCCAGCAGGGCCCTGGGGCTGCGGTGCTGGGGGCAAAGGGAAGCTGCGAACGTGTGAACCTGGGTGCAATTTGTCCCCAAGCCGGTGCCTTGAAGTGCTCTTGGTGTGGGGTCTCAGCATCCCCTGCTCCCGTTCGGTATCCTTCATCCCGAGTGGGTTTGGACCCAAATCCGTCTATGATGGGTCTGTTCCTAGGTTTTGCACCAGTTGCTCTGTGGGGTTTTGCACCAGTTTCTCCATGGGGTTTTGCACCAGTTTCTCCATGGGGTTTTACACCAGTTTCTCTATGGGGTTTTACACCAGTTTCTCCATGGGGTTTTGCACCAGTTTCTCTGTGGGGTTTTGCACCAGTTTCTCTATGGGGTTTTGCACCAGTTTCTCTATGGGGTTTTGCACCAGTTTCTCCATGGGGTTTTGCACCAGTTTCTCTATGGGGTTTTGCACCAGTTTCTCCATGGGGTTTTGCGCCAGTTTATCTATGGGGTTTTACACCAGTTTCTCTATGGGGTTTTGCACCAGTTTCTCTATGGGGTTTTGCACCAGTTGCTCTGTGGGGTTTTGCACCAGTTTCTCCATGGGGTTTTACACCAGTTCCTCTATGGGGTTTTGCACCAGTTTCTCCATGGGGTTTTACACCAGTTTCTCTATGGGGTTTTGCACCAGTTTCTCCATGGGGTTTTGCGCCAGTTTATCTATGGGGTTTTACACCAGTTTCTCCATGGGGTTTTGCACCAGTTTCTCTATGGGGTTTTGCACCAGTTTCTCCATGGGGTTTTGCGCCAGTTTATCTATGGGGTTTTACACCAGTTTCTCTATGGGGTTTTGCACCAGTTTCTCTATGGGGTTTTGCACCAGTTGCTCTGTGGGGTTTTGCACCAGTTTCTCCATGGGGTTTTACACCAGTTCCTCTATGGGGTTTTGCACCAGTTTCTCCATGGGGTTTTACACCAGTTTCTCTATGGGGTTTTGCACCAGTTTCTCCATGGGGTTTTGCGCCAGTTTATCTATGGGGTTTTACACCAGTTTCTCTATGGGGTTTTGCACCAGTTTGTCTATGGGGTTTTGCGCCAGTTTATCTATGGGGTTTTACACCAGTTTCTCTATGGGGTTTTGCACCAGTTTCTCTATGGGGTTTTGCACCAGTTTCTCTATGGGGTTTTCCACCAGTTTCTCCATGGGGTTTTGCACCAGTTTCTCCATGGGGTTTTACACCAGTTTCTCCATGGGGTTTTGCACCAGTTTCTCTATGGGGTTTTGCACCAGTTTCTCTATGGGGTTTTGCACCAGTTTCTCCATGGGGTTTTGCACCAGTTTCTCCATGGGGTTTTGCGCCAGTTTCTCTGTGGGGTTTTGCGCCAGTTTCTCCATGGGGTTTTGCTGCTGAAAGCCCTCGAGTAGGGGAGCATCTCATTGCCCTCCTGGAAGGGGCTTGGCTTCAGCATCCCTATGTGCTGGCATGGGAAGGATGGAGCCTTGCCTGTATCCTGTACCTTGGAGGAGCAGCAGCACACGGTCAGGGTGGAGCATAGGCACAGTTTGCTCTGGACACACAAGGAATGAGCGTGAACAAACAGACCCAAGGGCTTATCAAAGGTGACACGTGTATGAATGGTGCACAGGGTCAGGTACTGCTCATCCCGGGATGCGGAGCAGGATGCGGGCACCCTGCGCGAGACAAAAAGGGGCAGGGATGGGAGATGTAAGGATGAAGCCAACACTTGTCCCCTCGGACCTCCCCAGAGCATCCCAGCTGTGCACAGCAGCCACACGCACGGCTGCATCCCCTCCTCATGGTAATCCCTATGCTCGATGAGCATCCCCATGCTCAGCCCATGGCAAAGGCAGCTCCACAGCCTCTTAGTGCGAATGGTGCTGTTTAGCCAGGCTTGGAATGCCAGAAACAGAGCCATGGAATGGAATGGGTTGGAAGGGACCTTAAAGCTCATCCAGCCCCAACCCCGTGCCACGGGCAGGGACACCTTCCACTGGAGCAGGGTGCTCCGATCCCTGTCTAAACCTCAGTCTCCCCTCTATCAGGTTCAAGCCATTCCCCTTGTCCTGTCCCTGCATCCCTTGTCCAAAGCCCATCTCCAGGTTTCCTGTAGCCCCTTTAGGCACTGGGAGCCAGCTCCATGGCCCTCTTTGTGTATTGGGGCAGGGCTGGGCAGCATCGCTCTGCTCCGAGATTAGATCCATGCTCGCAGACCAAGCCGGGCTCACCCTGCCTCAAGCACAGCTTTATTATCACCAGCATCCCCGCTTTGATGTTTTCCTTACAGCCCTGGAATCTCAGCCTTTCTTTTTCCATTGGGAACGGCCTCTCCCTGCCCTACAACAACCTCTGAACCCGCTGCTGGGTTTCCAACAGGCTTGATGGAGGGGCAGAGATTGCAAAGATAGAGCTGGAGGAGGGCAAAAGGGTTGGGGGCGAAACCTTCGGTTTTCCAGGGGAAGGAGCAAATCCATAGAGGAAAAGGCAAAAATCGCGGGGATTTCTCCCCTCCGGAGCCCAGATTTCCAGGTTTCTGGGTGCAGCTGCCTCCTGCCAGGGGTTAGCCCCACACATCGCTCGACAGCCCCTGCAAATGACCCTCTAATGACGGGATGGTCCCGGTGTGAAGCGCTGTTGGAATATGTAAGGAGCCAGGGGCGGGCCTGCCCGGGCTGCAGGGACCAGACACGCTTTGTTTATCCGCCGGCTGGGATGTGGATTGGGGATAATCAGGCTGGGCTTGGGATGTGGAGTGGAGCTACTGGGGCAGGGAAGGGAGGGATGGGGATGGCCCCGGCCTGCCCCAGCCCTTCTGCTCCCGCTGTGCCCTCCGCTGGGCTGGCTGCAGACAGGGCACTGGGTCCCCATGGCACTGGGTCCTTAGGACACTGGGTCCCCATGGCACTGGGTCCTTAGGGCACTGGGACCCCATGGCACTGGGTCCTTAGGACACTGGGTCTCTAGGGCACTGGGTCCCTATGGCACTGGGACCCCATGGCACTGGGACCCCATGGCACTGGGTCCTTAGGACACTGGGTCCCTATGGCACTGAGATTCCATGGCACTGGGTCCCTATGGCACTGGGTCCCTATGGCACTGGGACCCCATGGCACTGGGACCCCATGGCACTGGGTCCTTAGGACACTGGGTCCCTATGGCACTGAGATTCCATGGCACTGGGTCCCTATGGCACTGGGTCCCTATGGCACTGGGACCCCATGGCACTGGGACCCCATGGCACTGGGTCCTTAGGACACTGGGTCCCTATGGCACTGAGATTCCATGGCACTGGGTCCCTAGGGCACTGGGTCCCTATGGCACTGGGACCCCATGGCAGAGTGTCCCAATGGCACCATGTCCCTATGGCACTGTGTCCCTATGGCACAATGTCCATATGGCACCATGTCCCTATGGCACTGGGACCCCATGGCACTGTGTCCCCATGGCACTGTGTCCGTATGGCACTGGATCCCCCTGGCACTGTGTCCCCATGGCACTGTGTCCCTATGGCACTGGATCCCCATTGCAGTGCGTCCCTATGGCACTGGGTCCCCATGGCACTGTGGCCCTATGACAGTGGGTCCCCATGGCAGAGTGTCCTTAGAGCAGCAGGTCCCCATAGCACTGTGTCCCTATGGCACAGGGTCCCCTTGGCACTGGGTCCCCATGCATGTACCGTGTCTCCGTCTATGGCTGGGGGAGCCTGGGGGAGCCCAGACCCACAGCCAGGGCTGCAATGGGATGAGCTTGGGGGCCTGATCCTCGCTGCCCCCCAGGGCTGGCATACAGGGGGCAATGAGCATCCTGTGGGGCTGGAGCCTTCCTGCTCCAGCTGCCGGCCCCAGCACCCAAAGGAGAGCTGCCTGCATGGCTGTTAGAGAACATTCCCCTTATCCCCTTATCCCCAAGGGATAAATAAAGGGGGAAAACCCCTTTATCCCCCCTCTTCAGCGCCTGCAGGTGCTTCCCTGCTTGCTCTCCCCATCAGGGTGAGAGCATCTTTGGTATCTCACTTGAACCTTCCTGTTGAGCATCTTTCACACCCCTTTACATCGTTTACCACCAGGTATTGTCAATGGGTATCATTTATTGATGGATGCTCCAACCCTCTCGGTACCGCCCCTTCCAGCCAGTGGTGGGTCAGGGCTGAGCACACATGGAGAGGGGAAAGCAGTTGTGTGAGCCGGGGGGCTGGGGGGGCTCAGCCCCACCTCCTTGCCTCTGCAAATCCCCCTCTGGCTCCCAGTGAATGGATGATGCTCTGGAGAGGGATGCGGGAGCCCAGGGTCCATCCTTAGCATCACCCCCTGCATGGTCCAGGGGGGTGTATAGTGGTGTATAAGGGGTGCATGATGGGGTATGATGGGTGTATGATGGTGTGTGATGGTGTATGTTGGTGTATGATGACGTATGATGGGTGTATGGTGGTGTGTGATGGTGTATGATGGGTGGATGTTGATACGTGATGGTGCATTATGGTGTATGATGGGTGTATGATTTTGTATATTGATATGTGATGGTGTATTATGGTGTATGATGATGTATGATGGGTGTATGATGGTGTGTGATGGTGTATGATGGTGTATGTCGGTGTATGATGGCTGTATGTCAGTGTATGATGGTGTATGATGGTGTATGTCAGTGGATGATGGTGTATGTCAGTGTATGTTGGTGTATGATGGTGTATGTCAGTGGATGATGGTGTATGTCAGTGGATGATGGTGTATGTCAGTATATGATGGTGTATGTCAGTGGATGATGGTGTATGTCAGTGTATGATGGTGTATGTCAGTATATGATGGTGTATGTCAGTGGATGATGGTGTGTGCAGTATCCCACCGCTGCAAGTCCTGTTGTGTCAGAAGGAGCCATGCTCCACGTGTCCATCCTGTGCCTGCGGAGCAGCACCAGCCCTGGCACACGGATACCACAGCATCGGGCACCCAGCACTCTGGTGCTGCAGGGAGGTGTCTCCTGGCCCTTCCCATGTGGAGCCTGGCTCCATCCATGCACGTGGCCATCCGCACACCCTGCTCCTCCTCTGGCACAGCCAGAGCTTCCCCAACCCGCTCCATAGGCACCCCGGTCCCTGCGTTGGTCCTTGGGGATGCTTCCAGGGCAGAGCCATGCCCCTTGCAGAGGGGCCGAGCCTCAGTTGCAGCCGCACTCCTCGATGATCATGTCCTCGTGGTGGCGGACGACGATTTCCCCCTTCTCATAGTAGAGCATGGAGAGGGGACTCATCCTGACCGGGGAGCACACGGGGCAGGGCACATGGTTGGGCTTGTAGAGCTGCAGCAAACTCTATGGGGAGACACAGCAAAGGCAAAGCATCACCCCTGCCCCTTGCAATGGGGCTGAGGTGCAGGGAGGTGGCGGGGGGGGGGGGGGGGAGCAGGATACAACCCCTCTTACCTGTATGTACGCGTGGTTGGTGGGCTTGAAGGTCTCATCCACGGGCGATGGGCACTGCCCTTCGCACCGGTACGCGTTGTACTTCTTGGGGTAGACGATCCAGCTGCCCCAGCCGGTCTGCTCGAAGTCCACCATCATATCCACCCTCCTGCACAGGGGCCTGCCCTCCTCAGCCGCGACGGCAGCACCAGCATCGCTCCCTTTGATCCTTTGCTTCTCCTTCTTGGTGCGGCGATGCCGGCGCATCCCTGGGATGCTGGCCTGGTCGCTGCTCTCACGCATGACGTGCTTGGAGGTCTCCGCTGTCCTGATGAGGCTGTGGTCTCCCGGTGATTTATCCTTGGAGAACACAAGCAGCAGGGCTCTGTCCATCGCATCCCCGTGGCTGGCATCACTCAAAGCGGGCAAATGCATCGCGGCGGCATCTGGACCACCCGCATCCCACCGCTCCATCCCCATGTGGTACCCAGGGGCTGTGTCTTGGTGCAGCCAGGAGCGGAGCAGCGTGGTGACCTCAAACACTTTCCAAGGGGCCTGGATGGAAGAGGGGCTGCCAGACACGGAGCCCAGGAGGAGCTGGTGTGGGCAGGAGCCGGTGCCCCGGCACCGCCGGCTGTGGTAGATGTCCAGGGACACGTTGTGGGCTGCAGAGAGCCGGGGCAGGGGGATGCGGAGCTCGGCCAGATTCACCTCCTGGCTGCTGGACAGCGAGGACATGTCGAAGGAGAGCGCCCAGCGGGAGCCGCTCTGCACCGAGCCTGCAAAACCAAGAGGCACGGTGAGGGAACCCCGGGATCCAACCCGAGAGCACCGGCACCGGGGAGAGACAGGGATGCCCCGGCACCGTGTGAGTGCATGGACCGGGGTACCCGCAACAGGGATGCTCGGGGATAGTGCCGGTCCTGGGGACGGTCACGGTCCCGGGATAAGGATGCTCGGGACGGTGCTGGTCTTGGGAGCAGGGATGCTCAGGGACGGTGCGGATCCCAGGACACGGATGTTCGGGACGGTGCCCAGATGGGGATGCCCGGAACGATGCCGGTGCCGGGATGGGGATGCCCGGGACGGTGCCGGTGCTGGGATGGGGATGTTCGGGGATGGAGCCGGTGCCGGGAAGGGGATGCCCGGAACGATGCCGGTGCCGGGATGGGGATGCCCTGGGCGGTGCCGGTGCCGGGATGGGGATGCTCGGGGACGGGATAGGGATGCCCTGGACGATGCCGGTGCAGGGATGGGGATGCCCGGGGATGGAGCTGTTGCCGGGATCGGGACGCCCGGGGCCGCGGCCCCACTCACCGTGCGGGGAGAGGCTGAGGGCAGCGGCGGCGGCGGCGCGGAGCGGAGCGGGAGGTGCGCGGAGGAGCTGCAGCATCAGCGCGGGGCAGCGCGGCGGGGCGCGGGGGGGTGCCCGGGTGGGTGCCCCTGGGGCTGCGAGGGTTTGCGCGCAGCCCAGGCGGAGCAGGGCGAGGGCGCAGAGCACCAGCGCGGGTGCGGAGCGCAGCGGGACCCGCATGGCTGCAGGGGCCACCCGCAGCCGCTCTATTTGTACCGCGGCTCCGAGCGCCGCCCCGGGCGGCCCCGGCCCCCTCCCCTCCTCTCCCCGTCCCTCTGTCCCTATCTCCATCCCCCCTCCCCTCCACCCCCCCCAAGTTGTCCCTCCCCATTTCCATCTTCCCTGTTCCTCGCTTTCTCCCTTCCTCTTTCTCTCCATTCTTCCCTCCCTGCCTCCAGCCTCATCCCTCCATATCCCCATCACTTATTCTCCCCATCCCTCTTTCCATCCATCCATCCATCCATCCTTCCACCTATCCATCCACCCACCCATCCATCCCACCTTGGTCCCCGTCACCAGCTCAGCATTCCCAGCTCTGTCCTGTCGAGGAATGTGCCCGCTCAGTTGTTCTGCGGGGACCGGGACAAGGGGGTACCCGTGGGCACCATCTCATGCTCTGCTCCAGCCCGGTCCATGCAAGATATTTGCCCTGCTCTTGCTCTCCCCCTCTCCCAGAGCCGTCTGGGGCAGGACCCGGGGAGTAAGAACAGGGTCCGGGGCACGCATTGTCCATCCTGTCCCTTTGGGATCCCCCATCTCATTTGGGTACTGGGGCCCCCGTAGCCCATCCTATCCCACTGGGACTCTCCATCTCATTTGGGTACTGGGCCCCCATTGCCCATCCCATTGGGACCCCCATCTCATTTGGGTACCCCTCCAAACCAAGACCCCCCCCTCCCTGTGCTTTGATGACATCACACCCAGACAGCGTGACGTCACTCCTCCGCCACCTCCTCCCCGGCAGGTGGCGCTGCTCCTCCTCCTCCCTCTGTGGTCCCCACTGCGGCATTGCCCTTTGAAGAGTCTCATCTCGCGAGAACATCCCCTTCTCTCTCAGAGAGTTGTTGCTGCGGGCCAAGATGGCGGCAGCGCCGGCGGCCGCCGCCGTGCCCGGGGCTGCCGCTGCCGAGGGCCCGGAGCCGGGCCCGGAGCCGGCGCCTCCCTCCACGGAGCCCCCGGCCGCGGCGGAGCCGGGCAGCGCCGGCCCCGACACCGGGTGCGTGCCCCCCCCACCCCATCCCCATCCCCGTCCCCATCCCCGTCCTCCTGCGAGCGGGCCGCGGTGCAGGCTCCGGTGCTCCCCTTGCGTGTCCCCGTCCCCCCCCCGCTAACTCCGCTCTGTGGCCCCGCAGCGGGGAGGCCGGCCTGGGCGATGGGAGCGCGGCGCTGGAGACCGAGGCCGCCATCGGGAAGGAGGCGCTGGTGGGTGCGGGCCCGGGGTGCGGGGCTCGGGAGGAGCGCTTGGGCCTTGCGGGGGGGGGGATGGATCCGGTTCTTCTTCCCCCCCCCCCCCCCCCCCCCCCTTAGTGCGTTGTCCGAAGGAGATTGTCTGGGAGCGATCCGGTGCTCGTAGGGAGCGTGGGGAGCGTGTAAAGGGATCGCGTGTGCGAAGAGGGCAGGGAGGAGTCAGGAGGCAAAACCTTTGCGGGTCAATGGCTGATGGGTTGGGAGTCACCAGCATCCTGACTGGGATCCTATAGGGTCTCATCAGCATCCTCATTGGGATCCTATTGGGACCCACCAGCATCCTCATTGGGATCCTGTTGGCTTTCATCAGCATTCTCATTGGGATCCTATAGGGTTTCATCAGCATCCTCATTGGGATCCTGTTGGAACTCACCAGCATCCTCATTGGGATCCTGTTGGCTCTCATCAGCATTCTGACTGGGATCCTATAGGGTCTCACCAGCATCCTGATTGGGATCCTATTGGGCCTCATCAGAGTCCTCATTGGGATCTTGTTGGGTCTCATCAGCATCCTGACTGGGATCCTAGTGGAACTCGTCACCATCCTCATTGGGATCCTGTTGGGTCTCATCGGCATCCTGATTGGGATCCTGTTGGGACTCATTAGCATCCTCATTGGGATCCTATTGGAACTCACCAGCATCCTCATTGGGATCGTATTGGGTCTCATCAGCATCCTCATTGGGATCCTGTTGGGACTCATTAGCATCCTGATTGGGATCCTACTGGGACTCACCAGCATCCTGACTGGGATCCTATTGGGTCTCATCAGCATCCTCATTGGGATCCTATTGGGTCTCATTGGCATCCTGACTGGGATCCTATTGGGTCTCATCCGCATCCTGACTGGGATCCTATTGGGTCTCATCCGCATCCTGACTAGGATCCTATTGGGTCTCACCCGCATCCTGACTGGGATCTAGTGGAACTCATTTAGCACCCTCATTGGGATCGTATTGGGACTCATCAGCATCAGTTTTCCACCATCAGAGTCAGGGGAAAGATAAAGATGTAGGAAGTTGCTGAAAACCAAAATCCAAGCGGATTTTCCATCCTGACGGTCCCGCTTCCAGTTTTCTGCTGGAAATGAAACCCTCACCCACCCGACTGCCTCTAATTGAACCTCTAAAGCAGAGGGAAACCCGGTCATTCCCTCTCAGGCCTCCTGTCCTGACAGCTCCCTGCCCCAAAAAGGCTGCTCCAGGCTTTAAGCCAGACCCTGTTTGCTGCTCTCTGCTTGCAGGAGGCTGCAGGGGAGAGCTCGGAAGTCCTGGATGCTCAAGCAGGCTCCGTGGATGAAGAGAACGGGCGGCAGCTGGGCGAGATCGAGCTGCAGTGCGGGATCTGCACCAAGTGGTTCACGGCGGACACGTTTGGCATTGACACCACGTGCGTAAGCTCGCCTTGGCGCTGGGGCTGTCGGGGCCCAAGGACCCGGCTCCAAGGACACAGGGAAGCGGCTGTGGATTGTAAATAGCAGCCTCCCAACGGCGCTGCGGGGAGGGTTTGTGCACTTGGGCTTTAGAAACCCCTGCAGAGCTGAGGGCTATGGGGGTCTGCGAATGATGCTCTAAAATCGAGGGGGGCTTTCACTGCCGTTCTCAATGGGTGTGAACAAAAAACCCCCCAGTCTACTTATAAATGAGCAGTAAATTCAGTTTTCTTCCCTTAACCCATATGAGACTTCGTAAAAACATCACTTTTTGTAGCGTATTTTGCCCCGAAAACATTCTCTGGGCTTCCAGCTGCAGTTTTAGGGGCTCAGATGATGCTCCTTGTGCAGAGCTGCCTTTGTTGCCTCTTGTTCTGCTGGCTGAATGTCAGGGCTTCTCTAAAGCAAGAAGGTGACACCGAGCTTGAGTGGCCCTGCAGAGCTTTGTGGCTTTTCTTGATGCCCGTGGGCAACCTCCATTGATGAAAGCATCCTTAAACCTGTGAGAGAAAAATTAACATGGGATAACTGGGTTTGTAATCCTCTGTAGTAAAGAATAAGGAACGTGTTGCCAATATCTTATTGCTTACCAATAGCCTGCTCTTTTCCAGCTCCTGCCTGCCTTTCATGACCAACTACAGCTTCCATTGCAACGTTTGCCATCACAGTGGGAACACCTATTTCTTAAGAAAACAAGCAAGTAAGTGTGCATTCAGTGCAAGATAAGCCTGGAGGCTTTGTTTGAGCTGAACTCGGGGGTGGGGGGGGAAAGCTCTGCTGAAGCTCCCCAGAAATGACCAGGAACGCATGGTCGATGGGGGGGGTGTTTGCTTTTCCCAACCCAATCCTAGCTCTGATGTGCCTTTTTGGTTTAGATCTCAAGGAAATGTGCCTTAGTGCTCTGGCCAACTTGACGTGGCAGTCAAGGACCCAGGATGAGCACCCAAAAACCATGTTCTCCAAAGATAAGGTGAGGCTGTTCCGAATAGCAGCACGGATTTGACCTGAGCCGTGCTTTCAGTGATGTTCAGACACTGGGAGACTTTCACAGCCACTGTTAAGGAGTCCGTTTGGTTGGCTGTTTTCTAGGATATTATCCCATTTATTGATAAATACTGGGAGTGTATGACGACACGCCAGAGACCTGGGAAGATGACTTGGCCTAATAATATCGTCAAGACCATGGTAAGTAAATCTGTGCGGGGTTTTGTGTGAGCGGTGCCCGTGTGAGCGGTGCCCGTGTGTGCTGAGGACTTGGAGCTAAAGGGTGAAGATTCTAATGCTTCATCAATATTTAACACACATACTAATAAATACTGTGATTTAAACATCTGTAAATGAACTTGGTGTGATCCTTCTCTGTGTAACTTAAACTCTTTCTCTTTTATAGTGTAAAGAAAGAGATGTGTTCTTGGTGAAGGAGCATCCAGATCCAGGGAGTAAAGACCCAGAAGAAGATTACCCCAAGTTTGGCCTTCTAGACCAAGTATGTGGTTGGTGATGGAAGCAAAGTGTGCAGTGGGGAGGTGGGGGGAAGATGGGGGGGCTCTTTTTGCTGGCCATCTAATGAGTAAAACCTACCCAAGTCACACTGTGAGCCTGTGTTGGGGTACCCCAGCACCTGCAAGTGGGTTTTGAGTGATAGGATTGAGTCCATACATTGGATTTCTTTTCTCTCTTTCAGGATCTTGCCAATATTGGTCCTGCCTATGATAACCAGAAACAGAACAACGCTGTATCCACAAGTGGAAGCTTAAATGGCAAGTTCTTTTGTCAGGCTTTTGAATCCCTGGGCCTAAGCTGTGTTTGCCTGGTCCTGTAGCTGGGGGTCACTTGAGATGCTCCAGTTAAACCTGTGCTGTGAGCTGAGGTTATGCTTATTGCCCTCAAAGCATTCAGCCAGTCTCACTGTGCCTTTCCACAGGGATAGATTAATGTTACCTCTTTGTGAAAGCTCAATTTCTTCCTTCCCGATGACCAGCTAAATGGGGAGGCTTGGATATCTCCAAGCCTGTCCATTTTATTCCATAAGGATATTAATTTACCTACTCGTGTTATTCAGATGCCCTCACTCTGAGATTTGAAAGTAGTTGGGGAAGGTACATGTTATTCCTTTTAAGCACTGCTTGCATCTTACTTGAGGTCATGTTACTGCAGTGATGTTAACTGCTGCTGAGATTTCCTTGTGCACAAGGCTACAGTGTTCTATATTCAACCTATATTCATCTATATTCATTTGTTGCCTCACAGGAGGTATTCTGGGCTTTTAAAAACAGGGTTATAGATACCTAAGGCTGCCTTGTCTCGGGTTGGTTTTTGGTCTAATACCTGGAAGCTTGACAAATGTGTGGTGCCGCTTCTGTTCTTGCAGGTGGAGCCTCTTTGGGAGGTGAATATTTTACCTTTCAGCTTCTAAACCTTAAGTATTATCATTTGCAAAGCTTTTTTTGCTCCCTTCTTTTCGAAGCTAAAGTCAATCGTAAATCCCAAGCGTGCCCTGATGTGATTGTGGTAATCCTGTCGTACACCCCAGCAGTTTCCCCTGGTAGTCTTTTAGCAGGTAGAAGCTTTGAATGCTCATATTCTGCCCCACTTGACTGGTTGAAAGCTTTATTTTCACTTCCCTGTTTTCCCTTTGCATGATTTGACCTGATACTGTAGTTTCAAACCCTAATGCCACAACAAGTGATGTGCATCCATGAGCTGGGATGATACCGTGAGAGGCAAGGACATGATGACAAACAGAGCCTCAATATCTGCAGTCAAACCAGCCAGTGCAGCTGAGATCATGTCACGGTCGTGCAGAATATGGTATTCCCTCAATGATTTGAATCCCTTCCAGCACAAGGGGAATGCTGATAAGCTAAGAGCTGGCTGTATTTTTAGCTCCAGCACAGTGTGTGGTTTGTAAAGGTGTTTTTCTACAGTAAAGTGTGAATCAGTAGCGATCTGTTTTGTAGCATAGTGATAAAATACATATAAAATATACCCTATTAATATGTTAAACTGACACTGGTTTGAGGAAATGTGAGCGTGTATCAGTGTGAATTACAGCAGTCAATCATTACTCATAAATACAACTGGAGCAGAAGAGAAGCCGCATCAATCCCAGCCCTGCCTTGGGTCATACTGAAGAGAAACACCTCTTGCTTTTCATTTTCCCTCAACTGAAGCGTCTTCTGGTTTATAGATGGGAATTTTGATGTTAAGTGCTTATTGGTGTCAGTGTTCCTCCGGCACAGTGTGGCATAGAATCACAGAATGGTTTGGGTTGGAAAGGAGCCTAAGATCATCCAGTTCCAACCCCCTGCCATAGGCAGGGACACCTCACACTAAACCATCCCACCCAAGGCTTCATCCAACCTGGCCTTGAACACTGCCAGGGATGGAGCACTCACAACCTCCCTGGGCAACCCATTCCAGTGCCTCAGCACCCTCACAGGAAAGAATTTCCTCCTTATATCCAACCTAAACTTGCCCTGTTTCAGTTCTAACCCATTACCCCTTGTCAGGGGGGTGATGACTTTGTTTCCGATCAGTGTGTGCTGAAGGTTGGGTTTCTGTTGCTGTCACAGCAATGAATGTGAGCTGTGCCTGGAATCTCCATGAAAGCAAATAATAACAGTTGGGAAGTGGATCCCAGACAGAAAAGGTTCTGGATTCTCCCCTTAAAAGCTTGAGCTCTTGATAAATCTCACTCAGCTTCCACTCTCCATCGGGCCATTTCAGGAGCTGACTGGAAGCTCCATGGAAGTGCTGGGTTTGGCTCACTGTGGGAGAAGGCTCTTGAGCTCACGAGCTGCTTGTAATTGCGCTGCTTCTGCCCCTTTGTGTTAGTGGAGATTCCGTGCTCACGGGCTCTGTCCCATCACATCTCCCTTCACTGTGCTGTGCTTTGTTGTGCCCAGGGGGAATCGCCGCAGGAGGCAGTGGGAAGGGCCGGGGAGCGAAGCGCAAGCAGCAGGATGGAGGGACCACAGGAACAGCCAAGAAAACCAGGAGGTAAGAGGGCAGATGATGCTGGGGCACAACACCGAGTGTCCCCTCAGCGCTGGTCAGAGGCACAGCTTGGCTTTTGATGCCTTAAGATGCTGCTTTGGGTCCAGAGAAGGGCAACAAAGCTGATGATGGAGAATAAGCCCTATGAGGAATGGCTGAGGGGACCTGAGGGGATTCAGTCTGGGGAAGAGAAGGCCCAGAAGGGACCTTGTTGCTCTCCACATCTGCCTGACAGGAGGATGTAGTGAGGTGGGTAGGTCTCTTCTCCCAAGGAACAAGTGATAAGACAAGAGGAAACAGCCTCAAGCTGCATCAGGGAAGGTTTAGATGGAGCTGAGGAGAAGTCTATTCCCTGAAAGGGTGCTCAGGCACTGGAACAGGCCCTCAATGCCATGGGTTAGTGATGGCCTTGGCAGCGCTGTGGGAATGGTTGGATTTGTCCTGGGACTGAACTGGAGCCACTATGAGATGCCAACCTGAGCCTTTGTGTTCCACAGTGATCCGCTGTTCTCTGCCCAGCGCTTGCCACCCCACGGTTACCCCTTGGAACACCCCTTCAACAAGGATGGGTATCGATACATCCTGGCTGAGCCTGACCCCCATGCTCCTGACCCGGAAAAGCTGGAGCTGGACTGTTGGGCAGGGAAGCCAATTCCTGGGGACCTCTACAGAGCCTGCCTCTATGAACGGGTGCTCCTAGCACTGCATGACCGAGGTACAAGGCTTGCAGGTTGTATAACTGGGCCTTGTTGGTGTGGGGGGCATCTTCTGTAACCTCACTTGAGGGCTTATTGATGCTTGAGGCATCATTGCTTTGAGGTGCAAACCGTAAGTCCACTCCTGCTCTTCATTTGCCTTCATCTGCACATCAGAGCTCACCGATCAGCTCTTCTCTCCCACAGCTCCTCAGTTAAAGATCTCGGATGACAGACTGACTGTTATTGGGGAGAAGGGCTATTCCATGGTTCGAGCCTCACATGGAGTGAGGAAAGGAGCCTGGTACTTTGAAATATCCATGGATGAGATGCCTCCGGACACTGCTGCCCGGCTGGGCTGGTCACAGCCGTTAGGTAAAGAGTTTCACCAACTATTTCTTATTAGCTGGTTCCTGTTTGTGTTTCCCCAGTAACTTAGACCTAAGGAGGGTAAGGCATCAGCTTGGCTGCTTATTCACTGCTTTTCTTAAGGGGAAACTCTGGGTGATCTGAACAGTGCAAAGCTGCAGTACAGGTGGATCCTTTACACTTTGCATGCTGTAGTCCATGTGTCTGTGCTTATGGGAGCTGTATTTGTTAACTGGATGTAATTATTGCCCCCAAAACTTGAATTGGGATCCACAGCAGTGCTCCTTCTGCAGGGTGTGATGTTCCTGTTGGTTTCCACAGGGAACCTCCAGGCACCTCTGGGATATGACAAGTTCAGTTACTCCTGGCGCAGCAAAAAGGGAACCAAGTTTCACCAGTCCATAGGGAAACACTATTCATCCGGCTACGGACAGGGGGATATACTGGGATTTTACATCAGTCTTCCAGAAGATACCGAGACTGCCAAATCCCTGCCTGACACTTACAAAGATAAGGTGAGGTGCGGAATTCACAATGGGGTTAAACGTTAACCCATGGTTCGTGGCAGAGGAGTCAAGGGGGGGCTTTATGTGGGCTGCTGAATGAGATTGCCCACATCGTGTTTGATCTCCTCTTGCCCTCCTGGCTCTCAGATACCTGGGATGTGTGAATCGCTCTCCCGTGACCCCACAGGCACGCCTGGCCCAGAGCAGGGCTCCTGTATGTCTTTAATGTGTCACTAAAGGTAACAGTTGTTCTGATTGCCTTCCGAAGGGGTTGTTTTCTGCTCTTTCAGGCCCTCATCAAGTTCAAAAGCTACTTGTACTTTGAAGAGAAGGACTTCGTGGACAAAGCAGAGAAGAGCCTGAAGCAAGCACCTGGAAGCCAGGTCAGTTACATGCTGGTAGGGGAGGATGGTTCAGGAAGAGCAGAGAACTTGCTAAGAGGAGCTTAGTGTGTGTATTAGTTGCTCGCATTTAATGAGCACAAAGGGAGGCTGAGCATTGGGTCTTCATCAGAACCAAGAATACTTTTATTAAAGCAACAATAAAGGGGAATTTAACAAACCAACTGCCCCCTTTGCTTGTGATGCTGCTGTTGGCACTGAAGTGATTGGCTTCAGGGTAAAGGGGAGGGTGTAGGTGAAGCTGCCTCTTGAGGCTTGCTTTGTAGCTCCTGAAGTTGGCATGGGTGGACAAATCACCCTCTTCATCGTTCTTTTCAGATCATCTTCTTCAAGAATGGTGTCAGCCAAGGGATTGCCTTTAAAGACATCTTTGAAGGAGTCTATTTTCCTGCTATTTCTTTGTACAAAGGCTGCACAGTAAGTAGCAGATCATTGCAAGGTGATGCCCAGCACGGTTTTAGTAATGCCTGGAGCGTGGGCACTCCGGGAGCACGACGAGCACATAAAGAGGAAATCTGGGAATGAGTTTAGTGAGCAGCTCTGGAATAACGTGGCTGAAGGGACTGTATCCAAGTGCTGAGTTTCCATGCCAGGGCTGCTTGTTCCATGGTCTTGCAGGAGTGGGAGGGGATGGAGACTGAAGCCTAAAGCAGTTTGCCTGTTGATCTAATGCCAGATGTGTCTTCCTCAGGTTTCTATAAACTTTGGGCCATATTTCAAGTATCCACCCCGAGACATCACTTACAGGCCAGTAAGTACGAACTGAAGCTTTATACCCTCACACTTTGTCACCACCTCACCCTATTTACACACAAGGTGGGTGCAAGCATGGTGGTGATGGGAGGTGATTTATACCAAGCCTGTATCTGTCCTCTTCAATCTTTGGCCTTAGCTAGGAGAGCCAAAAGGATTGTATTTATAAATGGGTAAGGCCACATAGGAGATGCTGAGTGATTTGTTAGGCTATTTAGTTAAGGTTTAGCTTCGTTCCTCTTGACAGATCATAAAGCCCCTGTCCATGCCTGCGTTCCCACTTCTATCAGTAAGAGGATTCTTGGTTGAGGAAACACTTGAACATTGCCCCACCACCACCACAAGTGTTTTAGGAGGAATGCTGCTGTGTGGCAGGATAAACCCCTCCTTATCCTGAGCCTGTCTTTCCTTCCCTTTGCAGATGAGTGACATGGGCTGGGGTGCCGTTGTGGAGCACACGCTGGCGGATGTGCTCTATCACGTGGAGACAGAAGTGGATGGGAGACGGAGCCCACCCTGGGAGCCATAAGCCAAGTAGGCAGCACAGTGCTAACACCAACCACACCGTGGGGCTCCAGCAAGTGGGTTTTATTCATGCATCACTCAGAGCAAACGAGCTGAAGCCAACACAGCTCTGGGGAGGTGGGGGGGTGGGGGGGGGTGGGTTGGGGGCAGGCGTTGTGTGTATGTGGTACCTGCAAGGGATTCCTGCTCTGCCCCTGGGCTGGAGGCTCAGTGAGGGCAGTTCTAGTTGGTAGCGTGCTGGTTGTGGCCATCTCTTGGAGGCTTCAGTAACTTCACAGTGTCGCTAAAGAAGCAAGCATCACATCGAGGTAACGTCTCCTGTGCTGGGGCCAGGCTGGAGCAGTCCTTTGTGCAGAGAACACCCAGCTCCCAGCCACAAGGACTGTGTTGGGACGCAGGGCTGAAATCTGGCCTTCTGCTCAAAGTGTATATTTCCCCCCCCCCCCAAACTGGAAACTAGTTTAAAAATAAAGGTGTTTTTTTTTTTCTTCTTTCTTGTTAAAAACAAGATTTCCACTCAAAGCAGCCACGCTCTGGAGGTCTCTCAATGGGGAGATCTCCTCCTCACTGCATTGCCAAGTTCCAAGGCCTCATATCAGTGATCGTCATTACAGAGCTTTAACTGAATAAATAATTGGACACTTGGTGTGTGTCGGTACAGGAACAATAAATTAGAGCTGCTTCACTCAGGGAGGAGGGAACAGAACTCTTAGGGCTGGGTTTTAAGGGAAGGAGGAGAGGAAAAGGTGAGGGTTTAAAGCAAGTCCCTGTGCTCATCCTTCTACCTTCCCACTCAGGTGCCTGAGACCTCCCTAAGAACTAAGTCGCCAAGGCCTTTAATAGTAAATACCCATCACTGGAGCTTTATTTGTTAATAGTCATTAACTAGGGAGGTTGCAGGGGCCAGTGGAGCAAATGCAGGACTTGACTTAGAAGTTTATGCTCAGGCCCCTACTAACTCATTAAGTTCAATAACAACGGCTTTATTCAGGTGTTAATTAGCAGTGTCTACTATTAAAGGCCTCGGTTAAGGAGCACAGGCTCTGATTACATTGTCTGCCCACTACAAGCTCCCCTCCTTCCCCCCCTGGGCTGAAGTATGGTCAGCACTGCAAGGCCGCCGTCTGCGCCAGGCGCTGCCGGAGGTGCTTGGCAAAGTCCACCTGGGTCTGGGCCAGGACCTGGTTGATGATGCTCTTGGGCAGCCAACCCTGGAGAGGAGCAGAGACAGAGTCCGTTGAGTGGAACCTGCCCCAAACCCCAGCTCTTGCTTGTGGCCTTCGAAGCAGAGCTCACCTTGAGGTCGATGCTGAGCAGCCACGTGAGCTTGGTCTGCGAGGGCCGGCCGGGCAGCGGGCGCAGCAGCATGCATGTGGGGCCGTTCTCTGCTCTGCAAGGGGCAGGGGTGCACGTTAGGGACCAGCTTTCAGCCTCAAAGAGCACAGCAGTGCCAGAGCACTGTGTGAATAGGACTGGGTGCAGGGGTATAGGGGAGGTGTAGCCCAAAGAGCTGCTGGCTTCTGTCCCCACCCTGAGTTCTGCCCTTGGGGACCACTCTTAACCCCACTGCTGCGCCCGGTGCATCTACTGGGGTCCTTGCAGTGGCTGAAAGCATCCCTGGGGAGATGTGGGTACCAGGATGGTGCCAGGCTCTTTCCATTGGTCTCAGCAACAGGATGAGGAGCAATGGCCATAAACGAAACCTCAGCATGGTTTATGGCTCTAGAGAGACATTCCAACCCCGCCTGCTTCCTGTGGAACCTGCTCTAGGTTGGACTACATCATCTCCTGAGGTCCCTTTAAACCCAAATGATACCATGAATTGGGATATCCTCAACAGCTCCCACCTACCTAAGACAAAGCCAATTGCTCCAAGCTCACGCATGGCTCTGGCATTCCATGTTAAGTGACCATAAACCGGAGTTACCTGACAAAGCCCTCCTGCTCCGGCACGGCTCCGTACTGCGTGGCCATTCCAGCCAGGACACAAGTGGAGCCGCGTCTCTTGGAGCACCGGACGCTCACAAAGTCCCTTGGTCCGACGATGTTCCCAGGGGGAGCAGCTGCCTTCTCATGGGTGATGACCGTGTCCTTGCCAATCCTCTGCAGGATCTGGGAAGTTCAGGAGCTGAGCGTTAACTCCGCAGCTCTCAAAGGGAAGGGGTTTCTCTTAATGCTTCTCTTGTTCCAATAGGGAAGAGCTGTTTGGAGCAGCAAAGTGATGCTCTCTGCACCCCGCGGCTCTGTGCTGCTGTTTCTCCTCTAACCCAACACCCTTCGCTACCCTGCAGTGAAGCCCAAGTGCATTTCATACAGGGTAAGTAGCACTCAAGCTGATACAGGCTCACTTCTGCTGCAGCGCTGTGATTACGGCAGTAGGATGAATTCTGCCCTCCCCATTCCCAAAGAAAGGCTGGAGAAATCCTTTGCAATGGGCAAAGGGACTGAGAGCAGCCCGTTGTGGCAGCTGGGCCATCCCCACCTTGACCTCCTTGACGCTGGGGTTCCAGTCTCCCATCTGCTCCATGTTCTCCACCAGCTCACTGTACACCGCATCCAGGGGCTGATCCACCACCACCTCCAGCCGGAAAACCTTCCCCACGTCCGGGAGCACCTTGCTCAGCACTTTGTCACCGTTCTCCTGGAGAAGGGGATGCAGGATTCCCATCGCACACGTGGACAGGGGGAGCGGGTCAGCCTGCAGCGGGGCATGGTACCTACCACCTCCGTCTCCGTCTTCCAGCCGTCCTGGTTCCCGAGGATGCTCAGGGATTTCTGGAGCGCTTCTTCCCCTTGTTTGATGTAAGACATTTCCATCTCGCTGAAGGGCTTCTCCTCCAGCCTCGAGCCTGCACCAGGTCAGACACCAGCAGTGTAAGAACAGCTCACACACCAAAAGCACGCCACCGGATAAGCTTCGTCTGCATCAAATCCACTGCTCCAGGCATGGGGAAGGGAACTCGGCCCCTGCTTTGCCTGTGCTTTACAGGCGCAGGCTGCCCACGAGCAGGTTTTCCCCAGCCGCTCCATACAGCTCTGATGGTGACAGTCACCACCCAGCTGGAAAGGGGACAGAGAGGGGATGGGAAAGGGGGTGGAAAAGGGGTGGAAAAGGGGGGTGGAAAGGGGGGTGGAAAGGGAGACGGAAAGGGGATGGAAAGGAGGACGGAAAGGGGGACAGAAAGGGGATGGAAAGGAGATGGAGAAAGGGGATGCAAAGGGGCTGGAAAGGGGGCTGGAAAGGGGGGGTGGAAGGGGAGACGGAAAGGAGGACGGAAAGGGGGACGGAAAGGGGATGGAAAGGGGATGGAAAGGAGGACGGAAAGGGGGACAGAAAGGGGATGGAAAGGAGATGGAAAAAGGGAATGCAAAGGGGATGGAAAGGGGGATGGAAAGGGATGGAAAGAAGATGGAAAAAGAGGATGGAAAGGAGATGGAAAAAGGGGATGCAAAGGGGATGGAAAGGGGGCCGGAAAAGGGGGATAGAAAGGGGACTGGACAGGGTCAGACCCTGCTGCAGGTCACTCACTGAGCAAGGAGCTCCTCCTGCGCACGTGGCTGATCCAGGGCCCGGGGCCGGGGCTGCGGCACACGAGCTTGCTCAGCTCCTGGCCGATGGTGAGGGCCGCCTGTCTTCTGAGACCTGGGGGCAGAGCAGCGTCAGCCCCAGCTCGGGGGGGGGGGGGGGGTGCTTTTCCCCCCACTTCAAACACCTTGAACAAGCTTCTGTCCTGTCCCCACAGGCACAGGACCTCCACGGGGAGCAGATTCCAGCATGAAAACACCGAGGGGCAATCCCATGGGTACCGAGGGACAGGGATGGATTAACAGAACACTAAATCCTTGCATCCCATCGCCACCCTCCACATCAGCACCAGCTGCCCCATATCATAGCAAAAAAAGAGGTGATGGAGACACAACCCAACCCCAATACGGGCCGGGGGGAGACCATCCCCGTGGCCTCCATCCAGCCCTGCAGCCGGGCTGCTCGCACCCTCACCCCTCATGTTCCGCAGGTGCTGGTAGGAGATGGCAGCGCAGAGCTTGAACGTCGCCGGCAGCATCTTCCTGTCCGGATGCAGCCCTTGGGTATCCCGGTGCCTGCCTCTCGCTCGGTGATGGGAGCTGCTCTGCCCCAACCCCGCGGGGGCTCGGCCTTAAGTACGGCGGCTGAAGGATGCTGGCTCGTCAGCAGGGAGATAAGAGCCATCGCTTACGGCAGGACCCACGGGGCCAAGGCCGGAGCCAGCTCCTTGCGCAGCTGCCTCGCTGCACAGGGCTGGATGCGTGCTCGTGAATGGATCAGCCATGGATAGCAATGGATAACAATTGATTCGGACAAGGGATAAAGAACAGATAACAATGGATTATAAGATAACGATGGATAGCACCATCTCATCAGGCTGCGACAACCAGAGCCAGGCTCAGCCCATCCTCAGCTCCCAACACACCAGGACTCCCTCCATAGGGACCAGACCCCACTCCTGTGGCATCACAGTAGACCCCAGCCCATAGGTCCAAACGCAGCAGAACAGGACATCCAGCACCGCTGGGGTGGTGGTACCCAGGATGCAGGAACACAGGGATGCTTCATGCACAGGGATGCGAGTGTGCTGGAGGACCCCACACAGCCCCACACCAACACAGCCCCTCTGTCAGCCCTATACAGCTGAACATGGGGCACGCTATGGGGCTGGGAGCAGCCCTGAACCTCCCCCCGAAGCCGGTTTATGTGCCCCGGGGCTGGGAGCAGTGGGCAATGCGGAGCAGTGATAAGAGTCAAGGATGAAAACGCCATTCCCGGGATGAGTTATGGCCCTGCTCCCATCCCCAGCTGCTTCCCTTGACGTCAACCCTGGCTCCCTCCTGCAGGATCCGACCTTCCTCCTGCTCTTGCACAACGGGGAGGTCACCGGCAGCAACGCAGCCCCATCGCCTCCCTCTGCTCCCATAAGGAATGCTTTGGGTCCCACCTGCCATGTGGCAATGGTCCCGTTGCTCCCATGGATGGCTCCTCTCCGGTGCGGCTGCTGTTCTCCATGAGGATCTTGTGCTCACATCGATGAAGGTGATGGTGGGATCAAGGGGAAGCCACCTGAGCTGCACCATCCCCATCCCAAGTGTTTATAGGGCCAGCCCCTATAACCCCAGTGCTGCAGCCCCACACAGGGTCCCCAATGGGTCTATGGAGAGCAGGGGGGACCTCCCAACATGGTCCATGGCCCCCAGCCCTGCCTGGAGGAGGCTGTGCCCAAAGCCACCCAGAACCCCCATAGCAGGGACTGGTTTAACTGGGACCCCCCAGCTCCTCGGACACCCCTCAGGGGTGCCTTCAATGGGCCTGCAAGGGAAGGGACAACAGCTCAGCACCCATTGGGGTGCTGAGGAGCAACAGCATCTGGGGTACCACAGGCATCAGGGATGGGATTCAGGTCCCAGCACCTACCTCAGGCTCTGGGAAGGCGCCTGCCCAGGATGCTCTGGCCAATGGAGCCCATCATGCATCCAGCATTACCCCCCTGCATCAGGCAGGATGAGGCCCCAGTGACTTGCCTGGACCCACTGCTGGTGACAAGGGGAGCCGCATCCTGTGTACCAGCAAGGGGATACAGCACAGCCCCACTGTGGGATGGGTGCAGAGCCCTCCAACCCACATCTGTGGGGCAGGAGGTGGGGGGAAACACCGGAGGAGGCAAAAGAGCCCCACAAAACACCCCCATGCCCCCCCCCCCCCCCCCAAGCCACCACATGGCTCCATCTGCCATCTCTCAAAACCCCCATCAGACCCCTCCATGTCCCAGCACTGACGATGCTCACACAGGCACAGAATGGGGGCGAATGGGAACCAAAGGTGCTGGGGGCAGAGATGCAGAAACGCAGCTAAACCAGGTCCCTGCAGCCTCCAGTAGGCTCTGTGCTGGGTTCCTCAGAGGAAAGAGCAATTCCAACACATCCAGGTTGGTTTGGAAGTGCCTGAAACGTCCCTGAACTGATGGACAAGCATCGCAGTTCCCTACGTGCAGGTCTGTGAATGTTCTCATTGTGTTTAGGGATAAGGATAGGGATAAGGATGGGGATAAGGATGGGGATAAGGATGGGGATAAGGATGGGGATAAGGATGGGGATAAGGATGGGGATAAGGATGGGGATAAGGATGGGGATAAGGATGGGGATAAGGATGGGGATAAGGATGGGGATAAGGATGGGGATAAGGATGGGGATAAGGATGGGGATAAGGATGGGGATAAGGATGGGGATAAGGAACCAAACAGCTTTCCTGTCCCATCTGCCCCAGTTAACAGCATCCGCAGCTGGGTACCACCACCCGCCGCTGCAGTACCAAGTATGAAGGCAAGGACCCCGCATCCATCAGCATCTTTGACCTCGCAGTGGGCAGGCTCAGGGGCACATTCCCTGCACAATTCCCTCCCTGCCTCTCCAATGGACTCTGTAGGCGCCAGTACCCAATGATCCTCTTGGATTTTAACCGGTTTGTTGTAATGATGCCAATGATGCTCAGCTCCTGCATCCCAATGCATCTCCCTGGCTGAGCCCTGTGATGGGGACCTCAAAGGGAAGGGGGATCAAGGGACATACATGATCCTTGTGTGTCCCAGGGCAGCCCTTGGTGAAGGTGGCTCTGAAGCAGCCCTCATCCTGCTCTGCTTCCCAGATCCCAGCACCTCTTGCAGCATCACACACTGACTTCAACCTCATCCCGAGGCCAAAACCCCTTTATCCAGCTCCTGCTCGCACAAGGCTCCAGCCCACATGGGTTGCACATCCCATGGAATGGGGGCATTGGTGCTAAAGTCAAACTCCTCCCTCCCAGCGAGGGCACCAGCACCACCATGATGCCTAAAGGTAGGGAATCTGCGATGCAGAATGGCAATGGGATTGGGATGGATCAGGATGGGAGCGGGACCACCCCCAGGGCATCACAGGCTGATGTAAGGGGCAAGCGCTGCAGCCTTCATCCCCATCATCCTCATCCTCCTCCCGCAGTCCCAATGGACAGGAGCCCCATCCCACCCTCATCCCAGGTACAGGACCCCCCCTCAGCCCCAAATCAGCTGCATCCTCCCGGGGGATTTGGGTTCCCCACCAGCTCCAACCCCCCTTTTACTCCATTGCTGTTAAAGCACAAAGGGAATTCCCTTGTTTTTCCTGTTCTCCCACCAAACTCACCGTATCCCACCCGGACAAAGCCCATGGGGAGGCTGCTTCCCCCCCACCACCACCAGACGAAGGGAGCTGTGGGGCAGAGGGGACCCCAACCCTGGCTATGGGGGCTTCACCCCTGTGCACTCAGTGTGAGCTGGGCTCATCCTGCCTAAACCGAGGTGCTTGGGAAGAGGAAAGCCCCCGCTCAGCACCCGGGTTTGCTCTTTCCTGCCCAAATCCAATCCCATCCCAGCTGGCTCCGAACGGGATGGGGACAAGCCCAACCCAATGGACCCCCCTACCTGCTGCGCTGAGGGGAGGAGATGCTGCAGCAGCGGCTCTTCATTAGCACTGATGAGGCACTCAGTGCACTCAGCTGATGGGGTTACCCGCATCCCGCTCCCTGTTCCAGAGGGTCCTGCGCTGGGATGCGGACGGAGGGGACCAGAGGCAGAGCCGTTGCTGTGGAAACTGAGGATTTATTTACAGGCCAAAGGAAAACTCCCCCAGAGTCACGGGAAGAGGAACGAAAGCAAAACCAACCCAAAAGGACCAAGTGGGTTTCCTCCTGAGCACACTCCCTTGTGCTCCCCAGCGCACGGGGCAGGCGCCTGCCTCCCTTCCTCCTCCTCCTCCTCCTTCCATGCAAGGAGAGGAGCCAAAGGCATCATCGCCTCCTCCGTGCCATGGAAAACCCAACGTGGAAGCAGTGGCAGCGCCGCGGCTCATAGGGACGAGGGCTCAGTACTCATCCAGGGTGTCTGCCCGCGGCACGCAGAGCCCCCGCTCCTTCAGCGCCTGCACCTTCAGCTTCTCCGACTCCTGCTTCGCCTGCTGCTCCACGCGCTGCTCCTCCAGGATCTCCTCGATGGAGACCTGCTGCAGGGGGGTATCGCTCTCCTTCTCCAGGTCCTGCCGCACAAACAGCCCATTGAGCCCATGGGATGCTCCGGGCTCTCGGAGTTGGGCTGATGCTGCTCATGTCAAATGCATCCTGGGGAGAGCGGTGCCACGGACAACACGTTCCATTGCTCTTCCCAATGTTACTGGGGTGGGATGGACGCTGAGGTGAGAGGGAGCTCAAGTGCTTGGGTCCACCCGGGCCATAGGTTTGCATGTGCAGGGCACATGGTGAAGCCTGCGCCCATCTAAAGGTGAAGGCGATGTGGGGGGGACACAACCAGGGAGCCCCAGCACAGTGTCCATGGGAGAAGGCTCTTGGGGAGCAAACAGCAGCAAATCCATGGGGGGCTTAGCCTGAACCAGCCCCAGGATGGGGCTCAACCATCAGCCCTCACAATGGGACCACCTTTAAGTGATGGACACCACAGTCGTGTCAGGGCCCCTCACTTACTATTTCCCCCAGCAGAACAACGTTCTCTCCTCTCACGACAAAGATGCCTCGAGGGATGTCCCCATACTTCTTGCCCACGTGGATGCGCTCCACAGTCTGGTGCAGCACCAGGTTTGCTGCAGGGAGAGAAGAACCCAGGTTGCGCCGTGTTCTGTAGCTATAAAGAGCATCTCTCCCCCCCCGCCCTCCGCAGCGGTCCCATCACTGATGGCACCAACCATCTCCCATGGATGGATGCAGCACCCGCAGCCTGGGCAGGCCGCAGCACCACGCACCCATGGCAGCGCTATCAGGTTCCAGGCCCATGGGTGTCTCCATCCGTTTGTGCCCAAGAAGGGATGCTGGAGCATCAGTGCTGGATGCAATTGGGAAAAGGGGGATTAAACACAGATGGGTGCTTAATGCACAGCACAAACACCCTGCAATCACATCACTCCACTCACCACTAAATTGATTTCTTTTAAAACTCACGTTTTTAACTAAAGAAATGCATATTCCTGCTCAGGACCAGCACGCAGCGGGGTCAATACAGCCACTGCATTAAGGAGCCCAAAATCGGGAATTCCCACTAAATCCAAGCTCCCTCTATTGTTTGGGAGCTCGGGAGCATCACCCAGCTCATACAAACGGGTACCTATGGGGTCTCCTCTTCCTCCTCATCCTCTTCCTCGCTGCCCGCCCCAGCACACGCCTGGCACCGGAGCGCATCCAAACCCCCCCCCCCCCGCAACCCCAAGGTGCGCTCGTACCGAACTGGTCGATGCTGCGCAGGTACCCGATGAGCGTCCGCCCGTCCCGCAGCAGGACCAGGTGCTTCTCTGCGGGACAGGGGGGAGAGAAGCGGGGGTCAGACGGGACCACGCGTGGGGACGAACACCCCGGCCCCCAACCCCAACAGCGCGGGGGACCCAACGATGCGCAACGAGCGAGGAGCCCCGCACCGGAGCGGTGCCCACGGGGCCCTCATCCCGGGCACCCAGCACCGCCATGGGATGCGGCATCCATCGGGAACGGGGGGGCCCCGCACTCACTGTCGATGTCCTGGATGAGGCTGGCCGTGCCGGGCATGTAGTTCATGGTGCTTCCCCCAGCGGAAGCACCGCCATGCGCCGGTGCCGCCGCTGCCGCCCCGGAACCACCTCGTAACCGGGAGGAGCCCGGTGGTTGGCGCTGCCCCTTTAAGGCTCGCCGGCCGTGCGCGCACGGCGGCCGCTGATTGGTCAGCCGCCGTGGGGGGCCGGGCCGCTGATTGGCGGTGAGGCGGGGCGGCGGCGCGGCGGCCATGGAGCGCTGCGATCGAGCGGCCGAGCCGGGCGCGCCGTGGCCTCCAGGGTCCTGCCGCCCGCCGGCAGCGCCGCAGGTAACGGGGACCGGGCCGGAGCGGGGCAAGCGGCGGCCGCGATCCCGCCCGTGCCTGCGGGGCAGCCGCGGTCTCCGTGCCCTGGGGCAGCCGCGGGGCCTTGGCCGGGCGGGTCCCGCGGGGCCCCCCGCGTTTCCCCTGGTTTCCGAACGGATCCGTTTGCGTTCAGAGCATCCCCGAGGTGGGGAACCAGGGCGGGCGCTGGTGCGGGTCCAAACGCGTTTAAACGGGCGCGGAGGAGCTTTGTTCGCCGTGCCGGCCAAGGTGACATCGCTGGGACCCGTGTTCCAACGCAGGGATCAGCGGCGAGATGCTGCCGGCCCCGGGTGCTTGGAGTCGGGATGAGCGGGGAGAGCCGCGCATCCAAGCGGACCCACGCTTCCCGCAGGGAAGAAGCATCCCCGTTCCCGTCGGTTTCCGCTCCTGCCACTTCACTCTTTGGGGCCCGTTTGGGTCTATTGCAGCAATAGCGGATTTTAGCATCTGGTGCAAGAGAAACGCTTTGCTCGTCCTGCTCCTGCTGTGCAGGCACAGCCGGGGTTTGTCCTAATCCCATGGGATGCGCAGGTTTGATCCCGCACGGGGGTGATGCGGTCATGGGGAGAGACTGCTGTGCCCGAAGCTATGGGGAGGCACCGCGAGCTCCACCCGTTGACAAAGGCCTGTAGGGACGGGACAAGGGGAATGGCTTTAACCTGCCAGAGGGGAGATGGAGATGAGCCCTTGAGTTCTTCACTATGAGGGTGATGGGATGCTGGGATGGGCTGGGGCTGCCCCATCCCTGGCAGTGCCCAAGGCCAGGTTGGACACAGGGGCTTGGAGCAAGCTGCTCCAGTGGAAGGGGGCCTTGCTTTATGGATGAGCTTTAAGGTCCCTTCCAACCCGACCCATTCCATGATCCTGTGTACCCGTGCTCCCGCAGCTCAAGGATTCCGAACGCCCTCTGGCCCCAGAACTGGTGGATCTCGTCCTCTTGCCTCATTTCCCTTTGCAGACTGAAAGGGGAAACGAACGTTCCTGGAGCGGTTTTCATCCGCCAGTGACGTGGTTGAAGCTCCTCGGAGCTGTTTGCTGGGGGGGGGGGGCAATGGAGGGGTATTGCTGGGCCATTGAGCCCTCCGGCCACACCGACCTGCTGCAACGTCCCCTGCGCTGCGACCAAAGCGTGAATCAGACGCGTTCATTGACGGTGGCCAACGTCAGAGCATGAAACCCAGCTTGGGGACAATATAAAGGCTGCAGGAAAGGTCCCTTTGCCTCATATCCACAGCCCATGACCTCTCCTCTGCTCTTCCCTCCTTCCCAGGCGATGGATTCTCCCTATGCCAATGGAGCCTACAGCCCCTCCTACCCTCCTGGTGCTGCCCCGCACTACACGGGGCTGCCACGGGGGTACCACTGCTCCGGGCCCCCCTACCCCTCCGAGCCCACCGGCAGGTACCGGTGCCCATCACCGGCTCCCCCCTGGAGCTACGCGGCACCGGATGGGCCCAACGAGGGCTCCTCGCTCCGGAGGCAGCAGCAGCAGGGTCCCAGCTACTCCCCACCGCAGGTAAGAGCCCAATTGCAGGGTCTGAAAGGTGGGGCTACAAGGATGGTGGGGACGGGCTCTTCATCAGGACAAGGGGTGATGGGTTCAGACTGAAACAGGGGAGATTTAGGTTGGAAATAAGGAAACTTCCGATATCTCTTTAGAGACTCCAAGGTTGAGGGCAAGGAAAGCAGGAACCAGCAGCAAGGCTGTTGGTGGGGCTGCCTGGGATAACTCCTGTTCCTCCCCTCCTCTTGCAGACACCGGGAATGCCCATCCCGCAGTATCCTTATGGAGACAGCAGCTCAGGGGTCACCCCCTCACCGCAGCCCAGAGCCCCGGAGGACACTTGGGCTCCTCACCCTGTCTATGGGGTGCAGCCACGGTACCCGTGGGCCTCCGCTTCAGTGCATGGGACCCCCTTCATGGCCGATTCGCACCCATCCTGGACCAGTAGCGGAGCAACATCCCACCCCGCCGCATGGGACTCAAAGGTACGATGCTGGCGCAGTGATGATGCAGTGATGCAGTGATGCAGTGCAAGGTGATGCTGGCTCCTGGTTGTGGGCAGACCTCCCCAAACCCTGCCTCTGTCTCCTGGGAATGCCCCTTTCCCTGAGCGCACTTAGTTTAGGTAGAAACAAAGCAGCAGGGATCCAGGTACTGCAGCGAAACCACCTCTTTGCATACACGAGACCAAAAGGCAGGGCTGGAGCTATAGAAAGGCACTGGAGACATGGGGCATCCCAGGGCAGGGAAGTGGGTCAGACCTTGTCTCACACCTCTCTCAAGCAGTGAAGAGCATGGGACTCCCTTAGGGCCAGCCTGCAGCCTCTGGGATTCCTCTTCCAGTGCTTGTTTTGGCCACAGCCATCCCTTACTGAGGAATGTTTTAAGCCAAAACCAGACGGAAACGATGCTTTTGGTGTGGTCTGTTCATGTCTGGGTTTGAGCCAATCAATGCAGCAGGGCTTTAGGGATGCGCGCTGCTATCCCTTGGGAGCAGCCACCTGCAGAGAAGTGTCTGGGATGCCCAAACTGGACCCTCATTGGCATCTCTCTTTAGTGGTCCAGGACTGGTGTGTGGGTCCTGTGCCTCTTGGGGACCTCTTGGCAGGACTTGAGTCCCGCTGTGTTACAGCATCACGGCGTGTGACGGTGTAGAAGATGCTGCCCCTATCACTGCCCTGTCCCCCCCACCCCAAGCACAGCTCAAAGCAGGTGTCAGATAAGAGAGAAACCCTTGGCTTTTGGGCAAATGCACTCGAAAGGCTTTTTCTCCTCCTGCCTTAGGATGTTGCTTATGATAAACCCGAGCACGGCACAAACCATCACAGCTACTACCCCGATGGCAACCACCAGCCCTATGGGACACTGAATGACCACACAGCAGCCCCCCCGCACCCCAAGGTGCAGTACAGCGCCCAGCCCCAGCTCTATGACAGCGCGCCCCGGAAGCCTTGGGCTGGGAGCAGGGAGCTTCAACCTGCTGAGCCCCAACCCGCAGCGCATTCCGCAGGCATCCAGCCGGGAATCCAAAGGATCCTCCATGTTCTGGGGGAGGCTGAGCAGCTGGAGGAGGAGGTGGATGAGTTTGTAGGGAAAAAGACGGATAAATCCTACCGGCTGCTGGAGGAGATGCTGACCAAGCTGCTGCTGGAGCTGGATTCCGTGGAGACGGGGGGCCAGGACAGTGTTCGGCAGGCCAGGAAGGAATCCGTCCACAGAATCCAGGCCATACTGGAAAAACTGGAAAGAAAGGGATTGTGAAAGCACATCAGCCCCAGCAGGCGGCCTGGTGCGGAGGCTCCAAAGAGTCCTAGCTCCCATAAATCTCTGCTACGCACTGCTGACAATGGAATAGCAATAAACCCTCACCAAGCCACCGAACCCCCAAGCCCAGGAGCTCAGCCCCAGCTGATAACTTGGCAATAGATGAACTAAAAGAGGTTTGAAGCCATAGACTGAATTGTTGAACCACCGAGGTAGCCACGATGGAAGGGTCTCCATGGGGAGGCCCAGAGGGCTCTGCATCCTCTCCGTCTCCATCACTGTACAGAGGCTCCCAACGCAGGCCCGCTTGTGAGATGTGGTACCAAGCGCACCGCAACGCGCAGCCGTGACCGGAGGCTCGTCCTTCGCTGGGCGCATCTTCACCTTCCTCCCCTCCTGTGTCGTTGTGGGGTATCCTTTGGCACTCAAGTGCTGCAGAAAGGGACCGGGTTGGCAGCTCTTGGCTGCGGGCTGATGTCTGTGCTGTGCCTCCTCTGTCCTGATGAGCCAGCGCGTGGTGCCCCGCGTTGTCCTGCCGTTGGAAAGGAGAGGAGCGAGCAGAAGAATGGCGTTGGAGAAGGGCATCCTCAAACAATGGGATGCTGGGAAGTGTTTCCCACTTTTGAACGGTAACATCCTCCCGCCTACTGCGGGTATCCCATTGCAGAGGCCGTCGGGGAAGGGAGCAGCCCATCCTCCTGTTAACCTTCTGGTTACAGCACACGTGAAGTGAATCATTGCTGTGTGTGACGAGATAATAAACCCTGACACCTTTTGAATGTTGGTTTGTAATTAGGATGTCTCAAGGTCTCTTCTCTTTAATAGGACCCTATGGGGAGGTTGTGTAACTCAGGCCAAGCACCAGCCAGGCTGTCTCTGCGGCCGCGTTACCTCTCAGAGTGCCTGCTTTGGGGTCCACACATGCTCCAGGAGCCGTCCCCCTTTGGCTCTGATGGCCAGCCCGTGTCCTCAAGGCACCCTGGTAGATCCCACGTCATTCCCAGCCGGGGCTGTGTGCACGGGCCTGACCTTTGCGGCTCCTTGGATGTGTCTGTGAGCACATGTGGCTGTCAGCCTGCAGGGATGAGGTGAGCCAACGAAGGAGACGAGTGTGTCCTGGGATGCGTAAGTGCTCGGATGCGATTTGATTCCATCCTCTTGTCAGGCCGAGAATAGGACATCGGAGTGGCTGTACCGGAGATGCCCTGGTTAGCAGAGCTCATGGAAGGCAATGGTCCAGCCCCAGGGAATGGCACTGCTCTTTCTCCGCTAAAGGCAGCAGCCAGGAAGGAATGTGTGCTTTGGGTTTGTTTTGTGTGGTAGCGATGGAGCATCTGTGCTCTGGGGAGCTCTTTCCCCTCCTCTTACCACACGTGGTGTTCTATTTGCTTGGCGTAGCTGTTGAAATCAAGGGTTTGCGTTCCCTTTGGGCAGGATCAGCCAAAAAGGCTGGAATGTGCTGTCGCAAGAGGTGGTGCAAGCCCTGTTTCGACAGGGAAAGCAAAATCAATCAGTGCGGAGCGACTCCTCCGGGACGGTCCTGCAGCTTCCTAAAGGATGTGGCATTAGCAGCAAATCGCTGCCTGCAGCCAGCTTCGGGCGGCCTGGAATCCAAGGAGCTGGCTGCACCTTCCCTTTCTGTGTGTGTTTCAGGAGCAAGGATCCCACCAGGACCAAACCTGCGTCACTTATTGCATCCTCTTTGCCCCAGTACTCCTTTCCCTCCCCTATCAGCTGCCAGGGAAAGGAGTGGGGAGGTTCAGCTGCGTAGGGAATGTGGTCCCTGCAATGCAGTCACTTAGGAGAGATGCCAAGCCCCCGTGCTCAGCTGCTGCATCGCCAGTGCTCTGTGGACTGGGACAAAGGTTTCCTGCTGTGGAGACATGGTAAGAGCGATGCCTTTATCACAAAGGAGAGCTGGAAGTACGTGCGTGGCATTCCAGCAAGGCAGAGCCTGGGAGGAGGAGGGTTTCTTCCCTGCCTTTCTAGTTCTGAGCCTACGGAGGTAACAGATTCCTTTAGAGATTTCCTCTTCCGGAGCTGAAGTTCCTGTGTGTGGGAAGGGTTTGGCAGAGGGTTATGTAAACCTGGAGTTAAAAGCACATTGAAGAGCGGGCTGAGATGGAGATTCCCATCTGTAGAACCTGACATAGCTGTTACCGTATCGATAACCTGAAATAGCAGTTACCAATAACCTGAAATGGAAGTTACCATCTCTAGATGCTGATATAGCAGTTACCAATAACCTGAAATGGAAGTTACCATCTCTAGATGCTGATATAGCAGTTACCAATAACCTGAAATAGCAGTTACCATCTCTAGATGCTGAAATGGCAGTTACCATCTCTAGAACCTGAAATAGCTGTTACCATCTCTATAAACTGAAATAGCAGTTACCAATAACCTGAAATAGCAGTTACCAGTAATCTGAAATGGAAGTTACCATCTCTAGAACCTGAAATAGCTGTAACCAATCACCTGAAATGGCAATTAGCATCTCTATAAGCTGAGATAGCAGTTACCATCTCTAGATGCTGAAATAGCTGTTACCAATAACCTGAAATGGAAGTTACCATCTCTAGATGCTGATATAGCTGTTACCAATAACCTGAAATAGCAGTTACCATATCTATAACCTGAAATAGCAGTTACCAATAACCTGAAATGGAAGTTATCATCTCTAGAACCTGAAATAGCAGTTACCAATAACCTGAAATGGCAGTTACCATCTCTAGAACCTGAAATAGCAGTTACCAATAACCTGAAATGGCAGTTACCATCTCTAGATGCTGAAATAGCTGTTACCATCCCTACAACCAGCATTGCCCTGCAAGGAGACAGGGCTGGGTCTGGTCCTTGGGCAGGTAGAGCTGAGCCAAGAGCAGGGATCAGCTGCAGAACTGAGGGCTTGGGCACTTCAGTGGCAGAGGTGGGCGCTGGGGTGGCAATTCCTGCTTTACCTTGCAGCATCCCCCCCATCGCCAGCTCCTCTCTGCAGGAACCAAGCCCCTTGCTCCTAGGAGCAGCGCACGTCGCAGGAGGGGGTTTCTCAATCCCTACCAAGGCCAAAAGGGCACGGAAGGATCGGGAAGCGAACGCGAGCTCCGAGTCCCGTGCTTGCGGCCGCGGGGCACCCCATGCCCGCCCCGTGCACAGGAGGCAATGGCTCGGGGATGGAACCATCAGCACCAAGTCAAGGCTCAGGCCAGGGAGCCCTGATTAGAGCCAGCATCGCCTGCCTGGCACCGCGTTTGGGCATGGACCTACTGGGGCTGCTGCCAGAGCTGCGGCTGTGGGCAGAGGCGCAGGCAGGGCCCAGGGGTAGGGGTGTGAAAAGGACTGCAGGCAGCGGCCACAGACAGGGCTGTGGGCAGCAGGCAGGGGTTGCAGACAGGGTCATGGGTGGGAATTGCGGGCAGGGGCTGCAGGCAGCGGGCAGGGGTTGCAGGCAGCAGGCAGGGTTGGGGGTGGGAATTGCAGGCAGAGTCTGCAGGCAGTGGGGAGGGGTTGTAGGCAGGGGTTCTAGGTGGGAATTGTGGGCAGAGTTATGGGCAGGGGCTGCAGGCAGCTGGCAGGGTTGTGGGTAGCATCGAAGGCAGGGTTGCAGGCAGGGTTGCAGGCAGGGTCCCTGGCAAGGTTGCGGGCAGCAAGCAGGGGTTGCAGGCAGGGTCTGCAGGCAGCAGGCAGGGGGTGCGGGCAGGGTCCCTCCGCTTACCCCGCCCCTCGTGACGGCGCCGTGCGGGGCGGGCGGCCCGGGGAGCACCGCCCCGGCCTGGGCGGTCTCCGTGCCCGGAGCGGGGCCTGCGCTGGCGCCGGGGCCGCCGCCTCGGTACCGGCAGCCGCGGTGCGGGCAGCGCCGCCCGGACCCGCGTGTGCGCAGCGCAGGGGTTGGGACGGGGCGAGGTGGGAGGGCGGGGGGGGGAGCCGAGCAGCGGCCGGGCCCCGGTGCCGGGTGCGGGCTGCGAGCGGAGCCCGGTGCCCATCCCCGGGCCATGGCCGCCCGGGAGCCGCAACAGGCGCAGCCCCCGTCGGGCAGCGCGGAGCCGGAGGCGGCGGGCGGGTACGAGGCGGTGGCTCCGCACTGGTTCTATTGCAAGGTCACGGACGGGCGGGAGCGCTGGATCCCGTTCAGCGCCCAGGACTCGGCGCGCCTGGAGGAGGCGCACGGAGCAGGTACGGGGGTGACGGCCCCGACGGGGCGGGGGGGGGGGACACGGACACCGCAGGCGCGGCTCCATCCCGTTCAGCTCCTATCGCTGCGGGGTTTGCGCTGCCCTTTGGGTCTGCAGCCGCAGGGCTTGCGCTTGAAAACCATTGCATGGACCTGGCCTGGTCGGTGGTGATGGGGGGGGGGGGGGTGTTTAGAAATTCCCAGCACAATTCCATGCTGTCCAACGGGGATGCAGCGTTGTTCCCGTGGGGAGTTTTAAACCGGGACTTGTTTCCTGGCAATGTGCCTACTCCTATTGCTGAAAACGTGTGAGTAACAACGCCGTGGCCGCGCTGAGCGGTCTGACCTCATTCACTCGAGTGATGCTCTGAATTATACATCGTCTCGCTGCAAAGCGGTGATGGGAGAGCGCTGCGGGGTGGGTCCAGGGGGGATTTGCCTCGTGTGATGGATGCTCTGCCTGCTCCTGGATGGGTCTGCCCCCGGCACCGGGGTCTGCTCCAAGCAGCATCGCTTGCCATGAGGCCTTTTGTGCCACCAAGCATCACCCACCTCAAAGCGTCGCTGCATCCCCTGCTCCCGTCCTCCCTCCCTGGGGATGCTGTGGATTAAGAGGCTGAGCCGGGCACAGCCTGGCACGGGCCCGCAGGCAGCAGAGCTCATGGAATTGGGAGTCTGTGCTGGGATCGGTGTGGAGTTTTAGAGGGGAAAGGCTTGAGGCTGGAGCCCTGCGCCTCCACCGTGAAGCATCCCCCTTCCCAGGGCCCCAGTTCCATGTTTTCCCGTAGGAAGATGGTTGTAGCTTAATGCCTTCTGCCTCTTGGGATGGGGGGGGACGTCCGACACTGATGCTGTTCTCTGTGCTTGGGTACAGAGAACCTTAGTGTCTACAGCCAGTGCTCGTGCATGCTCGTGTGTGCTGCCCACCGATGTCCCAGTTTGGTCCCTGTGCTGTGCTATGGCACACATAGGTACATATATATATATAATGTACCTACGTATAGGTGTATATATGACGCACAGTCCGATAGCTGCCTTTCTGGTCCTCCTGCGCCTAACGTCAGGCCTCGGTTCCTGCAGGGAAAGACAAGGAAGACGCGGTGGTCCCGACGTCGGGCGGGAGGTACGATGTGCACCTCAAGCCGCGGCAGCGCGTCGCGGTGTACTGGGAGGAGGAGGTGGCCGAGGTGCGCCGCTGCACGTGGTTTTACAAGGGAGACAAGGACAACAAGTATATTCCCTACTCGGAGACCTTCAGCCAAGAGCTGGAGGTAACAAAGCCTCTTCCTCATGGCATCGAATCGGGATGGGTTGGGGTGGAAAAGGGGCTTAAGATCATCCAGTTCCAACCCCTTGCCATGGGCGGGGATGCCTCGCACTAGACCGTGTCACCCAAGGGATGGAGCTTTCACCCCTGCTCTGGGCACCCTGTGCCAGCGCCTCAGCACCCTCGCATAAAGAACTTCCCTATCTCCAACCTGAACTCCCCCCTGTTTCAGTCTGAACCCATCACCCCTTGTCCTATCCAGCCCCTGATGAAGAGCCCCTCTCCAGCATCCTTATAGCCCCCTTCAGACACTGGAAGCTGTCCCAGTGCTGGCCCTGATGTCCCAAACTCCCCACGGGGTGACTGGCACCACAGCCGCGCCTGAGGACATGAACTTGAAAGAGGCTTTGGCACGGCCTTTCCGCAGCCGATTACTGCAGCCGCGAGCGCTGCCACCAGCTCCCTGCCAGGCTGCTGCTCCCCGGCCCCTGCCCTCCCCAGCCAGGACACATCCTCCTGCTGCACACTCCAAGCTTGCAGCCTTGCTCCGGGTTGTCCTGTCCCGGCTCCACGTTGACCCTCACTGGGGGGATGATGCTCGCCGCAATCACAGCCAAGCCAATGGAGCTGGGGATGGGGGAAGGAGAAACCCACTGAGCACAGTGCGGCTTTGGAGGCTTTGGAAAGATATAGTTACATGTGTATATACATCTCAGATATATATACACATCTCATCTATATATACACACATCATGTGTATATACATGTCAGATATATACACATGTATATATACATCATATGTATATACATCCCATACATATATATACATTTGTATATGCATCATATGTATATACACATTTATATATACATCATATGTATATACATCTCATACATATATACACATTTGTATATGCATTATATGTATATACATCTCATATATATACACATATATACATCATATGTATATACGTCTCATATATACACACATATATACATCATATGTATATACATCTCATATATATACATCTCATACATATATATACATCTCATATATATATACACACACATTCTATAGATACATCTCTACCTATGTATAGGTATAATTATACGCATCTTTGCAATAATGTCTGTTCTGATGGACCAAACAATGCAAACCTAAATGGATCTGGAAGTCTGATATATATGATGTATATACATCTCATATATATATATATATACACACACACATTGCGTATATATACATCTCTACATATGTATAGGTATAAAAATATACGTCTTTGCAATAATGTCTGTTCTGATGGACCAAACAAGGCAAACCTAAATGGATCTGGAAGTCTGATATATATGATATATATACATCTCATATATATACACATCTCATATATATATATATACACACATTATATATATATATACACACACATCTCTACATATGTATAGGTATAAAAATATACATCTTTGCAATAATGTCTATTCTGATGGACCAAACAATGCAAATCTAAATGGATCTGGAAGTCTGATATATATGATATATATACGTCTCATATATATGTACACATCTCATATATATACGCACACACACATCGTATATATATATACACATCTCTGCATATGTATAGGTATAAAAATACGCATCTTTGCAATAATGTCTGTTCTGATGGACCAAACAATGCAAACCTAAATGGGTCTGGAAGGCTGCTGCTGCTGCTGCTGCTGCTGCTGCCTAGCAGGGGATTCGCAGGTGACCCTGTTGCTGATTTCTCTGCCTCTTTCGCAATGGGCGTTCGTAAGAAACGCCATCAAATGGGTGGGGAGTATCCCGAGTGCTGGAATATTCATGGGAATGCTCTCAGCTGACTCACAGGTGATCTTTTCCATAGGAAGCTTACATGACTGCCGTGACCCAGGATGAGTGGAAGAAGAAACTGGAGTCCCCCAGCAGGGAAATCATTATCCTGCACAACCCAAAGGTGAGGAGGGGCCTGGTGATCATAGAATCACTGCACGGTTTGGGTTGGAAGGGACCTTAAAGCTCCTCCAGTCCCCAACCTTGCACTGGACCAGGTTGCTCCAAGTTGCCCTTGACTCATGACTGTGTGGACCAGCAGGGACATCCCCGTTGTTGTCCCATGCTGGCTTTGTGCTGTGGCTTTAAGCTGCTTCTTTTCCCCATCTCTGCCCCATCATTCCCTTCCCCTGCCTGTGTCAGAGGCAGCAGAGTCTGCTTCCCCCACCCCGTGTCACCTACCAGAGCATCCCCTCTGCTCGGCCGCGGGCAGCTCAATGATGGGCTCTTGTTTGGCAGCTGATGGTGCACTACCACCCCGCTGCCCCCTCCGACGACTGGGGCTCGACTCCTACAGAGCAAGGGCGACCTCGGACTGTGAAGAGAGGAGTGGAAAACATCGCTGCTGAGATCCCCAATGGTGAGCTCCCTTTCCCTTTCCTTTTCCCTTTCCCTTTCCCCTTCCCTTTCCCCTCCCTTCCCTTCCCTTTCCCCTCCCTTCCCTTTCCCTTTCCCTTTCCTTCCCTTTCCCCTCCCTTCCCTTCCCTTTCCCTTTCCCTTTCCTTTCCCTTTCCCTTCCCTTCCCTTTCCCCTCCCTTCCCTTTCCCTTCCCTTCCCTTCCCTTTCCCCTTCCCTTCCCTTCCCTTCCCTTCCCTTCCCTTCCCTTCCCTTCCCTTCCCTTTCCCCTTCCCTTCCCTTCCCTCCCTCATCCATGAATGGCTTTCAGGAGCCTGCAGTGTAACCGATGGGCAGAGGCAGCAGGCACACAGGGAGAAGGGGTTGTGATTCCAGCTCCGGCACGGAGAACAGGCTCTGGGAAGCAGAGCAGTGCCTGGAATCGCCCGAGGCCTTGGAGTGTGTTTGTGAAGGAGGGGAGGTTCTTCCCCTGGAAGGACACAGGGATTATCTCCTACGTTCTGGGGCCTGTGCTCTCCCTGTCTTGGGGCGCTGTGTCAGCTCTGTCCCATCAGGATTCCCTGAGCTCCCACTGGGGCATCAGGACGTGTTCCCAAGGGGAGGACAAGCAGTTATTCCAGTCTGGCCCCTTCATTTCCATGCACGCATGCCATCAGGGAAGCAGGTTTGCAACCTAAAGCGTGTGGGAGATGGAGAACCAGAGAGAACTCCACCTGAGTCGCTGCTGAGCCGGGGCGGGTGGCACAGGGAGGATGGTCCCAGCCCTCTCCTTGCACTGGGTGGGAATGAGCTGTGAGGATGGTGACAGAAGGGATGAGCCGCTTCGCCTCCCTCTGCCGTCCTCTTGTCCCAGGGTGAATGGAACAGGACAAACAGCTCAGGAACAGGGAGCAAACGTGCTCCAGGGAGCCCTTCGAGCAGCTCCAGTGCGGCAGGAAACCTGGAGAGGGGCTTTGGACAAGGGATGCAGGGACAGGACAAGGGGAATTGCTCTTCTCTCCGCAGGGGAGCCGCTGCAGATCGATCACTTGGTGTTCGTGGTGCATGGGATCGGGCCCGCCTGCGACATCCGCTTCAGGAGCATCGTCCAGTGCGGTAGGTGCAGCCCCCGATGGGTGCGTGTCCCACGCGCTGCTCTGGGTGCAGGCACCGAGCCCTCGGCTGTGTGGACAAGGCAGAAACGCTCTCAGGGTGCATTCGCAGCGCCCTGGTGCTCAGCTGAATGTGCTGGCTGCAGTGGGGAGCATCAAGAAGGGCCCCTGGGCTCGCATCCGGCTCCGAGCATCCTCTGCTGCTCAGTACTGGAGCTGGGTGCTAAACCAGGTAACACTGGTCTGGCCTGTTCAGTGTTAGAGAGCTGCAGTCCTGCAGGAGAGGTGCTCCTGGAAGGGCCTGGAAGCCTGGCATGATTTAACTTGGAAGGATCAAAGGAGCTGAGATGTTCAGTCTCTGGTTCCTGTAAAGCACGCCTCTGCTCTAATGCATCTATTCTGTGTGTTCATCCATGAACCCATCCTCAAGACCATGTGAAAGGAAGGAAATCAGTGTTTCTCACTCGGAACTGAGTCATTCCCAGTTCATTCCCCCACCACCACCACCTTTAGGATTCCCTTTCTAACACACGCATCCTCACAACAGCTTCATTGGGTTTAAACTCTTTAAAGCACCTTCCTTATCCTGCGGCTGGCCTAAAGCCTTGCCCACGTGGAAGGGAGCCTTGTTCCAGATGGGACGGCGAAATCCAGTAACCACACATGGAAGGACATGGGGCCTTCCCTCGGTTAAAGACTGAAGGTCTTAGGGCAGCAGATTAAAGACCCTGGTTGGGGGGGACGTCCCTTGGGAATGATCTTTGCTTCCGTTGCGTTAAGCCCCGTGGATGTGGCTCATCCCGGAGCCTTCCCTGGGTGAGGATTTGCTGCTCCTTTGCAGTGAACGACTTCAGGAGCGTTTCACTGAGCATGCTGCAGGCGCACTTCAAGAGAGCCCAGGAGCAGCAGCACATCGGGCGCGTGGAGTTCCTGCCTGTCAACTGGCACAGCTCCCTCCACTCCACCGGCGTGGACGTGTGAGTGTCCCAGCATCGCGTCCTCCGGGCCGGGGATGGAGCCTGCCTCCTCCTTGGCTCGTTCCGGGGCTCGCTGAAGGGGAAGCTGGGAGGGCAGGGCTGCGCTCAGGAGGATGCTCGGTAGAGGCATGGAATGAACCAGGTTGGGAAAGAGCTCGTTGAGTGCCGTTGTTACCCCAGCCCTGCCAAGGCCACCGCTGACCCATGGCACTGAGGGGGTGTGCACACTGCCCTGCCCTGGGCAGCCTGTTCCAATGCCTGAGCACCCTTTGGGGTAGGAATTGTTCCTCAGCTCCATCTAAACCTGCCCTGGTGCAGCTTGAGGCCGGTCCCTCTTGTCCCATCCCTTGGGAGCAGAGCCCAGCCCCATCCTGCCTCCATCCTCCTGTCGGAGAGCGATGAGGTCCCCCCTGAGCCTTCTCCATCTGAACCCCGCAGCTCCCTCAGCCGTTCCCCATCACCCCCATGCTCCAGGCCCTGCCCTTTGAGGTGGTGCCAATCCCTTTCTGAGCTTACGCTTTGCTTTAGGACTGTGGTGGCCTCATTGGCACCCCTGACTGCGCCTCCTTCTTCCTCCCCACAGGGACCTGGAGCGGATCACGCTGCCCAGCATCAATCGCCTGCGTCACTTCATCAACGACACCATCCTGGACGTCTTCTTCTACAACAGCTCCACCTATTGCCAGACCATCGTGGACACGGTGGCATCCGAAATGAACCGCCTCTACCAGCTCTTCCTGCAGAGGAACCCGCTCTTCAAAGGGGGGGTCTCCATCGCGGGGCACAGCTTGGGTAAGGGGGCTCACCCGAGGGAACACCAAGGATGTGGATGGGGGCTTTTCCCTGCCCAGATGCTGATGCTCTGCCCTTGTTTCCAGGGTCCCTCATTTTGTTTGATCTCCTGACGAACCAGAAGGCTGCTCCTGAGGAGGATGAGCACCAAGAGGTACGAGGGCCCCCGTGCAGCATCACCCAACCAAGGTCCTGCTGCTGCGGCTCGGGGAGGGGGGACAATCCGAAAGGCAGAGGGAGCAACAAGCGTGATCTCTGATGGCTCTGTTCACAGGGGGCCGGGACAGCAGCAAGCAGCCGGGGTGTGGAGGGTGTAAAGGAAATCCTGAAGGAGCTGGAGCTGTGCGAATACTGGGAGGTTTTTGAGAAGGAGAAGATGGACGGGCAAGCACTGGTAAGGAGCAATCCCCTTTGATGCCTCTTGGGTTTCCTCTTTGCTTTTCTTCCTACTCTTGCCCGTTGCGCATCTTCCTGGTACCAAGGAGTGCGGCAGGAGCAGCACAAACCGCCCTGCTCCCGTACTCGTACCTGGCTTCCTTGCTTTCCAGTTCTTGTGCACAGAGGCAAACCTGAAAGAAATGGGAATTCCCTTAGGACCGAGAATGAAGATACTTCATTACATCAGCTCCAAGAGGGAGACGCAGGTTTGTGTTCCGCGTGGCTTGCGTTCGTCCGGGTCCAAGCATCCCAGCTTCCCCATCCCTGGCCACCCTTGCTCTCATGGGCTCGTGTTTGGCTGTGGTGACGCTGCTCCTGGGTGTTACACTGGTGCTACTGCTGCAGGAGCACTTTATCCTAAGGGTGATAACAGAGCAGGAGGACTTGGTAATGGTGGCAGGGGATGGAGCCGGAGCAGGATGCTGCCCTGCGATGCTGCCTCATGTTCCTGCCCATGGGCTCGCTGCAGGAGCTGCACTTGTGGGTTTCTCATTTGTGTTGCTGCAGGACCAGAGCTCAGCAGCTCCCCAGCCCAAGGAGCGCAGCTCCCCAGCCCAGCCCAGCCCAGATCACACAGATGGAGGCAGGAATTGCCAATACCGGGACATTGGCTTGGGCCAGGTACCTCTGCACCGTGCTCTACCTGCCACAATGAGCTGCTTGTCGCACCAGCATGGAGCTTGTCTCATGAAACACCCCCGGATGCCCATCTCTCCTTAGGTGTCAGCAAACTACCCTCAGCTGAACTACAAACCCAGCATCTTCTTCGCCTTCGGCTCCCCCATCGGCATGTTCCTCACGGTGCGAGGAGTAAAGCGGATCAACCCCAACTACAGCCTGCCCACCTGCAAAGGCTTCTTCAACATCTTCCACCCCGTAGGTATCAGAACCGGAGCGTGCCAGCGCGAGGCACGTGCAGCACGGCTCACTGTCCTCCTCCTCGTGCAGTTCGACCCCGTGGCGTACAGGATAGAGCCCATGATCGTCCCGGACGTGGAGTTTGAGCCCATGCTGCTGCCCCACCACAAGGGCAGGAAGAGGATGCACTTGGGTAGGGGGAAGGAGAAGCCCTGCTCCCCTTCCCCTCGTAACAGCCCCAGCCTGACCCCATCCCCTCCTGCCTTGCAGAGCTGAAGGAAGGGCTGACTCGCATGAGTGTGGACCTGAAGAACAACCTGCTGGGGTCCCTGCGGGTGGCCTGGCAGTCCTTCACCCGCGCCCCGCTGCCAGCACTGGAGGCAGCGAGTGCCGAAGGGGAAGCAGAAGCAGAGGCCAGCACGGAGAAGCAGCCAGGTGGGTATTGGGGTGCTGGGACCTGCCCATGGAGGGGTGCAGGGCTGGGATGTGCCCATTGAGGGGTGCAGGGCTGGGATGTGCCCATGGAGGGATGCAGGACTGGGACATGCCCATGGGGGGATGCAGGGCTGGGACCTGCCCATGGAGGGATGCAGCGCTCTGACCTGCCCGTGGAGGGATGCAGGGCTGGGACCTGCCCATGGAGCAGGATGCAGGGCTGTGACCTGCCCATGGAGGGATGCAGGGCTGGGACCTGCCCATGGAGCAGGATGCAGGGCTGTGACCTGCCCATGGAGGGATGCAGGGCTCTGACCCACCCGTGGAGGGATGCAGGGCTGGGACCTGCCCATGGAGGGATGCAGGGCTGGGATGTGCCCATGGAGGGATGCAGGGCTGGGACACGCCCATGGAACAGGCTGCTGGGGCCCTGTGGTTGAACCACGTCGCTCTTTGTTTCCTTCAGACACAAAGGCAGAGGAACCCCCCCCAGCAGTGAAGGAAGAGGCCTCCCCCATTAATGTGGGGAGGCTGAACGGAGGGAACCGCATCGACTACGTGCTGCAGGAGAAGCCGATAGAGAGCTTCAATGAGTACCTGTTTGCACTGCAAGGGCACCTCTGCTATTGGTAAGGCTCAAGGGTCGGATTCCCGGCTGATGGAAGCAGAGTGCCCTCCCTTTTAAAGCAGCCTTAACTGAGGCATCAAGATGCTCTCCTGCCTCTAATGCAGGCATAGAGAGCGGGGAAGGGTAGAGGAAGACCAGTTCTCCTTGCCCACTCCTTGCAGGTGCACCCACCCCATAACCAGCACAGGCATCCTGACAGCAGAGGATGTCCAGTATCAGAGGGCAATTCCCAGCGCACATCCATGCCCCTTCTAATTCCCATCTCCTCCTCCTCATGCAGGGAGTCGGAGGACACCGTTCTGCTGGTCCTGAAGGAGATCTACCAGACCCAAGGCATTACATTGGATCAGCCTTTGCCAGGGAGCCAGTGACCACCCTGTGCTGTAACTTGATGTAAGTCACCCCCCCTGCCCCTGCACTAGGGATTTCCTAGGACACTCGGAGGGCATTGGTGGTTGAGGGAATGCTGTTCCTTATTTACAGGCAGGAGGCTGGGTGTCAGCACCTTTGGCTCCTCTTTACCCTGCCCATAAGCACTATCAGACAGAAGGAGACCCAATAAATCCCTGCTGCGGAAGATAAGGGCAGCAGCAACTGCCTTCCCATGGGTGCAATCCATGAGGAAGCGACCTGTGGATGTCGAATACACGTGGCCTGTGCTCCTCACCTCCCGTGTTCTCTTGCTGGTAGTCGCTGGGTGCATTGGCCTGCCCTGGTGCAGCCGTTCCTGTGTTCTCCTTTTGCCTTCTTAGATGCAATTCAGTCCCCAGGGATGTCCAGATGCCTCCTCCGCTGTGTCCCGCATGCTGCTCCCCCAAGGGCTTGCTGCTCCCTGGCCATTAAGGATGGTTTTCCCCCCATTTAGGGTAAGGGCAGAGGGATAAAAACATCCAAGGAAACCCCTCCTGCTCTCCCCCAGCACCTGAACTGTGACTTGACCCCTGCACCTCCTGCGTTACCGCATTAACCCCTAGCACCAAAGCAGAGCAGGGCTCAGGGCTGAGCGAGGACCCTCCCAGCTCCTGACCTCGAGGAATCAAAGCCTTAACACTGCGCAGCCTGGGGAGCACTGCAGCAGCCTTGGCCAGCGCTGACCCCCCCCCGCTGCCACAACAGCACCAGGCCTGAGCACCGCGGGCTCTGGGAGGTGAAGCCCAGGTTTAGGAGCTGCCATCGAGAGCCAGCAGGAACGTGGCCACCCCAGCCATTGGCATCCCCTTTGAACTGCATGGTCCCAGTGGGCACCAGTGTAGGTTGGGATGTGCTGGCTCTGCTCTAAAGGGGACAAGGAGCCTCTGGCGATGCCTCCTATGACCACAGCACCCCTGGACCCAGCCTGCAGCCGCTGCACTGATGTGTCAGGGCCTTTGGACGAACCAAACCACTTCCCCTCCCACCGATGCTTGCCCTGCATGGGGGCCGGAGCCTTCACCCGCCGCCTGTTTGTTGTCCATCCGCCCCTGCCCCCCGTTATTTGCACTATTGGAAAGGGGGTGTTTGCAGCCTTCTCCCCTCCCAAAGGAACAGGGGCCGTTCTTTACCCGCCTGCAGAGCAAGCTCAGTCGGGCGCCTGACGAGAGATGGGGCAGGAAGAGTAAGAAAGACGCTAACGATCGGCTTTTTGAGTTACGCACTTTGGTAACGGGCAAGTTCCGTACGTTTTAAATGTTATTTAATGTCTTTTCCAGTAAAAGCCAAACTAAACCGGGAGCTGACTGTGGTGTGTGCACGGCCGGGGGCAGAAGGAAGGGGTTGGGGAATCCACGTAGGCACAACGAAGCTGTTTCGCTAAGCCCTGTTGCTAAGGGGGGGGCATTTCCATCCCTCCCATCCTGAGCCTCACGTGCTGCAGCCCCCACTTTGGGTCAATGCCACACGGATCGATGGAGCCCGGTGCCAGGTCACTACTTACAGCAGGGCTGCGGGGGGGGCTCTGCAGCACCCTTACCCCTTCCACTGCCTGAGCAGGCAACCCCTCTGCCTCTGCTGCCTCTCCTCTCTTTACAACCACAGCAAAGCTGCAAGGAAAGAGGTGGAAAAGCAGCACCGAGGGCACAGCAATGAACCCAGCCATTGGAAGAACGCTTTTGGTACCGCAGTTCCTGTGAAAAACTAAACTCCTTTATTTGGCACATTAGGAAAGGTCAGGGCCAGCACAGTAACGCGCAGAACACACGCGAGATGCATCTTCCCCCTTCCCCATTCAACCCATGGGTAGAGAGCCTGCAGCCTCATGCTCATCCCTGCCTATGAGCCCAGCTGGGGTTGGAAAGACACCAAGAGCAGGTCCCTGCGCTGCCCTTCGGGATACACTTCCCATAGGGAGCGATGGGACTGAAGGGAGGTGCGGGATGGTGACAAGAACACCCATGGAATGGGGCACACCAGCCTGTCCCATCCTGCTTCTTGCTACAGGACCCTTTGTGGCTGCAGGCTTGCACCCCGAGGGCCTCCTGAAGAGGGGGCTGCCTATGAGCTGGGGTTGAATGCATCGGCAGCAGCATCAGGTTCATCCTCATCCCATGGAGCTGCTTCTCAGCATCAACCTCCCCAAAGCCGTCCGCTGGCCCGGCACCGAGGGACAGGCAGGGCAGAGCCCGTCCCTATATATCCAGGTGGAAGCTGGCAGCTGGAGGCTTCTCTTGGTGCGCTGGCAGCTGTGTGGGTTTGTGGCACATGGAGTCCGTCAGCGGAGGGTAATACTGCCTGTAGCAGAGGTAGGCAAGCACGAAGCCAATGGCTGAGCCAACCAAGACGTCTGTGGGCAAGAGCAGAGGAGAGTGAACATCCCTTCACCCTCACACGCTTCATGGCTGAGCTCTGCAGCAGGAAAACCCCAAACCCCAAGGGGTTTTGATGGCTCCTCAGGTTCAGAGCCCACCACGAGCTCCCCTTGCACTGAGGGTACCCAGTTGTGCCCCTGGGCAGACACTGAGACATTGTGAGACCCCACTGAGACCTGGCGAGCTATAGGGAGCACAGGATGGTTGATCAAACGGAAAGGCATCCCATTCCCGGTGGGAAAGGTGCTGAGGGCTGCGGGGCTTTGGGTTGGGAGAGTGTTTAAAACCCAACTGGGGTTCAGCTCCTGGCAACGTCTTGGAGAAGACCCCGCTTGCAGCACTGTGTGCAGTGATGGTGTCCTCAGCATCGTAAGGACACGGAGCTGGTGGAGCAAGCCCGGAGGAGGCCACGAGGATGCTCAGGGGCTGGAGCAGCTCCCGAATGGAGCCAGGCTGAGAGCATTGGGGCTGGAGAAGAGAAGCTGCGTGGAGACCTCAGGGCAGCTTCCAGTGTGTGAAGGGGGCTGCAAGGATGCTGGAGAGGGACCTGCATCAGGGGCTGGAGCGACGGGACAAGGGGTGATGGGTTCAGACTGAAACAGGGGAAGTTCAGGTTGGAGGTAAAGAAGAAGCTCTTTATGTGAGGGTGCTGAGGCGCTGGCACAGGGTGCCCAGAGAAGTGAATGCCCCATCCCTGGCAGGGCTCAAGGTGACGTGTTCCAGCGTGAGGCATCCCTGCCCACAGCAAGGAGATGGAACCGGATGAGCTTTAAGCTCCTTTCCAACCCACCCCGTTCTGCGCTCTCAGACCCACCTTGCCAGTGGTGTTTGTAGTCGCAGGTGCGGGACACGGCGATGAGGGTGGCGAGGAAGAGCGGGAGGAGGAAGGCGCAGAGCCGCAGGGCTCTGCCTGCCCGGCCCGGCGTGAAGCAGCGCAGCTTCCCCGCTATGTAGAAGGCGGAGAAGGCGAGACCAGCGAAGGCGACTGGAAGAGAAAGGCGCTGCTTCACCCTCTGCCCTGCTGCCACGGAGGGGCTGTCCTGCCCATGGGGAGCATCGGCTTGTGAGGGATGGAGACGCAGAGGCTGGTCCTTGGTGCGCATCCCTCATGCCAGGGGTCACAGGCAGCTTCCTATGAAGGTTTTCACCCCGTTGCTTTGCAGAGGGAAAGCTGAGCCCCCCCCCAAAACGTACCCAAAGCCATAGGGTGCATAAAGCAAAGCCGAGCTGCCCCCTCCCACGGGCTCCCTCCCGGCCATTGGAATGCTCACAGGAAGCGTGCCCGCTGGGGAAGCTCTTGCGCCCCTCGGTCACTGTGCTGGCGTCACCCGTGCACACCAGCTCCACGTTGGCTCGTCCATCCGGGAAGCAGCGATAGAAGAAGTCCGGCCGTGGCCTAGGGCAGAGCAGCAGAGCACAGCTCATGGGTGCTCAGGACACCCCTGAGCCCTCCGAGCATCACATCCGAACGGGGTCACTCAGGCAGCCGAGGTGGGGAGATGAAACCATGCCACCCGCTCCCTGTATCAAGGAGCCCATCCGTACGATGCCCGCATCCCCACCAGTATCTGCTCTAATGTTTAATGGTCTTTCCAGCCAGACAGACCCCATTCTATCCACACAGAGCGTGTCCAGCTCCAGCTTCTGGCCCTTGCTGCTCCTATTGCAGCTCTGCCCCGGCCCAGACCCGCGTCCCCTCCCCGCACGGTGCAAGGAGGAAGGAGCCGGTTTCTCACCTCCCCACCACGAGCTTCAGGGCATTCGTAAGAACCCCATTGAGGGCAAGAGCGAGGCTGGCAGCTGGGAGAGAGCAGAGAGATCACATCAGCACCGTCCCCGTGTTTGAGGCACGACCGCAGAGCAGCTTCCAGGGCCTGAAGGGGGCTATAAGGATGCCGGGGACGGGCTCTTCATCAGGGGCTGGATAGGACAAGGGGTGATGGGTTCAGACTGGAGCAGGGGGAGTTCAGGCTGGAGATAAGGAAATTCTTTACTGTGAGGGTGCTGAGGCGCTGGCACAGGGTGCCCAGAGAATTGAATGCCCCATCCCTGGCACTACAGAGCCTTGGGTGACACGGTCAAGTGTGAGGCATCCCTGCCCCTGGCACGGGGTTGGAACTGGATGCTCTTCAGCTCCTTTCCAACCCGCCCCAGTCCATGGTTCTATGCTGAGGCACCCTCAGTGCTGAAGCTTCAGGCGGGTTTGGTACCCCCGGCACAGCACGGCAGCGCTGCGGCGGGGTAAGGAGCAGCTCACCAAGGCAGGCTTCCCGTGTGTCCTCCCGGTCGGCACCCAGGAAGAGCCTTGCCAGGAGGATGAGCAGCAACGGGGACAGGAAGGCGATGAGCTGCTGGGAGGAGACGGCTGTCAGTGTGCGTGCGAGCAGCGCCAGCCCTCCCGTTAGGACACAACGGCAAAGGCAGGCAGCGTCCTGCCCTCTCCCAGCGCTGCACGGCCGTCAGGACACAAACCCAGCTCTGCGGCTGCAGCACCCGCACTGCTCCGTCGGCGAAAAGCACGGGAGATGCTGATGCAGGGAAACCCAGTTTGCAGCCAGCATCCCACCCCCGGCGCCTGAAAGAGCTGCGGGTATCGACAATAACAGGTCTTTAGGCAGAGGGGAGACTGAGATGAGCTCTTGGGTACCCTGCGAGGGTGATGGGACACCGGGATGGGTTGAACGGAGAGGCTGTGGCTGCTCCATCCCTCGCAGTGCTCAAGGCCAGGCTGGAGCACCCCGCTCTGTCCCATGGGGCTGGATGAGCTTTAAGGTCCCTTTAACCCCAACCAGGCCGTGCCTCTATGAGGATGCCCCGAGCAAGCCCGCAGGAAGGGGCGGAACTCACGGCCATGGGCAGCGCAGGCACTCGATCCGCCTCCGTGTAGGGGTTCCGATAGAGCCACATCTCCTCGGGCTGCACCAGGCGCTGGAAGGGCGGCAGGAACTCCATGGTGCTGCGGGGGGGAGGCAACGGGAGCGGGGCTCAGGCTGCGGGGCCGGGGCTCGGGCAGGGTCCGCGCCGAGCCCCGCTCTCACTCACACGAACGCTGCCAGCAGCAGGGCCCGCACCGCGGCCTCGGCCGCCAGCTCCGCACCGCCGCCCGCCCGCCGCATGGCCCCAGCGCCGGCCCCGCACCGCCCTGCCCGGGGCGGAGCCCGCAACGGCCCTGCCTGGCGCAGAGGCGGGGAGGCCGCTTGGCCCGTTGGGGAGAGCGGGGCCCGCAGGGACCAAGGGGGAGCCCCGAGGGGAGCGGATCCCATAGGGACCGAGGGGGAGCCCCGAGGGGAGCGGATCCCATAGGGATCGAGGGGGAGCCCCGAGGGGAGCGGATCCCATAGGGACCAAGGGGGAGCCCCGAGGGGGGTGGATCCCATAGGAAGCAAGGGGGAGCCCCGAGGGGAAGCCCCGAGGGGAGCGGATCCCATAGGAACAGAGCAAGGAGCCCCGAGGGGAGCGGATCCCATAGGAAGCAAGGGGGAGCCCCGAGGGGAGCAGATCCCATAGGGACCAAGCAGGAGCCCCGAGGGGAGCAGATCCCATAGGAAGCAAGGGGGAGCCCCGAGGGGAGCGGATCCCATAGGAAGCAAAGGGGAGCCCCGAGGGGAGCGCATCCCATAGGAAGCAAGGGGGAGCCCCGAGGGGAGCGCATCCCATAGGAACCACACCGGGAGCTCCCTCAGGAGCAGGGTGAACCCCTGTTCTTCCCCCCCCCCCCCCCTTAAGACAAGAGGGAGGTAAAAGCCTTTTTGGTCGTTGGAACATTCAGAACGATTTATTGAAGTCAACCTCAAGCAAAAGTTCAGATCAGTGGAATGTCATTTAAAAACCTTCCCAAAATGAATCCTCACGGAAGCAAAAAAACCACATCCGAATTCCAAAGGAGTTGTAAAATAAAAAAAGGCAACATCTCCGGAAATAGAATGTACAAAAATTATATGGTTCCTACCATCACACACATTCAAGTAAGAAGCTAGAATATTACAGGCAAGTCTAGGTACGCTATAACTAGGTGACGGTCAGCTACCTATGTACAGGGTTAACCAAGCTTTACAGGTTTCACACTATGCAGAACATAGGCCGGACAACAAAACCCCCCAATATCGGCTATCTCAAAGTCTATGCGGCAACATCAAGTCATAATACAGTTAATGCCCCAATGGAACATGGCCAGGGAAAGTGAACACTACCCCCTTAGTGTCAAAGAGCTTCTAGGAGACTCCCAAGGACTCTTTAGGATACCGGCTTCAGTGACTATGGATGCTTTTGCTATGAGGGATTTGCCTTAACAGAACATCTCACAGGACCTACAAGGTTTGGTACAGATAAAGGCTATGGAGAGAACGACTCTACAAAGGGCATCCTTGGAGCACATGGGGATGGAAACGGGATCTGCACGTACCTGCCTTGTGCAAACGGGCTCGGATCCCAACGGCAGCCCCGCGCTCAACAGCCCCTTGGATAGAGAAGGACACCGGGAATGAGACAAGATGGGGAATGGTTCCCTATAGCCTGTTGGGAACAGCAGAGGCGGTGAAGGAGCGAATGGCTTTGGCAAAGTCAAACGTGATTTCCCTTCTGGAGGTCACACGAAGCACGCAGGGTCTGCTGTGCAGAGCACAGAGGCTCCGCATCCCTCTCCCCACAGCACAGCCCCGCACGGGGTAATAAAACCCAGAGCTCGACGCTCAGGAATAGAATGTTAACAGGAAACACCTCATTTCGTGAGGGCATTTTTACCTTGTCCTTTAAACTCGGACCGTTGCAACCCCATCCAAAGCGGAGCAGGGTACTGCGAGCGCAAAGGGGCTTTGGCTACGCAAAGGGAGGGCAAAGCCAAGGGAAACCCGAAAGCTGAACTGCATCACCCCGCGGTGCCGCATCTCGAGCCTGGAAACCACCCCCTTGCCATGTGCCATGGATTCAGTGTCCAGCGGGGAGCAGGGAGGGAGTTGAGGGAAGGCAAAAGACGTTTTTCAATGGAGGATACATAAAAGAATGCATAAATAAACCCAACCAACCAAAGCTGGGGAAGGAACCGCAGAGCTTCAAGTACATTAAACCCTGAATTCAATGAGGCAGAGGTTTCAATGTTAAAGTGACTACTTCGTACCAGCGCTGGACACCCCCCTCCCCACCCAACCCACAGAGTTCCGTCAAGATTCAATATATACAGATGGGATGCTGTTCAGTACGTCTAGGAATTGGGTCTTTCCCATTCTATCCTGAAATGAAAGATACAAAGAAGGGTTTTCTTCCGAAGAAAGGCCAAAATCCAACATTCCAGCCCTACTACTCCATTCCAAAAGGTATCTCCAAGACCAGGGTGGTGACCAGAGAAGGGAATTCCACCCCCCCCCCCCAATTGCCTTTAGCTTTATCCTTCCTGAGCTGCAAATGCCTTCGACAGTCTATGGAGAGGACAAGTCTACATAAATGACCTGAAAGCTACAACTAAATGCTTGCCCCACGGATGCAGGGAGTCAACCAGCGTTTGGCCATGGTCTGTGCTAAGGTGCAACCTAGAGTAAAAGCCCCAGTAAACACCACAATCCTGTTCACTTCACACAGCAGCTTGGAGGCTGCACCGAAAGGGAGCACACAGGTGATGGAGAGGGAGCCAGAGCATGGTGCTCCCTTGGGAATGGGAGACAAAGGGAAAAGCGTGGCAGTGCATTGGGGTGAAGGAAGAACTGGGCCTCCAACAGCAGGTTCAAGCTCTCAACCAAAATCACAGCAGGCCAGTGGGTTTCTTCCAGGCATCAGCATGAAACAACCAGATTACCACCCAGTATCACTCATCCCAGTTGAGGATACAGCTCCCCTTTGATGAGCATCCATTAAACCTCTTCCTTATGAAGGAATGCCGTCATCACTATTCAGTTTGCTGAGATGGCGTTAAAAGGTGTGTTTGCACATTGTGTTTGGCAAATAGAACAACCCTACAGTTAAGAAGATGCTTCAATGAGGCATTTTCTTATCTCAGAACATTAAAGATTCACCTGCTCTCCAGGAGCATGAAATCCAGTTCAGACTCTTTGCTCACCAGCTTATAAACCAATCTCCTGTTGCTCCAGGTTTTGGCTATCCTTAATCTTAGCTTTTTGGTGGAAAAAAGAAGCACCTGTAAGAAGATTGAGACCAAAATGAAGCAAGACCTCGAGTGCATGGCACAGGAGCAGCAGCACCCCTCAGTTCACAGCATTTGACATGGTTTTAAGCCTTCTGTGAACCTCTGCGCGGCCTGCGAGGTGAAGGATGGTCCATAGCTCTCATCCTTCCACTCCCCACCATGTGGAGTGCTCATGAGCGGGGTCCTGGTGCCCTCACACCATTGACACAGTGAAAACTGCACTCACCCCATAGCCACGCTCTGGATTCCCAAGAGAACATCATCTGAACATGATCAAGCCTAATAAATAAGCTGAAGTAAACACATTGGCCCTTACTGCAGCAAGAGCTATGCCTGGCACTGCTGAAAAGGGCAAACAGCCCCAGTAAGGGCCTAAAAAGAGACATTTATCACCGGAAATGGGAAGAAAAAGAAAAACCTTTTCTGCAAAGGGCTTTTTGTTGTGTAAAAAGTACCAAAATAGAGCACTGCTTTCAAGCAACATTAGTGTTTCGGACGTCCTCTGTAGCACGGACCACAAGATGAAGTGCTTTGCAGAGCCCAGGAGCCTCTGTACCATAACTGATCCCCCTCCCTCCAGGTACACCCCAAGCACCCATGGGTGCTCAGGAGATGAGCTGCTGGCTCAGTAAATGGCACTGTAGTGTATTCTGTCATTGCTAATTGCACGCAGATTCCAACCCCTAATCTGAGAGCTAAGACACCACCAGCCAGAGGCAAGACACCTTCTACCACCTCCCATCTACTTCTGCCTTTGATTGGCTTAACTGAGAAGTCACCACGTTTCTGGAGGTTTCCTAAAGATACAGCTCTTAACCCAAAGGCTTCAATCAGCCAGATGCCAGCAACACTTGATACGAATTCCTTATCTTCAATACCTTATTCTCAAGTACACACGTCAGAAGCGTGCTCTAACTGTACCAGGGCAGGGGGGACACACAGTGCTTGGGTGAAGGGTGCGCCGAAGGGGAAAGCAGTCCTCCGGGCTCCTTGCACAAGAAAAAAGAAGGGAATAGGTTCTTAAAGGAACCTACTCCTGGAGCAGCCCCTTCAAAAGCCTCTCTAGCAGAGGAAACCCAAGGGAGAGCTGTTCCAGGAGGCTCAAGTTGGCTGCTGTGAACACAGCCCGTGACCCAGGCGGAAAATACCCTGTTCATTGAAGTGCTGAGATTTTCCTTAGCTCCAGTAACAAAGATGAAAGCCAGAAGCTCTCTCAGCAAAAATAATACCTAAGTATTCCATCAGAGCAACCACACACATGGGTCCGATTCCTTCCATGCTCAAATCTCCTTGGATTTGAAGCTCATGGGAGCCTGGGAAGGCAGCAGGAAGGAATCACGCGAACGCAACTGCAGGGAAACAAGCACAGACTTGGCAGGTGACAAACACCTACGCAGAGAGCAGGGATTTGTCCTCCTCCCTCTACAGAAGTCAATGGCAGTGCTCCCATGGGCAGGATGAAGACTTCAGTTCCCAGTGTGCTTGCAGGCTGAGGCTCTCCCGACTAGGAAGGTTTTCCACGTTAGGCAGGAGAACAGAATGCCCATTGTGCCATTAAGCTCTTTCTGCATCTCCACCTGCCTGCAAGCACCCACAGCTCCGGCAGGGAAGTGCAATTCCTGCCCTCCTTCGCCAGTGCCAGATCCAGCATTATGAGCACTTCCAAGAAGTCACCCACCTCGTTCCTCATTGGAAAAGCTTGACAATAACATTCAGGTTAACGTGAATATAACCTACCTTCTCCAAATGCCTTATATAGCAGTAAACACTGGGATAGAGGCATTTCAGGGTCACCTGGTTTGAACCCCACATCTGCCCGTGTGGCACCTCAGCATTACAGAGTGGGGAGGCTTTGTCCTTGCCGTAAACTACACACAGAAGTGACCTTGGCTTTGCTGCTTTGTTTCTAAAGCCACGAAGCCTGAGCAAAGCCAGATCTTCCAAAACCCTTTAGAAATTAAATAAATAAATATGCTGCTATGATTTGCTTTTCTACACTCAAGAGAACAGGTTGGAAACGGAATATTCTTTGCACTGTCAAAAGGTTTCTCCTTTGAAGGCCAAGACGTCTCTGGTTGCCCACAGTTAAAAGCTGCTGTAGCACATTCAAGGGTAAAAGAAAGACCAAACAACAAAACCCAACCACCACCGCCTGCTTCTGCTCGCTCAGAGGAAATGGTCCCCATCCCAGTCCGCGCATGACGATGCCAAAGACTGAACGTGTCCAAGCAGTCTCTTTGAGTTCATCGCCTGCCTGCCCCTCTCTTCTCCCCTTCCCTTGGCTCTTTGTAACCAAATTCACTCCTTGGCTTCTTCAGCGGGGTTCTGTGCTTCCAATTTGCACTTGATCTTGCTCCAGTACTCGGGTGCCACAGGAGACTTGGGGTCGTGCGCGGAGCAGCAGGGGCGGCCGTCCAGCGCCGACGGCACCAGCGCTCCCTGCTCGTGGTCTTTGCAGAAGGAGTGAGGGCAGAACTCGCAGAAGGAAACGGCAGGGTTGCTACAGACGTCGCACTGATGCCACGGACATTCCCACTTTCCTGAGGATGGGAAGGGGAGGGAAGAGAGGCAGACAGGAAGCTGGGATTAGTGCATTTTGAAACTGGAAAAATCAGCTCTTACTGTGGTTGCCACTTCTGCTTCTCATGTCCAACAGACACTGGTGCATCCTTTAGGCCTCACTTGGCTCAAAGCATCAAAATGTGCATAACCAGAGCTCAAAACAAAGAGAGCTCAACCTCCTCTGGCATCAAAACACCAAACGTCCTTGCAAGGGGAGTTGGGTTTGATTTGTGAGCATCTCTTACTGACCTGGACTTGCTCAGATAGGTATCTCCAAACCAAGTTGTTTAATGGAAGCCTGAATGCATTAGTTTTGGAAACTAAGCGAGAAATGGCTAAAAGACAAATAAATTGGGTAAAAATATGTTGGAGCATAAAAGCCCCAGATCCCCAAACCATTCAGACACGTCTTTCTATGACCATATGCTCACTTCTCGGACTGCAGAGGTGCCCTGAGCATAGGAAAAAGGGAAATCAAAAGCTTCTTGCTGCTTCTTCAGCTTCACTTGCAGCAGCTGCTTGGATAATTTAATCCTAGACTAATCTGGCCTTCCAATGATTTTCATCAAAGTCTTTGGAATCAGGAAGATTAAAGAGATAAAGGCTTTTCCCGAGTCCTGCCACGGGATTAAGATGTTGTATTGCTGAATACCCTGGCTACAGAAAACTCTGCCTTAACACGGAGAAATCAAACAGAAGGTACGTGCCATCCTTTAGCAGTAGCCAAATTAAACACATGAGGGAACAGGAAGCATTACAACACCTCTCATGTCAGAACACTGTCACCTGAAAACAAGCAGCACTGCCAAAGCCAATAGGCTGCTTTTAACCTAAATGAATGCTGCATTTCAGCTCTGACACTGCAGGAAGGAAAGCTGAACAGGAAAGCACAGGATTGCTCTTACCAAAAGGGGGTTGAGTCAGGTTAAGGCATAGGAGGTGGTATGCTTTGGGACAGTCCTTTTTGTCACACATGACTAGCTCTCCCCCGTCTCCACACTGGAAGCAGTTGTCTTCATGCATCTGCTTCTGCTCTGTTTTTATTTTCCTCTTCTTCTGCTTTAATTTTGCATTCTTCACCTTCTCTTCGTTTGCTGTTGCAAATGCTGTCTGGCAATTACAAAGATCAGAGCATACAGTCACTTTATAAACCCTTTGCATTACAATTAATCACTTGGGGTTATTATTTGCATGCACTCTGCTTACATTACATCCACCCCAAATAAGAGTTTAAGCTACAGAAGCCAGAAATGCTCATCCACATGTGCCTGAATTAACACAGGTCCTGAATTAACAGTACATGAAGTCCACAACAGCACTACTATGCCTTTAGACACTGTCAAGGGTGGAAAGTATTAGAATCATAGAACCATAGAATAGTTTGGGTTGGAAAGGACCTTAGGATCATCCAGCTCCAACCCACTGCCATGGGCAGGGATGCCTCACATTAGACCGTGTCACCCAAGGCTGGCCTTGAACACTGCCAGGAATGGAGCATTCACCAAGTCTTTGGCCAACCTGAACTAAAGAGTTAAATCAAACAAGAACTTCCCTGCCCTGCTCTCACTGGATCTCTGCATTTGGGAGGAGAAGCTTCAGTTTTCATCCACGTACCTTTGGACGCACCCCGAGGAAACCACTGCAGTTTTCTGCTCCGCAGTGACACTCGGTCCTCCCATTGCCCAGGCAATCCAAGTTGTAATTAAAGGTTAACTCCATCCCTAAAACATGAAGACAAAACAGTTCACCCACAGAGCCACTGAGGAAAGACAAGGCTTGGGAGGAGGCATCCATCAGGTTGAGCCTGCAGATCCAGCAGCAATGTGTTTGGAAGGAAACAATGCATTGAGTTCCTCGACTCCACTACCACACAGAGCCAGGTACAATGGGAGATCAGGTGAAACACTGAGCATGGAAAGGTAACATCACCCCAGACAAATCCTGATGAAAGATCAGTACTGTGCTAAGCGTTTACAGGACAGAGCTAAGACTGTACTTGGCAGCAAAGCCTAGAGTTAGCTTTAACAGCAGCTTTCAGCTTCAAAATCTCCAACTACAGATGCCCAGAACTCAAATATTTGTCTCTACTCCAATGAATGACAAAGTTCCTATAAACGTTGCTGGTGTTACGGAATTTAAGAGGAAAACCACCACAGCCAGTTACAGCCATTAAGACAGAAGTGTAAGTGCAGAACAGTGCATCTTCTTACCTGCAGGAATGTCACAAAGAGCAAAGAGTCCAACTCTAATGTCCCCGTTCACTGTCCACTTCTGTGTTTCACAGTTTGGATTACAACTATGGTTCATAAACCGAGAGTAATTCCCCTTTGGGCCAGCATCTATGATCCGGTCCTTCAGAGCAAAAGACGAAGACACAGTCAAGTACTTACAAAGAAAAAGGTGAAACAACAAGTGATTACTAACGGCCAAGGGAGCAAAAATGCCCAGGGAGGTTGTGAGTGCTCCATCCCTGGCGGTGTTCAAGGCCAGGTTGGATGAAGCCTTGTGTGGGATGGTTTAGTGTGAGGTGTCCCTGCCCATGGCAGGGGATTGGAACTGGATGATCTTGAGGTCCTTTCCAACCCAAACTATTCTATGATTCTAAAAATACGCTTATTTTATGTATTGGTTCCAAGTGGTAAGTTTTCCCTGAAGAGTTAATGAAAGACAGCCTGTGTATTGATGCTACAATGTGAAACAGGCACAACCTGAGATACAGGTTCTCTGTTTCACCTCCTCACCCACTGCATTAAAGGGAAACACTGATGTGTGGATAGGAGGGTAAGAGCAAACATGGAATAACGCTTCTGCCAGCGTTCTGCCCCTAGTTTCAACCATCAACAGCTCATACTGAACAAGGTGTGACATGTACCTTTGTTACAGTTAACATATAGAAGTTGGTCACGCTGTTCTCATGTGCGCGCTTGATGCGCAGTCTGCACTCCTCCTCGTCAATCAGCTCACCGACATATTCATTCACAAACTCACCCTGGAAGGGAAGGAAAAGAAGGTAAGCAGGGGTTTCTCATCTCCTTCCCATCCTAAAGGGAAGCAGCACAGGAAGAAAAGCATTTCCTATAAAAACATGCTGCAATCATCACAAGAAGCACGTAAATTTAACCCTCTCGTAGGCAGATGTGAGCCTAAGCAATAACCCTGCTCAAAATGAGAACAGCAGCATAATAATCCTTCTATCTCACGTTTCTAGAGATTGTAAACTACACTTTAAAGCTAAGGAGATAAATCCTTGTAAAAATGGATAAAAGCAGCACATTCACAGTTTAAATGACTATCCACAAGGCTTTCACCCTGACATGGCACTGTGGGTTATCCTACACGCCGCCTGTGCGTACAGCTCAGTACCACGTTGGTTCTGATGGAAAACAATGAGGATCTCTTTGCCTTTTCTATACGTTCCAGCTCTCCTGGATTTCACCATCTTCAATTCAGGACAAAGTTGCCTTTGTCCTTTGTAATTCTACCTTTTTAATGCTCCTTTTTGTCCTGAGGCCCCATCCCCGTCGATCAGTTTTGATGATTTCAGCATCCGGGTAGAGCCTTTTGGTGAAACACTGGTTCTGGCACCGCTCTCCCGCAGGGCACACTTGGGGATGGCACTCGTACTGCAGCATCCTGTTCAAACACTCCGATTCCAGGCCACAGGGGTTCTCATCCGAGGGCTTGCAGTTACAGCGAGGGATCTCCGACAGGTCAGCCACCTGGATCTGAACCTTCCCTATCACCTTGTTGGACTGTGGAGCAAAGGGGAAAAGGAATCGATGATGAAGGCAATGCACAGAGAACACAGATGTAACTGCTCCGTTGGAAAGGACCTGAAGAATCATCTGGTCCAACCTTTCTAGGCAATGCACGACCTAGACCAGATGTTCCAGGACCCTGACCAGCTGAATCTTAACAGTGTCCAGTGCTAGGGAATCCACTTCTCTAGGGAGATGATTCCAATAGCTGGCTGTCCACTACCCATCACTCAACCATGAACTTAACCAGGGACACACACTGTTCAGAGAAGCCAGCAGTAAGTGATTTAAGCAAAGAACACCAAACCTCATGACTCCAGACAGTAGAGCCTGAGTCTTCCCCCAGTGAAATCACTGCTTGAGGAAATCAGTGCATGCCAAGTTTATCGAGTACATCGCTGGGATTCCTTCCAACTAAAACCATTAAAGGGACAACATCAAGTCCTTTGTGTCCAAAGCTGCTGGCAAAGGGGCAGGGTGAGCAGTTGGCACCCCTGCCAGGGCCATGTTAACAGAGGTTCGTACACGTCAGTAGCTGGGAGGTTTCTAAGACACAAGACAAGCTCACGACCAGCCAGTTTCTACCTCAGGTGACACTGTTCTTCAACCACAAAAGCTTTTTCACAAACACTCTGCCGTTATAAGTCGGAACAAAAGATTACTGAAAGGAAGAGCAAAATGATTTCTTGGAATTTCCTTATGCTGGAATTGTCGCACATAATGCTTCGAATACCTCCAAATATTGATTTAAATACCCAGCTTACCCTGGCACATACTGAAAGAAGGAAAAGAAAGAAGCCAACTCACTTTAATGTGTTTATATGGAGGAGGTTTCCTTGAATTCCTTTCAATTTCTAATGCCTCTTTGCTTTCTCTTTGTGCTTTCAGTTCCTGGAAGCGCTTTGCTGCTTCTTCAAGTGCTGTGCAAGGGAGTTCAAAATAGAAAGCCATTAGCACCAGCAGCTGTTAACCGCATCAGTACATGTATGTATGTTCATTTCTCTTCTTAAAAGCTAGGAACAGAACTCCATAAACAAACCCCAACAAGCTAAGAATGAGTTATTGCAGTACATCATGAATCTAGCACCAGGTACTTTGCAGTACAGCTACCGAACAATGATCCCATGCAGCAGAGCCCCAGCTCCATCTACACATTTCCCAGCCTGGGGAAGAATCGCACTTGCCCACAACGACACACAATGGGTAGGCGCTTAAAGAAACAAGTTCTATCTGCAGTCAAGGGAGCTACAGAACGCTTGCATTGGAGGTGAACACAGAACACTAGTCACAGAATATTCCCATGCAGGTTAAGTGGTGATGGAGACACAAACACGTGGAATTTTTGTCATAAACCACTATAAACTTTGTTTGATTTTACCTTTCTTGAAGGTCTTGTTAATACTAGTTTGCCCCTCAGCAAAGCTTTTATCTCCTTCAACATAAGGGAAAACTCTGCCCTGGTGTACCCAATAGTAGTCATGTGAACCAAAGAAAAATACTGGGAAGTCCCCGATATCATGTTTGAGGCCCTGTATGTTGAGAGGCACAGACCTGGGATTGCAGATCTCTGCTGGCCACCACCTGCAAAGCACAAAGAGAAAGAAGCACTTCAGTTCTGCGAACCGTCTCTGAGAGGTTGGGCTGAGAAGTGTCAAAGCCAGTTTTCCTAAAGGAAGGAATTCCTGCCCCATGCAATCGAGGCTCCGAGCACCATGCATAACACGAGACAAGGTCTTACTCCAGACTTTGGGAAAGCTGGCATCAGGGTGGGTTTCTAAGATCACCCATAAAGTGCTTGTGTTCCTGGGGGTGACTAACAGCCAACACAAGCCACGACATCCTCCTTCTAAAGACAGCCCCTGGTTCTCCACATCACTATTACACTCTATAGAGCAAACATAAGCACAACCAAGTGTCCATCAGTGCCTGGAATAAGAGGGAGAATGTAATGTCAAGCTGACATCAATATCCAACACGAAGCAGATGAATTACTCTATTTCTAGTCGTTGTTTACAAGGACTGAGCTGATGTGAGTCAACTTCCTGGAATTCTATAGCACATTAAAGCCAGCCAAAGCATTAATGACTTGCCTGTAATTCCCAAGCTTGACCCAAACGATCTGCTTGTACCGTAGCTTCTTGCCAGCTTTACAGTCATTGCAATTCCAGCATCCCTCTGGCATTTCTATGTTGAGACACTCGGGGTGAAAGGAAGCTGGGCAGGACTCACAGCACAACAGCTTTCCACCTTTAAACAAAGAAAGCCTGCTTGGTTTATAGAAGTGAGGATTTGCTCCCCTCCCCGACAACTCATTTGGAATCATCTACTCCACATTCCCGTGTGTCCCGCAGGGAAACATGGCAAGAGAAAGGGATCAAGTCCGAAGTAACAATGTTGGTTCAAAAGGACTGGGCAGCGACTGATGGGCGAGTTGTGGCTCTCACCTGCAGCACGGATACACTAAAAAGGCAGCTATTTCTGAAGCCGGCATTCCCAAGGGAAGCACTGCATTTGAGAGCAGCGCCGATGGCTTCCACATATTTGGTGATGGCTCAAGCTTTGCTTTATTTCTTTGGTGATGGCCAAACCAATGGGACTCCCCCCCCCGCCCCCAATTGGTGAAGAGAAACCCTTTTCCAATCAACATTGTTAGGACTGAACCCCAGCCACCAGTCAGTGCGCATCAAACCCCGCAGCCTATAGGTTGAGCAATGCTTTTCTGTACCAAGGGCATTCCAAGAGAACCGTGGTGGCAATTTCCCCCCCAGAAGGGAAGTTTTCCACTAGGAGCAGAGCACGTAACACAGGATGAGACCCCAAAGCTCCTCTGGTGCCCAAAGGCGCAGCGATTCGCATTGACTCCTCCAGTTTGCACTGACTTGGCTGGGTTCTATTTGGGCAGCTGGATTGAAAGTAGAGAGGCCCAGCTCATCTCTAAACTAACAGAGCAGCTCATACAATAACAATACATGACCCATATAGTAATATTTTCTATATGCAAGTGTATTCGATATACATCTTTTTAGAGGGATATAATTTTCCATAACAAGTTTTCACATCCCAGATGGAAAAACCTGGGAGAGACTTGAGAGTACGTCAAGGAATCTTCAATCACAAGCTCCAAAGAAGTGGGAATAGCAACTTCCAAACAGTTACCAGAAAATCTTGGCCACCTATAGACTTCCAGCAGCATCATCGCATCGCTTGGTGCATGTCACAAAAAGCATTCCTTAAACAAACCACTTGCATGAGCAATCCTGTATTTCCTCTGCTAAGAACAAGCAAATCCAAACCCTAGGGATTTTTCCAGAGCTTCCCAAACCCATCAGAGAGAATTGCCGCTTTTAAAAGAGTCTTTTGCAAATGGTTGCTTCAGAGGAAATACAGACCCGGTGTAAATCACTGCAACGTTATATCCGAGATGGGAGAATGCCAAGGGATGCAAAAACCAAACAAAACCAAACACAAGACTTCCAATGCTAAGCAAGAGTAAAACCCCAACACGTTGCTCTCGAGATGCATTAGTGAGATATTGCTCAAGCTAAGCAGAGGGCTCAAAATAATTTGTGTTTTCAGGAATTCCAGGAACTACTGACAGGGATCTGGCAGTGTCCGAAATAACCTAACTGCAGCGCGGGTAATGGGGCGCCAAGTCTGAACATCCTCAGGGAACCCAACTTCTATGGGGAATAAAGTACGACATCTGTTTCATCCAGACAAGAGTTGTGTCCGCAGAGGTGCTCCAGGATGCCTCAGCCTCTCCATGAGGTATCCAAGAGGGACGTGGAGCTGTTGGAGCGAGGCCAGAGGAGGCCATGGGGATGCTGCGAGGGCTGGAGCAGCTCTGCTCTGGAGCCAGGCTGAGAGAGCTGGGCTGGGGCAGCCTGGAGAAGAGAAGGCTCCTGAAGGGGAGACCTTAGAGCAGCTCCAGTGCCTAAAGGGGCTGCAGGAAACCTGGAGAGGGGCTTTGGGATATAAGGGGTATAGGGACAGGACAAGGTCCTTTCCAACCCAAACCATTCCATGATTCTATGATTCACTTCAGGGATCGAGCACCCATCCCGAGGGAGGGGAAGGAGCACCGGTGGTCCCATTCTAGCAGAGGTGGGATGTGAAGCCCAGGGGCAAATGGACACATGCACAGGCAAAACCTCACTAATTCCAACTTGGGCCATCCTCCACCTCCTTCCACCTGAAAACCCCTTTCTGCCCTCAGGCTCTGCACAAGCTACCTGGAAGGTCGGAAACAGAACATCCCCCCCTCTTCTTCCATACCTAAAACCAATTTAAGAAGCTGCTTCGCATCATCCCGGGTAAGCACTGAACTGCCACAACTTCAAGCTCTATTTGCCTCCTGTTCACATTCAGTGTCAATAGCAAGCTGGAGCAGCCTAGGGCAGATAGAAAGGGATTGTCCCTCTCCCAAGGAGAATTTAGTGACAGCAATTATTTTAAGCCCTTTTGGAATCAAAAACGAAATCAAAATCGCCAACAACATGAACACAGGCTCACAATACTCAATGAGTGAAGTTCACTGGAAAGCAATAAGTGGTGCTTGACAAGCAGACATTCCTCGGGTGGAGTTGGGAGAGAAATAATAGGAAAAAGCAAAAGAAAATTAAAGAGAAAGAAACTATTTTGGTTACCTTTCTCACATTTCTTTTTGGAAGCTGACGAAGGAGGAGGAATCATAGGTAATTTCATCAACTCAGCACGATTTGACTCATTCAGTAGGTAGTGGGACTTATAGGCATATGAACTGAACAGGGGGTCTGAATGATCCTGCACTACCAGCCCTATACGAAACAAACAGAAAGAGATGAGTTGCAATGAAACTACCCATGATTCCATAAAGGAGAAAATAAAACCAAGCAAATGAACACCTCTAATGCATATAATGAGGGGATGAACGAAAGAGGAAATGGAGAAAAAGAAAAGGCTGACAGAAAGCTGCCTCGCTAAGGAAGAGGTTTGTGTGTTCCAGAGACTGAATTCAACTGAACTGGGGAAACTCGGGATGAATAAGCTGCTGCTAAGTGGGATTTCAACCCTTCACTTGTGCACTCAGAGACAAGCACAAGAAAAGCACTGACTGTAAAGGTGTGGGATCCACCCTCCCTCCCTAGGGATCAAAGCAAGCTAAGTGGGAGAGCTGAGGGCGATGGACACCGCACCAAAGGTCAGGCTGTTACCTGGGGCTACAAGCTGGGAAAGCAAGAAGCCAAGAACTCACTATCCCACCTATTACAAACCTACCTCTTATTAGCTATGAGAGTGCTTTGCCTTCATAGTTGGTGGAGAAAAATAACAAAGGGAGGCAGTGATGCTGGAAGGCACCAGAGAGGAAAGAAGGGATGAAGTTCTGCCCTACGCCGGCTGTTTGGGAGTGCAGCTCCACCGACGCTGCCCTCTCCTCTGTGGCCGTGTTTCAAATGATGTGCTGCATTTCTGTCTTCCTCCACCAAGAAGAGCTTCTCCTCATCCCTCTGCAGAGCCCTCAGCTACAGACCAGAAGCACCTGGCCAGTAATTCATGGGAAGAGCAGAGGCACTGATTGCCAAAGAAGCAGGAAAGACGAGCTACTGAGCCAAGCCACCGGTTCTTCCCCTTGTGGGATGCACCAGGGCTGGGTGATGTACAGAAGCTTTGGGAATGGGGTGCCTAAAAACTGCTGGAGGGGAGAATGGCATCAGCCTACCTGGAACACGGTCATAGGAGGAGTCCCAAACAAGCCTGACCCACACATGCCATCAGGTGAACTAGGATATGCTCAACGAAGGCTAGCTCAGGAAGGGGAACAAGCAGTCTCAAGATACACCACGTTTCAAGTACCTTGTGATAGGCAAGTTTGTGTACTGTATAGATTCCCTCACTTCAGTAACACTTCAATTTCCTCCAGGTATCAACTAAAGCTAATTAAACCATCATTCTTCCATAGAGATGCCCAAGTGTTTCTAAAGCACTGCACTCCTCATGTCTTTCTGAGCTCCTGCCCTCACACTGACCACATCTGACTAGACAGAACCCAACCAAACCCACAAAGGGGGTTTGCTAAATGTAAACCTCCCCCAGTCTTTCTTGGGCAAAGCACACCGGCTCCTGTGCCCAGCTACATCCAACAGTAATGAACCTCATAGAATGTTCTAGAAGAACAGGTAGGGAGTTGCTATAGAGGATTCAGTGGCAGTGATTTGCCACTTTTCAAGCTCTAGTAACTAAGACTGGGTGAAGACACAGGGCAGGAAATTCCACCTGCTGGGGATCAGAGGTCACTTCTATTGCCAGGAGAAAAGAGATTTGTGTAGTTTCAGCTCCGATGAAGGCAGGCTCAGGGATGAACAGAACCATTGAAGCAACGGCAAATGAAAGAGAGAATGAAGAAGAAAGCATGAACGTTCTTCTGCACTTGAGTTATTCTTCAGAATAAATGCAGGTCTGCATCCTCAGCAAGTGTAAGACTCCTTTACTGTACCTGGGCTTTGGAATTCTGCTCCTACATTCTGATTCCTGACTCAGATATCTTTATCTAACTATATCATCTATCTATATCATCTACCTATATCATCTATCTATATCATCTATCTATATCTATAAGGTGGCCAAACAGCAGGTACTCCATAAAGCTTTTCAATAGGTTCTACTGAAGAGGAGGCACTGATTTTACACCTTTGTGTCACAGAGTAAGCGGCCAAAACTTGGAGCAAAAGTCCCCCAGAAGATTCCCCTTCAGATGTGTCTGTAACAAAGTACTGTGGATGTATAACCTAAGTGGGTTCCTCTTTGGTGTTTGGATCTCAAGCTGGCTTCTGGCATCTCCAGTAGGTGTAATAAAGTACAACCTCAAAGAGATGTATTTAGCTGGTTAGTATCATGCAGTGTATTTTGGTACTACAGCTTCACAGTGCTTTGAAATTGGTAGAAAACACACTACTCATGCTAAGCCCAATGGCAGAAGCCTGCCATTGCTCTGCATTCACACCTTGGTGCTAACACAGCCTCATAACTGAGACCAGCGACACCCGCGTCAGCCGAGACCCCATGACCTACCTGGTGTAGGAGCAGAGCAGCAGGACAAGACATCATCCTCCTGTTCATACTGCCAGGGGCAGACTAAAACCATGCTGGACCTTGCCAAGAGACATTTCTAAGCTGATATTCAAACCAGGCACAGAAAGTCTTCTGTCATAAACCTATCTCTGATCCTGGTACCACACTGACTCCAGACAGTGATTCAGTCTGGGCACTTGTAGGTGTAATAATACCATCAACCAAAGTTAAACACGCACCAGATATAAAGTTACCTGAAACCTAAAACCAAAGGCCATAAAGACACACACACCATCAACTCTGCACGTGTACCTTTATGCAGTGCTGGGGCGATTCCCATTCCCACACATCCTGCTTTGGGGTGAACCCCAGATGTTTGAATAAGCCCACAAAAGGAGGAACACTGAACTGTTTGTCACCATCCTTTCATATATTCAGAGGAGCTTTTCCTCATTCTATAACTTCCTGTTTCTCTCAGCTTATTCAGATATATTTAAAATAATGGCTCCTAAATTACTTGGAAATGAGGAAAGGGGAAGAAAGGAGAGAGGGAGAAAGGGAATTATTCTGGCACCACGTTTTCCTTCCTATCCAAAGATCTCCATGACTATCTGCTCTTGCAAACTCAAGGCACTCTGTCCCATCCTAACCCTCCAAGTGACCGAACACAAGTGAAACCCAGGATCTCCAGGATCCATCTCCTTTCCACTTCCTCATTAGTGACTTTTAAAGCTGCTGAGAAGAACGCAGTCAACAAACCCCTGCAGTACTGTACAGGAGCCATTGCGATTCAAACCTCTCAACCTGCTCCCTGCAGAAGAGTGGTGACTTCAGAGCCATGGAAGTAACAAGTGGGTCAAAAATAAAGAGGAAAAAAAGGGGAAAAGAAAAGTCAAATAAAAAGAGAATTTTGGCATATGGAAAACTCTAGCATGAAACCTGCTCATGCAGCGCTGCGAATGTTCCCCTTTCAGAGTGCTCAAATGTGATGGTAAGTTATAAACTGAGATGATTTTTGTTCTAGTATGAGGAAACCCTACCTTATAGCCTTAATTTAAACAGGTTGAAGTTTGGGAGTGGTAAAAGGACCCCCCTTTTGCCCAACAGACAGTGAGTAACCACACAGCATCCATCCTCAGCATGCAACGGCTGCAACTGGGGGCTTCCCATCCACTCTTTCCTACTGGCAAAACAAGCAGGCTCCCGAGGAGCTCCCACTGCTTCTGACCAGCAAATATCAGCAAGTGAAGGCTTATGAGAAGTGCTGAGCAACAAAGAGACAATCCCAGGCAGCGCTGGAACCCCAGAGCATCCTATGGGAAGGGGGCTTTAGGAAACACATTCTTTTTATCACTAAACTGCCCAAAGTGACCACAAAACTATAAAACAGGGAGGGGAAAGAAAACAAGTGTGCTCACCTCTTGCACAAACGAAACAAAAGCCTACATTTACAGCTGATGAGGAGTGATTCCTTTTGGAATGGTTACTACAGATGAGAATGTGGGATGACACAAACAAGCTTCCTGCAGCAATACAGCCATCTCCTGAGTGATAGGCAATGGGACATCTGAAACATCTCACCATGCGACCTGTTTAATACAGAGAAATGCACCGTGTCACCCTGGAGTCAGGCTATGGCAGAAGACACCAGACAGCTGCAAGGCTGATTTGATTCCACCCAGAAGGACTGGATTAAAAGGAAACATTTACATCTTTAAAAGCTTCACAAAGTTAACTCAACTTTAAAACTCTGTTAAGAAAAAAACACAGGGTTTTAGTCATTCGAGAGCCTGTTTTGAAGTATTTTGGGTTAATTACTACAAGGATCCTTTTTCTCTGGAAAATGAGTTGTTCTAAAAGCCACTCCCAAGCATCTTCTAACAAACAGCATTCCTTGGCCTTGCACTACCGACCCTCCACTTCCATTAAACCCAGCAACAGCAGATGACTTGGGTTGACATCCAGGTCCACTTGCGCCGATTTCCCACCCAGCCAGCCTGAAGTTAAGAAGGAAACCCTCACTCCTCCACTGCATTCCTAAGGGTAAAGACACATCCATCTTTAGTACGATGCGTCTGAGCTTCCTCCTGCTGCTCAAAGCCACTTCTCCTCTCACCTTTGCTTGCTTTATGAATATCCTTATCCATGGAGCAGGCAGTGCAGCAGTGCTGCGGGCAGCGGAAGCCCCGGGACTCAAAGAGAGCCGTGGCAAACTTCCGAACGCAGGCCTCGTGGTAGAACTTGCCACACGTGTTGACTGAGCAGCGCTTCACATCCTTGCCAGGGAGCTTGCAGGAAAAGCACGTGTGTTCTCCTGGGAAGAGAAGGAATAAGGAACAATCCCAACTGTAACGAGCAATTCTTTGTGATACAGATGTTGTGAACAGAGCTACAGTGGTTTGAGCAACACGGGCTCCTTCCCTTCAAATGCTGGAGTTGCCCTAATCCACAGTAAAGATGCAATTGCTAACATAAAGATGCAATTACTAACATAAAGATGCAACTGTTAATATTAAAGTCCCTCATTCTGAGTAAAACTCTTAAGCAGTTCTTTTTCCTTACCAGGTACTTGCCTTTTCTTCTTCCCAGCTGGAAAAGGAGAAGCTGCCCTCAGAGGTTGAAAAAGTAGGATCATAGAACCTTAGAATGGTTTGGGTTGGAAAGGACCTGGAGATCATCCAGTTCCAATCCCCTGCCATGAGTAGGGATGCCTCACACCAGACCGTGTCACCCAACCTGGCCTTGAACACTGCCAGGGATGGAGCATTTACCACTGCCAGCGCCTCAGCACCCTCGCAGTAAAGAACCCACTAGAATAACTCAACCAAACCCCCTCCAAACCCATGGATCTCACCACCTCTGGTATCTCCGACCCGAGAACAGCTCCTTAGCAGAGGGAGCTCCCTCCCCACTTCCCAAACATGGGAAAACACTCACCATTTTTACACTCCGTGCAGATGAACTTCTCCTCAGGCATCGACTTCAGGCCAAGACATTCCATGTGGAACACGCTGCAACACTCGCCTTCGCAGGACACCAGAGCCTCGCCGGAGCTCTCACAGATCTGGAACAAGCAGACAAGCAGCTCAGCAGAGAACAGCAGGTCCCTGCTCTTCCATGTGAGACTACCAGGGCTTAACAAAGAGTAGGAACAGGCTGAAGTCCCTCTGAGCTAAGGTGAGGTGGGAGAACTGCTCTGCACCCCACAAAGATGTGGTCAGATTGGGCTGAAGGCAACGCCAGCACTTGCTGCATCCTGCTCTTGTAGCAGCATGAGCATGGACAGAGCTAGGAGGGACAGAGCAGGAGCCCTCAAGCACCTGAGCAGCAAGAGCAGCTTCTTCCCTTACAAGCGACCAGGAAACTGGTCAGGAGATTCCAGGATTTTCCCCCCAAATACTGGAAAAATTCTCACTCTGTCCCAGCCTGGAAAGACCACAGAGCAGAAAATGGCATCTATTTATGCTACAGGAATGGGCTGGAGAGCACTTTCTAGCTTTTGAGCCTTCTAGCAAGCAGGAGGTCTTATGAAAACTACCCTAAAAGCCTTGATATTTTATCTGAGATACTGAGCTATGAGACATGGTTAAAACAAAGTGGTGTAATTTGAAGTCTTATCAGCTCAAACCAACAGAAAGAGATGACAGAACTTTGGTACATCAGTGCCTTATAGTTCCATCACTTACCTGACAAACAGTGTCCTTTTTGTTTGTCCCAGTCCCTCTCCTGGACAGGCTGGAGTCCACTGACTGCACATCAGAGGCATCAGCATCCGCAGTAGCTGAGGGGCTGTCCGAACGCTTTCCAAAACTACCCTACAGAGAGGAGAAACCCCAGGCACTCAAAAAGACACTTCCCAAGGACAAGCCCATTGTGAAAGAGCATTTAAGTCACCACAGATTAAAAAGATCATTCAATACATCAAGAGATGCAAAAGGTCCCTGAATGTTGCTGAACTTCATGGGAATGACCCAAGCAGCACTGCCTTCTTGGCATTGCTTTTACCTGTACAACCAACCACAAAGGTACTGGGGTCCTACTTTTCCCAGTTTTATGCCATAGACCATCAGCATCCCCAAAGAATCCCAAACCTTCCCAAAAGCAAGCTGAAGCTGTGATCTAACCCCATGCTTTGCCAAAGAAACAGGAACATTTGGAAAGAGAGATTCTATCTTCCTTTCTATCAACACAATGGAGGGGCTTAGAAAGAAAAAGAGCAGGCTTTATATTTCAGTCAATCAGAGACATGAAAGGAGTAGAAAATGGTGCTCATACCTTCAGGAATACACAACCAAAACGCCTGGTAGAGAGACGAAATGAGCAAATCCCTATGAGCAACAACGTGCATTTACCTGTAAGTCATTGAGTCCCCTGGAGTCGGAGTCAGATGTGTCCCTGTAAGCAGAGCTGGTCAGTTCCACGTCGGTTGAGGCTCGACTCCTCTTCTTCAAAGGCTTGCAAGAATCTGAAATCTCGCTGGCACCTTAACACAACACACTGAGATTAGCTTTAATCTGTGTTCTTAAGCTTCATAAAGGAAAAGGAAAGATGAAAGCTTGGATTTGGACTTCATTTGCAGCCTTAATTGTGATACTACTTTGGTTCTTCCTGAAGAGCTAACAACTGAAAACCTCCTTAGACCTTTTGATAAGCTTCTGAACATGCTGACTCAGCAGAGCAACTACTACATTGTCTGTGACAGAGGATAAACCCTTCCTCTTCATTGTTCAGCTTTCAAATACAGCTAAGCAAAGACTTCTTCTTAAGCACTTGAATTATGTGCTCACACCACATTTAACACCATCCTTCCAGCCAGCAACACACAACAAAAAGCAACCCAGCAAACCCTTGCAAGAGGACGCAGTTCAGCATCCATCAGTTCATCACCACAAAGCATTCCAACCTCTGCGCTTCACACAGAGCAAAAACCCACTGCCCGAGTGGGATGGAGCCAGAGGTGTAAATACAGTTTCTTTTCGGCTGTCACTCACCTTTCTGCAATCCTGTCTTCACTGCTGTCAGGGGAACCATTTCAACCTGTTTGAATAGGAAAATCCAGAGTTAAAACCAGAGGAATTTTTCTCCCTAGTATTAAAAAGAAAACATTGCAGTTTAAGCGATTAGCATCTCTGAACTCAGGTGCAGGCTGCCATCCCCTTCCCACTGGGAGCCTTCTTGTCCCGTTGGCTTTAATCCTAGCTGTCTACGCTGAGTGCTGGGAGACAAGGCAGAGACACGGTCACTAGCAAGGGCCTTTCCAGTCACTGCCTTGGGGCATGAAGATGATCGGAAAGCTTTATCCGTGTCCACGGGGCCGATGGGGCTCCTGTTGGCAGCAAACCCTGATGCTCTGTAGAACCCCAGACCTGTGTGAGCACAAGTTCCCCTCAATGGGCATTCACTGGGTTAGGGAGGCACTGAATGCATCATCTCGGGGTGCTTCCAGCAAGCCTGCACGCTCCGGAGCGGGCTCCTGCCCTGTATAGAGCACTGCAAGGCCCAGCCAAGGTGCAAGGCACTGTGCAGGGCTCTATACAGCTCAATGCCAGCATCCGCTCCGCAGTTTACAACCTCACACAGCACTTGGAGCTCGGAGCCTAGAGCAGAAGGGCCCCTTTCCAAACTGTCCTGCCAATGAACATGGAGCACGGAGAGAATTTGGCGACTGCATCGTCACTACAGAAGAAAGCTGTTGCCTAAAAGCCTGGTTTTAAGGTTAAGAATTAGAGGTTATTGCTTTACAATGGGGTTAACATGGGCAGGGAGGAAGACATTTCGGAAATAGTTAAGGATTATCCTCTACTTTTTTTAAAAAATATTTTATTTTGTTGTACAATAAAAGGTAAAAACATACAATAGAAGGATTTGTATAGGATACATTTCGGAATACAAATATAAAATCTAAACAATCACTTTTATTTCTCCACTGGTCACTGTAACAGTAGCATGAACATTTGGTTTTTTCCCATTACTTGTACTCGTTCCAGTTATAATTTTATACCAAGTTGTTGCAGACTAATTTGGGAATCAGTTGCAAGGAAACTTGACTTTGGGTAACAAATATTGTTGCAGAACTGTGAGAAGTTAGTAAGGTCTTTCTTCTTTCTTTAATATAACTTAATACATTCAAGGTTATGCGCATTACAGTGCATCGGGGTTTAACTTTTAGTCATATACTTTTCCTGAGAAAAGCACTTTAATGGTCATAGTCTTAGTTAGCTGGGGAAGAGGAGCACACCGAGCTAACTGGGACCCATGAAGTTCATATTGTTGGTTCTTCTACCTTTGTTAACTTAAGAAACGCTTACGCACATAAAAACTCATGTGATGGGAGGGAGGCCGAGGCACCCCTCTATGAGGCTCATGGGGCTACGTTGGGCGCCTCATGCCCAACGTTGAAGTTGCTTCCAAGTTTCAGCTAGAAACTGTCTCGAGCTGGAGCATTCTTCTGCTGAACACAGATGGAAACGCTATGGCACCAAAAGAATGTATGGAAAAAAGAGAGGAAAAACTGGGTCCACTTTCAATCTTGGAAGTGAATGAAGTGCAAAACAAAGCGCAAAGGGCAAAGAATAAATTAAAGAGATAAAGATCATTTCCCCCTTTCCCATATAAATCTTTAGCCTGACTGTCCCTTTTTTAAAGGTCTCACTGGTAAAAGTTCTACTATCAAGCAGTTGGATCCCAAATTCCCAGGTTTCAAGCGGAGAGGCCCTTGGAGAAGGAGAATCAACCACGGAAGGAAAAGAACCAACAACTTTGAGCAACGTGTTTAAAACGTGTGTTCTGGTTTAAGAGCAACGTCCATCCACTGAACTTCCCTGCTCATTCCATGCAGAATTGTATGGTAGTTTTGAAAGCAACAACATTTGTCTGTCTGACATCCGGATTAAAGGAATGCCCTGTACATGTGAGATCTACTTAAGGAAAGGAAACGTATATCCCAGGAGATGTGTTTTGCTGATGTCTGCCAACATGAAAGTCTGACTATTCATCTTTTAAGTGAAATCATTCCTAAAAGTCCATTCTCAAAAGTGGTCAGATTAAATCAGTCTAACTTCATTGGAAAAACAAAACCTCAATACAAACCAGCAGCTGAACCGAGAGCAAAAGGAAGGAACCTGGTGGCAATTCCATCAAAGAGAAATTACTGAAACCAAACCACTTTTTGCTCAGAACAGGAATCGCAAAGGAAACATGGCAGGTTCTTAGGAGTCTTGCATCAGTGAGTTCCCATTTCCATAGCCTGACTGATACTGTAAGATGCCAGTAGCAGAGTCACAGCAATGGTATTGGCAAGGGGATTTCATGGAGGATAGTCCAAAACGAAACCCGATGGGGGAAAAATGGAGAAAAATGAAAAGGCACCAATATAAGCCACAACATTTATGAATACAATATATTTTAACTCTCTACATGGAGGAAGCCAACCTGCTCCTTTTTGATCTTCTTCTTTGGCACAACTTCAGTGGATTTCTCAGACTCTGAGCGGGTTCGAATCGATCTTCTCTGTTGCTTCTTTTCTACAGAACCTGAAGAAGGAAAAAGGTCTCCATTACACAATTCCTTGTATTCCCGAGGCACAGCGAGCTGCTCCACACCAACCCAACCGAGAAAGTAACGAAACCAAGACTTGTTCCTCTTTTGAATGCTTTATTTTTACATTCAGTTCCAAGCTGTTTGCCAGCTGGTGCTGTGGCTGCAGACAACACCTTCCGATTCCAGAGACAGGGCGATGAGCTTCCGAGAACAGACACCAGTAACGGGGCGAAACAAAAAGCTGGAATCAGCTAGGGGCAAACAGCACCTCCAGCGCGGTCTTTGCTTTGGCTTATCTGTAACCAAATGGTCCACGTTTGGTGTTGATGGGAAGGTATCACCCCCAACTTCTTGAGCTGAACTGAGCTCCAAAGCGAAGATGCAAACCCCAGCTTCAGCTCTGTGCAACTGCTCCACTGGCTGGCACAAGAACATGAAGCAAGAACCACGCTGTAACATGTGCTATCAAGGAGACCTGAAGGCTCAGCTAAAGACTGAGGGGTGAGGGAAAGCTCAGCGCAAGCAGAAGCAGTGATCATGGTGTGGTATCATCATTAAAGTGCAAACCAAGTCTTTGGAGGTACTACTACAGGAATCAAACTCAGATTAATGCGATAGCTCAAGAGATGGAGTAGGAGATGGAGTAGGAGCTAACTAAGCTTGGTGAAACCAGAAGACCTTTCTATGCTACAGGACCTCCACAAAGGGTGCACAGAGAAACATGGACACCACACGCAGCTCCTGGAACCAAGCACAGGCTCAGAGCTGCACTGATGGAAAACTGGGATCTGAAGATCTACAATGATCAGCTGGGGAGCATGACCTGGGCTTTCAGTTTGGGTGTTTCACCTAAAGAAGACGTGAATGGACAATACTTTGTGTCCTTCCAAACAAAAATGCAAACTCCTAGGGCCGCGAATTAGCTCCCTGTGCTGACAGATACCTGTTAGAGGTTGTAAACCTGTATCTTCTTGTTAGGAGATGCGTGCTCTAGAGAGAGAGGCTTTAAACAGACACTGCAAGAAGCCTTTCAAAAGGACTCCAGGAAAAACCCCATGAAAATTCACCTTGCTCAATGGGATGAGCATTTTTAGGGCCTCAGGAGCATCTTTGTAACTAAGCTTTCCAGCCTACCTAACACTGCACAAGTACAGACACTGAAGCGTGCTGGCAGAGGCCAGGGATCTCACATACGTTGATCACTGAGGTTTCTGGCTTGGAATCTCATTTACGTTCTGTTTGGGAAGGGAGAAGTAAGCAAACAAATGGATAAAGCAGAGCTGACACTTGGCAAAGGTCAAGAGGAAAAGGTTGTGGGGTTTTTTTGTGTATTGCAAGAAGTTTTCCACCTTTTTCTGCTTCCATCCCGTGAGCGTTTGTACATCCTGCAAGATGAGAGAAAACCCCAGTGTTCTACTGCAACCTCAACTTTGCTTTTCCATACCCAAAGTAAAACTAAGCGTGTCTGAGGCTATAACAAGCACGGGATTGCAAGCTCGGTAACAAAGGTGCAGCGGTTAATGGGGATTTCACATGGCCTGGACAACATCTGTGGTTGGAAAACAGAAGTCACTGTAAAGACTGGAGGAACTTGAGAAGCTCTTGGTTTAAGATGACTCAAAACAGTGTCTTTTGAGGAACCTCCATCCCTTCACCAAAGGCACCCGGCTCCTCTTGTGGATGATGAGAGGACACTGCAGACAAACGTCTGCTGGTAGGGAAAAGCTCAATCCCTTTGGAAGCATTCCCATTAGCTATTGCTCAAGATCAAACACTAAAAACACTGGTTTCCTGTTCCAAGCCCAGAAAGCACTCATCCCATTTATCTTTCTCCTTCTTCTCCACCACTGTACTACAAATTAAACTTCAAATAGCTTGTTCCAGGCATTCCCTTTTCAGTCTCAAGCTCCATTATTTGCTTCAGGGTTGGTTCGCTCTCAGACATGACTTGGTGCTTTATGCTGGGCCCCTAACTGCCTTCAGAAGGCAAAGATCATCTTGTTTTGCTGACGGAGTTAGCTGAAGCAGTTTAAAACAGTCACTTTCCTTTACAGAGGCAGGAACTCAAAGTCTAGCAAAGTCCCCATCCCGCTTCGGAGCCATCCTTACTCAACTATGCCACTTCCAGAGTCTCCTCCTTTGATCCCAGCTGCTGTATGTCCCATTTGGTGCCAAAAGCCATCACAACACTCCGTTAACACACAGCCACTACATTGTCTTCTAAACCACCTCGGCAAGGCATCCATCCCCCTAAATAGTTGACCGTGAGTTGCAGACACGAGAAGGTCAAATCCCAGTGAATCCCACCCCAGCGGCATCCCGTGTTTCTGGGATCACCTGGGCTCCCCGTGTGCTGCATCAGCCACGCCTGTCACAACTATTAAACAGAGAGATGTTAATAATCATTATTAACTCCTGAGAAATGCCAGGGTCGCTGTTTGAATCGACATAATAAGAGTGCTCAAGGATGCTGCAGCTCTGCCTACCTGCGGACCCAGAAGTTGTTTCAGGAGAGGACGCGCTCTGCACCGCTGCTTTCTCATTTCTCTGATTCGATGAAGAATTCAGCTTCTCTTGTCCCTTGACACTTATTTCAGGTTTGTTCCCAACTCCCTTGAAAAGAGAAAGAAGAGAAGAGATTTGTCTTAGCCCATTTCTGCACTTGCTGTTGCTCACAGGCACGCTGACCCACTCCTAAGTCTCAGAACGCATATGGGCGTATTCAACCCATACACATGATGGGATCTACCACTGAGCTGCTTCCCTGCACAGCTTCCATCCCTCAATCTCCCCTTCCATACAAGAGAACAAAACAAAGAATCCAGTGACTTTTCTAAACATTACCTTCTCTATAATGCTTAGGATGAAATAAATACCCTCCAGGGAGAGAGGCAGAAGAAGGAGGCAGAGAAACAGTCCTAAACCTTTTCCTTACCCTGACTGTGAGAAGCTGCTGTGCACCTGAAGGAAGCCAGGAGGCAGAACTGATTTAGAAGTCAGTTATACAAAATGTAGTTATTGCTTTTTTCTTAGTACATTATGAACAGTTTTGTTTCCCACAAATCCACTGGTTTAAGGTTTATAGAGGGAATTCCACAGCTTTTGAATGTGTTATGAGCAAAGATGAGACCACCTGTAGGGAGCTGCCACTGGCCAGACCAGCTACTCCCAGCAACGTCTGGATGCACTGGAATAAAGAGTTCATGCACTAAAAGATGCTGTTGTCACATCTGTTGCCAGATGTAACCCCTCCAATGAAAGGAACATGTATAGTGAAAGCTTTGAGGTTTAAGCTCCACAATGAGACAGGTTTGGGGTCATTTACGAACAGAAGAGGAGCTGCTACCCAAAGTACATACCTTAGTGGAATACACAAACTGATCGATGAGCTTTCCATCCCCAGCAGCATTCTGAAGGGCAAAAACCTGTTCAATTTTAACAACTGGAGACATGTTACACTTTTGGAGGTCCAGGTTGTGCATGGTGATGGAAGCTGGTAAGGATTTCCTGGCTGCAGCCGTTTTCCAGGCGATCTTCACTGGAGGAGCCTCCTCTTCCTCCACACTCGACTGCCTCCGCTGGCTTTGCCTCCGCCCCTCAGCGCTCGAAGGCGATGCTGCTGCCCCAGTGGCATGGTCAGGCTGGGTGCTCAGCGCTGGCTTGGGTCGCCGGTTCTTCTTGGTCTCTGATTTAGCAGCAGCAGTCTTTTTGGCTTTTGACAAAGCCTCCTCTGGCTCTTTGTCTATATAAATGAAGGTGTATTGTTCTATCCTTTCTTCCCGAGTCATTTTCAAGGCTTTCTCAGCATGGGCAATACCAATATCCCACTGAGCACGCTCCCTTTGCGGCCTTGGTTTGCGAATCTTAAGGAACAAAGACAAGCAGCTCATTACACTGAAGACTGGGCCACAGACAGCACTTAAAATGCAGTCCTGAGGTTCTCCACACCTCTCAGGTAGCAGATGTAAGTTCGCTCTCCATTTAGAGGGTATAAAGGTAGACAGTGAATCCCCTGCTCAGAGTACCAGCAGACACTCGAGCTGGATCGTTATGATCATCGCAATTAAAAGTGCTTGCCCCAAGTTACAGCTTCACTAAACAACAGGCAGTATTCAAGCCTGTTAGGAGAGACAGAATGAATCCTAATTTATCTACTTCTTAAATCCTCCTTATTTTTCTATGAACACTCTTTTCCTTCCACATCAATATTCTGCTTAGCCTATACACTGACTGCCCCACAGGGGTTTCCCTAACAGACACTGCAGGTAACCCTTTGCACAAAGGATGCTCATTGTACCTTCTGTTTCTCAGAGTGGTTGCTGGCCTGTTTAGCAGCCTCAGCCAGTAACTGCTCGTACTGCTTGTGGCCTTTGTACTCCCGAACCCGCTTCTCATGCACCCACGCCCGCTCCGGCTGGTTGCTGAAGAACTGGACGTGGTATTCCCGGGCACCTGGGAATGAGAAACGCTCATCAGCACTTTTAGTAGCATCATAGAATGAACCAGGTTGGAAAAGAGCTTTAAGCTCATCAAGTCCAACTGCTCCCCACATGGCCACCACTAACCCATGGCACTGAGGCCTCGTCTCCACGGGGTGTGCACACTTGCAGGGCCGGTGCCTGCAGCCCTGCCCTGGGCAGCCTGTTCCAATGCCTGAGCACCCTCTGGGGCAGGAACTGTTCCTCAGCTCCATCTAAACCTGCCCTGGGGCAGCTTGAGGCCGGTTCCTCTTGTCCCATCCCTTGTTCCTTGGGAGCAGAGCCCAGCCCCTCCTGGCTCCATCCTCCTGTCAGGCGCTTGTAGGGAGCGATCAGGTTCCCCCTTGAGCCTTCTCTTCTCCAGACTGAACCCCCCAGCTCCCTCAGCCGTTCCCCATCACACTTGTGCCCTTCGCCAGCTCTGGTGTCCTTCTCTGGCCCTGCTAAAGCACCTCAATGTCTCTCTTGTAATGAGAACTGTTGGCTTATGCCTTCCTCCTCCACATCACTCATGCCTGCAGGTGGAAGCACCTAGCTGAAGTTTAGAAGTAAGATAAGCCTAGATGTAGAACAGTTTAAGATGTGAAGCGTATCTTGCCCACACCGAACACTCTCACACTCATCAGTGTCTCTTCATAAGCACATTGCCTGGTGAAAAACAAGAATACCCGTGTACGAGCCTAGTTTGCACAGGCTCACCAGCAGAGGTAATTCAGTAGATACCAGCTTCAGCCATCTCAATGATATTCAGCTTAGCATGCACACAGCAGAACTTGTCCCACACAGGAGCTCAAGATGTTTTGAATAAAGCAACCACAGACCCCTGCTATGCTGTGCCAAAGATCCTCCTTCCTTACCTCTTGTATTGATTTTGGTATGAACATCAAGCTGCGGATCACACGAAACCATGCAAGGCCACCACGGGTATGTTCCCACCTTGGACCAAACCAGATCGCCAACCTGGAACTTGATGTCATGGGGGCCTTGTGTTGGAAGAGAAGGCAAGAACTGCTGGACCTACAAAGAAAATGCAAGCTTGAAGCCACAGAAGACAACTCAATGCACAAAGACGCATAGGAACATGTACCCTTCCCTCAGGTATCCCTGAGGTTTGATAACCTAACAGCAGGGAACCATTTCTTTGAGGCAGGATTGACAGGAGATAGTCACTGACAAACCAAGACACCCACAGCAATCCCCTGCCACCACCCCATAAAAAGCTTCCTAAGGCGATTAAGAAAGTTGTTTTGGGGATAAAATAAAGCAATAAGCACAGGATGAGAGATGTTTTGATGCAGTCACGATTAATAGGAGGTTCAAAGAGATGGCAACTGATTTATCTGACAAATTAAAGGCCTGTCATCACTCCCAAAATAGAAGTTGGGGAAGTGTTGATGAAGTGGTGATGAGTGGAGGTACTAACCGGGGTCTCCTCCAACACTGCATCTTCTCTTGGTCTTTCTGGCAGCATGCTAAGCCTCTCATTTGGTCTCTAGGAAATGGGTAACAACGAAGAGAAAAAGGGAAACAAACACAAACAAGGTAAGGGGCCAGGAAACCACACAAAGCTCATCACGAAACCAGGCAGAAACAGTAATTCAAGGAGAGAAAGGCATCCATGAAGCCAGCAAACAGGAACGCGATGGCTCCTTATGACCAACCCAAACCAGAGTAGCATCAATCAAAAATGACCTTTCTTCCTACACTGTTCACATTACACCTACACACTGCTGTAACAGGTGATGGAAGAACACACTCAGGGCCAGCAAACCCACCTAGATTAACAGTCAATGTCAAAGAAAGAGACAAGAGCATATGGAGGATACCCCCAGGGCTGCGAGCTCTTTGCAACAGCTACAGTACAAAAATCACATGAAATACACAGCACGAAACCTGTAAAATCCATGGTAAATCACACAGAGTTGACAAATGTTATTTGTGGGATCAAAAGTCAACAACGTAAACCCCACAACCAGGAAAAGGTTGTGGTCAAAGAGGGATCACCATGAGCGGAAGCCAATGCCATCGGTGGAGCAGCAGTGACAGGGAGCGTGGTGACCCACAGCCGAGCAGATAAGAGGTGGGACATGAACTATCTACTGAGCCAGGGAGCTGACTTCTGCTTTATCAATAGTTAAAGGGCTCAAAGAGCAGCCAAAAGAGGAGTCAGACACACGCGGTGAGAAACCACCTACGCTGGGAGTCCCAATTAGGACCAGTCCATTGAAAACAGAGCCCCAGGGTTAGTGGAAGTGGCATGCTTCAGCTCAGAGAAACTAGGAAACACAAGCATCACCTAGAGTAATGATGGTCAGCACCTCATTCAGAGCTGTCTGGAGAGAAAGAGCAGTTAAAAGCAATCATATGAGTGTATCCTGGGCAGAATTCCTTCCTCCCTGGTCCAGCAGGAAGCACAGCAATGACCCCTGCCTTTCTTGCTCTAGTGGAAGCTTCACCCATGCACGCTGCGAGCTTCTGCTCCTCCCAGAACACCATCAGTGAGCTTGTTCTTAAAACAAGTATTCAGAGCTTTAAGTCCATTAATGTCTTCATAACGTTTTCCTTTCAAATCAGCCTTTCAGGTGTGAGCATCCCCACACAGTCAGGGGTTTCCACCGAGATCAATGGCAGAAGGAGGAGACAACTTTACTTGGGAACAGCCATGCTGAGCAGAGAAGGGCAAAACAACCAAAGCTGTCCCTGAAGCTGGGTTTGCTCCCATTGAGATGATCCTAAGTTACAAGTCTCATCTCATGAATACTAAATATGACAAAAGTGTGCGTGCTGAAGGGGAAGTCGTGCACTGGAAAGCCAAAAGGTGGGAGGATGCAACTGAGACGGTGCTGGGTAACTTGCAATGCAAACCACCAGCACAAACTCCTGCTCGTGGTGGTGATCTGCTGTCTGTAACAAAGATCTCACTGCAACACCGCCTTCTGAAAGGGAAATGGAAGCTCCAAGGGGGACAAAAGCAAGACTAAGAGTTCTGGTGAATCCTGCATGGCACATATGAGTAGGAACTTGGAATCTGAGAGACAAGGGTTTAGTTCAGAATCATTTAGGTTGGAAAAGGCCCTTAAGATCAAAAGTCTAACCATTAACCCAGCCCTGCTAAGCCCACCACTAAACCATGTCCCCAAGTGCCACATCTACACGGCTGTTAAACCCTTCCAGGGATGGTGACTCCACCACTGCCCTGGGCAGCCTGTTCTGGTGCTTGACAACCCCTTTGGTGAAGGAATTTTCTCCCCATATCCAGTCTGAACCTCCCCTGGCGCAGCTTGAGGCCGTTTCCTCTAGTCCCATCCCTTGTTACTTGGGAGAAGAGGCTGCAAACAATGGTGTGTGTGCGAAATTAGAGTGCATTCCATTAAAAACACCACGACCACATCAAGTGTATGACCCTGCTGCAAGCAGATCAGAGCCCTGATCCCCATAGGCCAGGATGTGCTCCCACACCGACCAGAAGCAGCAGCTATCGCAGGGTGATACAAGTTCTGTGAGCTGGCCTGGCCTGATATGGAACTTCCCCATTCCTGACACCCCCCTCCACTGGGAAATACAGAATCCAGCATCCCAGATTGGCAGGAATAAGCAAGAGGAAAGGAAGCCCAAGTAATGAAGTGGCTTCTAAAACTGAAAGGGAAAGAATGGCTGAGAGTACCAGGACTTTGCTTCCTGGAATCAGTTAAACCACCACTTACAGACAACACCCCTTGTGCAACCACACTGCAGTAACAGGTATCAAGAGTGAAACCTCCCAGAGTTTACCAAGTCAACCGGTATTTGTTTTGCCTACTGGTTTCTACACATGCTTCAGAGCTATTGGGTTTCATACATAATCATGGCATTTAGAGTATCTTTCAGAAACTCATTCCAAGCTGCAATGCTGAACGCTCCTTCCGGCGAGTAACCCAGCAGCCTGTGTGCTTTGGGCCCAAAGCTCCACCTTCACCACTCCCCAAAGCACAGCAAACACACTAAAACACTAAATAGGATTCAAAACCCATGATACAACCTTTTCTAACATCGATTATTTCATACACAGCCTTTTAACCAAAACTGTCATCCTAGAAATACAGGTTCTGGCAAGCTGAGTATCCGACCATAAAGCCTCATGGTTTTACATAGGTAATACAACCAAGAGTAAGGAGAAACAGTGCCCAAGACGCATTACTCCATCAACAGTACCAGGTATACAGACGGCTGAAACTCTGATTCCACTTACATTTTGCTCCTCTGGTTCTAATTTGGGGATTTTGTGTGACTTGCGCTCTTCCGAGCGGGAAGAGTCATGCTTGCTACTCTTTCTCCTTTTCTCTTTCCTCCCTTCATGTTTCGCCTTAGCATACTCACTCGCTTGTACTTCATTTAAAAGGTCCCCACAGAGAGAGGACTCAAACAATTCCCTGCCGTTCTGGATAGTTTTGGTTATTTTTAGTTTGATCTCTGGTGAGCCAGTCTTCTTTGGAATCACCGCCGCTGGGACCGAAGGTGGTGGTGGTGGTGGTGGTGGAGGCGGCGGCTGCGGAGGAGAAGGTTTCTCCACCGCATCGTGCGGCCGTGCGCTCGAGTGGTCCAGTTGGAAATACTCGGGGGGGCTGAAGTTCCTGACGGTACCAAACCCGTTGGCCGAACCATTGGGGTACTGGGTGTACGTCTGGTATTTGGCTTGAGGCTCGTACATGTTGATGGTCGGGGGGTAGCCGTTGGTGAGGGGGGGGAGCTCCTCTGCTGCGGGTGCAGGGTAAGGGAAGCCCTGCTGCAGAGCGGCCTCGTAGGGCGTCTGCCCACCATCTTCAACAATGTCGCTGCTGCCATCGAAGGCGTCCTCTTGGCGGATGTTGGCTGAGTCAATGAGTTGAGGTGGTTGCTGAATTGTGTTTCCCATGATCCCTTGCATGAAAGAGAAAGAGAAATCCATTGTTCTGCTCCAGCATCCTTAGCTTTCCCTTCTTCTCATAGGGCCTACAGGCGGGAAAAGGGAAAGGAGAAATCGGTGTGAATCACGAGATAATAATTAAGCAAATTGCTGAGATTTAAGACCAATTCCCAACCCTTTCATTTAGCAGCTCCCTGTTATGGATTTACAGAGTACCACTGAATCACAGAACCGTTTGGGTTAGAAAGGACCTTAGGATCATCCACTTCCAACCCCCCTGCCATGGACAGGGATGCCTCACTCTAGATCATGTCATCCAACCTGGCCTTGAACGCTACAAGGGATGGAGCATTCACCACTTCTCTGGGCACCCTGTGCCAGCGCCTCAGCACCCTCACAGTAAAGAACTTCCTTACCTCCAACATGAACTTCCCTCTTTCAGTCTGAACCCATCACCCCTTGTCCCAGCACTACAGTCCCTGATGAAGACTCCCTCTTTAGCATCCTTCTAAGCCCCCTTCACGCATCTCTGCAGAGCAGCTTTTCTAATGACCACTTTCTTCTTTCCCAAGACACCTGAAGAAATGTTCTAAGCACCTCCAAGTGCTTACAGATCTACGAGCCCAAGTGTTACAAAGCCACAATAGCAGGGCCAGAATTCCAGCTACTCCCTGTAGCCCTTCCAGCTTGGTACAGGGAAGCACAAAGCAGGCTTCACCCCTCAAGCGCACAGGAGATACCAAGTTCTCTTGACACCACAGTCACTGCAAACTGGACAAGGCTGAAAACCCACCCAAAGACCACTCGAACAGAAACCTCTTCCCTTCCTCCCCACCTCCTTGCCAAAGCTACAACCGGATGAGCAGCCCTTAGGCCAGCTGGAGCCCAAACGTTAAACCTTTAGGGCTTCAACACTACGTGGATCTGAAGAAAACAGCCTCAGCATCAAACCACCTCCAAACCTGAGGTATGGAATCACTGATTCAGATTACAGCTGAGAAAGCTGTCATACACACACATACACTTGCCATTTTCCATTGCCTATTAAAACATGACAATCAGATGAAATCCAAGTTCCATTTCCAAACCTCAATTACTGGCTCAGCAAAGGCGTTTGCAGTCACCTAAATAATCCCAATGTTCAATATACAAGTGACCTGAACTTCAGGTAAGAACCAATGGTTTGCTTGCAGACAAGGTCAGTTTATCCCTTCCAAAGCAAACACAGCTCGGTGATATTTATCCTGTCCTTGTGTGGGCACGAAGGAGGGTTATTGTGCCCTTCTGGTCGGGGTTTGAAGCGACATTAACACATCCCACAGATACTTCTCATTATAAGAAGCTCCATCTAACCCTGCCCACATTCAATTCTCACCTCATCTCAATGCCTTACCTAATGGTTTTCAAAACACTGAGAGCATTTCCCTTCTCTGGGGCTGCAAAAGGAAACTGAAGTTAGGAGAGCAATGAGGAGCTTCACACTGGGGGTCCCACTGCTGTTTGTGCTCATCTTTACAATCACAGAGGCCCCTTCAGTGCTGGAATTAAGCAACCATGGGAACAACTTCACAGCACAACGGCAAAATTCACGGAGTGCTGTAACCACAAACCCACCCCAGAAGTGATGCTGAAGAGGGGAGGGTGCACGGAGGAGCAGCACCCGGCGCAGGGCTGTGTACCAAGGCCAAAACACAAAACCACCAGCTCCAGGAAGAGGAAGTGGCACTGTTTGTCCTCCTCGCCAACTACTTGTGCTTTAGGTCTGTCAGCCTGAAGAGCAAACAACACATTTCTTACCCTAGCAACAAACTGCACCCTATCGCACTGCTTCTATTGTTCCCGAAAGCAGGTTCAATCTTCTTTTTCTTCTGGGTACTTAAAACCCCCCTATCATGAGAAGCTGCTGCGGTCACCCTGGTACATCCGCTGCTGATGGGCAGAGTCAATGCAGGAAGAGTTTAACAGAGCTTAGGATTACTTTCAACTTCCCAGTTTTGGAAGGCTTTGAACAGGAAATAAAACACGTTCTTTTACCCAAATACAATGAAAGTAAGACCACCCCCTTAGTTTAGCATGAAGCACCAGGATGTTCAATAAGGGATCTGCTGAAGGACATCACACCAGAACTATATGAAAAGCAACAATCAACTTGAAGAAAGAGAAAATCTAAAACAAGAAAACTATAGAGTCAAGAGTAACCCTGCTAATGTCTCATGGTGCTTGGATAATGCTGCTTTATGTCCTCCTGAGGGTGGAAATGCTTTGGGCCCCGCTGGAGGATGCTCATCTGATGTGGGCAAAGAACTTGAGCACACCTTGTTCCTCTCCTTAGAGGCAAGAGCAGACCCTTTCCTGTCACACTGGCAACTTCCAGAGCTTCCACACTTGGGGATATGAACCCAACTGCTTTGTGCTGTGTTCCACAGGGACACCAAGGCCCACTGCAGTGTTCTGTGTTAGGCTACTTGCCTTCCCCCATTCTAATCCCATCTATAAACATCACTGAAGCTGATGATCTACACATTGCTGACTGATTGAACAGAGTGTTTCTGAGCCTCAGCTGTGTTTCTATGGGAAGAACTCCCTTTCACAAGGCTAGAGCACCAAGCTGTGACAATACCTCAGGCTCCTTGTCACGATCATGTTTAAGGGTCTACAGTGAGATGCAGCACTCAACACAGAGAGAAGTTTTTGCCTTTTCCTTCAAGGAATGCTCATGCCAGGGCAGCTTATTTTAACTGAGAAGGGTTGGAATAAGGTATAGCAGCAAACCTGGTGGTTGTTGAGAAGTTCTCTGCTAATACAACTATCCCAGAACGGAATTAAGGAGATCCAGGCATGGCGTTCACAGAACTCTAAAGCTGCAAGCCAGTGTCTGGTGGCTCTTATCTCCTGCCCACAGAGTCCTTGGGTCAAAGTCTGCCCACGCTGCCAGTCCCCAGGTAAGGCTACACCTAAAGCTGCCAACGCACTCCCCTCCACAAGGTCTATGTGTTGCCAGCACGCTTCATTTTGTTACCTGGTGAAGGCTGTGGGTTAACGGCCTTCAAAACCTCTCTTTTTCCATTGGATTTAGGAGTTACCAGCACAAGAAAGGAGTCTGGTTATTGAAGTAACTCCTCTGTGGAGCTCACCTGTGTAACACAGCCTGCGCTTCACACCTACCTCAGTACCTTCCCATCCAGGCTGCAGCACCAGGGGCTATTGCTTCACTGCTACTCTCAGCTCTTAAACCTCAGCTGTGGTGCTCTCCTCCCACAAGAGGTTACATCATCTGGAGCTTCTTCCTTCCCCGCTGTCATCACGGCTCTCACACCCAGAGCTCCCCACCCTCCCCTCCTCTCCATAGCTCTGCAACCCTTTGGTTGTTTCCCAGTTGCTGCCCAGTGAAAAGACAACCCCTGGAGCTACCAAGGGACCAGAACCATCAACCCGGAATGTACAGGAAGCTCAACAGCCAAACCCCAGCAAGGATCACTTTGTATAAGTCATTCCCATGTATAAGTCATCCCCACTGCTGTTGGAACATCAAAGAGGCTCAAGGGAGTTGGGCCTGTCCCTCCTCAGCAAAGGAACACCACCTAAACCCCCAGCTGAAGGTGATTTTCAGCAATACACATTGATCCTGCAAGGAAGTAGTTCAGAATAAGTTCTTCCCATTACAACAGCCATCACTCTATTAAATCACAGCACCAGCCTCCTGCAAGCTGTAGGATTTCGGCTGCAAACATGAGCCACAATATATACAACACTGGAACTCAAGCAACAGCTAAAGAAGTCTATTACTTCAGGTCCATCGGAAACAGACCCTTCAGAGCAGCTGGGAAACACCAGGAAGCCATCAATACCTTCCAAGCCACAACTGCATGTCCTAAGGAGGGGAAAAGAGTTTGTCCTCCAAAACTAGGGAGAGAAACACACCCTGCACATGGCCCTTTCCCTGTAGGATCTTCTGCCCAAGTAGGGAATGAGCCTGTTTACAGACACTGCTTGAGCAAATATATTCATGGGAGAGTCACAATTCCGAGTACCAGAGGGAAAAAGAACTAAGACATAAAAGCAGTACAAGGTAAAGGGAGGTTAACCTGGTAGAGCTCTTCAGCTCACACTAAGTTTGCTTCACTTCCCATCCCATCCCAGCTTCTTCACTTGAGTGTGACTCAAACCACTCAGGACAATGGGAAGGTTTCAAAGAGGTCTGGAACCCTCTGGGTTCACACTGGCACTTCTCTAAAGCCATTTTTAGCAGGAGCATTTTGCAACTTCCCTCCCAGCAAACCAACACCCCCCCCCCCCCCCCCCAGTATTCCTGCTGTGCTGCACTGCACTAAATAACAACTGAGCCCTCAGATCATCAAACAGCTCCGAAGGATGCTGATGCCATCTGACAGAGAGCTGCTCTTCCTCCTAAACAAGGAGCTTTGCGCTCCCACAGCAACACAGGAGGGCTTCCCTACTAAACACACCCCCATGGATCCATCCACTGTGCTCCTGCTCCGGCAGGAAGAGCTCAAAGCAAGGAGAGAAAATCCCTGGAGCTGCCACAACATCAAGGGAGGCACGGCAGGATTTCCACAGAGCCTTTCTGTATTCAAGTCACCCTTTCCTGGTGACACCCCCACACGGGGAGCCCTGCCTGCAGCAGTTGGTTAGCACTTGGGAGAGCCAAGACGATGGCAAACGCATCTGCTGTGCGAACAGGAATTGTCCTACTGGCTCACTGAGCTGAAATAGCACGCGTTTGAGTCAGCCTTATGTGCTCAGTGAACGGTGTCACCGCCTCGTCACCCTCAGCCACACTTCCGATCAACAGGCTTGAAAGCAGGAGTTCCAGGGATGTCTTTACACAATAACAACAACCCCGCTCCTGTCCACACCGAGCTAAAGCAGAGAGATCCAGAGAGCTGTTCACAACACAGAATCCCAGCCCGGTTTGGGTTGGAAGGGACCTTAAAGCTCCTCCAGTTCCAACCCCTGCCATAAGTTTCCACTAGAGCAGCTTGCTCCAAGCCCCTGTGTCCAACCTGGCTTTGAGCACTGCCAGCAGCTTCCCCATTCAACCCACCCCAGTATCCCATCGCCCTCATAGTGAGGAACTTGAGAGCTCATCTCAATCTCCCTTCTATCAGGTTAAAGCCATTCCCCCTTGTCCTGCCCCTCCATCCCTTGTCCAAAGCTCATCTCCAGCTTTCCTGCAGCCCCTTTAGGCATTGGGAGCTGCTCTAAGGTCTCCCTGGAGCCTTCTCCAGCAGAACCAGCCCAGCTCTTCACTGCCTGAGTCACCCCACACCCATTCAGTGCCACTTCCCACGCTGTTTCATTCCATGCACCCCCGTGTCTCACCCATGCTGGTAGCGGGCACCTCAAGCATCACCTCCACGCAGCTCCTCTGCGGAGCTGAGCTGAGAGCTCTGCTGTAGGTGTTTCACCAAGGACAGCTGCTGGGCTGGAACCAAGCTGGCTCGCTCAGGTTTAGAAGTGATGCAATCCGCTCCTGTTGTGTTTCCATGCCTGCTCTTAACACCTGGAACCCGGTGAAACACTTGAGGCTTCCTCATCAGCACTGAGCACAGCCTCACGATGCCTATGGTCACGTCCAAGATCACCTGCAGAGCTGCTTCCTCACCCCTAACAGCCTTCTGTGATGCTCACATTACAGGAGCAGAAATAACAGAATGAGTCTTCCCGATTCCTGCCATCGGGATTTGCAGCCTGCTCTGTCCCACTTTGTCCTGGATGGCCTTAGGAAACCACTCATGGAAAGTCCGCTTTACACACGTTAAGACAATGCCAAGTTTTCCATGGAGTCCTAGAATGGTTTGGGATGGTTTGCAACAGCACAGAGCTTCGTTAGCAGAGGAACCGCAGGCTGGGGATCCCTCCTGGCTTCAAACTGGGTCTCCTGGCAGCCACTGAGGGGGAATCAGAGGCCTCCTGACAAACCTGAAGGTGCACGGTGAGGCCGCCTGCTTCCCTGGGTACCTTCCTAAAGGTGGTTTGCTTCTGTTTAAGGCCAGAAGAAAGAGTCAAGGCTGAAACCTGGGTTTGATAAAGGCGCCTGCATGAAGTTACCCACGGAACGGAACAACTTGGGCAGCAGCAAAGACAATGCTACGGGTTAAATAGGGAAAGCAAAGGGGTTGCTTTGGGGCTCTAAATCATTGGGATTTCGAGTCTCAGAAGCCAGATCTTTAATACCAAACCTTGTAAGAGTCGTGACGTGCTTCCACATCTCAACGCAGTGCAATACCTGCAGCGTATCCCACAGGAATCCCTTCAAGCTCAGGCACAGCCAGCACTCTGAAAGCCTCACAACACTGTTGCATTAACCCAAACCACGCAGTCCTCGATCAGCACCCTCTCCTCCGGGACTCCATGAAGCCCACGCTCACTTTCGGAAGCCAAACCTTCCCAAGCAGTTCATTATTCCCATTGTAACTCTATCAGCCCCAACTTCCTCTGCGCATCTCGACACTAAAGCCACAGGAACAACCACTAAAACCAGGCTACGACTTCTTCCTCAGCCCCGATTTACACCGGCTTTTGGGGCGGTTTGTACACAAGGAGCTCTTATCAGCATCGAAACCCTTAAGCCTTCATTAAAACCGACCCTCCAAAGCAAGCCGCATGGGACACACAACGAAGCCACAGCACCAAAACCACGCCAACCCATGCAAGCGCGCTCCGTTCGGCATCCCAGACACAGCCGAAGGCGAGCCGAGGGGTACGGCGCCGTTCACGCCCCCACACCCCGAACCCCAGGCTCCCCCCCACCTCACCACCACCCCGGACCCCCGTTACCTGCCGCGGGGAGCCGCCGCCTGCGCAACCCCGGCCGGAGGAAGGAAGGGATTGAGGGATGGAGGGAGCGGGTCCCGCTGCCCGGCCCCACGGAGCCTGCGTTCCGCTGCTGCCGGGCCCTTGCCGCGGGGTCGGCTCGGGACAGCCCCGTTCCACCCCCCCCAAGCCCAGTGTGGCCGGTGCCGCCGCAGCGCCGGCAGCAAACATGGCGGCCGCGGCCCCTTTAAGCCCGGTTGGGCCCCCGCCGCCCGCTGCCCCTCACCTTCAGCGTGTTCCATTCTAACTGCCCCCGCCGCGTCCACCCAGCCCAGCGGAGACAAAGACCGGCGGCGGCGGCGGTGGTGGTGGTGGTAGCGGGCGGGCCTCCCGCCTCCTCCCGCTGCAGCAGCAGCAGCAGGCCGCGATGGAGCCCCGGCCTCGATTTCCGCGCCCCCGCCGCTGGCAACCGAGCTCCGCCCCGGGAGGCCGCCCGCTCCCCCCACCACCACCGCCCGCTCCCGGCCGCTGCGGCCAAGGGGAGGCGCTCGGCGGAGGCGCGGGCGGGCGCGGGCGACCGCTGGCGGCGGGGGAAGGCGGCGCTCGGTGCGCTCGGCCCGGTCCCGGCCCCGCTTGCGCGCCCTCCGCCTCCGCCCCCCCCCCCCCCACCGCCGCCGCGCACGACGTAAGCGACGCCACCGCCCCTCGCATCCTATTGGATACCCGGGCGGTGCCGGCCGCAAGGCATTCTGGGGGTTGTAGTCCGGAGGGGTGAGCTCGGCACTGTCCGGTCGTGGTCCGTATCCCGACGCGCTCCCGGCCCTCAAGCCGCCGGTGAGGCCTGGGGAGCACCGACCCCGGCCGAGGGACGCGGGGAGGGAAGCGCCGTCGCTGGGTGGCAAAGGAGGCATCAGGGATGTTCGTGGTTCGTTCCCCTCCTTCACGGCCCTCCCGGCTTTATTTAGCCCAGGGAAACACAAGCGAAGCGCACGGAGTGAATGTGCCCTGCAGCGGAAACAGCACGGGGGGGACAAGGGAAGGGAAGCAAGGAAAGGGGAAGAGGGTGGGAAGTAAACGCGATGTGGAGATGACACTCTGATTGATGACACTCTGATTGATGGACAGTCAACCAGGAAGGCTGGGATGAGACCTGACACGGAAGAGGAAGCTGAGTGATGATCTCATGGCCCCCGATGTGGGAATTGCTGCGTGAAAGGGGGTTGAAAGGCGACTCTCTTTCAACACAATCAGAGGTGGGCTGGGAAAGGCATCCCCTCTCCCTTCTGTGCGTTCTAAATGTGTGGAATTAAACGTTAAGGGTCACTGCGTCCGGTTCTGGTGTCCCCAGCGTAAGGATGTGGGGCTGTTGGAGCACATCCAGTGAAGGGCATGAGGATGATGAGAGCAGCTCTGCTCTGGAGCCAGGCTGGGTCAGCCTGAACAAGAGAAGGCTCCTTAAGGGCAGACCTCAGAGCAGCTCCAGTGCCTGAAGGGGCTGCAGGAAACCTGGAGAGGGGCTTTGGACAAGGGTCTGTAGGGACAGGACAAGGGGAATGGGTTTACCCTGCCCGAGGGGAGGCTGAGATGGGCTCTTTAAGCAGTGCTGCCCTGTGAGGGTGCTGGGGCACTGGGATGGGTTGAACGCAGAGGCTGTGGCTGCCTCCATCCCTGGCAGCGCCTGGACCACCTCGCTCTAGTACCACCTCGGGTCAAGCCCCGCCTCCTCCCCGCTCCTATTGGGTGTCCTCCGCGGCAGGGCCGCAATCCCGCCTTCTGATTGGCTCCCTCCGGGCGGGCCGTGCCGGCGCTCCGTGGCGTGACAGCGATGCAGCCATAGAGCGGCGCTGGCCGTGCGGGAGCCGTCGGTGGGGCCCGCACCGGGAGCTGCGGCCCCGAGGGGGATGAGGGTGCCTCCGGTGCCCGAGCCCGTCCGCCATGGCCGCAGGGGGATGGAGCCTGCTCCGCGCCGCCGCCAGGCACGGGTAAGGAGCCGGTGGGGTTTCCAAGCGCTCTGTGCTCCAGGGATGGGGATAGGGATGGGGTGAGCGCACCTCGGGGGGTCCCGGGCACCGCAACGCTTTGCTTTAGCCGTTTATATGCGGTTACTGGCGCTGTGCGGTAGCATCGGTGCGTTAACGCGCTGCAGAGATGCGTTGCCAACGATTCCTGGGCTAAAGATGGGAAATGCAACGTTTGGTTTACCAAAAACATAGGGATTCCGGTGGGTGGGGTCTTCTCCCATTGATAAAGGAGATGGAGTTTGTCCGTGCCGTCCAAGTGATGCCGCTGGGGCAGGAGATGTGATCTCTGTTCTGAATGCATGGTTTGGGTTTAAAACCGGTGAATTTGGAGCAGTGCAGTTCTTGGAAGGGGTTTCCTTCAGTGTGAAGTCCTGAGTTGTTCTCCACCAAAAGAGCTGTCAGCACCCGATGAATCATAGAGCACTGCTGTGATTCTCAGTACTTTGCTCTCAGACCCCTTCAACCCAAAGCAGTCTGTGGCTATGAATTTGGCACTAAGGCCATTAACGTGTGTCTGAACCCTGGGTACCACGGCCGCTCTGCTCTGACTTGCTGAAACCTTTCCAGTTTCAGAGGCTCCCATCTCCTCGCGCACTCCAGTTCTCCGCACTCCCCAGCAGTTGCTTTTGCCCAAGCAGTGGATCCTGGTTTAAGCTGGACCTGTGTAAGAGACTCTGAGAACCATCCGTGCCGTGCTCCCGTGGGCACCATCCTGCTCCATCCACTGGCTGCATCCCTGCGGGCATTCCACACCTCCACCCGCTCACACCAGGTAGAGCCCACATCCCACAGCGATGTGACCCCTAAGGCTCATCCTGACACAGCTCCAGACCCAGAGAGGCCGAAGGGGACAAGGTCTTTACGCCAAAGAGTTGTGGAGGAACTGAAGCATTATTACAATGGATTCCACTTGCTTTGGATCGACACGAAGGTGGCTGCCAGGATGGTGTGGCGGCTGCTTCATGGCCAGGTCCTCACTAGGAGGGAGAGAAGAAGGGTAAGTGCTACCCGGCTGAAATGATGCTGTAAGAGGCTTGCAGTGATGGAGAGAGGCTCTTCATTAGGGACGGTAGTGATAGGACAAGGGGTGATGGCTTCAGACTGAAACAGGGGAGGTTCAGGCTGGAGATAGGGAAGAAGCTTTTTCTGTGAGGGTGCTGAGGAGCTGGCACAGTGGTAAATGCTCCATCCCTTGTAGTGTTCAAGGCCACATTGGGTGACGTGGTCTAGTGTGAGGCATCCCTGCCTATGGCAAGGGGTTGGAACTGGATGATCTTCAGGTCCTTTCCAGCCCAAACTGAATGGTTCTATGAAAGGAGCTCCTGAATATAGAATCATAGAACCATAGAACAGTTCGGGTTCGAAAGGACCTCAAGACCATCCAGTTCCAACCCCCCTGCCATGGGCACGGACACAACCCGCTTGGTTTCCACTCTCCTTTGGAACCCATTTGTGTGCCTGGTTGAGTGGTGATTTCTGCTGTGTCTTCTCTACAGCTGCTGAGAACTTGTGCAGATCTCTTCCGCCTGGTTCCCTTCCTGGTGTTTGTCATTGTCCCCTTCATGGAGTTCCTGTTGCCTGTGTTCTTGAAGCTCTTCCCTGAAATGCTGCCCTCGACGTTCGAGACGGAATCAAAGAAGGTTTGTATCCTTCCTGAGGGCTTCTCCAGCTCATCAGAGCATCCCTACAGCTGCACACAAGAGCTCTTGTTTCCTGCCTGCTGCTGTGGGTGAGGAACAGCCTCATGCCCACATCGAGGACCCAGCTTGCTCCTATGCAGAGCACCCGGATCTGGTGGCTGTGCTGTAAGGAGCGATCAGCAGCAAAGCACACAGCAAGTCAGTTGCCTGCATTAACCCAAGCCTGTTTGCTTCCAGCCCTGGAGTCCTATCCCATCTCTTTCCCGCAATCCCCTCCTGATTTTTAAGTAGAATTCCTAATTTCTGTTTCGTTTCCTAAATGAAGGAAGAGAAGCAGAAGAAGAGGTTGAATGCGAAGCTGGAGTTAGCCAAGTTCCTGCAGGAAACCATTGCAGAGATGGCCAAAAGGAACAAAGTGGAATCAGCACAAGGAAAACAATTCTCCTCTTATGTGCACCAGGTAAAATGGGCTTGGGGTGGGGAGGAACAGCACCAGTCTTTGCACCAGCTTTAGTGCTGCTGTTCTGGGCAGAGAATGTGGGGTTTGTACTAAGATTGCAGAGCAGCACAGAGCTGTCTGTCTGGGGTTACCATTAACTGGATGCCCTCCTGCTGCTGATGCCCTGCTGGCTGTAGCTCCTGACCCCACCACTCAGAGCTGTCCGTATGGACAAGCATTCCCATCCTGGAGCATCCTTCAAGTGGCCACTCAGTGCTGTTTCCCTTTGGCCTTTTAACAATAGGGTTTGGTTTCCATCCAGAGGCTGAAAACCCAGTGTGAGACACAGGAAGGGCCGCTTCCTGAGAGGGGGAAGAGGATCCTTCCCAAGCTGGGGTTCTCTTTGGCCCTAATGCCTTTTGCTTTGTTTAGATCCGTCGCAGCGGCCACCAGCCCAGCACCCGGGACATCGTGCGCTTCTCCAAGCTCTTTGAGGACGAGCTCACCCTGGAGCACTTGGAACGGCCTCAGCTGGTGGCTCTTTGCAAGCTGCTGGAGCTGCAGCCCATTGGCACCAACAACCTGCTCCGCTTTCAGCTCCTGCTCAGGCTCCGAACCATCAAGGCAGACGATGAGGTGAGCTTGAAGCAGCAAGCTGAGGCTCTGCCCTCTGAATCACTGCTGCTTTCCGGTTCTGGAATAGACATGGCATGGAAACACCGTGAACCAAGTGAATTCAGGATGAGTTTATGTTAGTTTATAGAGTGGCTGCATTCCTTTAGGCTGGAGAAGGCCAAGGGAGAACGTGCCTAATGGGGTTGCTTAGCACGTGGAACCAGACTTGGAGGGGCACAGGAGGAGAACAGGTAAAGGTCATCAGTTGCAGCAAGGGAAATTCCATCTTGATAAGAAAACAAAGTCAACCTCAGTGGGTAAACAGTGGGACGGGTTTTCCAAAGGCTGTGGAATCCCCATCCCCAGGGATGCTCAAGGCATACATGGAAAAGGCTGAGCAACGTAAAGAAACGTGTAAGTTAACCCTCTGTTGAACAGGGGGTTGGACTGGGGACCTCCAGAGGTCCCAGCCTATGTTTTAGGCCTGTGTAGGAGCTGTGGTTTGAAATGGTGTAAAGAATCCTACTAGGACACAGAAGAAAAGGCCAGAAAGGTTACTGCTAGGAAGAGGTGAGGAGTTCTGAGAGGCACATGCAACCAGCCAGGTTAACTAACTCAGTTAACTAACCAGTTAACTAACTAACTAACCCAGGTCCAGCTTTAAAGCCTGCAATTGGGTGCGTGAATGAGCTCTTCGAACCTGCAGCATCACACGTAGCAGATGCCTGGGGGAAACCCAAAGTAATTAGGATCCAGGTTTTCCATCCTCTGTAGCTGAAGGCTGTCAGAAGGAATAACCCACAGAGGTTCCATCTCATCTTTGTATCAGGGTGACTTCATGCCCATTTACCTAAACAGACCTTTCTTTGGGCTCGAGCCCATCAATTACATCAGGGTTTTGGCTTACTCTGTGCCTGGATAGGAGCATCCCTTTTCATTCCAGCTGATTGCCAAGGAAGGAGTCAATGGCCTGAGTGTGTCCGAGCTGCAGAGCGCGTGCAGAGCCAGAGGGATGCGGTCACTGGGTCTCTCAGAGGAGCAACTGAAGGAGCAGCTCAGACAGGCAAGTCCACTCCGGTGTGGTCCTAGGACACAGTGAGGAGCAGTGCTCATGCCCGGCTTTGTCAGGGATTCATCCATTCCACATGGATCCTCACCTGACAAAACAGTTTAAAGGCATGAAGGATCCAGATGATGGCTTGGACTGAAGAGAAGACCAAGTAGCATCAGGGCCAGCTAGAAGGAAGATGAAGGGAGGGTGTGTGGAATATGATTTAAGCTTCTAAAGTAGCCAAGACTTGTAGCAGAGCCAACACCAGTGTTCTATAAGCATTGAAACAGGTTACAGACAGTGCAGTAGGTGCTGTCTGTGTGAGATGCAGGTGACTCAAAGTACTTTGCTTTAGCTGGTGGCTGCTTCTCAGTAGCGATGTCTTCCCTCATGAGCAGCTGGGAGCATCCTCTCTAGCGTGTATTCCATTTGGTATCCTTAACTCTTCCACGCTATTCCTTCTCATTGTGGCGACTTAAATCTGTGCAAGTCAAACTCCACATACCTTTAAGCTCCTTAAGGACAAAAGATGCTGTGTGAATCAGTACTGATATAAACCCTATATGAAATAACCTTTTCCTTCTGTTTTCCTCCCAGTAGTGGCTGGATCTGCATTTGAAAGAGAACGTTCCACCTTCTCTGCTCCTGCTTTCCCGTGCCTTGTACTTGGTAGATACAAAGCCACAACCTGCTCCAGTTCCCCAAAAGCAGGTGGGTTGTTTGAATAGAGCCTTCAGGTTAATAGCTCAACCATTACACGTTATAAAGATGAAGCCCCGGGACAAGGATCTTGCTCTTTGATCCTCTGAGTGGGCTGAAGTTATAACTGTGCTGAACTCAGTGTTCTTCTGCAGAGAGGTGAAACTGCTCCAATCACGACATCCACCCTCGAAGGCCAAGAGACCCTGATGGATCCTGCCCCTGTTGTACAGGGAGGAAAGGTTGGAAAAGAGCAATCTCCGAGTAGGACAATGAGGGTGTACTGCTGTAATCTTTGGGAAGAGCATGGGGACAAAGCTTTCCAGAGCTAGGCAACACCCCCTGTTTGACACCATTGGCCAGAGCACACAAGCGGTGCATGTGCTTGCATTGCGTTTGTGCCACAGAGCCTCATGGTTGCACGCTCCCACTCGAGACAGTGAAAGGTGCAGAGAGCTATGGCACATCTTGTCCTGGTGCTGGAAGCAGCACCAGGATTAGGGTTAATAACCCAAGTTATTCAGTACCATTCAGTTGCTTTAGTCACATACAGAGACCTCCATCCAGGTGGAATTAGCTCAGAGAAGCGAGTTAAAGGCGACTTGAGACTTGTTTTCAGCTCTCTTAGTGAGCTGGGGAGTGCTCCAGGACAAGGAGAGACAAAACACCTGGAGCAGGAAAGCCAGAGGGGATGGTTCTCAGCATAAGGCTCAAGAGAATTCCTTGGGTTAGTCCAAGCTGATAGAAACAGCAACAGAATTGAAGGAGGGCATTGTGTCAACTGCTAGGAGTACTCCCAAACAGCACTGTTAGGTTGGAGATGCTGACCTAGAGCTCTCACAGGTGTGCAGTGCAGGGAGCAGCCTTACTTGGGAAGGAGAAGGGGCTGGATGGGATGCAGGTAGAGCTTTGTTTTCTGAGGCTTCTATGTCTTAAAGCTGCTTTTTCCTTAAAGGATGAAGAGGTTGCATCCCAGCCAACAGAGCAATTGCCAGGCTTGGAAGTGCCAGTGAAGCCTCCCCCACGAGAGGTAAGCTTTTCCAGCCTCAGACTTCCCAAAGGAGATAGTTCTTTCCACAGCTCCCAAGCTGGGAATGGATGCTGCAAGGTGCGGGGAATGGATGCTGCAGGGTGCGGGGAATGGATGCTGCAGGGTGCGGGGAATGGATGCTGCAGGGTGCGGGGAATGGATGCTGCAGGGTGCGGGGAATGTTGAGTTCGAGGAGTGACTGGGGCAGTTGAGAACTGCATTGAGGGCTGCTAAATACAAACCCAACCAGACGTGACAGGCACTGTGGGGAATTCCCAGTGTGCCTTTCCTTGTGTTCTTCCTTAATATCCTTCTGTGGACCACGAGGATAAACCCACCCTGGGGTTACATGGCATTTTGGACCTGTAAAGTCCTTTCTGCAGTGACTTGTGCCCATTTTCTTGCTGTAGGTACCTGATGTCAGTTTAGCTGCTTATGCAGACATCCAGGCTGCCCACTGAAGGCAAGTTTGAGCCCAGACTGGCATTTGTCAACAGGAGAATGCTCCTTTCCACAGTAACTTTGTTCTTCTGCTTCCCACAGGGAAAACACCTTCTTCCAAAGAATTCCTTGCATTTCGAGAAGCGTTTGTCCTGATACTGCCTCAAATCCGCTTCTTTCTCTTGCACCCAGACCCAAATGGAAGCATCTCGGAGCAGCAAAGCCGGTGCCGATGGAGCATAACCTGAAGCCAGTGAGGACTGTGCGACACTGGGAGAGAAGCGCTGTCCCCTCTGCCCCCCTTCAGAAGGAAAGAGGGATTTTCCCTGCGGATCCATCACCCAAAGAGGTGGCAGCAGCCCTTGGGGGCCTCTCCGTCTGCTCCAAGCTTGCTGGCACTTACCTGGATGGCACTGGCTCCTCTGTTGTGCTGGATCCGCCCCCCAGTTTAACTTATGGTATGTTAGCAGTGATGCCACTGTCAGCACTGGTGCTGAAGGGGGGTGTTTGTGCTCTTAAACCTCAGGAAAGGCAGCTCTTCATTGCATTAAAGCCCCGAATGAGCTGTTCTGGAGCTCCGGTAAAGCCTGGTGTACAGCGCGAGACCCCCATCCCCAGGGCCTGCAGCATCATCCGGCTGCTGCAGCTTTCCAAGCTCTTGATCCTAGCATGGATTAACCAATAAGCAGTGCACAGAGGGGCCTGTGTCACTGTTGTGGTTCACTGTCCCATGTGTACCGTGGTGGATGAGAGCAGCAGAGGGATGGCAGCACACTCTTCAGTGCTGTGGCTGAACTTAACTGGTCAGGAGGACCTAAGGACTTGCTGGACAAGAGCAGGGCTGCGAAGAGGACGGCTTCACTGCTGGACCAAGTCTGATGGAACCTGCATCAAGTTACTTAAACCTTATCAGGCTCAGAGCTGCACATCAGTGCGCTCAGACCCCCTGTGCTGCACAAAGTGATGCTTCGCACACTCTGATGCCGACCGATTCTGGAAGCCTCTATGGGAGGATGCTCAAAAGCTGGTTTTAGCATTTAAGTGTTTTTTACTTGTCCTGCGTCTTTAGCAATGACTCGGATGATGGGTTTGAAACGTGTATTTATACTTATTGTCAATGTAAAACTAGACTCGGTGCTAAGTAGAATGAAACGTCTGTTGTAGAGGTCAGACAGCCCTTAGAACAATCCAACTCAACAAAAGCCTGGCTGCTCTCAGCACTTCAAGCACACAGCTCCAGGCTCCTGCTCACAGGAACGCCGTGTTCCCTGTTCCATCCCTGCACCCTGCCTTGGGGATGCAGCACGGAGTAGTGGGGGTTAGTAAATAACAACTAATGTTACCTCAATAAAACCACCCCATTCCTCTGCGTGATGCGGGTTGAGGGGTTGCGGGTGGCTGACTCGGAGTAGCTTGCTCGGGGTAAGATGCCTCTGGGGCAGTGGGATGGGTGTGCAGGAGGATGCGAGCGGCAGCCCCATTATGGCTAAAGCGTGTTTAGAGGGAGATGGAGCCGCTGAGCTCAAATGGCAGGGGAAGATCCGCCCGTTGTAAAGCACCAACGGGGCTGACACCGCGGCGGTGACGGGAGGGCTGCGGGTCCTTTCCATCAGCGCAGCGAACGCCAGTGCCGCTTCCTACCGGTAGATCGCAGCATCCCCCAGTGCTTGCATTGCCGAGCCCCAGAATGGGCTGGTGGAGTGAATCCAGCCCGCACCAAGGGGCAGCCCAAACACCAGCAAAAGCCTCTATAAACACCTGCAGAGCTTTCCACATCCCCCATGTCCATGAAGCCGGTGGGATTTAAGGCAGGACCCTGCTTCCAGGTCCAAGCAACACGCGAGGACCAGCATTAACCCCCCCCCCCGCCCCAGAGCCTATAAAGTCATGCTCCTGATTGCACCCAGGTCTCAGTGCTCCTGGTGCCCATGCACAGCATCCCTCCAGTAACACATGAAGCCACATGGAGGAGGTGTGTTGGGAGCCCTCATTTAAAGAGCTGGCTGCAGCCCCGGAACAGCAGAGCAGCACATGGAGAAGCCTGGTCCTCGCACGCAACATCCCAGCATCTGCCTCAAGCTGGGGTGCGAGCGTGTTTGGGTTTCCAGGAGCAGTTGGGAGCTGCGGGAAGGAGCGATCCCTGTTCCCTCCCAGCTCCCATCGCAGCTGAGGAATTCCGAGTTCCTGGAATCAGCCATTCATTACCGCGGGGTAATGAAGTGTTCTCAGCACCAACCAGACTTCAAAGCTTCTCTCCGTGCCTGCTTCAAAGCCCAGACCCTGGCCTTGCATCCAGACCCGCTGCAGACAGCAGCCAAAGCAACCCACCGAGCTCTGCAGCAGGGGATGCTACCCCTTCCCCAGCCCCTAATGAGTGGTCCATGGGGCACAGACACCCCCAAGGTGCCCACATACCCATGGGCACCATCGCTGCCTGGTTGCTGCTCCTGCAGCCTGCCCGAGGGGTGCACCAGAGCCTTGTCCTGCCCCACACAAGCCCCTTGGTGGGCATCACCAGCACACGGATGCGGTTCCTGTGCTCCAGCCCATCACCACACCACAAGCCTACCTGATGCATTGAGTGAGCCTGGTAGGTACCTGCTGCTCAGCAGCAGTGAGCTCATCTTCCTCTGCTTTAATACTAGAAGCTGGGTGTGCTGGCAGCACCAGCAGCTGAGCAGGATCAGGCCATCAGCTTCCATCAGTAAGCAACAAGGGGCAGGCTTGGGAAAGCTGGGTTTGAATGGCCTGCGTGTTCCTCCATAGCAGGAACAGGGGTGAACAGCAGCAGCAGCTCCCTTTGCAGGAGAAAACCCCTTGCAGAGGAGCAGGGATGCTCCTTCCTCGGGGTGTCCCATATGGATGCGAGTCGGGAGGCAGGATCCTGGCTTAAATCCATAGGGATTCATCAAAGCCAGGGAAGAACAAGCTGTGCCAGCACCAAAAGCCCCCTCCAAGAGCTGGGACGGGCTCCCAGGATGGAGTGGGAAGCTGGTGGGATGAAGGGGTGAGCTCAGGGCGAGCTATGGTGCTCCATGAGCCCCATCCATGCTGGCGTTTGTGAGTGAGGAGTCGCTTTGTGTCTGTTTTCCTCCTGTGATTCCCATTTAGAAGGATCTGGAAGCCAGGGAATGCCGTTCCCTGGTTGTCCTGCGCCGCACGGCTCCGTTGCCAGCTTCAGTGCTGAACCTGAACGCGAGCACCAGCGGGGGCCGGGCACTGCATGAACCCACAGCATCCTTGGACCACTTCCACATCCCTAACCAAGCCCCTGCAAGCCCTTGTGGGTTGTTGGCTTTCCATAGGGATGGGGCTCAACGTGACCTCCCCCCCAGCACGCAGCCAGCCCTGGGCTGGAAAATACCCATCCTTCCCACATGGATTTGTGCTGCAAAGTGGAGCCCTGTTCCCTCCAGCCCATCACTGGGCACCTATGGGTGCTGTAGCCCGAGCCCTGGCCCCCAGGGACCCCCAACCCTATGGAAGGGAAGGGTTTTGTTGCATGACCCCGGAGCAAGAGGAGCAAAGGGATCCATAAGGGGTTGGATGCTGCTCTGCAGCACCGGGCTCATGAACACAGATCCAAGGCCTTGTGTGCTTTGGCATGGGGAGAGCTTTTCCAGCCGTGCCGATGCCAAACACCTTCCAGTCCCCCCTCGCATCCCAGAGCCAGCTCCTCGCTGCTTTGTCCTTCCCCAGGGACACCCCGGTGTTATCCCGGCTCCCGGGCTTTGTGGCACCCATTCCTGCTGCCGTCCCGCTGCGGGAGGCTGTGCCTCTGCCTTGGAGGTGGTGGGATTTCGCCTGGATCCTGGTTGGAAGCATCTCCTATGGCACAGCCCCGGTCCTTGCGTCAGCCGCTTCCCCACGAAGATGCAGGGCTCAGCACTTTATAGGAGATGAATATTCAGGGGGAAAAGCACTGATTTAGTGAGGCCCAAGCACAACAAAGGCTGAGATTTACAGCCTCCTGTATCCGAGCTGCATTCCGAGCAGGCCTGCTGTCTCTGCTATAAATCTGGAACAAAGGAGACGGAGCCTAAAACCAGCCTAAAGTAACAGGGAGCAAAGGCTCAGCACCCGAACCTTGCTTGGGCTGCTGTGGGGCGCAGGCAGCAGCATCCAGGGGTGGCCCCATCACGGAGCCCACAGGGAATGCTGGACAGCTTCTACTAGAGCAGGATGCTCTGAGCCCCTGTGTCCATCCTGGCCTTGAACACTGTAGGGATGGGGCAGCCACAGCTTCTCTGGGCAGCACCTCAGCACCCTCACAGGGAACAACTTCTTCCTTAGATCCAGCCTGCTTCTGATCCACATCTGGTTCTGATCCACATCTGGTTCTGGATCTGATCCACATCTGGTTCTGGTTCTGATCCACATCTGGTTCTGATCCACATCTGGTTCTGGTCCACATCTGGTTCTGGTTCTGACCCACATCTGGTTCTGATCCACATCTGGTTCTGGTTCTGATCCACATCTGGTTCTGAATCTGATCCACATCTGGTTCTGGCTCTGATCCACAACTGGTTCTGGTTCTGATCCACATCTGCTTCTGGTTCTGGTCCACATCTGGTTCTGGTCCACATCTGGTTCTGGCCCTGCTGTGGGGATGGAGCCGGACCCCGGAACCCCACTGCTGGGTGGGATGTACGGGACAAGGGGGTTGCTCCCCATGCACCCGCTGTGCTGTGGGACCCTGCATCAAGGTGCAGATGCAGAGACGCTTCCATGGCTGGCAGCAGGACAAAGCCCAGCTCAGGGGCTGGGCCCTGGCCAAGAGATTGCCTCGGTCCTGCACAGCCAGAGGGCTTTAAAAGGAGAGAAAGAAGAAGGCGAGGAGTGGAAGAGACAAAGGATGCGGCCAGAGCCAAATGTGCCATGGGGGCTGAGCACCAATGCCCTGCCAATGCTTGGGGAGGGGGGGCCTGCAGACACCCACTCCAATCCCCCCTTGTTTTGGGGTCATTTCCCGTCTCACTCACCTCCCAAGTTCAGTTGCAGCCCCTGGGCAGTGCTGGGCCATGGGGATGGCTTTGGTCCTGCAGCCTTGTCCTGGGCTTGCTGCCACCCTCAGGGATGATGCTCGGGGTCCAGCTCCACGTGGGGCCACCCATTGGATGGGGGCTGACATCAACGTTGGGGTATCTCCAAGTCACGGAGTTGCCCACGCCGTGGTGATGCTGTACCTGGAAGAGCAGTGAGGATCCCCATCTCCCTGCATCCAGCCGTGGGTGAGAGGCAGCGCAGCATCCCCAGGGCGCTACAGGATGCGGGATGCAGGGATGCTCCCACTGCCCACCCCATCCCCATCAGCAGCATTGCTCCGCTCTGATCCTATTTAACTGCCCTCCTGGTAACCCCAGGAAACAAGCAGGAGCTTGTGGCTGCAGCGGTTCCTGATGCTGTGAACACGAGCTCCATCCCTCCCTGCCCTGCCAAGTGTATCCCAGGGGAGCGGTGATTGATGGAGACCCCCAGCCCCGCTCCCTGCGCCTGGTTTCATCCCGGGCTGGGAATTCAACATAAATCACTTCATTAAAAGCTCTACTTAATTTAGGAGGAGGGGAAAGGGGGGGGGGGGGGCAGACACCGCTGATCGATTTAATCTGTGCAGGGAAACAGCAACAAGCAGATGCTTTTAAGAGGACCAGTGAGGCCGATGATGCTGCGGCTCGTTCACCCCAGCCGTTTCAGCGCTGGGTGCTTGGTTATCCCTAAGGAAGGGACCCACTGTCACCATCACGCTCTTGTTTGCGGTAGCAACGGGGTTGAATGGTGGGGGGGATGTTTGAGCCGTGTTAAACAGCTCCCACAAGAGCAGGCACCGTTCGCTGCTATTCCCTCCATGTCCTTTGGATGAGCTCGAAGCAGGGACAGGGCCGCGGAGCCTGGGTTAAAGTCTTTAATAATTACAGGAATTCCAGATTCATTACAGAAGAGTTTACAACAAATAAGATTTCTCCATACAAAGGCAAAATAAACTTTTCAAGTAATAGCGGCCTGGCTCCGGAATCTCAACGCCAGTGACAGGGAGGGAGGGAAGGGACACGCGTGTCCCCATCCCTGCCCATGGAAACACCGCAGCCTGTCCTCCCCAGCACCAGCTCCACGGAGCAGAGCTCGGGCAGGATGCGGATGCTCCCGGTAAGGCACTGGTGGGCATCACCCGGGGGAATGGGGTTGGGGGGGGGTGTGGATCAATACCTTGGGGTCCGGCATGATCCCTGCTCCTTCCCATAGGAGCCAATGGCAGGGGGTGCAGCCCCATCCCCGGGTACCATCCCAACCCCTTGCTGGCACAAGCACGCCACGCACCAATATGGTGCCATGGGGTGCGGGAGGGCCAGGGAAGGGGCAGGCACATCATGACAACCTATTCCCACAAGGCATCGACGTTATTGGTACTGTTTAATAGAGCCCCATATAAAAGTGAAGCAGCAGCAGCAGCAATTGATACCGAGGGACCTAAACTGAACGGGGTTTAGAACATAACTTAAAAACAAAACCATAAAAACCAGCAAAAAAGTAGCAAAATATATGGAATTTTGTTGTTGGGTTTTCATAGCAACTGATCCCTCCCAGCCACTAGAACCTTCCTACCTGCCCGGTGCATCTCTGGTAACAACCCCTTTAAAAAGACATGTAAATATATATTCATATTTATACATATTTGTCGTTATGTACACAGGAGTTTTGTCTTCAGCACTGGAAAAGGGGGCGGGGGGCACCCGCTGCAGCTCCCAATCCCGAAGTGCCAAGGGTTTGGAAAGCAAATCCCATCGGCGCTGGCACTGCCGAGCTGCAGGACCAGCCCCCTTGCACAGCCATAGGATGCTCAGCTCCAAGTCATGGTGAATCCCGGCTCTCCGAGCCCATCCCGAGATGATGGGTGGTTGGCTCCTCACTTCCCACAGGAGAAGATTCCGCCTTAACCAAGTGGAAATATCCAAGGGAAAAGGAAGAGCAGAAGGAAACCTTCAGGTTGCAGGGAGCTCCCGGCGCACGAGGTGGATGGATTTGGATAGGGGAGATGCTGCGGTTGTGTCTCTGACCCCCTTCTGCTCCAGCCGAGCAGGAGCGGGCAGCCCATGGCGGTCCCTATGGCGATGCCATCCCTCAGTGTCGCTTCAGTCCCCCGTTGGTGTGCTGAGGTGGGAATTTGGGAAGGCACGGCTCGTCTGGAAGAGGGTCATGGGAGAACACCGAGTCCTCTCCCGAGGAGCACGTGGAGCTGCGGGTGTCCGGGAAGCTGGGGGAATACTGATCCAGCGGCATGGAGAGGTCCAGGTACTCCTGGGAGGGATGAACGGCGAGGATGGGCTCCGGATGGGATAGAGCATCCCATGGGGAGCGCCCAGCCCCGGCACCGCGGGGCCTCTCCTACCTGGTTGGAGGTCATGGCCACGATCCTGTCCAGGTCTTCCACCAACTGCTTGAAGGTGGGTCTCTGGGATGGGACGGCGTGCCAGCAATCCCGCATCATCATGTACCTGTGGGCAGAGGGAGGCGAGGGATGAGCATGGGGATTCAGGCATGGCCACTGGGATACATCATTGCAGGGATGTAGGGCTAATGCCCTGCATGGAAGGAAGGGACCTCCTGGTTACAGGGATGCTTTGGGAGAGGATGCTCGGGGAGCTGGGCTAATCCCTGCTCCGGGGTCATCCTGGCATCCTATCCTGCAAGAAGGAATGGGGGGAGATGGTTGAAGAGGAGGCTCTGGGGAGACCTTACAGCAGCTCCAATGCCTAAAGGGGCTACAGAGAGCTTGGAGAGGGGCTTTGGACAAGGGATGGAGGGACAGGCCAGGGGGGAATGGCTTTAACCTGATAGAAGGGAGATTGGGATTCAGACAGGGCTCGGAGCACCCTGCTCCAGTGGAAGGTGTCCCTGCCCATGGCAGGGGGTTGGAGCTGGATGAGCCCCGGTGCCGCTGCAGCCCCATTCCCTGCCCTGCTCCACTCACAGCTCGTTGGTGCAGTTGCTGGGCTTGTCCATCCTGTGCCCTTCCTTCAGCAGCTTGAAGAGCTCCTCCACGGGCACGCCGGGGTAGGGCGAGCCTCCTAGGGTGAAGATCTCCCATAGCAGCACACCAAAGGACCACCTAGAGAGGGCAAGCGCAGGAGATGCTGGGGCACCCACAGGGCCAGCATCCCCCTCTTTGGGTTCATTTGCTTGGGGGCTTCCCGCTGCATCATTGCCTTCGGGTCCCTGTTCCTGTATCCCATCCCGTGTCCCGCGTTGGTACTCACACATCGCTCTGGTGCGTGTATATTCGGTCAAACAGAGCCTCGGGGGCCATCCACTTCACTGGCAGGCGACCCTGGGGTACAGGAAAGCTCCACATCAGCTCTGTGCTGACAGGGATTGGGACAGGGATGCAGCCCTGCGTGCCCCGTGGCATCCCCAGCAGGGGATGGAGCATTCCTGGCACACTGAGCACCTCCGGATTCACCCACCCAACACTCACATTCGTGGTCTTCTTGTAGTAATCGATGTGGTGGATGTCACGGGCCAGGCCGAAGTCAGCGATCTTCATCACGTTGTCCTCGGTCACCAGGACGTTCCTGGCCGCCAGATCCCTGTGGATGCACTGCCCGAGCACAGGGACATGAGCAGGTCCCCAAGGATTGGTCCCCGCTACGAAACAGGCTTGCATCCCGAGCCCCGCATCCCATCGGGATGCTCCTCACCTTCTTGGAGGCCAGGTACTCCATGCCCCGGGCCACTTGGTAGGCGCAGGAGACCAGGTCCTTGAAGGAGAGCTGCTCCTCAGGGACACGAGTGGGGTTGTAGCAGTATTCCATGCCCGGGGGCCGCCGTGCCTGCAGGTATTCCCGCAGGTTGCCCTTGCTGGCGTACTCCACAATCACATAGAGGGGTCCTATGGTGGGATGAGAGGTTGGATCACGGAGCAGGAGCTCTGGGCCCTATGGATGCAGGGAGAGCCCTTTCCCAGCCTCACCGTCCTGCGTGCAGGCTCCCAGCAGGTTGATGATGTTCTTGTGCTTGCCAATCATCTTCATCATCTCCATCTCGGAGATGAGGTCAGACAGGTCCTTCTCTGTGGCATCGGCTAAAGGCAGAGGTTGGGGATGGGGGGGGATGTGGGTACCCCCATATCACAGCATCATGCCCGGACCCCCCCCCACTTCTCACCACCACTTACACTTGAGCATCTTCACAGCCACCTTGGTCACCCGGTTTGGTTTGTCCTTGTCAAGCCCAATGGCTTCTGCCAGCACCACCTGCCCGAAGCATCCTTCTCCCAGCGGCTTGCCCAGGATCAGCCTGGCCGGAGGAGAGATTCCAACGTGGGCACACGGCAACGCGCAGCCCCAGTGCCACCAGCCCGGCTGCTCCGGCAGGGCACCCCATGGCACGGATGCGACCTCACCTATCCCGCGGCAGCTCCCAGCGCGGGTCCTCAGGGAGCTCGTACTCGGAGACGCCGGCCAGCATGGGGGTGCCGCTGGAGGAGAGGCGCGAGGGCCGGACCAGCATCACCCCCGAGTTCATGGAGGAGCTGGAGTCGGCCGAGACCTGCGGTGGGACCGTGGGTTACCTTCACGCTGCATCCGCGGCCCCCATGGCAGGGGGATGCTGAGCCAGGGGCCTCACAGCCCAAACCCTGCCCGCAGCCCCCTGCCCGCAGCCCCCTGCCCGCACGTGCTGCTGCCACACTGGGTCCAGGCTAAGGTGCAATGCATTCCCTGCTATCGATCTGCAGGCTGAGAGCATTGGGGATGCTCAGCCTGGAGGAGAGAAGCTGCGTGGAGACCTCAGAGCAGCTTCCAGTGTCTGAAGGGGGCTACAAGGATGCTGGAGAGGGGCTCTTCATCAGGGACTGTAGGGATGGGACAAGGGGTGATGGGTTCAGACTGAAACAGGGGGAGTTCAGGTTGGAGATAAGGAAGAAGTTCCTTTATGTGAGGATGCTGAGGCGCTGGCACAGGATGCCCATAGAAGTGAATGCCCCATCCCTGGCAGTGTTCAAGCCCAGGCTGCGCAGGGTGACATGGTCCAGTGTGAGGCATCCCTGCCCATGGCAGGGGTTGGCACTGGATGATCTTCAGGTCCTTTCCAACCCAAACCATTCCATGATTCTATAGCATTAAACTGCTCGCTGAGCCATGCCAAGGGGTCACAGCGCATCCCCTCTGCTTGGGGGATACCCATGGACGTCCCCCCTATCCCGCACCACGATGGGCACCAAGATGAGAGGGTGGCAGAGCTCCCCCAGCGCTGGGTGTCCCCCGGAGGGGCAATAGGTGCAAAGAAACCCCCTCTCTACTTTCTGTTACCTGTCTGCGCAGGGGGATGCTCTTGGCCAGCTTGTGCACGGCCAGCTGGCTGTTGAAGTCCGTCTTCTTGGTGGTGCTCTTCATCTTGTAGATGATGATGGTCACCACCATGCAGGAGATGAGGAAGGCCCCGGTGCAGTAAATGATGATCTCCAGGTAGAGGGGGGACGTCATCATGGCCGGGGTGTCTTCAATAGCTGGGTCGGTGTGAACAGGGCGTTAGCATCCATGAGCCCCCCTGGTTCTGCATTGCTGGAGCCTCGGTGCAGCAGGGACCAGGGGTGTCATCACCCATCCCGGAGGGATGGGGCAATGCAGCATCCCAGGAACAGGCCCCTTTCCCATTGCTCTGCATCCACTCAGAGCTCAAGTCCTGGCCACGGTGGGATTGGGCCTGACCCGGGGCAAAGCAGCCAGAAGCACCTCCAGTGGCAGCGACCTGCGGTGGGACCCATCCATGGGGCAGCCCCCGCTTTGCTGGGACACATCAGAGCCATGCACAGCTCCATAGGGCTGCAGCCTCGTGGCGCGGTCCAGCGCAGCCACAAACAGTGATGGATCTGCACCCCCCAACCTGACCCCCCCCAAGAACAGAGCCTCAGAGAGAGGTGTAAGAGGGAGTGAAGATCCCGGTCCCATCTCTGAGCGCACCCGGCTGGAAAACAGCTCCTGATAACAGGGAAAGCTTTTGGCTGGGAAGCACCAACCAGGCAGCATCCCAAAAGCTTTCCCTAGGTGCTGTTATCAGGCTTTGGTCCGTGCATTGATGCCTGAGGAGCAGCATCAATGGGGACGCAGGGGCACAGCAGAAGCGACACACACAGAGCCCCACATGGGTCCTGCGCTGCAGGGCAAGGCAGGGAGCACCCCAAAACCTTGCCCTGGGTACAGGACCCTCCTGCTCCACCGGAGCAGCCCCTGGTTAAGCACCTGGGTATGCATCAACTGGGCCAGGGAGAGAGCGGGGGGCAGACCCCAATGGGGGCACACAGCGGGGGGATGCGCATCCCATCCCGCTCCGGCTGCAGGGAGCATTCCCCCATTCAGTGCATGGCGGGGACCGGGATGTGCTCTCTCCCGGACCATGATGCATACGTTGGAAAGGAGGGAGGAAAGGGAGAGGAAGAGGAGTATATACCTTCGAGAACTGTCAACCATGCAGAGTGATGGGAGATCCCAATAGAATTACCCGCCAAACATGTATACTCCCCAGCATCCTCAAATGAGACATTCCTTAAGTGAAGGACTTCCATTTCTTTGTCTGTCGTGTTAACGCCAGCCGTCTAGAGGGAAAAATGGAAGCAAAAAACGGAGAAGCAAACGCCATGAGATCCTGTGGGAAGGAGGCCAGAGAGGAGGGAGAGCCCAGTCTCATTTGCCAGACCCCCGGGGAGCAGACAGAGACCAACTGCAGACCTGCTAGAGAGACCCTCGGGATGACCACTCATCCAGGCGGACCTAAGGAGATGCTGGTTAAAAACCCTTCACCAAACTGAGTGTCCTGCCCATCTGAGCATGCTGGCAATGGGCTGCATGGAGAAATGAACCCCAGGCAGAGCCGGCCGGGTGACTTGGACGACACGGGGAGGTACGAGGAGGGAGGTGGGAGGATGGAGACAGGAGGATGGAGACAACGAGGATGGAGATGGGAGGATGGAGACAACAAGGATGGAGACAACGAGGATGGAGAAGGGAGGATGGAGAAGGGAGAACAGAGATGGGAGGATGGAGACAGGAGGATGGAGACAAGCATGGAGATGGGAGGATGGAGACAGGAGGATGGAGACAAGGAGGATGGAGACAGCAAGGATGGAGACAACAAGGATGGAGATGGGAGGATGGAGATGGGAGGATGGTGATGGGAGGATGGAGATGGGAGGATGGAGACCAGAGGATGGAGACAGCAAGGATGGAGACAACAAGGATGGAGATGGGAGGATGGAGACAACGAGGATGGAGACAATGAGGATGGAGATGGCAGAATGGAGACAAGGAGGATGGAGACAAGGAGGATGGAGATGGGAGGATGGAGACAATGATGATGGAGATGGGAAGATGGATACAAGAGAGCAGCACAGATGGGGGACACAGCACCACGTCGTTCCCATCCACACACAGATGGGTGCCACGGCTGGCCCCATATCAGCACCACAAGGACCAGTGCTCAATGATGCCGGATCCACCAGGCACCCGGGGTGGGAAGCAACCAGGAGGAACACGAGGACACACACAGGGGGCACAAGCCCAGCCGGCCCCACTGAGCATTTTTCCATGGCTGTGGCACCAGGAACAGCAGAAACAAGAGAGCCCAGAGGTCTGTTCTCCACCGCTGATGGTCCGAGGAAACACCCCAGGGGTGTTCTCCCCATTACCTTGTGCCCGAGGCCTGGTGACCGTGAGCCACGCAGACTGGTTGGCCTCGCCAATATAATTGGAAACCTTACAAACATACTCCCCGCTCTCCGCCTCTGTCACATTATACAGGGTCAGCACCTCCGCATCAGAGCTATTAATCCCCGAGTGCTGGAACAGACCAACAACATGGAATCACATTGACGCTGCGAGCACCGGCAGCGGGGAAGGGATGGGGATGAACACGGGATGCAGGAGCAGACGTAGGGCCGTGACCATCCTGCTCCGCGCCTGGGGATGCTGGTGTGCGCGCTGCGAGCATCACTGCTGTGGTGCAGAGGGAGCTGCTCTCATCGGGATGGAGCAGGGGCTCAGCTCCCTGCATCCAGCCCCATGCGTTGCCCAGGGTCGCCCACCCAGCCCCATGGCAGGACCTCAGCACAGAGCCTGGTGGCGGCTTTGGGGCTCCTGCTGCCCAACGGTGGTACCCAAGCATCCCACAGGGCCGGCGGGGATGCGGGATGGAGCATCCCGGCGTGCGGCTTTACCTTCAGGATCTGGACATAGGGCAGGTTGTCGGGCCCGATCTTGCTGCCGTTGACCTCGATGTGCTTCAGCCACTGGATGTGGGGCTGGGGGTCGCTGTAGACCTTGCAGACAAACTCCACGTTGCTGCCCAGGGCCACTGTCTTGTTGGCAGGCAGCCCTGCCTGCAGGATGGGCCGGTGCGGGGACCGCTCTGCGGGATGCAGGGCCACGGGGCACCTCAGGATGGGGCTCGGGATGCTCAGCCACCCCCCACCGTGCTATGAGGAACCCCAGTTATGGGATAGGTGAAATCCCAGTGCAGGGATGGGATTGTACCTATTTTAGGGGGGGGTGAGAGGTCAAACAAACCTAAGGAGGGCCCCGGCTGTTAACAAAGCGGCTGCCACTGTGGTGAGTCAGCATTAACAAACCCCTTTGTTCACCTCGCTGGCTGTTCCCTTCAGTTTGCTCAGTGTAATCAAATTAAATCACATTTTGAATGGTTCATTTACTGGCATTTAGAGCAGCTCCACATGTGGAACTGCTCAGAGCAGCCTTCCCAGCTGGGAATTATGGCTAATAAGGCGATTAGGACAAGTTTCTGTCTGGTCTATGGAATTATTTCCACCACAATTAAAAAACCCCAGATTGAACCTCGCCATCCCCATCCCTGCAGCACCCGCATCCGCTGGGAATGGTGGGAGAGCGGGGCCCACGTGCTCCTCACCCACGACATCCAGCTGGTACGTGTGGTTGATGCTCCCGTATTTGTTCTCCACGATGCACGTGTAGTTGCCTTTATCGGACGGCACCACCGAGTCCATGATGATGCTCCAGGTCGCGTAGCGGACCTGGGGGTACAGGGATGGCCACAGGTCACATCTGAAGCTGCGGCACACGAGTCCTCATCCCCATCCCCATCCATGCCGGAGCTGGCTCGGCCCCTCCGCATGGGCAGGACATAAATCTCCCTTTGAGGTCACCTTTCCCCTTTCCTAGAGGGACCATAATCGCTCCCAGCTGTCCCGGGACAGCCTGGCCATGGAGCCAACTGCACAGGGAGCAGATGTTGGGATAGGAGCGCGATGGGCACAGGGACATCCCTTTGGAGCGCCCCAGCGCACGGAGGGAACAGACCTACATTGTCTGTACCGTGCTTCCCGGCTGGCTCCGGGCTCGGATCCATGCTGCTCCCCATCGCCAGCCCCGGGATGCTCACTGTGACCGGGCACATTCCCTTTGGGATGGATCCCAGCAGCTTGGCTGTGGGTGCTCCCTGGGTCCCTCTATGGGCACAGGGACAGTGTTCCTGCTCCCTGCGGCTGCATTCTTTGCTCCCAGCTGGAATCTGGTTGTTTCCACATTTCAGCCCCATTAGCTATCCAGGGCACTGCTGTCACCATACAGGGAGCCGTGGTGCTGCCAGCAGCCCCACTGTGAGCCCATGGCCCTCCCCGGGATGTGCTGCATGGAGCTGTGACGTGGCCACATTCCTGCTGCGTATCCCTGGCACGGGAGCCCCAGGCAGGAATCTGGGATGGAGAAAGGGGATGTGCTCCCTTGTAGGGTCACTGAGGGGGGGGGTCTCTGGGCTGGAGCTGCAGCCCTGGGTGATGGCACGGGCACGGACACCTCACACAGGACCGGGATGCTCCAAGCCCCATCCATGGGATGCTGCTGGTACCTTGTACCCGCCGATGCGGTGGTCGGGTTTGAACTCTTTGCCGTTCTTCAGCCAGCGCAGCGTGGGGTTGGGGGTCCCGCTCGATGGACACTTGAACTTCACTGTCTTGGCAGCGGGGACGGCGTGGAGCTTCTTCTCCATCTTCTCGGGATAGGTCCAATAGGGAGCAATGGCCTCTGGGGAGCAGAGCGGGGGGGCTCAGCGCCCATTGATACCCACATGGAGCTCTGCGGTTCTGCTCACGGTTTAATGCTATCTAAGAGTCACAGGGCCCTTTCTTTGCGAGGTGCACGCTCAGCACGCATGGCTGCAGCACTGGTTATGCCATAGCCCTGCCCGCACACCCCCTTGCCCTGACCAGGCTGCTTTCCCCACCACTGCGTGCCCTGTGCTGCAGCAGGAGCCGCTGCCCTCCCCGCTGCATCCTCCATCCCTAGGGGATGCTTTCAAGCGTGCCCAGCTTCCCCTTTCCCCCCCCACCAACGCAGCTCCAGGGGCAAACCCATCCCGCACGTACGGTTCGGCTTGGTGTTATCGGCCTCCTTCTCCTCCGAAGAGGAATCATCTTCATCATCATCATCCTCCGCGGAGGGGAGCGCGTCTGCAAGAGAAGAGACGCTTGGTTGAGCACCCGCGCGTGGACCCTTCCCGAGCGGGGCCGGAGCATCGTGGGGCGGTGATGCAGGATGGTGCAGGGCTCAGCAGGGATGTGCAGGGATCACACTGTGCACGGCACCAGCACCCACAGCCCCACAACCTGTTCACCCCGGAGGTGCTTTCAGAGCTTCACAGTGTGCCCGAGCGCAGCTCCTGGCCCCACGCCACCATCCCATAGGGGACAGCAGCCGGGACCCCTTGTGCACAGAGCAAGCCTCAGCGCACACCTCCTGCTCCATCAGCACCACCACAGACCTCAGCCCCATGCAGAATTACACTCAACAACCTCCAGTGCTTCTCCCTGTGCCACAGCAGATGGGGGGGTCACCAATGTCTCCTCCAGACACCCCAAATCCACCCTAACTCACCGCGCAGATCCATTTGGCCGCTGCATGCAAAGGATGTGCGGATGCAGCCCTTTCCTTGCTCCGCAGCCCGGCCCCGGAGCTGCCCCTTTCCCTATGGCTCCGGGGCCGCTACGAACCTGAGACGTTGACGGAGAAGAAGGTGGTCTCGCTTCCCGAGGGGCTGTTGGTCATGCAGGCATAGAGCCCCGAGTCCTCGGGCACCGCATCCCTGACCTCTACCTCCTCCCCGGTGATGCGGGTCCGGTTGTTCTCGCTGAGCTGGATGCCGTCGCGCACCCAGTTGATGCTCTGGACGTCATCCCTCAGCTGGCAGCGCAGCTGGAGGAGGTCGCCGGGATGCGCCGAGTAGGATTCCACTTCGATTTTGGCTTTGGGCAGAGCTGGAGGCGTTAGGAGAGAGAAAGGAGAGAAAAGAAAAGGAGAAAGGAGCTAGAGACCAAAGGAAACCATGCTGCTGTTAAGGAGGCAACATGCGCTGCTGGGATGCTCCAGTGCTGCCCCGAGCAGGGCAGCTGATGGCAGCGGCTGCAGAGCGGAGGGGATGGGAGGCAGCGGCTGCTTCACCCCGCATAGGACCCGTTTGGGTGCTGGGCAGCTCTAAAGCACCCGCACACCCCTGGGTCTCGTAAGCACATAAGCATGGTCACAGCAAGGGGCTGGGATGCGGGCAGCCGGAGCCACCTCAAGCTGCTCGGGCAGGACCAGCCTCTCCAGGGAGCATCCCAAATCCCTGCTCGGCTCTGCCACCGTGCAGAGACCCCAGGACCCTCAGCACCAGGAGCAGGGCAGCAGCGAAGCGGGCCAGGGTCCCCATGCCAGCCCCGGGCCCCTGGCTGCGGGTATTAGAGCAGGGCTGCGGCAGCACAGCGGGCAGGGAGCGAGAGCGGCGGCACGGGAAGGGTCAGCCCAGGGAGCTCCAGGGGAACAGATGCCGGGCCCGGCGTTCCCAGGGCCGGGAATGCCGCAGCTGCTCCCGACGTGACACGTGCGAGCAGCACAAAGGTCCTTTCTCTCCGTCCCGCTGCTGCCTCCTCTCATCTCCTGACCCTCCCTGTGCAGACGTCGGCTCTGTCCTCAAGCGCTGCCCTTCCATATCCTCCACGGTGGTGTCTGAGCTGCTCTCCCCATCCCGGCGCCGTGGTCCAGGTTTCCAACCATCTCCTCCAATTCCATTTGGGACAGGAAGGGTTTGGGCTGTTGCAGCTCCACAGGCGCGGAGGCTCCATGTGATGCAGTGTGAGCATCATCCCGGGATGAAGTGCATGGCTCCACGTCCTGAGCACCGCGCCTCCGGGACGGCGGCAGGGAATAGCTGTTCCGTCGGGACACAGGGGCATGGATGAAGCTCTCCACAGCTCCATTGCTCTGAACCAGAAGGATGCAGAGCGGAGGCTGGAAAATCCCAACTAACCCTTGGAAACAGCTTGGAAAGGTTCAATCTTCAGCTGATGGATGTCTCGAGGGGCGCTCAGTGCGCACACAGCCTGCAAGCACCGCGCTGCATCCACGGGGGACAGGGCAAAGCCACAGCTTTCGATTGGGAACCGGCATCCAAACACACACCGGGTGCAGAACTAACCCACGGCATCACCCTCACCCCTTGGTGCCCACTGAGCCACACAAGCACAACCTCTTCTCCTCCCTGGTGCATCCCTGAGCAGCGCATCCCACACCAGACATCCCCGGAGCTGAAGCAGCACAGGCAGGGAGTGCAGGCAGGGAGTGCAGGCAGGGAGTGCGGGCAGGGAGTGCGCTGCTTCTCCCCGCAGCTCCTTGCTGCCAAAGCCAAAAGCCGAGCTCTCCATCGTGACCTGCGCTTCGCTTTCTGGCCACTTCTTGTTTCCTTGCACTCATGAGCAGCTTCATGGGGAAAACATCCACGAGCGGCTCCAGAATTCCTCCTTTTCCTCTTGCTTAGCACTGCAAGGAAGGATCCGCTTTCCCCCGCTGCTCCAGGTCCAAAGCAGGGCTCCAGCTCCGTCAGGAAGAGGTTACGAAGTGTTTCAACGTGGAAGATGAAGCCGGGTGGGAGTCCCTCAGGTGCAGGGGGAAGGGGCTGGCTTCGCAGTGCTGTTTGCCCCCGTTGTCGGGTGCTTGCAGTGGCTGCGATTTGTGTTCCAATGAGTCCCAGGCATCCTCCCGCACCCCCAGTGCCCCATGGCCGCCGGTCCCAGCACCACGGGACCCGGTACTCAGCGTCCTCCTGCCCGTCCCCATCCCCTTCTCGAGCAGAGCAAGGTCAGCGAGCGATAAAAGAGCCACGAGAAGCCAAACCGACACGAAACGTGGAGCCGCAGCCGCAGCCTTATCTTGCCCTTATCGCCCTGCCTCCATCCCCTCTGCGCCCGGCTCTGCCCTTCCCACACCCCGGCGCATTCCTTATGGAGCACAACAACCTGCGGAAGGCGGCTGGAGCTGCCAAGGGCCATCCCTAAGCACAATTACCTCTGTTTGCTTGTCCCCAGCCACCAGCACGTGAGTGAGGAGCCACGCACAGATCCGGGCTCCCATCACCATGGTGCAGCCAATGGTCCCACCAACATCAACCGAACTCACACCAGGCCCGGATCGGTTTGATCCCAAAACACTGCTGGGAGGTGCAAAGGGAGGGAAAACTTCATCCCAGCCCAGTCCAATGCCAGAGAGGCAGCGCCATAGCTCAAACCGGTCCCTCCCCATGGGCACAGCATCCCATAGGACCCCATACAAGTGCCACCAAACCCTGCGGGCGTGTGGCCAGATCCCCTTTCAAAGGCAGCCACATCAGGGGCTGTTTTGCATTAACAGCAGGACCGGGGCTGTGATGGACGGGAGAGGGGAGGCAGAGGGCAGGATCCTGCCCTTTGGTCACCCAGGGCCCATCTCTGGCGCTGTGGGATGAGGCGGAAAACACGGCACAGTGGGAATGGTCCCAGAAGGAATTCGCAGCCTCATGAGCGTGTCCGGGTTAACTCACCCAGCCAGCACAGGCTTGGACGTGGCCCTGGCACCGGGCTGGCCCACGCATCCCATTGGAATCGCAGCATCCGGAGCAGCGCAGCCCCGGGATACCCTTACAGCTGTGTTACCAGCTCCATGCACCTGCATTGGGGTGAGCCCATTGGATCACTGGGCTCCATTAGCCTGAAGCATCCAGGCTAGGCAGAGCCTTGGGTGGCAGCGTGAGGTGTCCCTGCCCATGGAACTGGATGATCCTAAGGCCCTTTCCAACCCAAATCATTCCGTTATTAACTCTTCCTTGTGTTCTGCTCCCTTATAACCCAAACCACGGCCCAGCCACAGCCCCCCAGAGCAAGCAGGGCAACAGGGAGGACAGCAAACAACACACCCGCACCAGAGGAAGCAGCAAAACACACGTTAGAGCTGCACTATCTGCTGTTGGCTCCCTGTTTAACTTAAACTCTTTGGGATGGGGACAGCGCCAGCTTCCCGGCCTGGATCCCATCCCATCCCAGTGCAGTTTACAGCCCAGAAAAGCACCATCCAGAGCAGCCCGTGCTGGTTTTACGACCTCATCCCAGCTTTGAAATGGAACCGAGAGCGGAGCCGAGCCTGGCGAGCGCCGGCCAGATGGGAAGTGTCACCGAGCGCCTATAACTGTCACCGAGCGGTCCCCAGTGGGGATAACGGGATGGGGACGGCACCGGGGAAGGGAGGGCACTGATTCACCTTCCCCCCCATCCCCGGTGCCCCCCATCCCATGCACACACAGCCCAGCCCAATGCCAATGCCGATGGGGATGGCAATAAAGCGGCCAACAAAGCGGTGCAGGGACAATGCGGGCGGGGGGCGAGGGGCCGCCGGTTGCCCTGGAGACCCCAGCGGGGCTTTCCAAAGGTATTTCCTGAGGAGAAAGCACACACATGCCCGGCAGCCCCGCTAATCCCAACAGGAAGCGCTTTACCGGGATGTGGGGATTGGTTTCTTTCTTATTTAAAATGGTCTTCACTCCCCCTCAACCCCAACCCCAGCCCAGGCTGCAATGCAAGGGGATGCCCCCAGCAGCATCCCTGCATCCCGGGGTGATGCACGGCCCCATTCGCTTTCCATAGGATGCAGGAGCTGCAGGAGAAAGCATCAGGGGGGATGCCCCCAGCAGCATCCCTGCATCCCGGGGTGATGCACAGCCCCATTCGCCTTCCATAGGATGCAGGAGCTGCAGGAGAAAGCATCGGGGGGGTGCCCCCAGCAGCATCCCTGCATCCCAGGGTGATGCACAGCCCCGACTCCCATTCCATAGGATGCGGGAGCCACAGAAGCAAGCATCAGAGGGGATGCCCAAAGCAGCATCCCTGCATCCCGGGGTGATGCACATCCCTGGCTCCCCTTCCATAGGACGGGAGAGCCCCATAGGGAGCTCAAGGCACCACCAGCTCTTCCTAATGAAGCTATATTGGGGTGTCGAGGCAGGTTATCCCACCCTGTGGTCCCCGGATGCGGGGAGATGGGGACTGATGCACTGCTCCACGCATCCCGCTCTTCCAGGCCTGTGCCAAAGGAAGCAGCGCTTCATTAACAGCACTGTTGGTCCTCTGCAAAGCTGTCAGCATAAGCCCACCCCTTTCCCCCTTGGGGCAGCCACATTCAGTGCTCTGCATCACTCAAAGCAGGGGGCACAAGCACTTGCCCATCGGCTCCCCTCAGGCCTGGGATACCCCAAGCGGGTCCTGCCCATCCTTGGGGGGCACAGCAAACATCCTCATTCACACACGTGCCAATGGCTTTTTGCCTCCCTGCGGTGCCCCACACATGGGGGGCTCAACAGGCAGCCCCCAGCCCCACAGACGCCCCTCATGGGGCAGCTCCAAAGCGCTGCTGCTTATCCCAAAGACTCCGATTTCCTTTTTTCCTCCTTAATTAAGGGCCGGAGCAGCAGCATCCGAGTGGAAAGGCGGGAGGTGGGAACAATGCCCGCCCGACAGGCTGGGAGGGGAAGGGCAGCAGCGCCATGGCCCAGAGGACACGGAGATGCCCCTGCAATTGGGGTCTGGGGATGTTGCCCCCCCACCACCATGCTCCAGTAACAGCCCTGGGCTGCTGCCATCAAGTGGCTCCATGGCTTGGCCATCCCTGTGCTGTGCGATGGGCTCCAAACCTGATCCCTTGGGAATCCATTGGGAGACACCGAGAGAGAAAGAAGGGGGATGGACAGCACGGAAATGGGGAGCAAGGGAACGAAACCCACCCGGGGACAAGCCGAGCCCCTCGCTTTGCCACCTCCAGGGATGCTGTGGCCAGCGTGTCCCAGGCCATAGCTGGACCAAAGAGCCCCAAACCTCTTTGGGGCTGGGGTGCAGGTTACGGTGCTCCCCCCCTTCCAGCTCCCCATAGAAACCTGCTCTGCCCCCCCAGGCAGGGATGGGGCAGCCCCATAGCCTGGAAATGCCTGAGCAGCAGCAGGGAGGACAATAGCAGACAGGGAGAGAGGAACGAAATCCCCTCGGCAATTTGGTGCAGGTTTCTATTTAACCTGGAGACAAAGACGGGCTTTGTGAGGAGGGCGCGGGAGGCCGCGCATGGAAATTTCTTGGCTTTTCCCCTGATCCCGGGTTTTTTACCACCTCCGGGTTTAGGTGCCCAGAAACCGCGGCGAGTGCCCGTGAATGGGTCATTTGCGGCGAGGTTTTGCTCTGATCCCCAAATCCATGAGGAGAAGGGGGCCAGGATGGAGAATCCGGGACCCCGCCGCGATTCCGGAAGTTTGGTGGCCTCAGGACCCAGAAACATCCCGGACAAAGCAGCGGCGCGCGGATGCTCATGGACCGGTGATGATGGGCACGATGCCCCACACGCATGGGACCCCCTTCTCCTGTGGGGCTGGATGTGGCAGCGAGCTGCAAGGTGCCGGCAGCGCTGGCTGTGGATCCCGGCTCCAGAGCGGCTCTTCCCATCCCGCAGGTCCTGCTGGGAACATTGTGTTCCCAGCAGCCGGCCCCGGAGCCAAGGGCCGGACTCTGCCCCAGCCGGGCTCCTGCTGTGGCACTAATTGGGCTGCCCTGCTGGGAATCGTGTCGGGAATGGTTTCCAGAGGTTATTGTTAGCCCTGGCATGAGGCTGGCGAGGAACCAGCTCCCTCCTCTCCAACCTCCTCACGCTGCTCCCCAAGCGTTCCGGGGGGCTGCAGGGCTCCTGATGCACCCCAAACCCCACCTAACAGCATTCCCAACGCCATGGTCAACGCTGCCAGTGCCTTAACCACAAACACCCCCCCCCAGGAAACCTCTTCCAGGAAGAGCAATCTCCCGAGGAAAACATGTTTACCGCCGGCAACCGCGTTGTTGACACAAGCGGGGAGCGAGCGTGCCAATGGAAAACTCTTGGAGATGGTCCCCGTGAGCAGGGATGCTCTGCCAATGCTCCGGATGGATCCGTGACCAAGGGACCTGTGCTCAGACCAGAGCCACCGACCCAGCCACAGCATCGTGGCCCCGTTCCAGCTGGGATCACGCCGCTGATGCCGGCTCACCCATGGGGCTCCTGCCTCATCCCAAGCCGTGATCCATGAAGGGGCTGCTCCCCAGCAACCAGCCTCCAGGGTTTAGGGGGGGGGGACAAGGGGGAGCGAGCCTTAGGACGCAAAGCAGTCCCCATAGACCAGGCATTCCTGGGTAATTAAAACCAAAAGGCAGGGAATCAGGAGCTCTGCTTCTTCTCTGCCTCACCAAGAGAAAGGCCCAAAGGCTTTTAACTGCTGGAGCTGTGCTCTGGGGGGGCAGGAGACCCCCCCCTCCGAGCCCATGCACAGCCCCTCAATGAGAGGGATGCCCTCGCCTGGGGATGTGCTCTTCATCTCCAGCCCAGTGATGCTCTGCAGCAGTGCAGAGGCTGCAGGGACCACCTGCACCAGCCCCAGCTTCGAACCCAGCCCCAAGGGAATCCATTCTCCAGACAGGAGCGATCCCAAGGGTATCCATGGGATGCGCTCATCCATGTGCTGGTACCCTGCTCCCAGATCCTCATCCCCACCAGGATCATCAAGGACAAGGTTTCACACACATCACAGTGCTGTGACAGAGCCCCCAAGGGCCTCACATCCTTCTCCAAACCAACACCACCAGGTTTTGCCACTACTTCTCTCCGGGTTTAAAACATCCATAGGGAATTGTGGACACCTCCCTGTGCCCAACCAAATGGGATAACGTGTGCTACATCCCCGCTGCCAGCTCCTGGGCAGCCATGTGGCACTGTGCTGTGTCCTGTGGTGGCACCTCACACCAGCCTCTGCCTCTTCCACACGGGAGGCTGGCTATCTTATTGCCAAGGGACGAATGCAGGGGATAAGGGAGCCGGATGCTCCCAGCTGGCATGGCCATGGTGGGTTGGTTGGATGCGATGGGTTGGTTGAATGCAATGGGTTGGCTGGATGAGGTGTGTTGGTTGGATGTGATGGGTTGGCTGGATGAGGTGGGTTGGTTGGACGCAATGGGTTGGCTGGATGAGGTGGGTTGGTTGGATGTGATGGGTTGGTTGGCGATGGTTGCCCATGGTGGGCTGGTTGGATGCAATGGGTTGGCTGGACACGGTTGCCCATGGTGGGTTGGTTGGATGCAATGGGTTGGATGCCCATGGTGGGTTGGGTGCCCATGGTGCCCTGGATGCCCATGATAGGTTGGATGCCCATAGTGGGTTGGATGCCCATGATAGGTTGGATACCCATGGTGCATTGGATGCCCATAGTGGGTTGGATGCCCATGGTGCATTGGAGGCCCATGGTGCGTTGGATGCCCATAGTGGGTTGGATGCCCATGGTGCGTTGGATGCCCATAGTGGGTTGGATGCCCATAGTGGGTTGGATGCCCATGGTGCATTGGATGCCCATAGTGGGTTGGATGCCCATGGTGCATTGGAGGCCCATGGTGCGTTGGATGCCCATAGTGGGTTGGATGCCCATGGTGCATTGGATGCCCATAGTGGGTTGGATGCCCATGGTGCATTGGAGGCCCATGGTGCGTTGGATGCCCATAGTGGGTTGGATGCCCATGGTGCATTGGATGCCCATGGTGCGTTGGATGCCCATGGTGGGTTGGATGCCCATGGTGGGTTGGGTGCCCATGGTGCATTGGATGCCCATGCTGGGTTGGGTGCCATGGTGCATTGGATGCCCATGGTGGGTTGGGTGCCCATGGTGCATTGGATGCCCATGCTGGGTTGGGTGCCCATGGTGCATTGGATGCCCATGCTGGGTTGGGTGCCCACGCTGGGTTGTTTTGCCCATCTTACCTTGGTCGGGCAGGGTCGGGGCCGGCCTGGCAGCTGAGAGTGTGGCTGTGACCAGCACAGCCCAAAGGATGAGGCACCTCCAGGTAAACATCCCACTGCTGCGGCTACTGCTCGGCGACTGGGCTCCGCAACAACCACTCCATGGGGACCCCGGGCTGGCCCCGGGGGGGTCTCCGCCGGGTCAGCCCCTCCGAGCTGTGGATGAGGAGAGCAAAGTGAGGGCAGGGTGAGAGGCAGCCCCGCATCCCACCCCGCAGCTCCCCATTGCCGGTGATGCTCCTGGAGCATCCATCCCGGACCGCGGGATGTCCCCATGGAGCATGCCCAGCATAGAGAGACCCAGGTCATGTCCTCCTGAACGTGATGTGTTGAGAGCAAAGGTACTGGTGAAGCACAATTGGATGCAGGGGAACTTCCCAGAATAGTGGGAGTCAATAGTGGGAGAAGAAAAGGAGGTTTCTGCTTCTGCTCCCTAATTCCTGCACTTGTTTGTGCCAAGAAGAGGAATTCCCACATTGATCAAAATGACGCAAAGTCTTTGACCCAGGACCAGCTTCCAGAAATGTCTCCGTTTAATCACGCTCAGATGGAAAACGCTCCTCAAATCTCAACAGGTTTCGGATAGGAGAAACATTCCTATGGGGAACGGCCACTTCTCCCCTCCGCAAGCAGATCCCTGGCCTCTGCCCCTTGCTTCCACATCTGTCCCAAACGACCCAGGACCAGCAGCACCACGCTCCGACCCAAGGCTTCACTGCGGCAAATCCCACACATCCACACCAAAACCCATCCATGTCCATGCGCAGACGGACACAGATCCCGCTGCCAACCCCGGCGCCCGCCATCCCCCATAGGATCTTTAGGGCATTCCCTATGGAAGCGCTTCCCGGAGCTGAAGGGGTTACCAGCGCTCGCCTCCGCACGCAGATCTCCTTCCACCGACAGCTGTGTTCCCAGTGTTTGGGGAGAAATCCCAGCTTCCAGGGCCAGCGCTGCAACTCGCCCCCATCCCTGCCAGCTCTCACGCTGGGCTCTCCGGCCCACCCATCCCCTTGGTCCCCATCCCTGCTCCGGGCACGGAGGCATCAGAGCCAGGATCAGGCACAGGGAGCCCAATCCCGGCTATAGGGATGTGCCCTCCATGGCCTTCATCCCCCCCTGCTTCCCAGCACGCCAGGAGCATGGAGCTCTGCCAGAACACGTCCGAGGAGGAGCCAAAAGCGATGCCGGAGCCCAGCCGGCTCTGGCCAACTGCTTCCAGCAGCACGGAGCCGTGTTCCACCCCCAACACATCTGTGGATGCAGGAGCCTGGGATGGAGATCCCGGCGTTCCTGCTCCCGCTGGGCTTTTGCTGGCGAGATCCCTGCCTGACTCATTGCACAACCCAAGGCCGGGGTGCTGCTGGTGGCGGATGCTCCAGGGGAACACAACATGAGGGTGCGGATGGGATGATGCCATCCCAAACCCCTCTCCGGACACAAGGGCACATCCCTGGGGTGCAGCCGGACTCCTGCAGCCCGATCCGAGCATCCCAAGCTCACGCGGTCCCTGTCCCATCCGCCTCACGCTCCCATTCCCAACCTGCCATGGGAAGGAGCTGTCGAAAGCAGGGGCTGTTCAATCAGTGAGTAACAATGGCAGTGAGTAATGAGCCGCTACTCATCCTCCCCACGCACGGAGCTGCGGCCACCGCCTCTCCTGCTCCCCCTGCGCTCCTCTTGCCTGGAACCGGCTTTTCCCCATGGATCACAGCAGGGTTGGAAGGGACCTTAAAGCTCATCCAGTTCCAACCACCACCTTCCACTAGAGCAGGGTGCTCCAAGCCCCATCCAACACTGCCAGCGATGGGGCAGCCACAGCTCCCATTTAACATCGGATGCTCCCCAGGACCCTCTTCAGGCCCAGGAAACCCATTTGGGGGCTCTGGCCACCTCCTCCCTGCCCTAAACCCCGTGGCTGGAGAAGCACTGACACAAGCAATGAGACAGGGAAAGCAGCACCCAGCAAACCCCAGCGTTATCTCTAAGTGCCAGGAGTTATTGGATGGGATCGGTTTAGCAGGGATAGGAAGGGGGAAGTGGGATTCTTCAAGGTGGGGGGGGGATATAACAAGAAATAGGCTTTGGTATTTGTGGCAATCACGTTCTGCCTCTACGTGGTTGCGTTCATCGACAGCACACGCTCCCCGGAACATGCCCTAATGCGGAGCGCCTGCGTGGGCCTCCGAGGGGAGGGATGCAGGGATGGAAGGAGGGAAGGAGCCCAGCGCCTCCAGAAGCAGCAGTTCCTGACCAATGAGTCAGTGCTGGCTCGGTGCGCAGCAAAGCCCTTCTCCAGATCCACCTCGGAGCGGGCGCCTTCCAGCTGATTCAGGGGCTCGACAGCAGGATATTTCCATGGCGTATGGATCGCTGGCAGCGAGGAGCTGCCCCGTGGCTGGGAGAGTCACTGGGAGGGAGGGAAGGAGGCGAGAGCCAAGACCCAGCGGCACCGCTTGACTGATGCTCAGCCTCCCAGGGCACAAGGAGGCCGTTACGGCTTTGCCGGCAGGCGGGCAGGGATGCATCCTGCGCACCAAGCACCCTGGGACATAGAATGGTTTGGGTCGGAAAGGACCTTAAGCTCATCCAGTTCCAACCCCTGCCATGGGCAGGGACACCTCACACTAGACCGTGTCACCCAACCTGGCCTTGACATCCCAATGTCCAGAGGGGTATCCCAGACGCTGAAGGGAAGGGGCAGCACAAACCTTTCCCTCTTTCCGGAGGAATAATAGAGCCCTCTTTACCCATGGCAAGCAGGGAGAGCGTTCCTACCTGTGTCAACCCCAGCATGGCTCATACAACCTTTATATAGACCCCAACAGGAAACCATGTCCTGGGGAGGATGGATGGCAGGCGGCTCAGGGTGGATCTCCAGCTCCATCCCTGCTGCCCATGGGCCCCAGCACACTGCAATTTACTGCTCCGGGGTGGATTCAACCAACTAAAAATGGAAGCAGCAAGAGAGGAGCCAGGAGCTCAAAGTGCTCATTGGAGCCCTGCATCCCAGCCAGCAATTACACCCACAGAGCCATTCCGGAGCATGGCGATGGGTGATGGTGATGGGCATCCCTGAGGTTGTGAGGGAAGATGCTCTCCTGTGTGCTGAGGAGCAGTCCCATGCAACCTGTGTCCTGTATCCCTGGGGATACTGCGGCTGCGCTCCGGTCTCTCCCATGCTGTGAGTCATGGGGCTGAGCTGTCCCAGGGATGTGCCACAAAACGGGACCTTTCCGGGACCTTCCACGCTCGGCTTGTGCCGAAGGTTTCTGCGCTGAGTGGAGTGGGGAAGCCCCTTCCCATCGCATGGCTCATCCCTCGGAATGCATCGCTCGGAATGCTGGAGCTTGGTTGGGGCAGCCCCGGATCAGAGCAAGGGATCAGGATGGGGCTTCCTGCGATGTCTGTGATGGGGGGAGATGCTGGCGGTTGGAATGGAGGGGTTGGGGGGCTCTGCTGGCAGCACCCCCACACCAGAGCAACCCAGAGGCACCAGCGACACGGGAGGCAGGAAAACACCAGGGCAAGGCCAAATCCAACCGGGAGAAGAGCCCTGGGTCTGCAGGAGCCCATGGTCCAGCCCTGCCTGGCGCTGATGCCCTCCAGTACAGAAGGAGACTCAGTTTCTCCCTGCGGCTCCACACCGGCAGCTTCCAGGTGCCCTTCCATGGGGAAGGAGGGCATTCCAAAGGCAAAGCGGGTCGGTGGCAGGGAGCAAAGCGGCTCCCCTGCCACGGGCTCGGGTCAGGAGCCGAGTATTTGCTGAACTCAAAAGCAAACACAAGTGCAAATGGAACTATAGGGAGAAACCATAATGCTTAAAGCAGACGCATGCTTGGAAAAATAAATATCCAACTGCGCAGGATACATCCTGCCTTAACCCTTCCCGGCTCACTGCAGTGGGGAGATGGCACATGGGGCAGGAAGGACGGGGAAAGGTCCAGCCTCTCTCCCTGTATCCCAGGAAAACCATTTCTTTCCCAGAAGCATCCTCAGATTCAGGGATCCCTACCCAAGGGCTTCGTTTTCAGGCTTAGAGCATCCATCGGTACCCAAACATCTCCACTGGGGTGGTGCTCTGGTTAAGGACTGGTTGAGGACAGGGATACTGGGATGCAGGCACTGGGACACAGATGGAGAGGCTGTTTTCCAGCCTGGGATGGGGGTTTCACCCCATTCAGCTCCTCCAGGGAAGGACAAAACACATCTCCAAATGGTTCACCTCCACGGCCACAAGCAGCAGGTCCCAAACAGGGGACAAAGCGGGATCACCGCGATGGGACAAGCATCCGTGATCCAGCCCCTTCCAGCAGCCAGGGCTTGGGGGCCAGAGCGTCGGAAAGCAGCTGGGGCTGGGGGCAACACAGCTCCGGGTTGAGTTTGTAAGCGGATAAATCCATCGGGAGCTGCACTTCACACCCGAAACAGCCCAAGCTCCTGCCCAGCGGGCATGAAGCCGGCTCCCTGCGCCCGGCGCTGCTGGATGCACTCAGGGGCTGCCCCTGCTCCTGCCGTCACCCCGCCAGGGCTGGGCCTATTTATCCTAATCCCTTCAGAGCAACACAAGGCAAAGGCAACCGTGCATGCCAGGCACCGCCGGGATTAGGGGAGGAAGTGCTCCTGTGTGGGGAAAATGGCTGCTGGCCAGAGCAGGGGCTGCAGCGGCCCCCGGCTCGGTCCCTGTGTCCGAGACCCCCATCCCGAGCATCCCAACATCACCATCACCCCATCAGCACCTCCTCTGCCTGCTCGCAGATACCCCCCCCACCACCATTCGCCCTACTGGGACCCAGCAGGAGCCGAGCCCGCCTTTATCCCCACGGGCCGTTAAGGTTTAAACATTGATGGGGAGGAAGCTGCAGCAGCCACCCGTGACACCGGAGCCATGGGGCAGTGACCCCACTGCTGCCGGTGTATCCCCAACCACGGCCCCGCTCCGGCCTCACGGCTCCCATAGGAAAAGCAACCCCCCCCCACCACAACCCAAACCACCGCACGGAGCCCATCCCGACCCAGCAATGACCGGGAATGGCACACGCATTCCCGGCTGCACAGGGCACAAACCAGAGCCGTTCGCAAAGACCCGCACGGAGTCGGGAGAACAGCGAACGGGAGTCGGGATAAGGGCGCCCACCTCCCGCAGGCAGCCTGCAAACACAAAGGGAAACACCAACTCCAGGACCGCGTTATCCCGAGCTCCTCCACCGGAACGCCCCAGGATCCGAAATCTGGAGCGAGCCCAAACCCTGCTCCTTTTCCATCTCTTTCTGGAAGCCGCCAGCTTCCCGCTCAGGAACTTTTAGGGAACAAGGGACCAGGCAGCAACCGGAGACCAGACCCCAACCTCCGGCCGGGCTCCCCCACCGCTCTCGGGGCCCTGCCCGCTCGGGGGGCCGGGGCTCGGGGGGTTCGAACGAGGGACGGGCTCGGCCCCGCTCCGTTCAAACCGGCCGCGCTCACCGAGCGGCTCCCACCGCCCCGAGGGGCTGCAACCGGGGCCCCGCACCCGCGCAGCGCCCGCCCGCGGCTCCGCGAACCGGAGCCCACCCCCTCGGAGCGCGCCCGCCGTCGAGCCGCCCCGCCACGGGCGATGGGCGCAGCCGGGGGCCCAAGGAAAGGGGGGGGAATGGATCCGGGAGCAGTCCCCGCCGCCAGCCCCACGGCGCCGGTGCCGAGCGGAGCGTTCCGTCCGTACTCACCGGAGCCCCGCGGTCCCGCCGCTCCCGGGAACAATGGAGGGGGAGCCCCGTCCGGGGCGATCGGCTCAGCCCCGCCGCCGCCGCCGCGCTCACAGCGGCCGCCCCATGTTGGGGAGCGAGCCCCGAGGTGGCGGCCGGAGGCGCTCCCGGAGCCGCGGCCGCCCCGACGAGCCCCCGCTGCCGCTGCCCGCACCGCCGCGTCCCCGCCGAGCGCCCGCCGTCGCCGCACTGAGCCGCTCCCGCACCGCCCCGCCGCCTGCCCCCGGCTCCTCCCCCGCTGCCTCGCACCCTCCTCCTCCTCTTCCTCAGCGGCCTGATGGGGGTTGTAGTCGCCGCCGAGCCGCGGGGCTGAGCCTGCCGGTAACGGGGGGTCCCCTTCGGACGCTGTGGCCCCGAAAGCAGCCCCCCGGGCTCTCGCCTGCATCCTCCCGTCCTGCTGGTCTCGGGACGGCGGCAGGGATGCCTCGGGCACAGGCAGGGATGAAGGCACCGCCTGCACCTCACTGTGCCCCCCGCCCGGCACCCAGCGCAGGGGCAGCCCTGAGCTCCCAGCCTGGCCCTTCTGCAGTGCAAGGCCTCAGGGCACCCACTTTCTGTGGGTTGCCAGAGCCAAATCCTTCCCAGGAGCCAGCCGGGAATCACCAGCCCCTTCCCAGCCGTGTGCATCAGGCAATATTCACTGGCACTTGGAGCAGGAACACGGCAGCTTTAACACAGAGCTCCCTGAACCTCAGGCTCAGCCAGGACCGCACTGGGGCCCTAGGCCAGAGGGCAAGGTGGGGTATTGCCCCACTGAGATACGAGCCCACCCCACAGAGCTCCAGCCTATGGGATCCCCTAAGAGCTCCCCCAAAGCCAGGCTGGCTCTGGGTCACCTCTGGGGTTCAGCCTCCACGCAGGGAGCTCAAGCACTCGGGAGTCAGGCTCCAAGTCAGGGCATCCCGTGATGAAGACATCTCCAGCTGGCAGCGAGAGACCTGCGCGAGGCAATGTGCAAGTGATTAAGTTATAAGAGGGAAGAGGACAGCTTGAATTAGCCCTGTCCATCACCAGGGCTATATTTGAACCAAATGCTGGGCACCCGTCTTCAGCAGCGGCCTCTCGCTGGTCCAGCTCACCGTGCCAAGAGCCATGGGGTACTTGATTCCCTGGATGACAGATGCGTGGATAGGGAGAAGGGGCGAAGGTAACACACCTGCTGGGATGCTGCTCTCCCAGCAAGCCATGGCAGTGCTGCCGTAACAGCAGAACCGACCATAACCCCTTGTGATGTGAGGGGGATCGGTCACACCACGGCTGCTCCTTGGGGATGGTTTTCTGCTTGGCTGCATCGGCAGAACGCAGGTTCCGAGGCTTCAAGGGGGTTGCAAACGGCTGAAAATCGGGAAAACCAACCTGGGATGTTCAAGGATTCGGCTGCATCCCTGCCCTCAGCATCGCACCGGGGCTCGGCGCAGGAGTGACCACAAGCTGTCACCATCTGGTGGCATAAGCAGAGCACGAGCAGGTCCTCCAGGGTGAACAGGAGCCCAATGCTCCCCAAGAGCAGATGGGGGACTGCCCAGGGCCATGGATGGAGCTGGAGCTGCCTGCCTGTACCTGCAGGGATGGGCAGAGGGGGATGTACAGGCCGCAGCTGTGGCCCTTCCCCTGGACCGTTTTGAGGCAATAGAGATGCTGATTTCACATCAGCCTGGGCTCGTTTTGGTTTAACTGCAGTTAATCAACAACAGGATCAAGATAACAGCAGCAAATCCTCTCTCAAACCCTACGGGCAGCAGGGTTGGAGCAGCTTCTCCCATCTGTGTCCCGAGCATGGGGCAGGGTGGAGGGATGCTGCAGGGATGTGCGCCATCCCATGTGCAGCCCTGCACAGGCTCATGCATACATATGTATATATATATAAGTATTGTATATATATAGGTAGCTACATCACACACACCTATAGCTTGCTTGCACTGTTGGGCTGCCCACCAGCTTCCTGCAAGACCCACCACGGAGCCAACGTGCCCCATCCCCGTGGTCCAGCACAGGAGCAGCGTTGGTGACACTGACGGCACCAGCACAGCCCATCCAGGCAGGTTTCCCCCCCCACCCCATCCCCAGAGTGGTTCTAGTGGGACCCAGAGTGCGAAGAGGGGGCACAGAAAGGGCTGAGCTGGAGGAGGAGGGTCCCAGCACAATAGAGCGGCTCCCCCCTGACCTTGCCTTCCCGGTTCAAGATGTGCAGCTCTCCCCTCCTCCCCACTACAAAGCGGCTCCTTTCAGCCCCTTAATTCTGCATTTAGAAAACAAAAGCAGATGCATCTCGTTGAGGTTTGGAGCGGGGGAGGCAGGAGCAAAGGCTGCAGAACAAAGAGCTTTCCCTGACAGATCCCACTGACAAAGCCTGCCTCAGCTCCATCTCGCCCTGAAAGGGCCCATCAGGGTGCAGGCTCCTTGCAGGCAGCTGCCGGGATCGCGGCTCCGAGCCCCACACGTGTGCGGTGGCACCGGCCTTGCACAAGTGTGGGACCATCCATCCCTATCCGGAGCCGGCGCCGAGGCCGTTCCGATGCCCATCCCTGCGGCACCGCTCCCCACTGGGTTTGCTCAGCACTCTGCAGACGCTTCCAGGTGCGTTGTCCGACCTTGGCAAAGCGCTTCCCATCAGCTGGAACGTCTGAGTCACGGCTCGGTGCCTGTCCCAAGGCCAGCGGCGCGATGCACGGATGCTGTTTGCCTCCATCAGCTCCCACGTGGAGCCCATCTCTAGGGCAGGGTCCCAAAGCACCAACTTCCCCAAGGAAGTGCTCAGAGCACCCATTCAGGAGCTGTATCCAGCAAGCTCAGCCCGGGATAGAACCAACCCATCCATGGCATAAATCTGTTGCTGGGTTTGGTTCCTACCATCTCTCACTGCAGCAGATATAACCCATGGAGGAGGACCCGCAGCCTTCATCCCAAGGGGATGCTCTCTAATTTGCCCTTGGAAGCGGGATCACCCATCCTCAAGGAAGACCATTCACTGCAGTCTATCTCCTGTATCTTGGCTTCTGCCCCCGAGTGATTTGCAGAGGGAGATTGATGGTGTTTGTTTGACATTGCCCCCCCCTCACACTGAAGCTGGTGGATGAATGTCACACTGCCCCAGGGCTCTCAGGGCTGGGATGTTTAATAAGCTGTCCCAGGGGACAGCCAACACTTCCCGTTAGCTGCACTGATGCTCTGCTCATCCCAAAGCTGCTCCAGCTCCAGGGAAACGCCTGCACACCCAGGGATGAAGCAGAACCCATCCCCACATTCACTCTCTATGCTGGGAGAAGGCTCCCCAGCGGGCAGTGGCTGGTGACATGCAATCAGGATGTCCTGCTGGCTGCTGCTATCTCAAGAACAGGGCAGGGACCAGACACTGTTGGTTCTCCACCCTGAGAACATCTCCTCCTATCTTTGTACAGGGCCAAAAAGATCCCCATGTGCAGATAAAGATGCTGAAGGCGATCAGAGCATCCTCCTCTGGCTGTTATCTTGCCTTAGGAGGAGGAGGAGGAAGCTCCAGATAAGAACTGCCTGTAATTTACAGCATTGATAATGACACAGGTCACATCACTTGGGCAGATCTCCCAGCCCTTGAGGACACGTTCATTTATCACCTCCCTGCAGCAGCACCCCATGGGCCCCTCTCCTTGCTGGGACCTGGGGACACAGGGACAGGTCCCTGGCGCTGATGCAATCAGGGCAGCTCCATATGGACCAGGGCCAAGGATGGTGCTGGCTGCCCTTCACCCCCTCCCAGTGCTGGAAGCATCTTGCTTCTTATTGCTGCAAAGGTTCTGCCACTTGGATAAGCTGCTAATAGAGGAGCCCAATGGCAGCTCCTTTCATCAGGACAAAGGCTGTAATTATGTGTCATTACCCACGGGCTCGGATTTTCCCCCCCATCAACACCATTCCCTAGAGCTGTTTTCTTCTTTCAAGCAATACCTGGATATTTACAGGGAGCAAAAACCACAGAACAAAACAACCCGGGTGAGGATTTATCCCCTGCAAAGCAACCTCTACCCGGTTCAGAGCCCGGCAGGAAGGATGGACCCAAGCACTTGGGTCTGAGGAGTGATGGATCCAGTGGATGCACTCCCTAGAGCTGCCGGTGCCCTTTAACAGGGAGTTTTCTCCCAGTTCACAGCCTGTTTCCTGTCTAGACAGCGCTGGAGAAGCCGCTGTATTTATAGAGCAGGGCAGAGCTGTGCCCGCCTGCGCTGCCAAACCCGCATGAGCCCGATGCTGAGGCCGGACGAAGATGCCTCCCACAGGCTGGAAACAGGAGGAGGAAGGCAAAGCAAACCACAGGCAGACCCTGAACTCTTTAACCCCCTCCAGATTGCAAACGGCTTCTCCTACCCTTTCCCTGCTCCTCCAAACAGCCGAGTTGCTCCATCCTTCCCTTTGGGAAGCATCGCTCCCAAAGAAAATCCAGTGTTCCCAAGGGTATCTTCACCCTGCTGCTGCTCACTGATGAGCTTTAAGCTGGAATGAGCCCCATCTGATTATGTTGATGTTTTCCCAGCTGATTTCCTTCAACACCCTTCCTCACCCTGCCCTGAGCATCCTCATCCTCATCACCACCTTCTGCAGGTCCTCAGAGACCTGGCCAGCCCCAGAGCATGGGGCAGAGCTGCAGCACATGTCCATGGACCAAGGCTTGCTGCCAGCCAAGGGGAAGGAAGCCCTAAAAGGAGTCTCCTGCAGCAGGGACCTGGCATCCCCTGTCCAGTGATGGATAAGCCCTGGCTGCCCCTGGAGCCCATTGCTCCATCCATGGCTGCAGCCATGGCCTGCCCTGGCTGGTTTCCTGCCGGCAGCAGTTAAGGATCATGTTTCCCATCACATAGGAATGTAAACTCAGAGCTCAGGGTTGGTTAACCTTCTGGGAGGGGCAGCTGAAGATGCAGCCTGCTCCTGCATCCCTGCAACACAGCTCCTGCATCCCTGCAGCACAGCCCCTGCATCCCTGCAACACAGCTCCTGCACCCCTGCAACACAGCTCCTGCATCCCTGCAACACAGCTCCTGCATCCCTGCAACACAGCCCCTGCATCCCTGCAACACGGCTCCTGCATCCCTGCAGCACAGCCCCTGCATCCCTGCAACACAGCTCCTGCATCCCTGCAGCACAGCCCCTGCATCCCTGCAACACAGCTCCTGCATCCCTGCAACACAGCCCCTGCATCCTTGCAGCACAGCCCCTGCATCCTTGCAGCACAGCCCCTGCATCCCTGCAACACGGCTCCTGCGTCCCTACCTAATCCTGCATCCCTGCCCTTGCCTGCAGCATCCCTGGGTGGGCAAGGGAAGGGACTCACTTTAGGCAGGGACCAGCTTAGCACGGTACCTGCAAACAGAGAGGAGGTAGCCCCAGCTCTCCCTACCCCAACCAGCACCTTACAGCCAGGGGGAGGTGAGGGCTATATATAGAGAGCTGCACAGGTGCATGAAAGCATCTTAAATTAGACTCTTATTGATTAGTTCCTTGCCCTGCAGGGGTAGGAGGCATCCTCTGGCACGCCACCCAGCAATACTTGGCTTTGAAGCATTTACCTTCCCCTTCCTGCGATTTCCAAGAAGGCTTCAAAGCCTGTGTTAAGTGGTGCTAAAGGACATGGAGCACAGCCTGGCTCTGACGATGTTCCTGGCTGCATCCCAGGGAGCTGGTGCCCAAAGGGTGGGCGCTCCCATCCTTGCTACTGAGCCCTAAGGAGGGGATGCAGGCAAGTGATGCGCAAATGCCCTTCGGTCTGCGCTGCCTCTGTGCTGGCAGTGGCAGGGGCTCAGTCCATGGGGAATTAGAGGAACAGAAGCCGAACCGGGTTTCCAGGAAGCTTTCCCGGGATGGATTTATAGGCACGGTGCCCTTTTTACAGGAGTTCAGGCTGGAAACCAGCTGCAGATGCTCTCCTTGGGGGCTGCAGCAACGAGCCCAGATTTACTGCTGCTGCCTCGCTGCATGCGGCTGCGCCCAGTGCTCCCGGTGCTGCTGCTCCATAGATCCCAGGGCTGCCCCCTTCCCAGCCACTGCACTGGGAGCGTATCCACAGCAGCCACCGGGTCCGGGTATGGCCATGGAGCACAAGGATGCCTCTGTGTGAGCCGAGCCCCGTGCCGGGGGCAGAGGTTTTTCCCTGTTGTTCCTTAGAGACCCCAAGGTCAGGCAGTCACGGCGTTGGATGAGGGGGGCCCTTTGCCTGGGGGTGTCTGTGTGCTCCCACATAGAGCACAAGCAGCACGGAGAGCTCGGGATGGGCTTCCCCTTATTCCCCGGGGGATCAGCGCAGGGTTCCAGGATGGGAAAGCTCCGCTCAAGAGCGAAACTGAGATTTGCAGGAGGCTGCTTCTGAGCATCCCTCACCCCCAGCAAACCCTCCCTGCGCTGTGGCTCTGCCCAGCCTGGAGCACTCATTCCCCTGCATACTGTGAGGATGGAGCAGCCGTGGTGCAGACAAATACCTGCCCAATTCTTCCCTGTGAGGGTGGCACCGGCACAGCTTGCCCAGAGCTGAGAGCAGGGGCATCCTTCCATGCTCCTGGTGAGTGATTTGCATGGATTTGCTTTGTCACAGAGCTGGGGTCACCGGTTCTGCTGAGCCATAGAGCTGTGGAGACAAGGCCACAGCGGGTCAGCAGCGGGGCTGCCCCTCACGTCACTCAGGCTGCTGTGCTGAGGGCCTTTGCATGCTGAGAGGTTGCAGCATCTCCTGCTTCCCCCATGGGCAGAGCCCAGCACAGAGCCGGGCCTTTCTCTGCCCAAGCTTTCATAGAAACACAATGGCTTGGGTTAAAGGGAGCTTAAAGCTCATCCAGCTCCAACCACAGGCAGGGTCCCCTTCCACTGGAGCAGCTTGCTCCAAGCCCCAACCTGGCCTTGAGCACTGCCAGGGATGGGGCAGCCACAGCTTCTCCGTTCAACCCATCCCAGTGTCCCAGCACCCTCACAGGGAAGAGCTTGTGCCTAAGAGCTCATCTCAGTCTCCCCTCGGGTGGGTTAAAGCCATTCCCTTTGTTCCTACATCCCTTGTCCAAAGCCCCTCACAGCTCCATCCCCTCCATCACTGCCCATCAGCTACGCAGGCTGGGGAAACTGGGGAGAGCAGCGCTGGGATAGGAGCTGGGGGGAGAAGCGACTCCAGGTTTGAACGGGTAAAGCTGCTTTTCTCTCCCGGGACTGCAGAAGGGATTCCAAGTTTAATCCCTTCCGCCTGATCCCTCTCATTAGACAGAATGTAGTTAATGGGATGTGAGGAGCTGCGGAGCTGCCGGCGCTCCAGGGTCACATCGGAGCCCCAACAAGAGGAATGTGGGGGATTCGGTGCCCATGGAGCTTCCGTGTGGAAGGAGGTAAAAGAGAAGCTGACCCCAATGAGCAGTAAGAGAGGATGTGGGCTGCCCCGTAGAGCCCCTGTGTGTGATAGGACAAAGGGTGATGGGTTCCAACTGAAACAGGGGAAGCTCAGGTTGGATCTAAGGAAGTTCTTCCCTGTGAGGGTGCTGAGGCACTGGCACAGCTTGGAACTGAATGAGCTTAAAGCTCCCTTCAACCCAAACCAGGCTGTGATGCTGTGATGCTTCTGGGCTGGACCACCAACCCCTCCTGCGGCTGCCCTGGGGAGGGTCCTTAGGGGGGACCAAGCACCCTGTCCCCCCTCAATACACCAAAGGGAAGGGTCTGGACTCGCAGGGAGCCCCCAGCCCCCCCGTCCCCTCCCCACCTGTCACCCGCTGGCCCCATTGGAATAAAAGGGCCCATTTATGTGAGGCTGAAGGCACCCCTGCCTGTCCTCGGGAATGCTCCCGGGGTGCCAGCGCCGAAGGCAGCTGTGGTGGGCCTTAGATCTTTATGGCCAGTAAAGGGGTCCGTGGCTAATTTATGCCCCTCCTATAATTTACAGCCTCTTTACAGCTGCTGTAAAATGACCTATAAATCACAGCCAACATCATAGGGCAGAGACAAAGCCCCCAGCGCCGTCACCTCCCAGCTGGCCCCGATGCGATGGAGAGGGGCTGAGCCCATGGCAGGTACATCCACACAGGCACTGGGAGCACTGGGTTGGGGTTTATCGGTTGTAGTGTGGAATTGGGGCATCTGAATACATACAGATACACCCCACAGTGGTGAGCGCGATGGGACGGGGCTCCTGTTGCGTGCGCATCCCATGGGTTTAATTCCCTGGCTGCAGGATGAGGGGGGCTGAAGCTCAGAGCAGGCATAAAGCAGCGCTGGTCCCATCCTGCCCTCTCCTGCAGCCCCAACACACAGGACCCAGCCTGTGGCACTTGTTAGCATCACTCCTCATTTGGGATGCGGGTTCCTGTCCCCCTGTTGCTGCCTTGGGGACCTGTTTGGGATGGGTCCTGCTGGTGGTTAAGGGACATGGAAGGGGGGGAGTTATTCTGGAGAAGAGAAGGCTCAGAGGGGACCTTATTGCTCCCTATGCCTGACAGGAGGATGGAGCCAGGAGGGGCTGGGCCCTGCTCCCAAAGGGATGGGACAAGAGGAACCGGCTTCAAGCTGCACCAGGGCAGGTTTAGATGGAGCTGAGGAGCAATTCCTGCCCCAGAGGGTGCTCAAGCATTGGAACAGGCTGCCCAGGGCAGGGCTGCGGGCACCTTCAAGTGTGCACACCCCCTCAGTGCCATGGGTTAGGGGTGGCCTTGGCAGTGCTGGGGTAACAACGGGACTCAACGAGCTCTTTCCCAACCTGATTCCACGATTCCAGGGGCGCCTGGGGCAGGCCCAGCAGCGCCGAGGGTCCCTCGGGATGGGACCAGAGCGGAGCGCGGTGGCTTGCGGAGGCTTTGCTGGAAGGGCTGACTCAGGCAGTGATGGGAGGAAGCAGAAACCCCAAAGCCACGGCATCCGCGCTGGCAGGAGGTGGTTTGTGCTGGGGCTCTTCCCACAGGGCCTCTTGGCTTTGGCTGCTGTTGTTTGCTCATCCCAAAGGATGCAGCGGGGAGCAGAGACGGAGCCGGGGCAGCTCTGCCCTCATCCCACCTCCAGCCTTGGTTTAAACCTCTTCCAAGCCCGACGCAGGCTCCTGGTTGTGCCAATGGGGCCCTGGCCCTGGGGCCGTGTCCTCAGCTGACATCTCTGCCCCATTCCTAAAATCCGGCTCCTCCTCCTTCCCTTGGCTTTAAATAGCACCCTGCTCCCGTGGATATAGGTGTGTGTATTTATATGCACCAATTACACCCGTGTGCAGGAAAACACGGGTGGTATTTTTAGGTGACAAATATCCCAAAGGGACAATGGCACAAGTTCACATCTGGCTTGTGACAAGCCTGGAAGCGGCCACTTGGCTCCGGATCCCGGCTGCTTTGGGAATGGGAAGCCAGCAGCAAACCCATCCTTGGCACGGCTGTATGTGCTGTGTGTTCTGCAGGTGCTGCATGGCAGCGGTATCCCTGCCATAGCTCCAGCAGGGAATCCTGCCATGGAGCAAGGAGCTGAGGGTCTTGGGATACGAATCCCAGTTTGGCCGCTCCTGTGTCCCAGTCTTGTAGAGCTGGAAATGGGGCTGCACTGGGCAGGAACCCAGCGCAAGGTGCCCAAGGATGATGCCATCCTTCGCATGGTTCCATGGCCAGGATGAGGCCCCTCTGCCTTGACTTGCACTGAAGGATGAAGCGTGCGCAGGGTGCTCATTGCAGGGATGTGCTTTCAGGGCAAAGCTCCTCATTCCCAGCCCTGCTCTGCACTGTAATTTAAGATGAACTCAACTCACACACATCTCATTTGTGGTTAAGGCCAGATTTAACCTTCAGGATGGGGGCCAGGAACCTGCCAGCAATGTGTGGACAAGGCTTCACTTGGCTGCAGAGAGGAGCATGGGGTACCAGGGTACCAAATGGGTACCAAATGGGTACCGAACGCGTACCAAGGGCAACCCATCTGGCTCTGGAGGAGCCCCATGGCAGCAGGGCTGCAGGCAGGGCTGGCTCAGCCTCTCCTAGGATGCTCCAAGGGGAGGTCCTGCTGCTCTCCTTCCTTATCCCGGTCCAAAATAGGACCATGAAAGAGGGATAAAAAGGGAAAATGATGTCACAAAAGTTACTGAAGGGAGGACCAACAGGAACGGTGCTGGAAGCGAAGCCGCCCAGAGGTTTCCAAGCAGCTTTTGCCCAAGCAATGGACCCACTGCTGCAGCCCCGGCTCTCTGGGCTTTGCACATCAACTCCATTGGGTTGCTTTTACTTTGTTTGGCTTTTTCTGATGAATTATTTAGCAGTTCCGCTCCCTGACAGCTCTGGTACAGGCAGAGGCTGTCAGATGGGTGCTGATGAGCTGCCCTGTGCTGATCCCTGTGCTGGAAGGTCGCTGTTTGCAGCAGCAGAACCTGTTTTCCCTTCTCTGCTTTCTCTCTTTGTCAGCAGAGAGCTGAAGATGCTCTTGTTTTCCCCAAGCGTGACCCAAATGCTGCATTTCCCTTGCTTGGCACAGCTCCTTGCTCCTGTGGGTACCCAGGAGAGCTCCCATCCCATGGGGCGTCCCATGGGACCCCGCAGCTCTGCGGAGCATCAATAGGATGGGATGCATTGAGCCAAGTGATGCGCTATTTACAAGCTGTTGCTCACACCTCTGCTCCCTTCCCATTACTGTGTTGGGGGGTTTCAGGCTGTGGGATCAGGAAGAGCCCAAAGGGAATAGCATAGAAAAGTGGGAAAAAGGCCCCAAGCAACCAGCATCACCCTGGATGGGAGCCACCTTGCACTGGGAAACCATCCAGAGGATGCAGTAGATGCAGGAAGCTCTCCTCTGCATCAGGAATCACACACACCAGTGCTGAGGGCTTTGCAGGCAGGAGCCGGGAATTCAGCCTTGGAAAAGGAGCATCCATGGGCATATTTTCCCCTCCCAGGAGCCGTGTGGCCGTGCAGTCCCCATCCTGCAGGCGCTCAGCGCTCTGGCCCTCATCCAGGGAAGCACTTAAGAGCATCTCTCTCTTTAAACACAGGAAATTCATTGGAATGACTTAAAGTGCACGGATTCACAGATCTGAAGGCACGAGCTCGGTGTGCCTGAGCCTGGCTGATGGGAGTCCTGTGCACCCCAGCGCCAAGGGATGGCCATGGGACTGCTTCCCATCATCATCCCCTCATCATCCTCACTCTCACATTGGTCCCCAGGTAAACCTGAGTGCTCCTGGCTGCTGCTGCTGCTGCCTCTCACTGTGCCATCTCCTGCCTGCTCTGATTGAAGAGCTCTCCAGCACTTGGCATTCTCTGCCCACAGCGGTACTTAGTCACTGCAATCAAGGCACTGCTTCATCTCCTTTTGATTAGCTGCTCTCTGCAAGTCGATGGCGACCAGAGATGCTGGGGCTCATCAGGCTGCGTGCAGCGCCCTGTGGAGATGCTCCACATCACCCCAGAGAGATGCTTCACGTCAGCCCATAGAGATGCTTCACATCAGCCCATAGTGATGCTCCCCATCACCCCCATGCATATTTATGTGGGCGCATTCTCATATGCATTTAAATGTGGGCATCTTTAAACATGCTTTTTATTTGACCCCTCAAGTCTTCATGTGGGTGTTAAATAAGCTGCAGTAAAATAGAATATAGAATATAGAGTATAGAATATAGAATATAGAGTATAGAATATAGAATACAGAATATAGACTATATAAAATATAGACTATAGAGTATAGAATATAGCATATAGTATATAGAATATAGAGTATAGAATATAGAATATAGAATACAGAATATAGACTATAGAGTATAGAATATAGAAGATAGAAGATAGAAGATTGAAGATAGAATATAGTATTTAGAATATAGAATACAGAAGTATTGAATAGAGAATATAGGATATAGACAGTAGAATACAGAATACAGAATATAGAAGATGATAGAAGATAGAATATAGAAGATAGAAGATAGAAGATAGAATAGCTGGTGCCTATTCTACCCATGTCCCGGGTTGCATTGCTGTGGTTCTTTCCTGCATCCCTGTTCCCTGTGCAGGGCTGCTCGGAGCGGTGCTGAGACCCTTTGCTGAGCACGGAGCACATTACCTCAGTAGCACTATTTCCCTTCCTGAGGCCTAATTAGGGTCTGAAATCAAAAGCAGAACGACCTGATTTCCTCTCGCTCAGTGGAGCTGCAAGAAGTAGGGAAGGAGCTTCCCGGTTAAACTGCCTGGGTGAGGAATGTGGGCAGGAATGCTCCTGCGGAGCCTTGGGAACCTGGTTTTCCAACCAGCTTTATATCTCAGTTCAGTTTGGACACCTAAATAAGGAGCAGGTTTCCCAACACAATCCCGGCTGCTGCTGTTTGGAGTCGGAAGGGAAAGGGGGGGAATTCTCCGGAGTTCTCAATGGGAACGGCTGCGTGCCGATGGCGCTGGAAACCTGAGCCTGGCTGACCAGGAATTTGCTGGCAATAGCATAAAACAAAGGCTGTGTCCTGGGAAGTCCAAACTGATGGAGATGGAAAGCTCAGACTGGCTTCAAGAGAGATGCTTCCCAGTGCCCGGCCAGCGGCTTATGCAAAGGGCCATGCAAATCAGCCTGATAAATATGTAGGAGGGTGGGAATGCGACAAAAGGTGCCTGTTCCTCTGCTGGGATGCTGCAAGTGCCGCATTGAATCATGGAATGGTTTGGCTTGGAAAGGACCTTAAAGCTCATCCAGCTCCAACCCCTGCCATGGGCAGGGACACCTTCCACTAGAGAAGGGTGCTCCAAGTCCCATCCAACGTGGCCTTGAATCCTGCAAGGAATTGCATCCTCCTGCCCTGCGGCACAGCCAGGCAGGGCCCCAGCCTGCTCCCCGGCAACATTCTTCATGCATGGGGATGAAGCATGATGATATGCATGGGGATGCCCATCCATAATCATTCCGGATTGTTTTTTTCCAGCTTGGAAATGCCTCGTAACTTGGCAGGAAAAAGGATCGTGTTTTATCGTGCTATACACCAAGCATCTTCCTAAGAACAGGACCATTTAGGGCAGCCAGTGCCTCTCTGCTCAGCTCATGCTGGCAGTCCCAGATCTGCTGGTGGCAGCATCCCTTTTCCTTTCATGTCCATCCGTGTTTTACCTCCATTAGGAGAAGAATGGGAAGTTTCCAGGAGCTGGGGGTGGGATACACATGGTTTCGTTTGGAGCTCTGAGCAGCAAAGCACTTCCCAGTGCCACGGTACCGGCTGGAGCATCCTGGTGTGCTCTGGCAGGAGCTTGCAGCAGGAACTTAGGAACAGCTTGCAGGATAAGCGATGTCCCAGCTCAGCTCCTCAGCCTATGATCTCAGGCCATGCTGTGTCCCAGCTCACCCCCAGCACCATGACAGCCCCATCCATGCACACAGCACAGCTCCCATGATCCCAGCCCCAAGGGGGAGGTTTGGACCACTGGCATCACTGATGCTGGCTGCACCCGTGGCTGGATAAGCAGCTTGGTCCAGGGCACCCTGGTGTTACTGCAGGGAGGGTGAGCTCTGGGGAGGGTTTTACAGTGTCTGGGCATCAATTCCCTGCAACAGGCTCATGGAGCATCCTCTGTGGGATGGGTTATGGGGTGGCCAGCCCCATTTCCAGCAGTGTTTGTGCCTGTGTCGTGCTGCTGCCTCCCTGTCTGTGTTATTATCTCAGATAGGAAAGGGCTTTTGTTCCATTTGCCCGGCCTCATTTCACCACCTTTGTTTCTCTTGCAAAGCCAGAGGCCTTGGGTCGTGCTGCACTCAGCTGGCAGCGGAATGGTGTCTGCTTGCATAAGTTATCACCTCCCTGCTCTCACACCCAGAGGTTTGGGAGCTCGGGGAGGCTTCCAGCTCAAAGCGCCCCTGTTCCTGCAGGGAATGCCGGAGGAAACTCGTCTCCCTCACCGGAGGGTGACGGCGTTCCCAGGTTTTGCTACCCATAAATCAGGATCTCCCTGGTGATCACCCATCTGCTTCGTGGCCCTGATCCCCACGGGATGGTGGTCCCGTGGTGAGTGTCGGTGCATAGGCAGCAGCGTGGCCCCATCCCAGCTCTGCTTCCCATGAGGGATCCGTGATGCTCCTGGTCCAGCTCCAGCAGCATCACGCATCCCGCGGGTACCCCACATTTCCTCCTTGCTCCCCCCAGATGGTGTTAATATTAATGAACATTAATTAACGTGAAGATATTTACTTGAAGCCCCATGCCTGGAGAGCAGCTCCCCATTCAGCCCCACTCCCTTCACCCCATTGCAGTGCTTTCTCACCATCATTTAATGCTGGGTTGTGGGGTTTGACACCGATCACTCAAGGTAAGCATTCCCCAGCATTATCATGCAGATGAGCTCATGAAAGCCTCGGAGTGCTTCTGGCCTGTGCAGTGAGAGGGCTTAAAACAAAGGGGTGCTTATTCCTCAGACGTGGAGGGAATGCCAATGGCAGCGCTGGGCTGAGCATCCTCTACCCCCAACCCGGCACCCCCAGCCCCAAGGAGATGCAGGGTATGGGATGAACAAGGCTGTTTCCCCCCAGCCCCAAGGAGATGCAGGGTATGGGATGAACAAGGCTGTTTCCTCCTCACCCTGCCTTTAGATTTACAGGGATCACCTCGAGTGCTGATAAATACAAGAGCAATAAGCTCCCTGCAGGCACGGTGACTGCGGCGCACGTCAGCATCCCGGCGCTGACAGATCCCGCCTGGAGATGGATGGGATGGATGGGCACTTTATTCAGGGAAGATGGAAGAAGTGAAAGATGTGTTAAATGGCAATAACCCCCGTTGAAGCATTGCACCACGTCAGGCACCAGTAAATGATGGCGGTTGTATCCAGCCTTGATTATTTCATGTCTGCTTGCAGCCCTCCATTATAAGATGCGCACACTCCCTGATTTAGCTCCCCAGTCATATATTACCTGTGGTCGATGTTCTACACAAATCCCTCACATAATGCAATTATAAGCTGGAGGAAATCACATTTTAATAGGAATTCTATCAGGCAACATGCCACAGGCTTGGAATCACATTAGCAGGGCAAATTTGGGGGGGGGGGGGGAGCTCATTGCTCATATTGGGCTGGAAAAGAAAGAGCCATGGGTTGAAAAGACCTGCCCCCATACAAGCCTGCAGCAGTGGGAGCAGTGACATGCTCAGTGTTGGTACAGCATCCCAATGGGATGGGCACAGCATCCCTGTCAGAACAGACACAGCATCCCTGTCAGAATGGGCACAGCATCCCTGTCAGAATGGGCACAGCATCCCAATGGGATGGGCACAGCATCCCTGTCAGAATAGGCACAGCATCCCTGTCAGAATAGGCACAGCATCCCAATGGGATGGGCACAGCATCCCTGTCAGAATGGGCACAGCATCCCAATGGGATGGGGACAGCATCCCTGTCAGAATAGGCACAGCATCCCTGTCAGAATGGGCACAGCATCCCAATGGGATGGGCACAGCATCCCTGTCAGAATGGGCACAGCATCCCAATGGGATGGGCACAGCATCCCTGTCAGAATGGGCACAGCATCCCAATGGGATGGGGACAGCATCCTTGTCAGAATAGGCACAGCATCCCTGTCAGAATAGGCACAGCATCCCTGTCAGAATGGGCACAGCATCCTGATGGGATGGGCACAGCATCCCTGTCAGAATGGGCACAGCATCCCTGTTTCACAGCTGGAACAAGGCTCTGGCTCCTCCTGGAGAGCATCAGGGAGTGGGAAGGGGAGAGATTTGGTGTCTGGTCCTCTCCTGAGCTCAAGCCAAGCAGCCTCAGCTCTGTCCTTGCCCTTGTGCTCAGAGCAGAGCTGTCGGACATCACCAAGCACAGTCCTGCCCATGCACCCACCACCCTGTGCCACCATTAGCGTCAATAATTAGATCCATTTCTGCTCCATCAGGAATGTTCTCCCACGTAATCAAATCACTGTGGAGGTGTGGGAGACGTCACGGCGTTGCCATGGTCCCAGGCAGGGAAAAAGAGGGGAAGGAAGGGAGAGGGAGCGCGGGCAGGGGGCTGTATCCCGGCAGGGCTGGCGAGGGAGCTGTATCCACCATGGAGATCCAAGTGATCCTTTGGGAATACATGGGATGGAGCAGCAGGGAAAGAGGGAGAAGAGATACCTGCTGTATTTGCGCAAAAAGCGTGTGTTTTATAGGAGGTTTTACTGCTTTTTAGCACATTGCTGTCAGAGATAAACCCCATGTTGTGTAACTCATCCACTGGTGGGGACCACAGCATCTCCTTGCAGGGCCAGTCCCCATCACCCATTATCCCCTTCCCAGTGGGATTCTCAGGGGGCTTCCCAAGGAATTGTGGAAAACTCTTTAGTGAGGAGCATCCCTGTGCACTCCAGCCTCTGGCTAATGGGGATCAGGGTGGATTATTATGGCAGATATGATGATGTTGGAGAGGGACCCTTCAGGGACTGTAGGGATAGGACAAGGGGTGATGGGTTCAGACTGAAACAGGGGGAGTTCAGGTTGGAGATAAAGAAGTTCTTTATGTGAGGGTGCTGAGGTGCTGGCCCGGTGGTGAATGCTCCATCCCAAAGTGGTGAATGCCCCATCCCTTGCAATGTTCAAGGCCAGGTTGGATGGGGTTTGGAGCAACCTGCTCTAGTGTGAGGTGTCCCTGCCCATGGCAGTGGGTTGGACCTGGATGACCTTAAGGTTCTTTCCAACCCAAACCATTCTATGGCTCTATGACAAGCAAAGCTCAGCTGCGTTTCACTGCAGCAGGTCCGAATTACGATGAAAACTACTGATAATAGCATCCATCTGAGCACAATTGACTCCAGTCCCTGACATTCCTTAGGGATCTCTGGCAAGCCCATGTGCTATGGGGTGTTCGGGCTGGAGCAGCACCCAGAGCTGTGCTGATGCCTGTAGCTGGAGGGCTGGGGTGAGCGTGCAGCCCATTCATCACCGAGTCCTATGGGGTGCCATTGGGGTTCCCATCCTCATTCTGGTGCTGATGCAGCCGCTCAGCAGGATGGGTGAGCTTCCATGGGAATGGTGTGGGATGATCCCTGTACCCTGTGATGCCCCATCCTGGCTCCTCTGTGAACCCCATCCTCTGCATCAGCCTCGGATCAGTGGGATAAGCAAGGGGAATGTGCCCTGGATCTGACCTGGGCTCTCCCCCCTGTGCATCTCTACTGATTTAATAGGAAAGATGCTTCTCTGTTTGCTTGGAATTCCCTGAGGAGCCCAAACCAGCTCCCGCGGGGCCTGCAGCTCCCCTACAAGGCAGGAGTTAAAAGGGATGGAGACCGTGGCTGGGTCTGGTGGCTCCGTTCTCCCAGTGGAGCGTTTAAAGTGGGAAAGGCTCACAGCAAGGAGAAGGGCTCGAGCACTAATGGGAACCATCAAGCGAGCTCCCTCCCCGCCACATCGGCGCTGTGAACAAGTCACATCAGAAGGGAAGTTGCTGACTTGCATCTGCCAGGCCTTGCATTTCGTGTAGTAACTGTTCGGCAGCACTTCGGGATGCCTGGCAATTGCCCCTCGTTGTAACACGCGTGCATCGCCTCCTCCATCCAACGCTGCAGGTACCCGGGGCTGTGTTGAATGTGATGCCTGAACCCTTTGGTCTCTTTGCAAACTGGGGTTGCCCCTGAAAGGGGCTTCAGGGTGTCCAGCATGGGCTGCCCAGTTTGCAAAGGGACCCAGCCCCATAGAGGAAGTGAGGATGGGGATGGAGGCAGCGCTGATTTGACCCACTGTGGGCTCCCTGTCCTGCCCTCCTGCTCGATGCTGTGGGGCTGGTGCTGTTATAACAGTGGTGCCGGGTCCTGAGCTCATCTCTCTGTGAGGGCATTGGAAAGGACCTCAATATTTACCCAGTTCCAACCCCCTTCCTAAGAGCTCATCTCAATCTTCTCCATCAGAAAGGCCCTGGGGTGATGGATGCAGGGATGCAGGGATGCTCCCGGTGACACAGAGGCAGCGCTGCAGCCAAGCCGCCCGCCAGACCTGCCCCAGTGCCTCCTGTGTGTGGCCTTTATGGCCCGTGACCAATGGCCCCACTCAGCCTGCACCAGCTCCGGGCTTTCATCCGGGCAGGAATGCCGATTAAACTCTGCCTTTGTCGGAGTCGCTTACCCAAGAGCTCAACTCTAACCCTTTGCCTTTCTTGTCGAAAGCCGAGCCTTGCCATGCCTGTTAACATCTGCACAGATGTTTTGGGAAGGAGAAGGGGGAATCCAGCCCTAAAGCATCCTTGCTGGTGCCGCTCCCTCCCTATCCATCGCATCCACCGAAGGGATGCTCAGCAGTGGTGTGGTTTTAATGTGATCTCAATGAAAGGAACAAAGCCCCCCTTTAACCTGGATGAGGTTATGGGGGTGCATCACTGTGCTCCCATCCAGGGATGTCCATGTCCTACGGAACTCAGGCTGTCCCTTGGCTGATGCATCCCTGCAGCTGCGGGGGCTCTCCTGGAATTCCTACATTCTTACACCTCTCCCTGCCTTTATCTCTTGCGATCTTAATGGAGCAGATGATGTGTGAAGGGCCATAAGGCAGAATGGCTCTGGCTGGATTTGCAGGCAGTTTAACCAGCCACCTGAGCCCCGCTCCTCCTTTTGGCACCAGACTCCCACTTTAATTAATCATCTCGTTTTATATACAGCGAGAACACGCTCTCTGCCTTTGCCCTGCCCTCTCCATGGAGCTCCGGGCTCTGCTCCAGCTCCTGGCTCCTGCTTTCCTGCTGGAAATAGACCTTGTGGAAGCGATTTGCTGCAGTCAGCAAAAGGGAGGGACCTTGCAAGGAGTAAAAGGGCCAGATACGGGCCTCCCCTATAGGGAAGGAGAGGGCTTGCTCAGGCTCCCGTAGACCTTTGCAGGGGAGAGGGGAGGAATTACATGGAATATTGGGAGTGAGCAGAGAGAGAAAGGCAAGGCCTGCATAAAGATGATTACGAAAACATAACCCGCTCCATATGTGAGCACCCGAGCAGGCTCACACTGACAGACACACGCTGCTCCCCATCACGCCGAGCTGCTGGTACCCAAGCACAGCACTGAGGGTCCGTGCCAAGGGGACCCGCCTGGCCCCCGCCTTCCAGCTCCATCGAAAAGATGGGATTTCGGGAGCAAAGCAGCGAGGAGAAGCAGGAGGAAGGCTGCGGCGTGGACTGGTGGCCATGGCTCGCACAGGTCACCCACCCTTGTGCCATTGACTCCCTCCGTGGCACTGGGAATGCAGGGCGGGGAGTGGAGCAGCAGGAAGCAATGGGAGCCCCAGCATCACCTGCTAACGAGCCCTTGGCATGCAAGTGGCAATTATTTCAGCCATTAAAGTCTAAAATCAGTTCTTTTATTGACCTGGCCTGTAACTGGATCCAGCAAACAGAAACGCGCCTGTTCCTGCAGCCCTCCTACCCCTCCAGCCTTCCCAAGCTGCCTTTGCTCCCCCTGGGAGCCCTTTGGGATGTGGGGCAGATTCCTGGCCCCTCCAAGTGCGTTGCCTGCAGTGGAGCTGGGATGCCTCAACCCTCTGAACAGAGCTGGTTGGGTTTTCAGGTGCCTTTTGGGGTCAGATCCTGGGCCAGACCTTCCAGAAGTGGATATTCTATTGTAATCCATCATTTCTCCATGGTTTCCACAAAGCATTTGTTATTTCTGGGTTCCATGTCCATTTATCTCCCCTTCTCTGATGCTTCGCGTCTCCCTGCAAGGTAAGGAGCAAGGCTCTGCCTGGCCCCGAGTGGTACCCGGAGATGCTTTGAGGCCGTAGGGGAGGAGGAGATAGAAGTTGGTGATGCTGGGCTGGGATGCTTGTCCTTCTGCAGGGATGCTTCCCAGTGCAGCTCTGCTGCTCCAGAGGCAGCAGGAGTGGACGTGCCCAGTGGTAACCCCCCTTTCCCACAGGAAAAGCACCGGGTTTCCAGCTCTTCTCAAGGTTTATTATTGCCTGGTAGAGCCCCAGGCCTGCTGCCTTTGCCAAATTATCCGGTTGCTCGTAAAGCAGTGATTGAGAAATAACTAACGCTGAAACTATTCCATAGCAGAAAGGACCAAGTGTTCCTTCCCTGCCAGAAACACACTGCGGTGACTGCACTCCCGAGACCTGGCGAGCTATAGGAAGCACAGGATGGTTGATCAAACGGAAAGGCATCCCATTCCCGGTGGGAAAGGTGCTGAGGGCTGCGGGGCTTTGGGTTGGGAGAGTGTTTAAAACCCAACTGGGGTTCAGCTCCTGGCAACGTCTTGGAGAAGACCCCGCTTGCAGCACTGTGTGCAGTGATGGTGTCCTCAGCATCGTAAGGACACGGAGCTGGTGGAGCAAGCCCGGAGGAGGCCACGAGGATGCTCAGGGGCTGGAGCCGCTCCCGAATGGAGCCAGGCTGAGAACACTGGGGCTGCTCAGCCTGGAGAAGAGAAGCTGCGTGGGGACCTCAGAGCAGCTTCCAGTGTGTGAAGGGGGCTGCAAGGATGCTGGAGAGGGGCTCTGCATCAGGGACTGTAGGGATGGGACAAGGGGTGATGGGTTCAGACTGAAACAGGGGAAGTTCAGGTTGGAGATAAGGAAGAAGCTCTTTATGTGAGGGTGCTGAGGCGCTGCCACAGGATGCCCATAGAAGTGAATGCCCCATCCCTGGCAGTGTTTAAGACCAAGTTAGATGGGGCTTGGAGCACCCCGCTCTAGTAGAAGGTGTCCCTGCCCATGACAGGGGTTGGAGCTGGATGATCTCAAGCTCCTTTCCAACCCAAACCATTCCATGACTCTGTGTGTCCCCATGGGGGGTACCCAGCATGGAGCTGGTGGTTGCCAGAGGCTGAACCAAATCCCCACCACTGCTCTCAGCCCCATCCCTTTCCCCAGCGAGGAGCCAGCATCACACAATGCCCTTCCCGGGATGGGCTGCGCACCCATCCGGATGCGCCTGGCGGCAGGGGGATGCTGGTGCTGCATGGGCTGGGGGAGGCGAGTTTCGGGTTCTCCTCTCTGCGGTGCCGTATCTCCTTGAAGCGTGACAGCTGTGATTGCTTCCAGATGTGCTCCTCCTCCCTCCAGCCGGCCGGGGGGATGTGGTGAGCTCCGCGATGGAAACCAAAACCCGCACCAGATGTGCCGTGTCAGCCTCGGCAACGCGCACATCTGGCCCCGAGGCGCTTGGCACCGCCACAGCTAAGGGCTGGTATTCCCTCAGTGCATCCCAGCCTGGCCCATGGCGTTTCCCATGGGATCCTGCAGCCCGTGGGCACCAGCGAGTGTTTTGCGGGACTGGTGCCCCGTGTTTGCCAACCGCTCCTTAACTCCATGGAGAGCAATGGGATGGAGCGGTGTCCCATGGTGTCCTCCCCTGCCCAGCCCCAATGGGGACACAGGGAAGGATTCGTGATGTCACCGGTGATGTCAGGAAGGACCGGGATTGGTGACATCATGGGATAAATAGGGAAGGAGGAGGGGTCTCTGCCTGCGCATGAGGCTCTTGGAAGGCAGCAGGGATTAGGGAAGAGCAGCGGGGAGACCAGGATGAGCTCAGTGCTCATCCAAGGGAGGATGCTCGGGGGTGAGGGGTGCCAGGGGCACCGTGCTGCCCACCAGGCTTTGCCTTTCCCTGTGGAATACCCATTGGAGATGGAGCCCAGCGTGGTCCCTGCAGCCCCTTGTCCTCCTGCACCCGTATCCTGCACAATCCAACCCTCTCCCAGCTCAGGTCCCTGCTTTCCCCTTGGACCTTGCTTCTTACCTCGCACCCAGCGCTAATAACAATTACCCCATGTACCTCCTTCACAGAGGACTTGGGAGAAGCAATTAATCTCAGTAACAGGCTTTGAAGAGAAGAAGTGCTGTCTAAGCACTGTGCTCTTATCCTTTTGATGGGGTTAGCTGCGTTGGAATATGAGCAGAGACATTTGGAGTGAATTAATAGAGAGTTTAATGACATCCAAAAGTTAAGGGAGATGAAGCTTTTGAAAGGAGTTTATAGCTTTATGGGGAGGGAACAGCAATGCAAAGGGCATGTTTTCTTCATCAAGCCTGCTCTTCGGGCTCCAGCATGACTAAGTCTTTGTACCTTTACCAGGGAGCATCCTGCATCAGCCCCTGCTCCCTTGTCCTCTATGGCAGATCCCAGGGAATGCCCTCATGCACAGCCTCCTCCAGGCAGGATGGAGCAGAGGGTCCTGGGGAGCATCAGTGATGATGGTCCCCAGTTAAAAGCCCTCCCGTCCGCAGAGCTGTGATGGAGAGGTCAGGGCGGATGCAGGGCAGCTATTTAAATCTCAGCCTCCCTATAGGTGATGCAGAAGAATCATTAAGATGCAGCAGGTGCCTTGGACCATTTTGCTCTGAAATCTAAATGGTCCTAAAGCACTGCAGAGATAATGCATTTTCCTGCTGGCGTATTTATGAGAGTCAAGATAGGAGCACTTGGCCCAGCTCCCAGCGTGAGCGGCCGCTGCTCTGCCCCCCATAGAAGGTGGTTTTCGTGTTGTTTTTATCCTTTCAGCCTGATTAATACCCTTGTGGTGGCTGGAGTGTAGCGAGCTCTTCCCCTTCTGCCAGCAGGACCTAAAGCTGAGGTGATGCACCCATTACAGGTAATGTTACGTACATAGGGAGAAGTGATGGAGTGGGGAGCAGAGGTGCCTCCATCCCCTCAATGCCTCCCCAGGGGAAGTCTAACACCCAGGATTTGCAGGGCAAGAGGGGCAGAGGAGATGAGATGCTGATGGGATGCTGATGGGATGCTCCAGATGTCAGCCCCAGCGCACCAGCATCAGCAATCCTCCTCCAGGCCTCAGCACAGGGCTAAATCGACCTCATAGGTAGGAACACATGCTTAGAGAGTGACATTAGCTTCTGCAATGGTGCTAATTGCTCTGAGTTAATTGGCAATCAGATACCTGCAGGGTATAAAAGCCCTCAGTGAATATACAAAGCCAGAAGGCTCTGAGGTGGGGATGGTGCTTTGTGTGGTTGTTTTCCTGCCCCTCTTTGCCCTGTAGGGGAAACGGGAAGGCAAAGAGGGATTATAAGGACTTAATGTGACCCCAGCTGCAACCAGACAAGTGAGTAGCAAGGAGGAATGCTGCCATAGTGAGTTTAAGGGATGCTGGCTGCAGGCAGGACATGATATTGCTTCCTGGAGAGCAGAGCCAGCTCCCAGCGGTGGAGTTAAGAGGAAGCAGCCCCTGAAGGAGCCATAGGGATGTGAGTGATTGGTGATGGCTCCGGTAGCTGCCGGGGAAAGGTCCTGCTCCCAGCCCAGCCTTTCAAGTAGGATGCTCGGGAGCAGAGGGAGCTGCATCTCCTGCAGTGTGGATGTGACTGTGAGGGAATGGAGGAACTGGGGGGGCTGTGATTGCGGTTGGTGCTCTGAACCATGGCTGTAAGGGGTGCATTTGGGGTGACCACCTCTATGAGGCTCACGCACCCTCCAAGGCGGTGGCAGGAGCAGCTTTTGGCTTCCTCTGTGCCTTGTGCCAGCAAAGGGCAGCCTTTGAGGAGGTTTCCAAGCAGGCAGTGAATAGAACTGGAGGTGTCTGTGCTGTACGTGGTGGCAGGAGCCCCTCGGGAGCTGGTTTGCTGCTTCCCGGTACATCCAGGAGCTGCAGCACCATGTTCCCTTGGCTCTGTGGCACTGTTGGCACCCTGACACGGTGATGGATGCTGCTGGGGGCACGTATGTGTGCAGAGCACATCACTTTTTCCAGTGCCTCAGGATCTCCAGCCAGAGGAACTGGGATGCTTTCCAAAGCGGCCAAGCTGTCTGCAGCAGAGCTCCATGCTGTGCCCAAGGGCCCTGTGATGCCTGCCTGTGGGATAGGTCCTTAGAATCCAAGTGGGAATGCATAAAAGGCACATGAACCTTTGTATATCTGTCTATAAACAGAGATGTGCCTGCGTGTGTGTCTCTGTTAGAGCCCTATCATTGCTTTCCCGGCAGAGACATCTGCCTCTGCTTGGGCTGGATCACTACCATGTTCCACACTGCTCCTGCCCTGATGTTAGCAGCACGTCCTCTCCCATCCCAGCCCTGGCTCTAGCACAGCTTCCTCTGGCTTTGGGAGTGCTTGGACCCGGCTCCCGGTGCCAGGGACATGGAAACGCATCCCTGCCTGCGTAGCTGCTTCATCTTCACATGGATGCAAACTCAGTTCCTGGTTTTCCAGCTTCATGGCGATGTTAGTGGCTTAATCCAAAAGGGGATCTGGATCGGCTGGGATACAGGCAGGGCTGGGCCAGGCTCTGCTGGAGCCTTGCCTTGGGCTTCAATGTGCTTCAGGGCAGTAGTTGGAGAACGGAGACACAACCGCAGCCAGAATGCACTGTCCTGCCCTTTCCATGGGGCTGACGTGTTGTGTTACAGACCTGCAGTGATTCCCTAATTCCAAGCTGTAACTGTGCAATCAAGCTCTCCAGTGCAATAACTCCAACCCCTTTCTTGAGTCCTGTATTAAATAGAGTTCATTTACAGAGTATATGAATTCCAGATCCAGCCCGGGACTCCAGGGATGCATATTCCTCTCCTGGAACTTGTATATCCGGCCTGAGGATGAAACCCCCCCTCCGAAGCCCTGAGCATAACAAGCATTTCTTGTGTTTTTTTCTGTCTCCATCACATCGGGCATGTACTGTGTGCTCCAGTTGATAAACAGCATCTGGTTGGAGTCAGGTAAGGACCTCTCCGGGGAGTAGGTTTGTGGTCAGCTGCCAGCCTTTCTCTCCCTCCTTAATGTGCTTTTGCAGATGGATGTAAACTGCAGCCAGTCCAGGGTCTGCATTAGGGTAGCACTGGGGACGGAGGGGAAAAGCTCACTGCAGCCTCCATCCTATCGTGGCATCCACTTCCAGCTTGATGCAAGGCACACGCTGAGCCCTCCTGTCCCCTCATACCGAGATCAAGGTGAAGATGCGGGGACAGTGCAAAGCCCGGTCCGGGGGGAAAGTGGTACCCAGGATGCTGTGCCCACGGAGCAGGAAGGCCCCGAGCATCCGCAGCGCTTTCGAGGAACGGTGTGCTGGTCCATTGGTTTTTGTTGGAAACCGGGAAGTTCTTCCTCATGGGAAGTCCTGCTGCCAGGTTCTGCAGAACTGCCCCACTTTATCCTCCTTACAAGCCTGAAGGAGGAGGAGGAAAAACTTGTGTATAAATGGAAACACCCCCTTTCTGCCAAGCCATTAACTCCGCTTCCTATGGAAACCCAGAGCTCCCTGCCTTGACTTCTGCGCTGCACTCCCAAGTTTATTTCTATGCCCAGATTTGGCAAAGCATTGAAGCCCGAGCACCGCATCCTGCGCGAGCTCAACCCCATCCCCATGCGAGGCTGTCTCCAAGCACACACGGACACGTGCTCCAGCCAGCACCCCCCGAGCTGGGTTTGCTCCTTACTACCGAGCCTTTCTGTTTCGGTCCTTGCCAAGTTCTCCTTTGCTGTAATGAGTTTCGCACAGCGAGCCTGGGAGCCGAGTGCTGCTTTCAAGGCTCTAGGAGAGCCGGGGAAAGCCAATTTAATTAGCTCAAGTGAGCCAAAGTTACTGCAGTGATTTGTAATGAGTTCCAGGCTCTCCCACACCAAAGGGGTTGCAGCCGAGGACAGAAACTTCCTGAGCCTGTTTGGTGGGGATGGGGCTCTCCGTGCCGCATCCGATGAACACTTGTGCAGGGCCGTGGATTGGGGCACCCGGGGGGTGCTGCATCCCTGATGACAGGGCTCTGCTTTTGGGTGTTGATCCCCCTCTGTGACCCACAAGCGCTGTGCAAACACAGCAGGTTCTTGTTTGGGGGTGCACTGTTTTCCTCTGCCCTGCAGCGAGGGAACGGATGGGGAGCGCTGGTTAAGGTCCGTCCTCTCCATCAGCTTTTGGCTGCGTGCATTGATGTTGTTACAGCTCTGACCAAAACACTGTTTTCCCTCTTTCCGTGCTTGCTGGGAATGCTGTGTGGGTGTGTAAATCTATGTGCTGCTTGCTTTTGCAGGCAGGCAGACAGCGCCGATATCCTGGTGTCAACGGCTGCGGGATGCTCCTGTATCCCGGTCCTCTTCCTGCTTTGGAGCTAGGAGTTGCCACGCTGCATCAGCAGCCGATCCCTTGAGCCTCACTGTGATGGCTCAGCTCAGATGATGCCCTGAGGATATGCCAGGTAGGCTGCAGCGTGTCCCACACGTGCTGCATTCACTCTGTGACATCCGGCACAGGCAAAACCACCACGAGACCAGATGCCGTTCCTGGGGTTTTCCTTCATCTCCCATCCCATTCCTGGAGCTGCCGCCTGCTCTTCACATGGCAGCCAAAAGGACGAGCTGAATCCCATTCCCTGTGCTGGGGTCTGCATGGATCAAAATGCCTTTCTGCCAGGGGAAGAGCCGGGATGCGTTCCCCCATCCTCAGTGACAGGGCTGAGATTGCAGCAGCACGGGGCAAGTGCCTGCTGGGGGCTGGCAGACCCCGGAGCAGCGTTGGGATTGCTCCCATCTGTGGGATGGGGATACTGCCATGAAGAGCATCCCAGCTGCTGGCCAGCATGGCAGCAACTCTTCCCTGGCACATGGTCCCCATAGTTCACTCTTCGGTGAAGCATCTCCAGCTGTTTGGCTGCAAGGGGGAAGACAACAGCCCCTGGCTCTGCCATGGGGACAAAGCCCTGGAAAACAGGGGAAAAGGGGTGGGAAACAGGGGTGCTTCCTCACTGGGCCGCTCTTTGGAGCAATCCCAACCACCCTGGCAGCCTTTCCCTGGGGAAGAGGAGAGCTGCGAGCCAAAGCAACCTCCCAGCTTCATCCCCAGCCCTCTGCGGAGCGCTCCTGCGGGCAGCTGCAGCCCTGCGGCTGCTCCGTGTCTTCGCCTCCTCCTGAACACCGGCTTTAGGGACATATTTGGCCTCCCTGCAGAAACCACCGGTAACATGGCCAACGGCAGCAGCGGGTTTGTCTCCCTGGCGCCGCTCGGGAAGGATGGAGAGGGGCCAGGCAGCGCGTTCCGCAGAGGGCAGATGCCAGCCCTGCTCCGGGCATGGACAGGCTGAAGCCTCAGCTCCTGTGAGCTCCTGCTCGCTGCTTTTCCAACTGCAGTGGGATCTGTGTGCTGGAGCCCGGCTATAGCCCTTGCAGGACATGCAGTGCCCAGGCCCCTGCATCCTCCCTGCAAGCCCATCCATGCTTGGATCCAGACACCCACCCAAAGGCTACTTCCTGCATAGGGAAGGCTGGAAAGGAGCCGGACTGAAACCCACACAAAAATCAACGTAATTACTGGGGAATAAAGATCCCATTATTCCCTCTGCCCCGAGGCAAGAAAAAGCAATTCCTCTCCTTTCCTTCCGAAACTCAGACTGAGATTTATAGGGAAGGTGTGCCTGGCACAGGAGCAAGGGCAAAGCAGCCAGCACGGAGCCAGGAGGAGCTGGTGATGGGGATGCGGCACTCACCCTGATTCCAGCCCCCTGGCACTGCTACAACTCAATTGCACACCCTGCGAGGAAGGTGGGACCAGGATGAAGCTCCTTTGGCTCCAGGTATTGCTGATTACACCCTACCTGCACAGACAGCTCAGGGACCTCATTGCACTGTCTGCGATGCACCAAAAGCACAGCCCTGCACCGTGGGCACAGCAGTGGTCCCGAAAGCCGGGTGCCTCCGGGGCTCCCCATCTTTGTGGCCTTGCTCTTAAGTGATGCTTGTCCCATAGATGCCCATGGCAGGGGGTTGGAACTGGATGATCTTTAGGTCCTTTCCAACCCAAACCATTCAATGGGAAAGCTCCCATTCTAAGCAAGCCCAGCCTGCAGATAAGTGGTAGCCCACGGCGCAAGCACCCACTTGGGGTGACAACAGCCATCAAGTGGACAAACCCAGTGCTTTAGGGGGGGAAAAAGCCCAGCTGAAACTGCAGTTTTCTGGCAGCGCAACAACTGCATCTTAACCAAGCCGTTTAAAGCCAAAGGCAGCTGTAATTTGAACACGGAGCATGGCACATTCCTCAGAAATGGATCATAAAGTTCTGCTAAAACCCAGGCACGGCCGGAGTAAAACAAATATTTTTGCTTCCAGAGCAGGGAAAGGTCTGGCCAAGGCTCCACTTGGAATATTTTTAGCAGGTGATTCATCCAAGAGAGGGGAAAAATCCACCCAAGGCAGCTGAAGCCAGCAATGGCTCTTTGTCTCAGCAGGGCCATCGCATCCAAGCATGTTGGGAGCTGCCTATGGGGAAGGTTCCCCCCGATCCCCCAGGACCTGCTGCCTATGGGGCACCTTGCTCCTGCATGGAGCCCATTGCTCCTGGATGCTTTGAGGATGCGGCTGTCACCAGTGGTGGTACCCATCGGTTCGGCTATGGCACATGGTCCATTGGTCATACCCATCGGCCTGGCTATGGCACATGGTCCATTGGTGGTATCCATTGGTGGTACCCATCAGTCCGGCTGTGGCACATGGTCCATTGGTGGTACCCATCGGTGATACCCATCGGTCTGGCTATGGCACATGGTCCATTGGTGGTACCCATCGGTGGTACCCATCGGTCCGGCTATGGCACATGGTCCATTGGTGGTACCCATCGGTCCAGCTATGGCACATGGTCCATTGGTGGTACCCATCGATGGTACCCATCAGTCCACCAAGGCTCCATGGGGATGTGGTGGTAATGGATCCCTTCCTCCTGGAGCAGGAGATGGGATGGGCACGGATAGAGGAGCCTTTGAGGCAAGAGTTGTGGGTTTGGATGGGATTCCTTGCCCGGGTTCCGCTCACCACATTGCTGTGCTCTGGGGATGGAAAACAAACCCTTTGGCCTCTCCTATGCCTGGCTCCAGCAGCAGATGTTTCCCTTTTCCTCCTCTCTGCTCTCCTCAGCTTGCTGTGGTCTGGATGTGTGGGCACCCTCTGCTTGTGCATGGCCTTCTTTGTGTCTGGGAGCAGGAATTGGGGGAAATACAGGCAAAAAAGGGGTTTCTCCACAGCCCGCTGCCTCTGTTCTTCATTTTATGCAATGCAGGTCAGGATGCAAAGCCTATGGGGAGCTGCACATCCCTGCACGGCTGCAGGTCACAGCTCTGGCCCCGTGTCCCTTGCTGGGGGTGCTGGATGATGCTGTGGCTGCACCTGGAGCTCTTCCTGCTGGAGTAGCGAGCATCAGGTGATGAAGCCATGGACCACGGTTCCATGAAGCATCCGAAGGGTGTTTCTGGAGCTGGTGGTTATCCTCTGCCTTTGGGCTTCTCCAGTGCTTGTGAAGCATGGTCTTGGAATGAGCTGCTTGCGATGCACAAGGCACCTGCTCCCTGCTATAGAAAGGGATTAGCTGCATTGCATCTGGAGCCCATCCAGGCAGCATCCCATTTGGCACGCAGAACCCCCGGAGGGGAGCAAAGGGACAAGACGCGGAGTTAAAAGGAAGGTCTGGAAGCTGTGATCCTCTCTAGGTGGAGACCCAGAGAGCTTTGAGGAGCCCCAGATGCAGCGCTGTCTCCAGGGGCAGGAGCCTGCCCCTCGCCGGCCCCTCTCCGTGCCTTCCCATTGTTCTTTGTATTGGAGCCTGGACCCAGCGTGCTCCCAGCTGGCTGGGCTTCCAGCCTGGATACAAACTCCAGAGCAACAGATACTAACTCATTGTATTCCGAGTGTTGGAAGGGCTCCATGGGCCAATGTGAATTGAGTGCTCATGGACTAAATAGGAAAAGACCCCTCCTGTAAGGAGGAGCATCCAGGGTGCAGGGCGCTGAAGGTGCTGCCTCTAACCCTGCCTTGGGAACCTGCATCCAAGCCCATCCCTCTGTGCTCCAGGGATATCCCCTGGGACCAGTGTGATGCTGATGTCCCAGGGGATCCTGCTGCCCCTGGTGCTCACCAGCTCCATGCCAGGGCAGGCAGCTGGGCACAGCCTTGGTGGCAGCACCTCCTGCTCTCAGCGGTGCTGCAGCCGCTTCCCTTTGGTGGTGTCCACAAATATCCCAAACCAAGAGTTCCTGGAAAATCTGATTCCCCTGCTCGGGATCTGCCATCACCCAGCCCCGCGTTGTGAGCTTTATTATGCTCTGAATACCAATTATTCAGGTACTCGTGCAGCAATCTCTGCCCCGGATGATGCAATGAGGGAATTGGAGCCAAGCCGAGGCTACATTTGGGTGATGGCTATAAATCTGGTTTTATTATAAGCTCCCTGGTCAGCGTGCCACTCGCTCCTCACTGCTGCGGCTTTGACACGCTCCATGACCCTTCCAGCTCCATGCAAGGCCGGATGCCTGGGACCAGCTCTTGGAAAACAACTGGCAAAGTCCTGGCTGCCCCGGGGGCTCAGGTTTATGACTGGTTTTTCAATGCCTGGGGTTGCAGCACAGGGAATTGAAGGTGGGACATTGAAATGTACTGGGGTTGGAGCACCCTGCTGAAGAGCCCAGGATGGAGAGCAGCAGGAACGCAGGGTCCTCTGCCTGCAGCCCTGCGTGGTGCTGAGCACCGCGGACCAGTCTTGCCCATGGCAGCAATTCTGCTCCAGGACTCTTGAAGCTGAACACAAGCAGCATCCTTGGGGAGGGCAGATAAACAAGGAGCGGATGGGAGATGATGGCACAAGGCTGCCCTATGCGTAGGGGATGCAGCGAGGGTCGGTTCCGCTGCCGCCCCGCAGGGCAGATCAAGGGCCAGCTTTGTGCTGACGAGGTGAAGGAGCAGAACGGCAACAACAGGAAGCGTCTGCAAAGAGCGAGCAAGTGGGGAGATGGGAGCGAGGGGCTGGCCGGGGGCCAGCGATGGGGCAAGCGGGGCGTGCTGCTGCCCTCTGCCGAAGCGAGCCCAGAGCGGGGCCCGCACCGGCAGGATGCTGCGGCCGTGCAAGCAGTGGGACTTCTGCTCCTTGGCCAAGGAATCCCCACCGTGTCCTGGCTGGAAAGGGTACCTGGACAAAGAGCACCCCAGAGAAGTGATGGGGTCTCCTGTGCTGTCACCCCCATCCTGTCCGTGTGTCCTTCTCCTTCCCAATCGCTGCTCTCCTCCTCCTTTTGCAGCGGTGGGGATGCAGGAGCTGGGTTTATTCCCTCTGTGCGGCTGCTGCAGGTCCCAGGGTAGGGACCAGCCCCTGGCTACGGGAGCAGGACTTGTCTGGGAGGGGAAGTTCCCCGTCTGAGCACTTTTCTCCTCCCTTTGGGAAGCAGCTCCCCTGCCTGATGCTTTCCGAAGACGAAATGGCCGCGGCGCAGGGCTCCATCCCGTTCCTTGTGCTCCCTCTGCAGGAGCAGAACTGGGTGATCATCGGGGCCTTTCCAACCCAAACCGTTCCGTGATTCTCTGGGGAGCTCGGTGGCTCCGTCCATCCCTGCCCTCACGTCTTGCACGGGGGAAAGCAGCCTCCTCGGGCACCAACCCACCGGCACATCCATTGCCCCAGCTCACTGCTCCCTATCTCCTCTCCCTGCAGCTCCCCACTCCCTCTGTAAGCTCAGAGCTTCCCTTTCCCTCCCTTCCAGAGGCCAGGCTGCCAAATTCCAGCCAAGAGCACATTTTTCCAGCATGACACCAATGGGGCCCCGGCAGGATGGGATCCAGGCTCTGCCCCCCCCGCCCCGCGGCTCCGGTACCGGCATCGCTGGTGCGTGGATGCTCACCCCGATCCCTCAACCCCATCGGTTCCTCTTTCTGCCCATGGAAGCGCTGCCAAACACCACAAACCCTCCTCCGTGCTCTGGGACACCCGCCACGGCCCTCCCCGAGCTGCCCATCCCCTTCCTTCCTCCCTGCTCCTTCTGCAGGCGGTTGCGCAAGCGGCTTTCCAAGGAGCTACCGGGGAAGGTAGCGGAGATTGAGGGAGCCCTGGACAAGTCTGCGTCGGCAAAGGTAGGAAGGAGAAGGGAGCTGAGGGTTGGGATGCTGAGCGAGCGCTTGCCTGCGCCAAGCGGGAGGTGTTGTGTTGGAAAGCGAATTCCCAAAGCACGCTCCAAGCCTGTTTAGGGAGGAGGCGTTTATTCCACGCACAGGGCTCGGTTGGGGCATCGCCACAACTCAAGCGCCTCTACCAGGATCCTTCATCCCATACTTGTACATCAAAGCTCCACCCAACGAATCCAGTTATCCCGCCTCCCTCATGCATATTCATTGTGAGGAAGGAGCCAGATTCCCTGCGCCTGCGCCGGGATGTGCTGAGCAAGCGAAGTGTTGCGTGCGGGGTCTCGGAGAATGCCCCAACAGAGGAGGACATTGAGGACAGTCCTGCTTTATCTTGCCAACCTCTTGACATCCTTGGTCTAAGGATGCTCTCTTCTTCCTCCTCCTCCTCCTCCTCCTCTGGGGCACTTTGGCCTTGGTTCAGTCCCTGAAAACAAGAGTGTTCTAAACCTTGACAGATATTTGCATCGTTTCTTCTGGGTTAGATTTTGACCTTCTTGCTGCAAATCGACATCATTCCCTCCTTTGGGACCCGTTGTAATGAGCCGCACCTTTTCATAACCTATGATTCGGTTCCAACATTGAATAATCACACAGCTACAAACACGATAACTACTACAACTAACAACTTCTTGACCCATACCCCTTTCGGATCACTTCTTCCTGTTCAATAGTCTGTAAAACAACCGTGTTCAGGTTCTGCTTTCACCAGTATGAGCTGGATTGAAAGTGTTTGTAAGGTTTAATTCTATAGCATCTTGTTCTAGCGGCACTACTTGATGCTTCGTTATCCTGCTGGGGGACACCGATGTCCTGTGTGTGGTACCTTTGCTACCATCTTCTGTCCCCAGATCAGTCTTCAGGCCCCTTAATAAGGAGAACAGCAAGCAGACCATCCTTTTCTAACTGGATCCAGGCCTCTTCCAGGATCCCACAACTCCTAAAGCAACCTGTTGCCTTTCACGCACAAAAGGTCCAAAAGGCTCATCCAAGTTAGCAAGTCCCAAAGCTGGCGCTGGCATTAAAACGTGTTGTAACTGCGCAGGAGCCTTTCGGTATCCTGGAGTCCATTCCAATGAATCCTCCCTCCCTTTGCCCGCCTCATTCCCGGGTATAGCGCTTAGTCTGGAATTAACGATCCACAAGCGACACCATCCGGCCGCTCCTAGAAGAGCTCAAGTCTGGCTTTGGTTCTGGTAGCTGCCAAATCGCCTCTTTTCAGTGCTTAAACTCCATTGTCTTTGAGTAATCCCGAGTCCCAAATGAGTTTCCCCAGGCTTGGCGTGTCCAGGGAATGCTCTGGGATGCTGTTGCGCCTGGGGGATATTCTGGGGTGCTGCTGCGCCAAGGGGATGCTCTGGGATGCTGCCGTGCCCACAAGATGCTTTGGGATGCTGTCCCAACTGCATGGATGCAGGGCTGTTATCCCTGGATACAGAGCCATTATCCCTAGATACAGAACCGTTATCCCTGGATATACAGAGTTGCTATCCCTAGATACAGAACCATTATCCCTGGATGCAGAGCTGATATCCCTACATACAGAGCTATTACCCCTGGATGCAGAGCTCCTATCCCTGGATGTAGCTGGTTTCCTGCAAGGATCAGCATAAGAAGTGTGAGGCGGATTCTGCATCCTTTTGCAGCATCCATGATGCCAGGAGCTGTTCCAGCTCCAGATCCTTTGGGGCTCCACTTGCTTGCCTGGAGGCAGAGTGCTGCTGCATTCCCCTTCTCTGGAAAGCCGTTATCCAGTGATGTTGCACTGCCTGCTCCTGGCTCTCCTCCCCAGAGCAATGTGGTGGCCCTTGGCCATCACCCAGGCTGGTGATCCACAGGGAAAGGGCTGCAAGAACCCCAATAATCCTTTCTTGGGGCATCTCCCCTTGTGCTTGCAGGGCTGATGGAGGATGTCACTTAGGTAACCCATGGTATTTGCTTAACCAGAGCCAAAGCCAGGACAAATAGTGACTAAGCAAGACTTGCTCATGGTTAGAGCCCCCCAGGGCTGAGGACCACCATGCTACCACAGCAGCATCTCCTGTATCCATGGACTGGCCTTTGCATGGATCCCAATGGAGGAGGCTGGGTGCTGGGACAGGGTGGTGAGAGGCTGTACATCGATACTTAGGCTGTACATTGATATTTAGGATGTATATTGGTAATTTGGGCTGTACATCAATACTTAGGCTGTACACTGATAATTAGGCTGTACACTGGTAACTTAGGATGTACATTGGTACCTTAGACTTGACGTCAATATTAGGCTGTACATTGGTAACTTGCACTGTACATTGGTAATTTGGGCTGTACATCAATATTTAGGCTGTACATTGTGAATTTGGGCTGTACAATGATAACTTGGGCTGTACATTGGTAACTTGGGCTGTACAATGATAACTTGGGCTGTACGTTGGTAATTCGGGCGTACATTGGTAACTTGGGCTGTACATTGGTAACTCGGGCTGTACTTTGGTAATTTGGGCTGTACATTGATATTTAGGCTGTACATTGGTAATTTGGGCTGTACATCGGTAATTCAGGCTGTACATTGGTAGCTTGGGCTGTACAATGATAACTTGGGCTGTACATTGGTAATTTGGGCTGTACATTGGTAACTTGGGCTGTACATTGATAATTCAGGCTGTACATTGGTAACTTGGGCTGTACATCGGTAATTCAGGCTGTACATCGGTAATTCAAGCTGTACATTGGTAATTCGGGCTGTACATCAGTAATTCAGGCTGTACATCGGTAATTCGGGCTGTACATCAGTAATTCAGGCTGTACATCGGTAATTCGGGCTGTACATCACTGCCTGCCCCTGAGCCACCACGGTTGTGCACGGTGAAGTCCCGGCCTGGGGCAGGATGTGAGCAGAAAGCTGCAGCTCACCCTGCGCTGCAGGTCTCCTTGCGAGCAGCTCCGGGTCCTCTCTGTGTCTGCTGACTGTGCTGAGCAGCACTCGGCAGCCAGTGCCACGGGTGCCACTGATGCAGTGAGGTTATCTGCTGATGTCTGATGTGCCGCCGGTGCTGGTGCCGAGCTGGAAAATGGCACTGGAGGCATTTCCTTAATTGCTCATTGAGTGGAAGCAGGATCTGCCTTTGCATTCCTCCCGTATCTTCCCACCCCAGCGCCCTGCAGGGCAGGAGCTGCCGCTGTGTGGTTCAGTCCTGCCGATCCCGTTCCTTCTGCCGCTCAATCCCATTCCTGCAGGCATCAGCCACCGCTCCAGCCAGCTTCCGTGGTCAGGAGGGATTTGGGCTCCCGTTCCTGGTGGGAATGGGGAGCGGGAGCGGATGCTGCAGTGTGCAGAGCTGCCCTTATGTAAAATTCATCTGCAGAAAGCAGCTCTGCAGATGGCAGGAAGCCGCTGCTCATTTCGGCTCGCAGCAGATGGAGGCGGCAGGATGTGGAGCTTCTGCTTTCGCCTCAGCCTCTGGGGTTTCACTTTGTCCCCCTGCTCATCCTCAGCAGGGAGGTCCACAGCGCTCCTGGGCTGCAGCCGAGGGGTGACTGGGGATGCGGTGGTGCCTTTGCAAGTGGTGTGTACGGGGACAAGAGCTCTCCTTTGACAGAAGAAGGGCAGCGAGAGCGCGCAGCAGTGACGCACGTGTTTAATAAGGACACCAACAGATGGAAGCTCGCAGGAAAGGCTCCCTGTAGGGAGGTTATTTGAGATGAGGAATGAGCCCTTTGAAGCATCTGCTGGAGGCTGGTGCTGGAGGTGGCCGGACCCGCTGGACGGGTCCGGTCTGAACCCCAGGCCTCTCTGCCCATGCGAATGCATTCCTGGGCTGGGAGCTGGTGGATGATTCACCAGGAAGTGGTCTGAGCCTGCCATGGGAGTACATGGGGCGGTTATCGAGGGCCAACAGAGCCTCTTCACAACGGGCCGGGCTGGTTTGGCAGCACAGCAGCCCTGGGACCTGCCCCAGGGAGTGGGATGAGGAGGGAGGGCTGCGGGGAGCTGCAGCTGCGTTGCCAAAGCCCTGGACATTCCTTTGGATGCATCAGGAACTTTCTGCTCCGCTCTGTGGGAGATAACGAATGTGGGAGCCGTCCTCAGGGGGAGGATTCCCATGGGAGGCCCTCAGGGGTGTTTTCTCCTGCAGGGAACACCAACGGTTAAATACGTAAGGAAACCTGCATCAGCCAGGATGTGGCATCAGCCAGGGCTGCGGAGGCCGGCGTTTCCTTGGAAAATGGAAGGAAGGGGCAGGTGTTTCCCTGTCCCTCTGCGACCGAATCCTAGGGAAGGATCGGCCCCCTCGGGGGGCCACTGGCACATCCCGAATGGAAGGAATCTGTGCTAGAGCACAGGTGCAGCCCCATAAACGTGGGATAAATCGGGGCCGATCCGGTTTCACAGCCCCCTGCCCTCTTGGTGCGGGGCGCTTCCTTCACCGTTGCCAAGGGGTGGGATTGGGGCTGGTGATGGGCAGGGGCTGCCCTTATTTTGGGGCAGAAAGAGGTGAATTTGGGCGTTTGCGTGGGGAGGGGAGGGGAGGGAGGAGGAGCGGCAGCAGCAGCAGCAGCAGCTCCTCACCACCCACCCGCGGGGTGGGGGCTCGGGGTGCCCGCATCATCCCCCGCATCCAGCCCCGCATCCCCCGCGCTGCTTGTGCTTGGTGTGTGTGGGGGGGGCTCCCCGTCCGGTCCCTCCCGCCGGGCGGTGCCGGGGGGCGGCCTCTCCTTCTCCCTCCCCGCAGGCCGGGGGAGGCCCTTGGCGCTGGGGGGCGGCGCGGCCGCAGCGAGCCCGGCGGGGAGCGGAGCGGGGGCTCGGAGCGGGCCGATGGCGTTCAGCGCCTGGCAGATCCTGTCGCCGGTGCAGTGGGCCCGGTGGACCTGGTCCGCGGTGCGGGGCGGGGGCAGCCCCGACGGGGAGGCGGCGGCGGCGGCGGAGGAGGAGGAGGACCCGGCCCTCGGCTTCAGGCAAGTGACCCGCGTCCACGCGTGGTGTCGGGGCTGCGACCGCGTCCGGCCGCGCCCGTATCCATTCCCCCCCCCCTCCCCACCCGCTGCTGCCCGCTCCCTGCCTGCTCGCTGCCCGCTCGCTGCCTGGCACCAGCTCCGCTGCCCGATGGGGGGGTCCGGCCCGCAAAGCGCTTGGGGGGGGGGGGGATGCTGGGAGGACCGGGGTGAGGGGGGGGGGCACCGGAGGGGAACCGATCGCTGCTGCCCCTGGTTGATGCTGGGCGGGGGGGGCACAAGGTGTGAGCACCGAGGATCGCCCCTCCATGGGGGAGATGCTGAGTGTGCAGCCGTATCCTTGTGGCCCGCGGTGGATGCCCAAGGGGAAGGCCTGATGGAAGGAGTCGTGGATGCTCGGCCGATGCGGAGGGTTGGGGGCACACACGGAGAAGCGGGGGGGGGGGGGGGGGGCACTCACGATGTCGTTTCACCTGCTCTCCCTTTTCCGTTTGCCAGCGTGTGCCGCTGGACAGGACGGAGCGGCTGCCGCAGGATGGCCGCGGGCGGCCGGGAGCTGGCCCGCCCGGCGGCTCGGGCAGCGAGGAGGATTGCGGAGCTAAGCCTTGCAAGCGGTAATTCCTCCCTCTTTTCCCCCCCTCCTCGGCAGCTCGGACTCCAAAGATAGTTTTGAGACCCCTGAAGCAGGGACGCCGACCAGCGCGCTGCTAAAGGAGCCGCCGCTGGAGCCAGAGAGCGAGACCCGAGGTAAGGAGCCATCGCCTTCTGCTTTTGGGCTCCGGATGAATAGAGCCGGGTGGGGGCCCGCAGGAGAAGTGGCTTGTTCTGAATCATGCCTGCCACATTGTTTGTGGTTGATGGCCTGCGTGGTTCAAATGCCACTCGGCAAAGGGCTATGCTCTCACTCCCCTGCAGTTAGCATCCTTTGCTGCTGTTAAAGATGCTGCTGAGCCCTGTTTGTGGAGAAACGGTGATTGTTGCTGCTGGAAGCGCAGGGGTCCTTGGTGCTGCTGCTGGTTTGTCCCTGTGTCTTGTGCCACTGTGGCTCCCTGTTAATCCTTGGCCTTTTGGGGACCAGCTCACTCCCACCATCACGCCTTCTCCCAAAGGGGAATCGTGGTCGGGGTCTGTGTGAGCTCAGATGGGACCAGGAGCCCGAGTGCTGGGTGGCCTTGGCAGTAACAGGGTGCTGTGGGCTGCCACCTCCTGTGGTGTTGTTCTGCTGTTGGGATGGATCTGGGCGCCTGTGGAATGCACAGGTTTGTTTTCCTTGAGAGGCAGCACTGGGTCCATGCTTCCCATAGTTGCAGCTCTCGGAATCATCCGTGTAAGAAGGGATGATAGAGGCATTTTTACTTTGAGGAGTAATGCCTGGGGAGGAGGAGAGGGGAGATAAAGGCTTTCCTAGCAGGTCTGAGGATCATTCCTGCCTTAGGGAAGCACATTGCTCAGCGTGTGCCCGTGTCCCTGCATCCTGGGATGAGCAGTTCCCTGATGCCGGCCTGGCACAGAGCTGGGGAGCCAGCACACAAAGGTCGCAGTGTTAGGGGCTGATCTCTGGCACAAGCTGTGTATCTGGGGTGGCTGATGGAGAGCAGGGTGTTGGAAACAGCAGGACCCCAGCTCCATCCCTTCCCTGCACCTCAATGTCTGAAATGGAGGGAAGGGGTCCCCCAGGCGTGGGGGTGAGTTTGTGGCACCCTGGGGTGCTGAACTGCGGGGAGCCCATCGGCTCAGCCCTCACCTTGGCAGCGCTGCTCTGCAGCAGCGTGCGCCCTTCGCCTGCCTGCAGCTCAGGAGCGGTGCCGATGGGGAGGTGATCCCATGAAATGGCTGCATGGCAGGAACGCAGCAGCGGATGGGGAATCGCTGCTGCCGGTGCTGCAGGAGGAGCAGCAGGCACACGGGCGGATGCAGCATCTCCTTGCTCAGCAAGGCTGGGGTGCAGGCGCTGCAGCCTCAGCCTTGCTTGGGAATAGGCAGGGATAGGAAATGTGAGAGACGGGAGCTGTGACACAGGGGATGGATGCTCTGCGTGCAGCTGAGGGCTGCGTTAACCCTGCTCCGAAGGACAGCCTGTCCCATCACCCCGGCTGGGCTTCACGCTGCCTTCAGAACCCATTGCTGGAGCCACTCTGTGCCATCCTTGCTGAGCTTCTCTCCAGCCACCTCCCAGAGCAAGGAATACTGTGTGCAAGGAAACGAGCAGAGGCAGCCAATATGGACCCATCGGCGCCCATGGGCTGCTCCTGCTGTCACCCTGACGCAGGGCACGTGCTTTCCGGCGCGTTAGCGGCAGCATCGCTCTGCCAGGATGCTCATTCTAGCAGAATAGGTTTAAAAATAGACCAACGGCCGCCAAACAAAGCGGAAAGGCAAGAGGGGAACGGAGCCGTTGGCTACGTCAGCCCAGGCTGAAAGCACCGGCCGCATATCCTGTGCTGTGGATAGCGGAGGGGCTGTTCTCGCTGCCTTTGGCATTGAGGGAGCGGTGCTGCTTCGCTTGGGTGCTGGATGTGGGATGAAAAGGGCACTGCTGCAGCCAAGTTGCTCTGCTTCATGCGAGGGAAGCTGCTGGGTTGGTCCGTGCTTGCGTTTCATTGCAGCCTAAGGAGGAAGAGCCTAAGGATTAAAATGCGCAGCACAAAGTGCCTATTACAGCGGTGCCAGCCTGTCCTGCGTGTGTGTTTGTGCTTGGAGACGATAAATCCCTGTTTTCACTCTGTAATATCCCCTGGCCGGACCGGGAGCCCGTTTGTACTCCATGCACAGCCACTACAAGTGCTGTTTGCAGGGATCCAGGGTGCCCTTCGTTGGATCTGTGTTTGGGATGGATGCAGCACTGAGCCTTGCTGCTGTGCTGTCCTTCCTTATCTCCAACCTGAACTCCCCCTGTTTCAGTTTGAACCCATCACCCCTTGTCCCATCGCTACAGTCCCTGATGCAGGTCCCTCTCCAGCATCCCTATAGCCTCCTCCAGACACTGGAAGCCCCATCACCTTTGGGGATGCTTTACAGGAGGGTTTGTCCCGCTCTCCTCAGAGAACACACAAAAGGATTTATATGGGTTTCATGGCCAGGCCCTCTCTTGAAAAGGGAAAAAAACCCCACTGAGCTTGCAGGAGGAACGGTGCTACCCCAGCAGGATGCTCCTCTCCTTCACCCACACCCTCTGTGTCCCAGTCTGTCCCAGTCCATCCCAGTCCCTCAACTCTGGAATGCAGGTAGGAAGGAGGGGATGAGCTGAGCTGCCCCGGGTGCAGAACACTTGGATTGCTCCACTGGGAAATATGATGAATCCCATTCTGCCGAAGGAATGGTGGCTCTGAGCACAGCAGCGCTCCTGCTCTCCCTGCCCTGCAGCCATCCCAGCCAGGAGAGGTGGTTTGCGTGCCGGCTGCTTGTTATTCCAGCAGCAATTACTCCCTGCTCGGGTTAGAAACCGGGATGGGGCTCACGTCTGTGAGAACAGCAGCTGCGGAACCGTCCGGTGGGAATGGAAAATGCATTTAAAAGGTGCCTTTTGCCCCCCCCCCACCACTTTGAAGTCTGCTCCCTACTCAGCGCCGTCTCGGTTCAAACCATCCCGGCTCCAAGCTGGGATCCGTTTAAGGAGGTTCTCCCCGTTCGCAGCGCTGGGAGGGCCTGGCAGGCGCTGCCTCGGACCGTCTCCTGGCTGCACTCCGAGTACACATCCATCGGGTTGTGTTTGCTGAGGCGTTTCCTGGGGCAGCAAAGCGATGTCTGCTTGGAGGGAGCCTTTTCGCAGGCGGAGGGAGGGTTCGGTGCACTCACACAGCCCCTCATGATTCATTTGCATGGCTTTTAGCATCCTGGAGACCAATTATGCCAACCGCAAGCCGTCAGCTGAGTCAGGGCTGTTGGCTCCGTGTCCTGGGTTAGCCCTGATTCACTTTTCCTTCTTGTGCCAGCCTCCCCCACCAGTGAACGTGAGCTGGGTGCGAATGCCCCATCATAGGAACAGGGATGTGCTGGGGGGGGGGGCTTGTGAGCATCCCGCATCCAAACCTCCTGCGAATCGATGCAGCGCTCCGTGGCTGTCACTGTGTGCCAGGGCAGGGTTGCAGCAGCGCAATGGGACAGGTTTCCCCAGCACAAGCCCTGCTGCTGTGCCCAGCAAGACCTGTGGGTCCCTGGTGGTGCTGAGCATCCCAGCATCCCTTCCTGCCTTGTCCTAGGAGCCCCTGGTTGAGATGCAGGAGAGGAGGTGACAGCGGTGCCGAGGTCCTGGCTCTAGGTGCTTTGTGGGTGTAGCTTGCAGGATGCCTCCGTAGATAAGGAGCTTCCCCATCCCTGGACAGCAAAGAACAGATGAAACGGTGAAAGGATTTAGGGGCAGGGATTGGAGTAGCAGGGATTAAGTCATGGATCAGGGTTTGTGATTAAGGAACTCTGACAGCCGTGCTGAGCCTCGAGGCTCTGCAGCAACAGGCTGTGGGTGAGAGCATCGACCGCATGCGGGTGCTGTGTCCATGGGAGCTCCCCCCCTCCATTTACAGGGGACCCCCCCCATTTACAGGCTGTGTTTTCACCACAGTCTCCAGGGCTTCAAATCTCACTGCAAGTGCTTGATGCCAGGGTTGCACAGGTCAGGAATCCCTCCCCAAACTATGACCCTGGAGCACGTAAGGAGGGGAGAAAACCCCCTCTGAAATGGGGTGCAGCAGGCAGGGGTTTAACTGCCTCTTTTTGTCTTTGCAGAGCCAAGTGGCCATGGTGACCTGCTGGTAGGGGAGGCCCATGGGGACAGCTCGCCAGGGAAGCATCCCAAAGATGAGGCTCAAGCGGAGATCGCAGCCCCTAAAGCCAATTTGGATGCGAAAGGGGAAAACGACCCCGAAGATGCATCCCTGAGGCAGCCTCAGGCTCACATCCAGCCCCAAGGAGCACCGGGCAGTGGGGCCGAGCAGGAACGGGTCATGCTGGGAGAGGATGCGGTGGATGCCAGCATGGGGATGATGGGGCCAAAGAGGGATGCTCTGGTCCAGAACGGAAAAGGGATAACAGAAGGATCCATAGAGGAGACCCTGGAGCTGTACGATGGGAGCGTGAACCCCGCTGTAGCATCAGCCCCACACTGCCCCCCCCACCCCAGCAACAGCGCTGGGGAGCAGGGGGGGGACCCGGAGCACAAAGAGCAGCTCCCAAAGCCTGAGGTTGATTCGACGGAGGGAGGAGAGAGCCCGGAGACCAGGAGAGCAGCGCCCAGGAGGGGCAGCAGGATCCCGGCCAGCAAAGTGACACCGAAGAGGCACCGAGAGCCCCCCAAGAAACCAGTTGAGGATGCAGAGAGGGGCCCCATGGATCTGCCCCCCCCCGGCTCCCCCCGGCTGGGTCCTGCAGCCCGGATAGGCCCCTTGGGTGGCAGCTCGGCGCTGCAGGACTTGCCGGCTCTCCCCAAAGGGTCCTACCAGTTTGACCCCAATCACTTCGAGGCAATGGATCCGTTTAAGCCCACCAAGACCCTCGGCAGCTCCACCACCGACTCCTGCCCTGCTGCTGACAACAGCCTCAATGAGATCCTGGAGTCTCAGGCGCTGGAGGTGCAGGATGAGCCCGGCAAAGGCAGCGGCTCCCCCAAGAAGCCCAAGTCCCGCCTGATAACGTGAGTGATGGAGCGGGCAGCACCGACCCCTCCGTTCCCTTGCGGGCAGAGCAGTGGTGGTGGTGGTGATGGTGATGATGCCCCCGGTCCTCCTAAGCGAGCCTAAAACACCGATGTGCACCTCGGGTTCGGCTGCCCTGCTTTTATCCACCCCTTGTCCCAGCAGAGCGGCAGCTCCTGCATCCCTGTTGGCATCCTGGAGCATCAGGAGCGGATGGGAGGAGCGGGATGGGGGTCCTGGAGTGGTGCCGGGGTCCCACAGAGAATGGGGAGGGCTGGATCAGGACCCGCTTTGCAGGATCATCCCTTTGGAAACCCCTCAGGGCTCCCGCTCGTGGAGCTGGTGTGGGCAGAGCAGAGGCTTTACCAAGCACAGGTGAGGGTTTGGGGGCCTGCTGAAGCTTGTGGGTGCCCATCTGATGGGTCAGATGGTGCTGGGACACGATGCGAGCTCTTTGTGTTGCTCTTTGCCAAGCAGGGGTAGGGGATAGCGGTGAAGAGGCTGATCTGTTGCTTCCATCACGTCTGCACAGGCAGGATGGAGCTGCTTGTGCCTTGCTGAGCTCTTTCAGTGCCTTTTTAGTTCCTATTTAAACCCCTCTGTGGAGATGGTGACATTTCATGGTGCCTCCTGGGAATGCAGGCGGTTCCTGCTGGGAATGCTCCTCTGGAGCAGGTTTCATGGCCAAACCTTCCTATTTCCTTGCCGTTTCACCTGTGGCATCACAAATGTTCTCCAAGCCGTGTCTGGGCAGCGCCTGGTGTTGGGGATGGGAGCTGCTGAGCCAGGCTTGGCTCTACCTGCCCGGGCAATTTTGGGTCCTTCCACTATAACTTAGGGTTGTGGGATTGGAACCGGTTGAAAGCAAAAGGGCTCAAAAGGGGGAATTTTGGGAGCGCGGAGTTGGCAGCAAAACCATTGCGCTGCTGCTATGGGTTATGCAGAGAGCACAGACAACACCCAGCAGGCAAAAGTAAGGGTGTGTTGGGTGCTCTGCTCCTAGGAACACTTTGCAGGGAGGGGATGTGGGTTCTTTAGGAGCCGGCGTTCCCTTGTGTGACCGAGCTGGGGCTGTTCGGCTGGGAGAAGTGGAGCTGTGCAGAGCTTCCAGTGTCTGAAGGGGGCTACAAGGATGCTGGAGAGGGGCTCTTCATCAGGGACTGTAGGGATGGGACAAGGGGTGACGGGTTCAGACTGAAACAGGGCAAGTTCAGGCTGGAGATAAGGAAGATCTTTACTGTGAGGGTGCTGAGGCGCTGGCATAGGGTGCCCATAGAAGCAAATGCCCCATTCCTGGCAGTGTTCAAGACCAGGTTGGGTGACACGGTCTAGTGTGAGGCGTCCCTACCCATTGCAGGGGGTTGGAACTGGATGATCTCCAGGTCCTTTCCAACCCAAACCATTCCCTCATTCTATAAGTCCTCAGGGTCCCTCTCCTGGGAGCAGCACGGGCTGCTTCATTCACCCACCTCCCCGGCAGCGGGATGTGTGGTGGAATGGCACCATCGATCTCATAGCCGTGAATAGGAGATGCCCAACCGGAGCATCCTTTATCCGTGTGTTCCTCCCCAAAAGGCAGAGCTGGGCTAAGGCGCTGTGCTTCTCCCAATGAGAGTTAATACCCAGGTCTTTTCACATGCTCTTCTTCTCTCCATCTGTCTGTCTCTCTCCCTGTCCATGCTTTGGTGCATCAGGACCACTGAACAAGTGAAATTTCTCTGTTTTCTGTTGTAAGTACTCTCTTCTCTATTGCTTTCCTCTTCTCCTTGGCTGGTTTTTGTCCTCTTTCTCTGGGTGGGTGCTGGCCCCACACGTCTCCACGGCATGCAGGCTCCTTGTGCCCTTTGTCTCATGCTCTGTGCTCTCTGGTCCATGTCCTGCAGCTCGCGGGGTGGCTCGGCCCGGTGAGGTGAGGATGCTGTGCTTGCTCCCGCAGCATGCGGCCCGCAATGCCTTCATAGTGTTCAAGCCCTGAAACCCAGTGCGTTGGCTAACGGAGGGGAGCAGCTCTGTGTGCAGCCTGGATGGGTAGTGCCGAAGATGAGGGCATCTCCTACCCCCTCCCAAAGCCACCTCTATAGAGGGGTAGGGGAAGCATCATCCGGGAGTGATGGAGTCAGTGCCTGTCTCTGGGACACTGAGATGGTCCCAAAGGAGCTTTGCCCTCGCAGCCAGCTCCAAACAGGGCTCCTTTGAGCTCTTTGGTGCCTGCCAGAGCCCATTTGCTCATGGCTCTCCCTCAGAGCATCCCTGCTGTGTCCAGGGCTGGGATGGAGCTGGGCTGCAGGGCCCTGCATGGGTTGGAAAGCTCGGCTCGAGCACAGCAGCTCCAATCATTGCCCTGCAGCCCGCACTGCTGCGGCGTGGCTCTGCCATACCCCTGGCATGAGCAGCCACAGTGGGACCCCAGTGAAATACCCAGTGCCTGTCCTGTGCCCCCAGGGCTTGTAGCTCCCATCCCTTAGGATGGGCACACAGCAGGGACCTGCCTCACCCCCATGGGTGATGCTCAGTGTTGTCAGTCCCCCCTCCCCGGACCCTCTGGGCTCTGCTGTGGTGCAAGGGAGAACGCTGGGCTCAGCTCCCGTCTTCTGTCATCATCCCAATGCCCTTCTTGTGTGCTCAGTGCTGCTGCCATATGCACGACCAGCATTGGAGCCAGGCTCCAGCACTGACATCTGTGTCGTGGCCAAGACCCCATCTGCCTTTCCACTGGCTCACAGCGGGTGTCTGTGTCACCACGGGCCCTGCAGCGCGATGGGGCTGCCTGTGCCCCAGGCATTCAGGGCATCAGCCTCTGCTGCCTGCTCCCCATTGCCCAGTCCCCTTGAATTCCAGTTACCTTGGTGCTGGGGGGGGGGGATCATTTGGCGCACGTGTGTGATGGGATGGGGAGTGAAGTGGGTGGGAGAGATGCTTTATAGCAAGGAATGGCTCAATGCAATCCTGCTCGAGCCTCTGCCTGTGGCAGAGATCCCTGCGCAGGTACCCGCAGTGGGATGCCACACGAGTTGTATCCAGCTTGGCCAGTATCTGCCTTCTGGGGGTTTGGATATGGGAGATGGTGGACATGGAGTGAGAGGGTGGTGAGATGCAGGATTGCTCGTGCTGGGACCATCCCTGTCCTGCCCCCAGCTGATTGAGGATGCTGATGCCCGGTGTGTCGGGATGTGGCTGTGCTGCACTCCTGCACTGATGGACTCTGGAATGGCAACGCCTTGAGGAACATGGGATGAAGAGCCAGGGAGAGCTTCCTCACTGGAGAGCATTCAGCCACCCAAGATCAACCTGAGCTCAACCTTCTCCTATCTGCAAGGTTCTTTTCCCTTTGCATCTGGTGGAGGGAGCATCCGAGGTGCAGCGGTTGCCCTGCAAGCAAAGCAGAGCTCAAGCCAGCAGTCCGGCCGTGCGGGTCCAACTTGCACACGGAGATATCCCGGACAAACATCCAGAGAATGGGCATGAGACAGCCTGGAGACGCTTTCATCCCGCAGGAGATCCGATGCATCCCGCAGGATGAGGGTGCAGCGAGGGGAATCACTGTGGCAATGGCCTCTCGCGTTGTCAGCATCTCTGCTCCTTCCCTTCAGCAGGAATAAACTCCTCAGAGACAAACCCGTTGCTCTGTAGTCCTGTCTTTTGTTCACTTGCTCCTCTGTCCGCCCCAGAGCTTGCTCTGCCTCCGTGTTTCACTGGTGAGTGCGGTGCTGCCGGGTGCAAACGCTGCTGCTGGGGCTGCTTCCCCCTGCTCGGCTCTCACTGGCGGCTCCTGCCTGTGCCTGAGCTGCTGCTTCTCTCCCTGCAGGAGCGGCTGCAAGGTGAAGCCATACGAGGCGCAGCCCCTGGTCCTGGATGCTGGCGCTCAGGTACAGGGGATCCCACCTTGGGGATGCTCGGCTGGGGGCATGGGCAGAGGTGGGGGTCAGGATGGGGTGTCCCTGGAAGCAGCCATGGCGAGAGCATCTTCCCTATGGGAAGGGCAGGAGGATGGCGCTGCTTGGTGCTCGGCCCTGGCCCTGGCCAGGAAAGGTCCCTGTGGGTCATTCAGGTCCATGTGCGTGCGGTATCAGCCCTGTCGCCAGCAGAGCTCTGCGGTTGGGTTAATGGGGTTTGTGTGCTCATCGCTTCTGCCCCCAGCCCCTTGTGTTTCCTTCTGCCAAACCCCACTGAGGAGCTGCTGGGGAGCAGCTTGGTGGTGGATGCGAAGCTTCCCCTGCTTCCCATGCAACCCGGCTGCCTGATCCCCGTGGATCAGCACAGTCCTGCTTAACCGCGTGCCTTGATCCTGCAGGATGAAGGAGCGCTGATCCCAGAAATCCCAGGTATTGCCAATCGGGATGGACGAGCCACTGATGAGGAGAAGCTGGCCTGCACCACTGCGCAGAAACCTGGGCTGGAGAAGAAGGCTGAGCCCGAAGATGACCTGGAGTACTTTGAGTGCTCCAATGTCCCTGTGCCGGCCGGGAAGCACAGCACGGAGCCAGGTAAGGAGCATCCCTGTAGCCTCTGGGATGTGCTGTGCATGGAGCTCTGGCCATGAATTGATGCTATTGAGGCAGCTTCTGTTCATGCTGCCAGGGCTAAAGGCCCTATAATGAAACCTCTGTTGCTTACGGCACGATTTCCATCATGGAAAACCAATGGCACAGGCTGTGTTTACTTGGATGCTGTCAGTACAGAGCATCCCCGTGGTGCTGTGGTGGTTACAGGGTGCCTCGCTCGAAGCTGAGCTCCCAGCACTCAGTACCCCAGCACAAGGGCAGTGATTGATGGAGATCTCAGCGTCACTGCAGACCTCTGCTGATGCTCCTGCTGGTCCTTTGCTGTCAGTCTCCTACGGAATTAGCCTCGCTGACCAACCCATTACAGCAGAATTAGACCCAGGCATTAGAACAGGACATTTAATCAATAGCAAAGCTAAAGGTGCAAGAAAGGAATCACCGCAGGGGGGGTCTGCACCTCTGCCCTGTGCCCATTCATCATCGCCCCTGGATGCTGTGCAGGCTGCAGGCTCTGGGGAGGGGAAACCAGTCCTTTGGCTCCGAATGGGGAAAAAGAGCAGGAAATCAGCGCTGTTTCCTCCTTCCCTTTATGCTTTTCTCTGCCTGGCCAGTGCTGGCTGCAGCTGAGGTCCATAAATCACCTCCTGCTCTATGCCAGAGGGCAGGTTGCAGACAGGAGGGGTTTATCTCCTCTCTGATGCTGTTAAGAATAGCCGGGGCCATGTGGCAGCTCCTTTGGGCCCAGTTGGTGTGGGCTGAGGCTTGTGCTATGCGGAGTGGCCCAAGCAGCTGGGCTTCACCCCAGGGATGCATCCCGCAGCATTCCCATGCAGCTCCAATCCTGCTCTGGGCACCGCAGGGCTGAGCTGCCAGCAGAGGGAAGTGTTGGTTTCCAGTCCAGGGTTTGAGGCTGGCAGGGTGCAGGATGCATCCAGGCTGCAAGGGCACGAGCATGGGGCAAAGAAGCCTTTTGGGAAGGGATGCTCGGAGGATGCCGGTGCACTTCTGCATCCCAGCAAATCCTTATGTGCACCAGGGTCTTGTTCACAAGGGGTTAAAACCTTGTGTTTCCTTGTCTTTAGGCTTTGAAAAGGAGATCTCCAAGCAGATGGAAAAGGACATCTTCCCTGTGAGTGCCTCTTGCTTCCTCTTTGCTCCCTATAGGGAGGCTTGGGGCTGCGGGAGGGTGACCCCATTGTGCCTATGCTGGGCCACGCAAACCTCTCTGAACTGGGTTTCTTTGGGAGATAAAGTCCATGCAAAGCCCACACAGGGGCTTGGTAAAGCCAGGGGTGATGGCCCACAGCCCCGCACAGGATGGCTCCCTCCGGATGGGCACTGTGGGAGGGAGATGCTGGGAATGGTGGGGATCCAGGGCTGCACCACGGATGCTCAGCAAGAGCAAGCACTGTGTGGAACGGCTGCAGGACAGGGACAGGGCAGAGGAGGTCCCAGGGAAGGGATGAGCTGCAGGACATGGGCTATGCCTCACATTGAGGTGTCCATGCGCGTCGTAAGGGGCACCCCCAATGCACCCCTATGGAGCCATTGGGTGACCCCAAGACCCTCGGCTGCAGGGAACCCTGTGCCAGCTCCTCCAACCTTGGGCAAAGCTGCTCGGGTGCAAGCAGATGACAACGAGATTACCAACATCAGCAAAACGAGCTCCTCTGAGACAGATTGACCCACGCTAAGCCCCACAAGGACAAAGTGAAGCCGGTGCTCGGCAGGCTCTGAGCCGCCAGCATCCCGGAGCCGCTGTGTGGGGGCTCCCATGGGATGGATTGGGGCTCTTGGGTGATGCTGCCAACACCACCCAGGGCTGGGCTGCATGGACCCAAACGTGCTTGAGCCTGAGCTGCAGTGAAGGAGGAGGGGAGGGAGGGAAGTGCTTTAGTGCTCTGGTTTCCAAAACAGAGCCGAGGCACGGAGCCTCCTCCAAAGCTCTTCTCTATTTATGGCCTGGCAGCCGGTTCCCAAGGAGATGCCTGCATGGGGCTGTCATTTAGACGGATACAAGGAGGAACAGGCGGTGGTGTCAGCCCTTGCTCGGAAGGAATGCTCTTCTGGAGGCTGCAGCACCGCCAAGGGAAGGGATGGGGCAGCATCCAGGCAGGATTGAGCCTCACAGCGCTGAGCTCATCCCTAGTTTGGTCCCCTGGTGCTGTGGTTTGGGGAGCAGAGAGGAATGGGGATGCAACCACCTCAGCTCTTGTGAAAGCTCCTATAATAGAAACAAGAGGGTGATGGAGCCCTGTGTGAGCATCTCCCAGGCTGGGGCATGGTGGGATGAGCGGGGCTGTCCGTTGGGAAGGGCTGGCTCAGCCGGAGCCGTGCTCTGCAGGGAGGTGATGCCTGTTCCCCCCTTGTGCATTTGGGGTGATCAATGAGGCCCTGCTGCTGCTGGCAGCAGTTTGGATGCATCAGCTGCATCCACGTCTCTGTCTGATGGAGGTGATGGAGAAGGAGGGCCTGGTCCCTCGCCTGTGGCTCCCATTTAACCCAGCCATGGGGAAAGTGAGGGGATGTCAGATGTGAGCACAGCTCTGCTTCTGAAATGGGCCCTTCCTGGGTCTCTCCTTTGGGACGATGCTTCCCTGGGTGTCCTATGGTGGAGCCCCAGGTCCCAGCAGGAGACTGGGCATAAAGTGCAATAAATCCCCATATGGGCTCTGCTTGGTGCTGGCTCTGAGCCGTCGGTGTGTGCAGGATGTTCAGCGCCTGCATAGAGGCTGGTGCAAGGGGGAGAGCATCCCAAATGGGAGGTGAAACCCCTGCAGCATCCCGAATGGCTGCTCCCTGCAGGGCAACCCCGGGCTGTGCTCCATGGACAAGTCCCCCTCAGCCATCACCAGGAGCGAGAGCCCCTTGGACAGCATCTGCCTCAGTGAATGCGAGAAGACGGCCGTGCTCACGCTCATCCGAGAAGAGGTAACGTGGGCACCGGGGCCGTATCCTGCCCGGGTGCACCCCTTGAGCATCACAGCACAGGGGAACGACCCAGAGCCCCGTCCCAAGGCTTCTGTGTCTGCTGCAACCTAGATAATCACAAAGGAGATCGAGGCAAGCGAGTGGAAGAAGAAGTATGAAGAGAGCCGCCAGGAAGTGCTGGAGATGCGGTAGGACCCTTCCCATTGGGACGTGATGGGATTCCTCGGGGTGGGATGTGTTAGGAGATGCTCTTGTGCTGCGTTGAGCTGCCGGGTTCTTAGTCGCAGGCTCAAAATCCCATTCACTGCCATGGGCATCACCAGGGCCCTGCAGCCTTGCTTGGGTTGTTCGTGGTGCGGGGAAGGGGCAGCGGGGCTGTAGCTGTGTGTGCCTCTTCCCTGGGTTATCCTTCTCCCTTCCTCCTAGGAAAATCGTGGCTGAGTATGAGAAGACCATTGCCCAGATGATAGGTAAGGTGCCATCCCATGGCTGGGTGCGTGGGGCAATGAGGTAGCTGCCATCCCCACTCAATCCCTGTGTCCCTTGCTGCTAATTCTCCATCGCAGAGGATGAGCAGAGGACGAACATGACGTCCCAGAAGAACCTGCAGCAGCTCACCATGGAAAAGGAGCAGGCGCTGGCGGACCTGAACTCGGTGGAGAGGTCCCTATCGGATCTCTTTAGGAGATACGAGAACCTGAAGGGCGTCCTGGAAGGCTTCAAGAAGGTCCTTCCCTCGGTTCCCCCTTTCTCCCTGGTCCCTGCACGCAGAGGTCCCATAGCATTGCCCTCACTTTGGCCCCTGCACTTTTCCCTTCCCAGAATGAAGAAGCTCTGAAGAAGTGCGCTCAAGATTACCTAACCCGGGTCAAGCAGGAGGAGCAGCGGTACCAGGCCCTGAAAGTCCATGCGGAGGAGAAGCTGGATAAGTAAGGGCACGCATGGGATTGATGGGTGCTCAGAGACCCCATAGGGCAGCGTCTCCGTGGTTGGAGCTTACTGATGTGGAAAGCTGCCTTTTACAACCTTGGGCTCGAGTGGCTTTAAATGGCTGTGAGTGAAGCCAGCACAGATCCCTCAATGGATTCTCCAGTCTCTGCTTAGGTTTCCTAATGGAGAAACTGGGGTTTATGGTCTATTTACAGCCACTTAACCAGTTCCTGTGCTCCAAGAGGGCTCGTGTCTGTGTTGTGCTCAACACGCAGCAGCCCTGAGTGAAGGAGGTGAAGACCTGGTTGAGCTTCACCCCCCAGAGCTTGGAGGAGCGGAATTAACCCTGTTCCATGCAGGTTTTCCATATGGAAAACCAGCCCTGATGCACGCAGGAGCCAGGCTCTGTGACGCTTTGTCCCAGTGACCATTGTCCCCTTGTGTCCGAACCCATCATAGAGCCAACGAGGAGATCGCCCAAGTGCGTGCCAAGGCCAAGGCAGAGAGCACGGCGCTGCACGCGGGGCTGCGCAAGGAGCAGATGAAGGTCGAGTCCTTGGAGAGAGCCCTGCAGCAGAAGGTAACGCCGGGTTCCCTTTGCTGCCCTGAGCATCCTCTTGGTGCTGGAGGCATCCTTTGGGGTTTGGGCCTAGAGAGCGCTCTGTGGGTTTGGGTTTTGGGGCTATTTCTTCATTCGCTTCCTTGGGATTGGGTTTGGTTGTTGGGATGTACAACTGCGTCCTCTCCACAGAGGGCACTGAGCTCTGCAGGGGTGTAAGCACGGCTATGGGGCAGCGCTGCGGTTGCCAGCTCAGTTTGGCTGTCAGAGCCACCAGCACACCCATGGGCAGCACCGGGATGTGTTTGGGGTGAGGATGGGTGAGCTCAGGGTCCCCACAGCCCCCGGATGCTGCGCAGAGGAGGCTGGGCAGGAGCATCAGCTATACCCATAGGGATGTTATCTCCCATCCGTGCCACCACGGGGGCTCCTCATGATCTGTTTTCCTTCCAGAACCAGGAGATTGAGGAGCTGACCAAGATCTGCGATGAGCTGATAGCGAAGCTGGGCAAGACGGACTGAGTCGCACCGCCCATCGCCCAGCACTCTGCACTTGGCCGCTTTCCTCCTAACGTGCAGCACTTTGCCTTACCCCAGGACCCCGGCACAGAGCACAGCATCCTGCTGCCTGCTCCCTGCATCCCAGGGCTCCGGGACCTCCATCCCTGCAGTCAGGCTGCGTGTCCCTCTGCGCCGATGCCACCTCTCAAACGGGAGGTGGGACACCCCCCCCCCCCGCCCCAGCCCCAGGCTCTGTCTCCTTTGTCTGGGTCTGGTTGTGCCCCTACACACTCTTGTCACTTGCTGTCCCCTCCTGCTCCAGGTTGACCCCATGAGGTCCTGCCATGGGATGTGGGTGATGCCGAGGTTGGAGCCGCTGGTCCTTGCACTAGGGAGGGGACCATGCACATGGGTGCATGGCTGGGGAGAGGCAGCCAAGGGGAGCCTTTAGGTCTGGGGCCACCAGTGTGATCCTTTGGCCAAAGCAGCCTCCCATTAGGTCGATTGGTTTTGGGAGAGGTGTTGGGGTTCAGGGGGTTGGCCCCAGTGTCTGGTCCGTGTGGGCGGAAGGCAGCACAGAGCATCCTCATCCCTGGCTGTGCCAATGGAACCCAATGTCTCTGCATTCGTGCACTTTATTAGCGTTTAGGAGCACTGAGGCTCTCTGCTCACTTCTTCCAGGCAGGAACGCTCCTGTTACACATCTCCTTCCCTTGGGAGCACGGATACAGCCCCTTCACCTGCAGTAACTTGAGTCCTCTCAAAGCAGAGCCCTGCCAAGGGGAGGGCAGGAGGCTCCTGCACCGGGAGGTGTTTGAGATATGGGGAGATGCTGGTTCTGCAGAGCTGGGGCTCGTCCATTTGCCTGCCCCACGCTCAGTGCCCTTCACAGCGCTAAAGCCAAGCCCCGTGCCCTCGGCTCCCCGTGCCACAGCCACGCTAGGATGGATGGTACAGGAGGAAATTGCTTCATGATCCTGCTGACTTCAGGCTCTTTCCCCATCAGTGCCCAACAGAGCAGCCCTGCCCGGCTCTTTGCTGCTCTCAGAAATGCCCTTGAAGCACTGAATGCTAAGGGAACCAGACAAAAGCCAGCCTCGACAGGCACAGGCAGATCCAGGCAGCAGTGAAGTACCCTTTGGAATCTATGGATACAGCCCAAGATCTGCTTTTCCATGCAGGCAGGGTGCCCGCTCCGCCTCGGAGCCCATGTCCATGGACATGCAAACTGCTGAGGTTGCCTTTGGATGTGCTGGGAAGCGGGGAGGCTCCTCAAGATCTGGGGTTCCATGGGGTGCTGTGGGTCAGTGCAGAAGCATCCCTGCAGCAGGCGGATGGATGGGATCAGGCAGTAGCTGCAGTGGTAAAGGGAGGACTCTGCCGCCTTGAGCAGGGAGTCGTAAAGCATCACCTAAGGGAAGTATTTGCTCTTGGGACTGTTTCCTACCCAGCCTATTGAAGACTTTCACAAACCTTTTTGCTGCTACCTTTTTGTAAGAGAATTGAGCTGTTTTCCTTCTATTTTCTAACCCCCCGTGGTGCGCATGCAGTGTTTAACCCAGAGCCATACACTTGGTTATATTTTAGTAGCTATATGATGTATAGAGAGAGTTTATCGCGCACTTAAGCAGACGAAGATGCCAGCAGCCTGCCCTAGCACACAGAGTCCAGGCCTGTTCCCTGCGCTCCCAGTTATCCCGGTGACCGGGGTGCGGAAGCTGATGGCTGACACCATCGGTGGCTTTGTGCTGAACGTTTGCCCCTTTGCACAGCAAGGAAAACCCCTTTTGCTGCTCTTTTCCTCCCTCTTTGTCCTCCCCACACATCCATGGGCTGGCAGGAAAGCCTCTGGCAGATGATGGGCAAGGATGATTCCTGTTCGGGAAGTCAAAGTGCCAGCCTCAGCCCACTGGAGCATCACTCCCCTCTGTATCAACAGCATTAGGGGTATGCAGACTACAGCACTGCTCTCCTCGCGTGTCCCGCTCCAGAACAGCATTCCCACCTGGATGTGTGACCCCTTGGACCTCCTGGGGGTGTGTGCAGGTGAACTGACCCCCTCGAGAGCAGGAATTTCTTTGGGAGCTGGGTTTTGCTCTTTGCAGCATCCTCCTCCCCATCTGCTTCCCAGCCTCTCCTGGTCCCACTCGCTGCCTCTGTCACCCCAGTGCTGCTGCATCCCTGCGCCTGTCGGCATGCACTTCCAGTCTGGGCAAAAGACGATTCCTAAGGAATGATTTATTAACTATAATATGGTTATAGTTACATATATATATATATGTATAATGGTTATAGTTCTATATAATAGGAGGCGTGTGTTTGTAGCTGCAAGCGGGCAGGACTGTTGCATCCCGGATGCTGCTCTCAGGAGCCAGCAGTGGAGCTGTGGATGGGGCTGGCTTAGCCTTGGAGCTACCATCCCATTTGGATGCCACGTTCCAGACAGGATGTGTCCCAGTGCAGGGGAGCACTGCGGGTACCCGTGTTTGGGGTCACAGCATCGTGGTGTTTGTCATCATCTGCTTGCAGTAGAGTTGAAATCCCTGTATCCAGCGAAGTGCCGATGAGGAACTGCCCTGACTTTAGATGGCTCCCCCCAAGGCAGGCGCTTCCCTGCACTGACCCCAATCGCTTCCCACCACGTGTGTAAGTGCCATCGCCATCGGTTTTATATGTCCAATGAGTTCCCTTTTCTATGTCAGGTCGATATTTGTAAGAGTTATACTCACACAAATGGGATTATTCTAACGATTACTAATATATTTTTGTTGCCATGTTTCATCGCCTGAATAAAACCCGTGTTTATCACTCCTGAAACCTCTCCTGCTGTGCATAAGGATGGAGAAGCTGGGTTTAGGTTCCACGCGTTAGGCAGAGGGGCTCTGCTTAACCCCCACGCTCCCCCTGATAACTTCATGGCCATGGGGGAATCCTCTGCTGGGATGGAGACTGCCTTGTGCAGCCCAAGTGAAGCGGGGACAGCTCCTCTGGGCTCTCCAGATGTGTCCAGAGCATCTCCAGATGTTCTCTAATGCTTCTCTTTGGAGGGTTCATGCCCAGCTTGGCTGCTGCAAATGGCAGGAGAGGGCTTATTCTGAATGGCCACGATCTAGGAAAGGTGCCAGTGTTGGAGATGGAGCCGGTCCCCACAGCAGAGCCCAGCCTGGTGAGTGCGGGGAGATCCAACCACCTCCAATGCTGTGCCCATGCCCTTGGCATCCGTGTCCCGTCCTCCCCGGCTAAGATGGCATTAGGCAGGGGCTGCAGTAAGTGCGTTATCCCCAGCCCGGTGATCCGATAGCCCAAGCAGATTAGCTCTAAGACCTTAAGACAAAACAGACGCTGTGCACCCTGTGCCGCGCACAGCCGGGATGTCCGCCCTGAAGACCCTCCTGGCCCTGGCCCTCGCCACATCCTTGGCTGGATACAGTAAGTGTCCTGCGGCCCAAGGCAGTGCTGGACGTATCGGGGGGGGAATCGCTGTAGAAACGCTGCTCTTCTGCTTGCTGGGTGCCCCCATCCCTGCCCTGCTGTTTCCATCCCTGCAGAGAACCGGCATTCCAGGGGGGATGTTGGTACCCAAAAGAGCATCCTGCTTTTCACATTGCCAGCCAGGGCTGTGGAGGCTCCTGGTCTCCATCTCTGGTGGAGCAAGGAGGCACCTGAGCCAAGGAGCAGCAGCAGCTTCTGGTGTTGCTGGACCAAAATGTGGTGGCTCCTCAAAGGTGGAATCACAAAGAGGCATCTCAAAGGGCAGGAGGGCGGTGATGCTGCTTGAGCAATGTCAGGATGGTTGGGACAAGATGAACCATGACGGTGTTTTGGGCTACAAGCGGTCCGGCTGGGGAAGCCAGGGTCAGTGTGGGTTAACGGCATCTGAAATCCCAGTTTTCCACCGGTTTTCCCAGGGGATGGAGGTGGGAGCTCTGGCCTCCCGCAAGCCCCTCTTGCCACGAGAGGGCTCTGCTCAGCCAGCAAAGCACGGCCAGATTCGACTCCCGGTATCAGTGGGAATATCCACCAAAACCAGGAATTCCTCGTTTTGGGCACCAGCAGCATCTTCAGATCTAGGGTTCGGGGGTGGGGGGTGTTTGCCTGCAGGAATTTAACGCTTATGCTATCGAAAGTCATCAAATGATACCATCAAATGATACCATCAAATGATACCATTAAATGATACCATCAAATGATACCATCAAATGATACCATCACTTTCACGTCTGCGCCGCTGGTTCCTAAACTAAGCAAGGACCTCTTCCTGTTGTGTGCTTCCCTCTCCTAAAGGATCCAAGAGCTCTCACCCCGTCATCAGCTCTGGCTCACACAGCACTGCAAGACCAGGGGCTGGCTATTGCCTAACATGCCTGGGGCTTCCTTTGAGGAGCATCTGGGGATGGGTCGGATACGGGGGCTCCGGGATGCTGCTGCTGCTGCTGCTCTCACTCCTCATCTTCCTCCTCCTCATCTCCACGCAGGTCAAGCGCTGAGATGCCACAAATGTGTCGCGTCCAACGAGAACGACTGCAACAAGCAGGGCTCCCACAGCTGCCCCCAGTACGCTGATGCCTGCTCCACAATCACTGCGCCCAGTAAGTGCCTGGGCAGGGGGGACTGGGTGTGCTGGGGAAGGACCAGAGGGCAAGGAGAAGCAGGGGACGAGAGGGAGCTGGTTTCCTCTTGTCCCTGTGAAGCAGGGATGAGCCATTTGTGTTTCCCAAGGTTTTCATCCTCAGGAGCATCCTTTCGGTCCAAGGGGACTCACAGCCCTTGGCTGGTGTAAGGAAAGTCCTTTGTGGCACTCTGCTCCCATTCAGAACAGCATTCCATCTGTTTTCCATGTGGGAACAGACAGGGACTGTTCCCAACCCCAACTCCTTGGGTTCACTCCACAGCCCGGGCTATTCATATTCTCACACATATCAGGTCCCTATTTCACATCAGGGCTGCGTGACGATGAGCAGGGTGACCACGGGGGCATCCCTTGGCCACTGGACCCCTCCTTGGCTCCCCCAGCAGTGCTATGGGTGCTTTGATTCCACATCCCTCTCGCAGCGTGCTGGGATGCAGCTCTTCCTCCCTTCCCTGCCCCAGCACAACAGTTAGGGTTGGAAAGGGCCTTAAGACCAGGTAGCAGGGAGGATGCATGGCAGGGCCTGATCCCGTGTCCCCTGTTCCTCTCCTTGCAGACAGCATCATCAAGTCGTGCTCCTACAAAGCCTTCTGTGACCAGGCTCGTGGTAGCGGCTCCAGCGGGGCCACCCTGCGCTGCTGCTTCAGTGACGACTGCAATGGGCAGCGGGGCCCCAAGAATGGGGCTGGGATCCCCTCCAAGCCCCCCCATGGGCTGCTGGTGGCTGCGCTGGCTGGGATGCTGCTGCTGAGCTGGCTCTGAGTGGCCGCAATGGGGTAGCTGCTTGTTGCCATAGCCTAGGGCCACGGGTCGGGGTTTGCTGTGTGTGAAGGATGGGGAGGCTGAGCTGCCATCGCACCAATAAAAGCTGCAGTTGAAAACTGTGTTTGCAGCCCCTGCTCCTCATTTACAGGGATCATGGAATGGGGTGGGTTGGAAGGGACCTTGAAGCTCATCCAGTTCCACTAGGCCAGGTTGCTCCAAGCCCCATCCGACCTGGCCCCAAAGGGCTCAAAGTGACACCCCCAGGAGATCCCCATTCCCTCTTTTCATCAGGCTTTGCCTCCAAACCCCTCCTGGGTGTGCTCCACAGCTGCCCATCATCATTACCTCCTAAAGTGATCCCATATAGAAACCCTCCTGCAGCCCAGAGCCCTCCTAGGGCTGGTCTAATGCAGGCAAAGGGGCCTGGCATGGGAGGATTTGCAGTGCTGGTTGGGGAATGGAGCAGATGAAGCGCTGGGGAGGGTGCAGGATGCTGGGGATTCCCAGTGGGATAAGAACAAAGCTCCCAGTGCTCACAGAGAGTAAAGGAGAATGGCAAAAGGGAAGGAACAAGACTGAGGAGGAAAGGAAGGGGGATGATGAAGGGGAAGGATGGTTGGGAGCACGGAGAGGAGAGCAGGGATTGGAGTGCAAGGAATGCAGCTCAGGGCAAGCAGCGAAGCGCTGCCTGGAAGCCCAGCCAACCTGTGGGAGTTTCCCTTAGTCATGAGACAAGCAAAAAGGGAACAGGTACTGAAACCGAGCAGGGGCAAGTCCGAACAGAGGAGCAGGGATCCGGCACGCTCAGCTCCAGCCACGGAGCTCCCTGCTGCGGGATGCTGCCGGAACAGAGCCCTGGGTGAGTGCTGCAGGGTGGGATGCCCTGGAGAGCTCGGCTATGGAGTCCTGCGAGGGTTAACCCCAAGCAGGTGGGATAACACAAGAGGGGAGAGCAAAGCTGCTCTGTGCCTGCTTCTTCCGCTGGGAGCATGAAGGATGCTGGTGGGATCCAAAGGCTGTGGTGTAGAGGCATGCCCTGCTCCAGGAATCCCCTATGCGCGCTAATGCGGTGTCCCTGTGAGTTCAAGGGGGTTCTTGCAGCCCTCTACAGGCTACAGCAGCAAAACCCATTGGAAAAGGTGGGAGGGGAATGGGAAGGCTCCCGGGATGAAGGAGGAGCAGCAGTGTGACTAGCTGCCCTGTGACCGTGCCGGACACGGTGCTGCTGCGGCCCTGGTGCCAGTCACAAGGGCTGCGAGAGATGCCCTGGTATAAAAATACCCCGTGGAACAGTTTAGTGTCTGCAAAGCAGGAAGGGATGAGGAGGGGGGAGACGGGGTAAGGCTGGGGAGCTCATTCCAGTGTGGAATGCCGGGAGCAGTGGGAAGGGGAAGAGGAAGATGCGCTCGGGGTGGGTGATGTTATCTAAGTATGACCCAGGTGCTGTGGCCTGTGCTTCCTTAACGGGTGGTTCGTCATGCTTCGGGTTTTGCTTCCCTTATAGCACCTTCAAAAGCTCTATAGGAGCTCTATAGGAGCCCAGACTCCAGCCCTACCGATGCGTGCAGCTGGGTGAGGATGGGCTTTAGGGTATGCATGGGGAGTGCAAGGAACAATGCCCAGCTGCACTGAGGGGTGATCCTTCCCTTAGGAGGTACACGAGTGGCAAGGCCAAATCCTGCCATCACATACAGCAAAGGGCACCCAGGCTGGAGCCACCCTCGGGTTGTGTGTGGTCCCACTGGGGCTCTTTGGGAGTGCTGGCACGAGTAGATGCAGAGGGAGCTCAGGGATGCTTTTCTCCTGATGTAATTGATAAATGATGCCGTTTGGGCTGCAGCTTCTGCAGGGTGTGGGGCTGGGTTGATGCAGTGATGCAGCTCTGCCAGCATCCCGTTGGGAATTCCTAGGGGAAAAATAACCCCTTGTGAACAATCAGAACCACAGAATGGAAAGGACCTTAAAGCTCATCCTGCTCCAGCCCCTGCCACGGGCAGGGACACCTTCCACTAGAGCAGGGTGCTCTCTGCAGCACCATGATTGGTTTCATCCATGCTGGGAGAAAGCACTTTGGGGCCCGATGTTCCAAAGAGAAAGCTGGGCCTTTCCCATGGGTGTAAGGGGGGGTTTCCTGCTCCCCAAATCCACCCTGAGCTCCAGCAGCAAGCGATGCTCGTGCAGGGCCCCAGACTGAGCTGCTCATCGCCATGCGGTGCGCACTGAGAGCCTTTCGCAGCAGAGCCCTTGTGCCTGCGATGGGCATGAGGCTGCGCTCTGCTGTGGTTTCATTGCCACGGGCCGGGAGCAGTCACACAGACGTGAACACACATGGCGTCAGCAGCAGCGGTTGGGCAGTGTCGTGTGCCATGGGAGGGCAGGGAGGAAAGCGCTGCTCTAAAAATGACCCAGGCCATAGGAAATGCTGGGGGTTGAGGCGCTGCGTTGACAGAAGGTGATGTGCAGCGAGTGGTGAATGGTCAGGGGGGAAAACAACCTTCAAGTGCATGGAATCTGGTCTTGACATGGAAGAAAGGAGAGACCCCCTGATGTGTCAGCAGTGAGGGGCACAGAGCTGGGTGCCGGGGTCGCTTGTATTGCATGGGGAGGAGCAAAGCTGGTGACAGTCTCTAGATGGGGACTCTGCAGAGCTGGTACCCGGAGGGGCATCACTAACGCTCTGTGACTGCATCACCCCATCGGGACCTTTGGGGTGTGGGTGATGGAATTAGATGATTGACTGACAATGATGGAACTGGATGAGCTTGAAGGTCCCTTCCAACCCCAACCACTCTATGAAAACTGGTGGTGATCGACCCCAGCCCATGGCACACGCTCCCCTGCCCGTATTACCCCACATGCTGCTGTGTTTGATGTCCATAACATAGTGGCGTTTGTAAGCCCATAAAGATGCCCCAGAGGCTTTGGGAGCCCCGGGGCTCTGTGTCACGGTGAGGACGGACTTAGCCACGACCCCAGCGCTGCTCCTGCATAGGAATGCCCTCGGTGCTGCTGGGCTGGCTCCTGCCCTCAAGGGCTCGGCCGCGGGCGCATCCCGGTCCGGAGCAGGAGCCGCTTGGAGAGCGCTGATTTACGGAGCGGTTTTCGGTCGGGTTTGGGGAGGGGGAGACCCGAACCCGGGGCCGGACCGGCCCCATCCCCGCTCCGCAGCCGGTACCGGGGGAGGGGGGCGCGGACCGAGCCGGTGCCTCCGCAGGTGCGGTGAGGGGCGGACGGGCCGCGGGCACGGAGCCGCCCCGCGCCCCGCACTCACATCCGGGGCCGGGTTTGCTCATGGCAGACGTAATTAACCCGGAAAGAAGCGGCGCCGGGAGCCACCCTCCGCCGCCCGGCCCCGCTCCGCGGGCGCGCAGCGCAGGGACCCGCGGGGTGAGTGTGGGCTCCCCCCGGCCCCATCCGCACCACAAGGGGCTTCCGGAGGGTCGGTGCCTTTCCCCCCTACCCCAGCCCCGAGGGTCGGTGCCCGACGGCGGCCGGGGATGCGGCCCCGCGTCGGGCTGGTCCATGGGTGCGGGGATGCGGCCGGAGCTCCCGTCCCGGCGCTGGATGCATCCCGGTGGTCGGGGGAGGCCTCCGAGGCGCTTCGGTGGCGTGGGGATGGCAACAGCGGGAGGTGGCGAGTTTGGGAGCAGGGTCCTCGCGGGTGCTGCACCCGCTGATCCCCGCTTTGGGTCGGCGGGGTCGGTAGCGAGCACAGGGAGGATGCGGGAGCTGCAGTTGTTGGGAGCGTGCTCCCCGGGCTGTGTCTCTATGGTGGGCTGAGGAAGCGCATCCCGGCTGCTCCCAGCCTGCCTTCAACAGGTTCATCACTTCGTTAAGGCTGGAGTTGGTCGCTGGGCTCTGCCTGCACCGTCTGTCTGTGTCAGCCGCCGGATAGACGTCGGCAGGGCGAGCTCTTTGCAAGACCAGGTAAAAGGAAGTTGTGGTGCAACCGCTGCGGCTCGCAGGCATCGCCCTGCACGGCTGGGGCCGGCTTGGAGCTGTGTGGGGGCAGCCAGGAGCCCCCATGTAACTGGGGCGGGGAGGGGGGATCATCCCGCACTGGGGCAGCTCGCACGGGCCTGGGAGAGGAGGAGGAGGAGGAGGAGGAGGAGGAGGAAGAGGATGCTTGCAGGTGCTGTGGATGAGGTGCTGAGGAGATGCCCCTGGCAGCTCAATGTCAGGTCTCCAGTTCCATTGCTGCTGCTGTGGGGTGTCCCTGGGTCATGCTCCCATAGCTGTGCTGGGAATGCCGGGAGCAGGCGTGATGGTGGGGGGAAGCTTCCTGGAAAGTCTGGCTGTGTGGTTGCACACGAGGTCTTTGAGCCCTTCCCTGTATCTCGGGAGGCAGGCGAGAGGGCATTTCTGCCTTAAGCCTTCTTCTGTAGCCTTATTTCTCCTGCCATTCCATTAACAGAGCCTGGAAAGGGCTGTGCTTTTTGGTGGGATAAAGCTGGGAAGTCAGTTGCTTCCGAGTCCTGGAAGATCCCATTGTATCAGGCATGGGCATCATCCATAAATCACTGCTGCCGGTGCAGTGTCCCTCGTGTCTCACAGGGGATGAAGCTGGTTCAGGGGCTGACCCCTGTTAGTAAAGGGAAGAGGGGAAGGTTGGGACACTCAGGAGGTGTCCCATGGGTCCAGCACTGTTGCCCCAAGGGGCTGGGGGCTCCTTGCTCTTCCTTATCCCACTCAATAGCAGGAATCCCTGGATTCTCATTAGCAGCAGGAAGAGAGAATTTGAGGCATTGGGGAATCTGCTTCTGTGAACTCCCACCCCCAAATAATCCCCCCAAAAAGCAGTAACATGGGAAGTGCCCCCATAACCCTTTGCATCGGGACAAACGGGTTGCTCTGGAGCAGTCTCCACGGCAGCAGCACCATTTCCCTCTTTGCAGAGCCCTGATACCCATCTCTGCCAGGCTGGTGATAAAGGCTGATCCTGCCACCAGGTTGCCTTGTTTGCTGCCACCTCTACCTTAGAGCTGCACTGCAGCTCTTGCACAACGCTCGCCTCTCAGGGCCCCTCTCCACTGCAGCTCAAGAACACCATTTCCTCCTTTTTCTGCATGACATCTTCTATTTGTGCAGCTTCTGCTTCGGGCACCTGCGCAAGTCCCCCCTCTTCTATCGGAGGCACCACACTGGGGTTGGCTCGCTCTTGGTCACCGCTGCCTCCATCCCCACCATGGTGATGGTGCAGAGACCCCATCCCTAGGCAGCCCTATGGCAGGATACCGTGCCCAGGGGCTCCTGTCCCATGGCTGTGCACCTCTGGGCAGCATTGGTGCACGGAGCCGGTGGCACAGCCCCATGGTGCTGGGGGCATTGTTTTCCTGCTGACTCAGCATCCCGGTTGCATGGATTTGCTGCTTGGAGCTGCAGATTGTTCCCTGTTTCCTGGGCTCTCTCTGGCACCGCATCCACTTTGGGATTCCTTTTTGTTACGGTTTCCAAGGGACCTGGTGTCTCACATCCAACCCTTTGTGGCTGCTTTGTGGGGTGCCTCACGCTGCTGAGCCATCAGAGGGCACCTCGGTGGGATGCGGACATTGCAGTGATGGGGCTGTAACTTGTCATTGCCCCGGCACATCACAGCGGCTGTGGTGCTGTGATTGAGTCCATCTGCACCTCGCGGTATTCCCAAGGCCTGGAGCTCCTGGCTGGGCTGTTCTGGTCCTGCTCCATGCCCTGGGGCCAGAACGCTGCACCCTCCTTGTCACACTGGGTGACGCTTGTGCTTGGCAGCCTCCCCATGGAGCAACGTGCAGCGGTAGCAGTTTGGCTTTGCTTCCCGTGGTTTAATCCAGGAGGATGGGGAGAGGCAGCCGGAGGTTTGGGCAAGGCTGGGAAGTGGGACCTGTGATGGGATGTGAGGCAGAGGAGGGAAACCCCAGCTCCTGCTTTGAGCCTCGTGTGGGGCTGGGGATTGATGCTCATTTCTATGGGGAAGAGATGGTTATGGAGATGCCTCGGTTTTCAGCAAGGGCAGGCAAGTAAGGATAACCCTTGGCAGGTTATCCCTGCCCTTCCCCTCTTGTTAGCTTGGCTGCATCCATCACAGTGCCATCCCGCCTGGCACTGCTGCAATGGGAGGGCTCCCTATGGAGCAGCGCACCCACCTCTCGCTGTCCCTGCTCTGCAGGGTGATGTGAGAAGGAGCCCGGAATGCCGTACCTGGACCGGCAGAACCGTATCTGCGGCTTCCTGGACATCGAAGAAAATGAGACCTGTGGCAAGTTCCTGCGTAGGTATTTCATCCTGGACACCCAGGCCAACTGCCTCCTGTGGTACATGGACAACCCCCAGGTACGCACCCGTGCTGCTCCCAGCTCCGCATCCATGGATGCTCTGGTAACGAGGAAGAGAAGGGGTTTTCCTCATCGCCTATGGAAGCGGTGTCGTGCTGCAGGCATCAGACTGGGAGCTGGGTGCTTGGTGGGGATGGAATCTGTGCTTGCTGTGCCCATCTGGAGCTGCCCCAGTGCTTGCAATTGAGCTCAAAAGAGCCAGGGCCTCCAGCGCTCCTGAGGAGCATCGCGCAGTGGGTTCCTCACTAAAGGGAAGGGGAGATGCCCGCAGGGATGCTGCTGGGTAGCCCGGACCCTTGTACCTTCTCCCTCTCATTTAACTCCTGCTGCCTTGCAGAACCTGGCCATCGGCGCGGGAGCTGTCGGGTCCCTGCAGCTCACCTACATCTCCAAGGTAATGTCCCTGTTGTCCCTGTATCCCTGCGGCTTTCCCGGGAGAGGCAGCGGCTCGTCCTGCTCCTGCGATGGGAGCCTGAGTGCTAAAGGGCAGCACCCTGAAGGATGAGTCCTTTTGGAAGCTGTTTTGAGTGTCTTAATGGCATCATCCAGCTTCCACGGGGAGGCAGGTAAAGTGCAATAGGTAAGAACCTATTGGTGACTGAGATGCATGGATGCGGGCTCAGCTCCCTCTGGAGTTGGATGGAGCATGGGGCAGATCTCCCTGCTCCTGCTGAATCGTGATTTATCAATTAAGCACAGATGAAGCAGTGCCAGAGCTGAACCTTCCCCGTTTCGCTCACAAATTCCATACGTTTTGGGCTAAATGGAAGTTGCTGCAGGACGAGGTTTCGGGCACAAACTCGGGGCTGGGTTGTGCTTTGGCTGCCCCAGCTCCTCATTGCCCGTCCCCTGGCTCCATGCTCATTGCTGGGGGAACGGGAAGCGTGGCCTGCCTTGGAGCTCCGGGAGCAGCGGCTTCCCCTCCATCCCAGGGATGTGGATGGAAGCATCCAGCTCTCCCATCACATTCCATCACCTTTAGTGTTCTCCTTCCTGTGCTCTGCTGCAGGTCAGCATCGCCACCCCGAAACAGAAGCCCAAAACCCCGTTCTGCTTTGGTGAGTGAGGGGACCCCGGTGGGGGCTGTGTTATGGGTGCCCCCCTCCCCGGAGCCCTCTTTATGCCCATGGGACCTGACAGCAGTGGTCAGGAAGGGAGGGCGATGCTCCCGTTTGGTCCTGTCACTGTGACCCCCCTGTTCAGTGGGGGAGGCAGGACCCTGGGGGTCCCCTTTGCGGTGGTTCCCTTCCTCTGCTGTGCTTCCCAATCCCTTCCATGTGTCCCATGTGCAGTACAGGGTTCTTCTCCTTTCTAATGCCTGCGTAAGCTCCTGTTCTTGTTGGTGCATGGGACTGGGGTGTTGTATCCCATCCAACCCTCTGCTTCGTGTACGAGCCATGAACTTTGGTTTAAAGCACCAGAAATGACAGCACAAGCACATACTCATCCCAAGGGAACGGCGTTGCCTTTGCAACACTTCCCCACAAGGGATATAGCCCCAGATGAAGAATTCCATGCGGGGCATTGGGACCGGTACCTGCAGATGGGAACGGAGTTGGGAGGAGCTCTTTGATTCGCTGTTTATTGTATTTCATGATGCAAAGCTCTGCATTCCCTGGCTCCTCTCTCCATAGTTATCAACGCCTTATCCCAGCGCTACTTCCTCCAAGCCAGTGACCAGCAGGACCTGCAGGACTGGGTGGAGGCTCTGAACAGGGCCAGTAAGATCACGGTGCGTTGGGTTCTGCTCCAGCTGACGCTGCTGGCTCCTGCCTTGATGGGCCCCTGGGTCAGAGCTCGCTGCGGTAACAGCCTCAAGCTGCACCAGGGCAGATTTAGGTTCCAGGATCCTCCTTGTGACCCCTCTCAAGCGTCTGCCTTCAGACAGGGGATGTTCCCCCCGCCCCATCCCTAAGGATCCTCCTGGTTGGGGTTTACTCTGCTTGCTCCTGTATTCACCCTCCCTGCCCAGCTGCTGTGGGGGGGGACACGGTGACTTGTTCCATGGGGAAGGTCCTGCTGGAGCCATCCCCATTCCGCCTGCTCCAGGGCTGTTTTCCTCCTGTTGGAGGGATTGTGTGTGACCCACTCCAAGGGCATCTTCCTTGTGCTCCACTCATTTATTTACTCCATTTTCACTCTTTCTGGGTCACGGAGGTTTGTGATGAGCTGCAGCCAATGCCCTGCGCTGCCGGGCATCACGGTGCCTGCATCCACAGGAGCTCATCCTCAATCTCCTCTCATTTACTGCTGTGTTCATATAACCATGAATTCATGGTCACTGACCCAGTACCAGCGCTCCTCAGCCACCCGCTGCTCCTGGCGATGGGGATCCCATTCCCATGCAGCGGGAGCAGCTCCATCTGAGTGTGATGCTCCGCTGTGGACACTGGGACACCCCTCAGCAGGACCCGGGGTATGGGGCCTGGGGTGCTGCAGGCATCTGTATGACTGCAGTTAGCAGCATTGCCATGCTTAACGCTAGCAGGGGTTTATGAGAGCATGCACTGAAGCATGGCTTGTAAACTGTAAGGAAAAATCACAGCAAACAAGTGAGGATCGGGCCCTATCCAATAACTTATTTCTTAGTTTAAAATCACTGCGGTGCAGTCGCTGTGGGGAAACCAATGTGCAAGAGCAGACCTGGCTTCTCTTTGCTTCTTTGGTCTACAAATAACATTAAATGCCACAACCTCAGCACCAAGCTGAGTGCATGGGCTCAGGACACACAGGATTCAGTGTGTGAACCCCCTGCAGGTGCTGCAGCTCAGCCACACCGGGCTCCGTCATTAAGCCAGGCTCTAATTAGAGCAGGGCAATTAAAGGAGCAAGTGTCCCACAAAGGCGTTGAGCTGCACTCCCAGGCTCATGTGAGGCGATGCTCCATGGTTCTCACACCTCATCTCCCATCTATGCCTCCTGCAAACCGCACCTGCCCTAATTGGGGTGGCTTCTTCATTGAGTGGGTTTTACAGGGACATTGATTCACTGGGGAGGATGGAGGTGATGGTCACACCGGAGCCTGTCACCCCTTTCCTTCTCTAATAGGTGCCAAAGGGGGGTAGCATCCCAGCGGCCACAGAGATCAGGAAGCCTCCCGTGGTGCCGCAGGCGCAGGAGAGGAAGCCGCAGGTCGCCTACAAAACTGAGATCATCGGGGGGGTGGTGGTCCACACACCCATCTCCATCAACCAGGTGAGCAGGCAGGATCCCGATCCCAGGGCCGAAATCCCTGCGATGCCAGAGCCCTGCTTTGGTCTCTCTGTTCCCTGTGCTTTAAGAGCCCCACTCCTAATGGGAATGAGCATCAAAGGATGCTGGAGAGGGGCTCTTCATCAGGGGCTGGAGTGATGGGATAAGGGGTGATGGGTTCAAACTGAAACAGGGGAGTTCAGGTTGGATATAAGGACATAAGCTCTTCCCTGCTATAGGCGCTGGCAGAGGGTGCCCAGAGAAGCTGTGAATGCTCCATCCCTGACAGTGTTCAAGGCCAGACTGGGTGACACAGTCTAGTGTGAGGCATCCCTGCCTATGGCAGGGGGTTGGAACTGGATGATCTCAAGGTCCTTTCCAACCCAACCCATTCCATGATGCTAGTTTGGGCTCTTGGTTTGCACTTTCATTTCTGGAAACCAGCTTGGTGCCTGCAAACCCTTCCCCAGTGTTCAGCACTCAGGCCTGTATAAATAGCTGCACTTAGCACCCTTTGTCCCGCTCTGAAGTGTGAGGAGATGAGGAGGTGTGAGGAGGAGGAAGCTACAAATCATCCTGACCCATCCACATCCCCCATCGAGGCACCTGGGGCAGAGGGACCCCAAAGCCAAAGGGACTGATCCATCCCTTCTGCGCCCCCTTCCCTTCATGGCTGTCGGAGTCTCCCACCTTTGGGCACCCATCTGGCTCCGGGTCTCGCTTCAGCTCTTATCAGCACTAAAAATAGAGCAGAGGAGGAGGTGGTTGCAGTGGTTTTCTGCTGTCTGCAGATGGTTGGCAGCAGCTCTGGCACTTTTCCTCTTTGTCTCCGTGGGTTAAAGCTGCTCTTTCCTCCTGCCTTGACTCTGCCCCCGCCGCAGCAGCACCAGCTCCATCCTCACACAATTCCTCTCTTTCCCAAGGGGTTTTAGAGCGGGGTCATCACTGCTGGACCCACCAGCAGCATCCCTCCATCCTGGGTGTAACCATCCCCATTGCACCAGATCTGCCTTTGGACACGTGCTTCATCTCAACCATCCTCTGCACTGCTAAAGCGAAAGGGAGGGCGCTACCAGGGACAGCATGGAGGAGCCGGGGGTGATGCTGAGAGCAGGATCTGGCCCTTGGGATGGGCTGGGAAGTGCTGGGGGTGAGCCTGGGGATGGGTGCTGGGCACATGGCCATGTGTCCCTCTGCACAGACAGCTTGCAGGTTGAGGAAGGTCGGGTTTTCTGCCTGAACTCCAACCATCCCAGGCTCTTCTGGGAGGATTTGGCTGTGGAATTGTGGAGACTCCACAGCTTTCCTGAGTGTATTCCCATGATACATCCCCTTGTCCGGCTGGAAAGCATCCCTGCTTTCTAACCTGGATTTGTCCAGCTCCAGCTTCGTTTGCTCTGCCTCCCATTGCCAGATGAAGGAGCTCCTTGCACCTTGTATCCCCCAGAAGGTCTGTGCTGCAGTGGATTGACCTCTCAGTGTGGGATAAGCCCGGCAGGGAAGGGATCTCCTTTAACCCCACTGCTGCAAGCGGTTTTCTCCAGCCCCCAAATCACTTCTCTATCACCTTTCCAACTTCTTCACATTGCTTTGAACACGTGGGCACCAAAAGGGTGCTCTCGGGCAGCAGCCTGCGTGCAGCGAGACATCAGCTCTGTGCTCTGCTTCATCACCCAGGCATTGCAACCAGCCCATGGCTCAGCGCTCGCTGCTGCTCTTCCCTCCATCCTAGCAGGGACCCTCCCCATCCCTGCTGTCCCCATTGACTGTGTGCTCTGTTCCAGAACGGGGGGGACGCAGGGGACGGCGGTGATGTGGCCGCGCACCCGCTCCTGCGGCGCTCGCAGAGCTACGTCCCCCCCTCGGCCACCAAGGCACCGGCTGGGCCCCCCCCGCTCAAGAGTGGCTACTGCGTGAAGCAGGGGAACGTGGTGAGTGCTGGGGTGCAGCTCGAGGGGGGGCTCTGGGCTTCCTGCACCCCTCTAGGCTGGGGATGCTGCGGGGATGCTGCGGGGATGCTGCAGGGATGCTCCGGATGCAGGAGCAGGCGGTGCGGAGCCCAGCACTGAGCGGTTTCCTCCTCTTTTATCCAGAGGAAGAGCTGGAAGCGCCGTTACTTCGTTCTGGATGAGTTTTCCATCAGTTACTACAAGTGTGAGCAGGTGAGCAGCCTGGGATGCTTCACAGGGGCACGTCCCAGGCCAGCCAAGCCCATCAGCATCTCCTCTTGTCTCTGTAGGACAAGGATCCCTTGCGTTCCATTCTCCTGAAGGATGTTTGCAAGACCCATGAGTGCCTGGTCAAGTCTGGGTAATGCTCTGTCCGTGTTGCCTGGGTCTGGAGGGGGGGTTACCTGCAGAGAGCAGAAGCTGGAGTGTGTGTATAGCTGAAGGTCTGTGGGGAGCTGGAGTCTTCCCAAAACCCCAATGAGATCCAAGGTTTCCCCTTGGATAAACCCTATCAGTCTCCATCCACAATGGTTTCTGGGCAGTGACTGCCTCTTTCTGTCCCTAGCGACCTCCTGATGCGGGACAACCTCTTTGAAATCATCACAACCTCCAGGACCTTCTACATCCAGGTGAGTACCGGGGCCAGTTGTGTCTTTGGGCATTAAGCTTTGCTCTCCCCAGCCTGTGCTGCTGCAGAGGGGCTGTTCCCCAGCAGCCGCTTACCCCCAACCACCAGATGAGCCTGTGGCATCTTCACCCAGAGCTGCGTGGTTTCACTTCTCCCCTTGAGCTTATTTATACCAGCAGCGATTTGTGTGAGCAGGAAAAGCAGAGCCCAGCACAGGGAGATCCAATGAGCAGGTTTTGCCCATTCTCTTCCATTGCTGGAGACAGCGATGGATGCTGCATGCTTGGTACCCAAAGAGCAGCTGATGTGTGATGCTGCGGATGCAGGCCCCCATGTGCACAGGGCTCATGGCAGACACAGACCCAGTTGATAACATCCCAGTTCTTACCCATTAACTGCTTTATCTATTCCTGATATGAAAATGCTGCGATGTGGAGAGTGGCCCATGTTCTACAGGGGAAGATGGGGTGTTGTGGTGATGTTTAAGCTTGGATATTAGTGCCAAGCCGAGTGCAGCCTGCCCATCTATGGGTCCATGTGGTGGTGATGAGGCCCGGTGGCAATGGGGGCTTGCAAGGAGGCAAAGCCTCACTGGGGCTGGTGTGTTTTGCAGGCAGACAGCCCTGAGGACATGCACAGCTGGATCCGAGCCATCACAGGGGCAGTCCAGGCCCTGAAAACCCGCCCCAGGGTAGGTCACATCCCTTCTGCTTCGTGTTTAGAATCATAGAATAGTTAGGGTTGGAAAGGACCTCAAGATCATCCAGTTCCAACCCCCCTGCCATGGACACCTCACACTAAACCATCCCACCCAAGGCTTCATCCAACCTGGCCTTGAACACCGCCAGGGATGGAGCACTCACAACCTCCCTGGGCAACCCATTCCAGTGCCTCAGCACCCTAACAGGAAAGAATTTCCTCCTTATATCCAATCTAAACTTGCCCTGTTTCAGTTTGAACCCGTTACCCCTTGTCCTGTCACTGCAGTCCCTGATGAAGAGTCCCTCCCCAGCATCCCTATAGGCCCCCTTCAGGTACTGGAAGGCTGCTATTAGGTCACACAGAATCACAGAATCACAGAATCCCAAGGGTTGGAAGGGACCTAAAAAGATCATCTAGTCCAACCCCCCTGCAAGAGCAGGGTAACCTACAGTACATCACACAGGAACTTGTCCAGGCGGGCCTTGAATATCTCCAGTGTAGGAGACTCCACAACCCCCCTGGGCAACCTGTTCCAGTGCTCTGTCACTCTTACAGTAAAGAAGTTCTTCCTGATGTTAACGTGGAACTTCCTATGTTCCAGTTTACACCCATTGCCCCTTGTCCTATCACTGGATATCACTGAAAAAAGCCTAGCTCCATCATCCTGACACCTACCCTTTACATATTTGTAAACATTGATGAGGTCACCCCTCAGTCTCCTCTTCTGCAAGCTAAAGAGACCCAGCTCCCTCAGCCTCTCCTCATAAGGGAGATGTTCCACTCCCTTAATCATCTTTGTGGCTCTGCGCTGGACTCCTTCAAGCAATTCCCTGTCCTTCTTGAACAGAGGGGCCCAGAACTGGACGCAATATTCCAGATGCGGCCTCACCAAGGCTGAGTAGAGGGGGAGGAGAACCTCTCTTGACCTACTAACCACTCCCTTTCTAATGCACCCTAAGATGCCATTTGCCTTCTTGCCCACAAGAGCACATTGCTGGCTCATGGTCATCCTCCTATCCACCAGGACCCCCAGGCCCCTTTCCCCTTCGCTACTTTCCAGCAGGTCAACCCCCAACCTGTACTGGTACATGGGGTTGTTCTTCCCCAGATGCAAGACTCTACACTTGCCCTTGCTAAATGTCATCAAGTTTCTCCCCGCCCAACTCTCCAGCCTGTCCAGGTCTCGCTGAATGGCAGCACAGTCCTCTGGTGTGTCAGCCACTCCTCCCAGTTTTGTGTCATCAGCAAACTTGCTGAGGGTCCCCACGCAGCCTAGTGCCAAATGAGGATCATGCCAATGTAAGGGACACCTATTTAGTGGATGGTGTTAGTGCTCAGGTACCCGCTTCCAGGAGGAGATCCCTGCCCTCTCTGTGTTAACTTCCTTGGTAAAGTGAAAATCACCCATTGAACAGGACTGCCACAATCCCTGCTCTGCACTGAGGCATGAGCAAGAGCCCGACTGATGGCAAAGAGCCGTTTAATTCAGACTTCCAGCTTGCTTAGGGCTCTGTTACCCCCTTTCAGTGTGTAAAGGGCCTGGTGCTGGTCCCCAAAGAGCTCCCAGCACCGCATGCACAAACCCACCTCTGTCCTTGCAGGAGATGTCCTTCATGCGATCCACATCCATGGGGAGACCCGGGGGCTCCTCATCCCAATCCCAGCAGAGGCTGGTGGCGGAGGAGCGGAGGGCGCTGTGCCGGGCCCCCGCCAGCTCCTCCTGGCAGCCCTGGACACCGGTGCCGGGGTCGGGGAAGCAGCCGGAGGTGCTCCGGGACTCGCTCTTCACACCGGTCCTCACGGAGCGCGATGCCGGAGCCGCGCCGGGCACCCGCGTGCGGCACAAGTCGGAGCCGCAGCAGCTCAAGGAGAAGCCCTTTGCCTTCGACCTGGATGATGAAAGCATCCGGACCTCCGATGTGTGAGCGGGGCCATCCCCGGCTGCTGGGGGGGGTCGGGGTGTGCAGCGTGCCCAGGATGCTCCATGTGTGCGCTCAGGACCGAGCTCACTCTCATCCTCTCAGTGGGGTGAAGTGGCCCCATCTCTCCATCACTTGCGATGCAGGATCCGGCTGGACCCGCATCCCAGCACCCTGGGGAGCCGGGTCCTGCCTGCTCCCCACCCAGTGCCTCCGTGTTTCAGAAGCTGCCTCCATGCTGGTCCCCAGCATGGCCTGGATGAGAGGGGGCATCTTCTGCATCCTCATAATTCTCCCTCCAAAACCAAGCGTGGAGGAAGCATCAGGAGGTCTCGGAGGTGGGAAGGGGAGCGTGGCCTTTCTTGTGTTTGGGACAAAACCCGTTTTTCTCCCCTTTTGTGCTGCTCATCCTTCCCCTGGCAGCTGGGCAGAGCTGCCTGTGCAAGGACAACTGCAGCTTCCCTAGGAGAGCAGCTCTGCGTGCTCTGGTGCATCAACCTCTCTGTTGGCTTTTAATGATGCCCTTTGATACCTGTGGCCGCTGTTAAACCCCAGCCCTGGCTCAGCTCCTCCAAAAGGCTTCTTGGTACCTCTGGAGCAGCGGTGGCTCTGGGGATGCTCAGGGATGGGGTTGGTTTTGCTCTGGGCACCAGGGAGACCTGCCTGGGGGTGAAGTGCTTTGAGCAAACAGGGATGAAACAGGAGTGTTTAATGGCACCGGGAGGCCTCATTGCTGCTGCCTTGATGTGAGAATGAGCAGAAGTCTTTAGAGCAATGCGAACTTGTCATCTCCATACCCAAAACAGCTCCTGTAGCAGGTGTGATAAATAGTGTGTAGATTCAGGTATTCCCCGGGCAGTGAGATTGTTATCCTCATCCTGAAATGCGTGTGCAGGCCTTGGGTACCAGTGAGGACGCAGCTCCCCATCCCTGCTGTCAGCACCAGGTTGTGTCGGTGTGACCTGAGGCCCTCAGTGCCATGGGTTAGTGGTGGGTTGATGATCTTGGTCATGTCCTTGCACTGTGGAAAGCAGCACGTGTAGGGGTGGGAAAGCTTCCCTCTTTTGTTTTCCTTTCTTTTTCCTTGTCACAACATGTTCTCAGCTCATAGATCCGGTGTGTCCCTGCCCTTCCCAGGCCTCCAGCTCAGCCTGAGATGGGGCAAAGCTTTAGCAATGGAGCTCTGATGAGCCTGAACTGAGCTTAGCAAGGTTAAAACTGCATCTTCCTGCATCAGGGGGGCTGTTTCAGGCAGGCAGCCTGGGGGAGGCAGTGACAGAACCCCCCTGAGGTCAGGGGTACACTCGGGGTGGGGGTGCAGAGATGCTGGAGAACACTGAAACTATGAAACCAAGCAGGAATCAATGCAAACGGTACAGGGTGAGTGTTTGTTATTTAATTGTAGAATCATGCTCTTCCTTCTTTTGGCTTTATTTGCATCAGTGTTTGAGATTTTTAGGCTGGCTTGGCTCCTGATGTGGTGTTTCAGGAATGATTTAGGGATTGGGTCAATCACAGTCGCAGCACTCGGTGCTAGTGCTCTGGCCTCGTTTCTGGATGCACCAAACAGCAAGAGGGATGGCGGTTACTTCGTGCCAGGCTTCAAACCCGTGCACTACCAAGTGTTGGCGTTGCTTGATAATTGCAAAGATTCCCAGGGCCTGGGATGGGAAAGCAGAAGCTTGTTGCACAATTAGGGTTAATTATCCAGGAGGAGAAACTACCAGCGGCTCCAGCGCTGTTGCAACATCCCTGTTTCTCATTCCCACCCTCCCCACATCCCCAGGACAACGTGAAGGCTGAATGTGAGACGAACGTGTCCAAAGCCGAGCCAGGCTCCAGCCTCATTGTAATATGGGTGGTGTTACAGGGAGGAATTTCTCTCCCATCCCAAAGGACCAAGCAAGTGCAGACGGACCTCGATGGAGCTTTGCGGTGATGTCTGAAGCAAAACTGCTTGTGCCGTGGGTTTCCTGCTTTCCTAGGGATGTGTGCAAGGTTTGAGGTGTCTGGTGTGGGAAGAGGGGTGTGAAGATGGGTTTGCTCTTTGTTATGGGAATGCCAGGCTGGTTTCAGCTGTGGATTCAAGTGCTCTTAGTGCTGTGGGCCTCGCGTGAGCGATGCTGCATGGTGCCGGTACCCACCTCCCATCCCTCACCTGTAACTCCTGCAGGAGATGGAACTCCCTTTTTTTCCCTGTGTTTTTGAATAAAGAAGGAAATCCCAGTTGCTTTTCCAGGCCGTTTGCATTGTGTCTGTTGGGTGATGTTTGCCAGGAGGGGCTGAGCACCAGCTTCAGTGGGGAAAGCACCGAGTGGAGGCCAAAAGGGCATCGTGGCTGCTGCTGTTAAAGAGGTTTCGATCTCATTTCTCACTGCTAGAAAATGAGGGGACAGAGCCTAATCCCATCCCTTGCTCCCCAGTGTGGTCCACAGCAGCCTCGTGCATGAGAGGAACGTGATGTCCTGCTGTTGGCTGGCAGCTGCTGGGCTGAGGACATGGGGGATGCTCGTAACAATGGGCTTTTGCACATGGGATTGTTGGGATTTCTCTTCCCGGCTCACTGTAGAATTCTTTCCCCACCGTGGGCTTTTCAGCACCGTTGTTCTAGTGGCCTGAGGAATGTGGAAGCTTCCCAATGGAGCCTCCCCCCCCCCACCCCACACTGCCCTGAGACCTATTGAAACCTGCCAAATGCAGATTACTCGTGACCTAAATGGGATCTGATCCCCATTCCCTAAAGAGGAGGCGTTGCTGCAAGAAACCACAAACCAAAACTGGAACGGGCAGAATTCCCAGCCCTGCCGCAGCTCCGATGGAGGCAGCAACACGAGTAACAGAAGCAGAAATGAGACAATGGGAGGGTGCTCGGTTTGCAGAACCATGGGAGAACAGCACGTGTGCATCTGCCGAGGTTTACATCAAACGGGACAGGATTTGTGCACGTACGGATTTTGTGTGTGGTTCTGGCTGTGCCTTAACTGCAGCTTCCTCTTCCTGTTCTTAGTCAGCTCAGTAGCTTTTAGGCTGCATCTGGTAGGGCTTCTTCCCCTTTTGGCTGTCAGGCTGCTTGAAGCTCCTGCTCCTTTCGGTACCGGCACCCTGTGCAGTGGGCTGGAGCTGGAACGGGAACACGGATGGGAGCTCCAGCCCGACCCTGCAGCTCTGGGTAGAAATAAGCCCTCACTCCTTTGCCTAAGGAGGCAAAGCTGGGATTTAACAGGTTTGTAAAACACAAATGGTCACCACTGCAGGGTCATGGGATTTAAAGAACATGAGGCAGGGGAGGAGGAAGTCATTTAAATAAGCCCTGTACCACTCCGCAGTGGCCACAGTGTCCTGTGGCTGATGTTTCTGTAGTATGAGCATGGAGTTACATCAACAGACCCAAGTGTTGCTTTTGAGAAGCCTGGGTAGTGACTGTGACGGCTGCACCGTGGCTTTGCTTGCCTGCAAGAGAGCAGAAAGTGATTCTGCTGCTCAATCTAACCCAGGAAACATGGGTTTAAACCAATAGTGTAGAACTCATCCCTCCAGCAGAGCCTCTATAACATTGTGTTACTCAACTTGAAGGGCTTGCAAAGCCCAGGACCACAAACCCGCACACCAGTGGCTGTGTTTCTGGGTGGCTGGATGGACTCTGCCAAGACTGAAGGGACGTGGACTCCGCTCCTTCCAGGTTTTATTAAGGATTTGTTTGACCACCTTCAGATCCAGATTACTTCAAACAAGCAAAATAAGATCCTGAGCAAATCCGTGTCCAAGGTTTGTACATTAAGAGGAGTAATTGCTCTGCACGTCACGTTACAGCTTTGGTGCGAGGCCACCGTCTGTCCTGATGCAGTGGGGTCCATCTCCAGCCCCTCGGGAGCCGCCGCCGGGCTCCGCACAGCTCTCTCAATACACCGTGCACCAGTTGCTGCCGTCGCTGGGCATCAGCCCGCCGGTGATGAGCAGAATCAGATCCACGAACCACCAGATCCCCAGCCCGCCTAGGGTCAGCAGCTTCCCCACGGCGGTCCCGGTGTGGCCGAGGCAGAACCGATCCACTCCGAAGCAACCCAGGAAGAAGGAGTAGAGCAGAGTGGTGATGAAGTAGTGGCCAGTGTACCTGCAACGGGAGCTCGTTTCTTACCGCGGGGCTCCCTCCGGCGGGGGGCCGGGAGCGGTGCAGCCGGAGGGGGAACAAGGAGAACGGGAGCTGGGGGGGACCGGGGATAGCATCCTACTTGACGCAGGGCCGGCTGCCCCGCAGGAAGCTCCGCGGCTCGGCGCACTCGATGCCGTCCAGCGCCCTGCATTGCACCCGCGTGTGGTCCACGTCGCCGTAGGCCTGGCCCCCGAACTGCGGCAGCGACGGGCGCTCAGCTCGGGGCCTTCCTCCCTCTTCCCTCCTCCCTCCCTCCCTCCCTCCCGTCGCCCTTCACCTTCACGCAGCCGTGGCCCAGCTCCTGCTGCGCCGTCGCGTTCCCGCCGTGATCCACCGGCTCCTCGCACTCCACGAACTCCTCGGGGCTGCGGGGAAGGCGGCCGGTGAGGAGGAGGAGGAGGAGGAGGAGGAAGAGGAGGAGGAGGAAGAGGAGGAAGAGGAGGGCGAAGCGGCCGTTCCCCCCCCCCATCCCACCCCGGTGCTCACAGGTAGGTGCACAGCACCAGCGGCGCCTGCGGGTCGCTGTAGGCCCACGGAGGCGGTGCGGGCGGGTCGGGCTCGGTGCCGTTGTCCGGGGGCCCTCGGGACGCGCCGTGCAGCACCAGGAGGTTACCGAGCAGCAGCAGGGCCTGCCCGCACAGCAGCGCGTACCCCACGGGCGCCATGGCGGCGCCCGCTGCTAGGAAACGCTGCCCCGGCACCCTGCCGCCGCCGCCTCCGCCGTGATGGCCAATGCGAGCACGCCGTTTCGCACAGTGGGCGGGGAAGAGGCGCTCGTAGCCAATCAGCGAGAAGGAGGAAGAAGCTGATAGAGGGTCTCCGGTGAGATAAGGAGGAAGTGCGCTTTAAGCGAGGAGGTGATTGGCTGCTTGGGAGGCACGGAGAGCCTATAAGAGAAGGCGGGGGCGTGGCTTCGGGGCTGGCGGCGTGTGTCCTGCCGGCGCCGCGGTCGGAGGGGTTCCCGTTCCCGTTCCCGTTCCCGTTCCCGTTCCCGTTCCCGTTCCCGTTCCCGTTCCCGTTCCCCGGCGCAGACGGGGCTCCGGACGCGCTGTCCCGCTCCGTGTGTGTTGCTGGGGCGCCGGTCGGAGCAGCCCGGCGCTGGCGGAGCGAGGCTCCGCTGCTGCCCCGTGCTGCCCGTCCCGGTACTCGCGGTTCTGCGCCTGCATTAGGGCGCACACCGTGTCCGCCTTCCTCCTCCCCGGGGAGAGCCGCTGCCTGCACCGGGAAGGCCTCGTCGCAGCCCTCCCGTATGGTCCCTGTTACGCGCAGTGGGTTCATCCGGGCGGGTAGCGCTCACCGGGGGTACCGAGAGCTGTTTCTCGGTGTTAATGCAAACGCCCCCGTCGTGCCCGGGGCTGGAGGCTTCGGCTCGTTCGCTGCGGTGAACGAAGCCGCCGGGTGGGGGAGCTGCTGGAGCCCGGTTGTGTGCGGGTGCTTGGGGCAGCGCCTTCGTTAGCGATTGAGAGGCGGCCGAGGGGCTTTGGGACGAGTTTAACGGCTGCGGTAACGCAATGCGAGCCGAGGGAGCAGCAGGGCACGGGCTGGAGGAGGCTTCGAGCCAGGGGCAGGGAAACTGCCTCTGTCCCCTTGAGCTCCTTTGGAAACAAATGGGAATCACTCCCTTGAGCAAAATTCCTGTTGATGGGAAGACAGGGAATGATTTCCAGGATTGTCCAGACCATCTCCCTGCCCCGAGGAGGAGCCAAACCAGCTTGGATGGTCGGGAAGCAGGTTGGTTTTATCCCAGCTGCTTTCCTCCTTGTACATAATCCATTGGCATTGGGAGACCCCCTTGTCTTGGCTGTTTGTTGTGCCTGGAGAGCTGTGAGTGAGGAGAAGGGCACGCTCTGCTCTTTAAAAGCAGGCTGAGATCTGTTCTTGACCCTCTACACCTGGACGAGCTGTAGATCCTAGGAACTACATCCAATACAGGATCTAAGTACTGGGATCCTGTTCTTGACCCTCTACATCTGGACGAGCTATAGATCCTAGGAACTACATCCAATACAGGATCTAAGTACTGGGATCCTGTTCTTGACCCCCTCTACATCTGGACGAGCTGTAGATCCTAGGAACCACATCCAATACAGGCTCTAAGAACTGGGATCCTGTTCTTGGCCCCTCTACATACGGACGAGCTGTAGATCCTAGGAGCCACATCCAATACAGGCTCTAAGAACTAGGATCCTGTTCTTGGCCCTCCACATCTGGACGAGCTGTAGATCCTAGGAAGTACCTCCAATACAGGATCCAACTGGAGGATCTAAGTACTGGGATCCTGTTCTTAGCCCTCTACATCTGGACAAGCTGTAGATCCCAGGAACCACATCCAATACAGGATCTGAGAGCTGGGATCCTGTTCTTAGCCCTCTGCATCTGGACAAGCTGTAGATCCTAGGAACTACATCCAATACAGGATCTAAGTACTGGGATCCTGTCCTTGACCCTCTGCATCCGGACAAGCTGCTGCCTGTTTCCAGCAGTCTTCCCGCCTCATTTTCTCCTCCCTCCTTGAATCCCTCTCCCTCGGTGCCTTGTGATCGCTACACTGGAAATGCCAAGCGCGGTTCCAGACAGGTACGTGGCGCTCAGCTGGAAGCCAGGCACGTCACTTGATAACAACACGCTTGGGGAAGTGCCATTGCCCGGCTTTGGAGGTGCTGCAGAGCTCCCAGTGCCAGCTGGGCCCTTGCATGTCCCTATCATTAGGTCCCGACTGCATCCAACCCCCTTCCTCTGTCTTATTTATGGTGCTTGTCAGCAAACCCCATACACGTGGTAGGCGGAGAGGATGCAGGTAGAGGTTGGAGGGGGAACGTGTGACCTTTGGCTGTTTAAAACCCCCTTTCCCCAGCGCAGTCGGAGCCCAAGGCGCTTGTTCAGCATCCCCTGGGGAACGGAGTGGAACGAATGAGCCCATGCCTCCAACATAACGTCGGTTTTGGGGGCGGAAAGGCCAAAGAAAGGGTCGCTGTGTCTGCGTCCCCGTTCAGCTTCGGGACTGGGCTGTTGCTGGGAGGTCTTAGTCGGACCGAGTTCTAAGGAGTTGGTGCGGGATATACCGGGTGTTCGCCAGCGGGAGGTTACGGACGGGTCTCCGCACGCTCCATCCCTCGGGGGCCGTCGCTCTTTGGAGCGCAGCCGGCGCGGCCTCAAGCCCCCCTTTCCACCGGGGCCGATCCGCTTCGGCCCGGCCCCCGCCGCAGCCCCTTCCCCGCCGCGCCCGGCGCTGGTCCCGCCCCGGGGCGGCGCGGCGCAGGCCCCGGCCGGGCTCCATAAGGCCGCGGGCCGGCGGCCGGACCCAGCGCCCCAGCCGGGGGTGTGGGGACGGGGGGGGCTGCGGCGGCGGCGGCGGCGATGCGGACGCGGAGCTCCATGGCTTGGGCCTGGGCTAGGGCCTGGGCGCGGAGCTGCCTCTGCCTCCTGCTGCTGGCCGCGCCCGGGCAGCCGGACCGTGCGGGTGAGTGCGGCGGGGCCTGCTCCGACACCTCCCGGCCTGCCCTCGGCCCGGCCGCGCTGGCGGCCCGGCCTCTCCTGCTCCCCCCCACCCCGGGGCCCTGCAGAGGGGATCCGGTTGCCCCCAGCCTCGGGGCTGGGATCGGGGTGTTTGTGTGTGGGGGGGGATCTCCCTTCAGTGCTGCCCGCGGCCCGGCGTGTGGGGCAGCGCTGGGGCGGGGGGGGGAACGGGTGTCCGGAGGGCCGCGGTGTGGGTCAGAGATGCTGCGGAGGGGCGAGAGGGCAGCGGGGCCCCGTAGATGTGGGTCTGCCCCGGGCTGGGGCGATGTGGAGCCGGGGCAGTGCCCGCATGGCAGAGGCAGCGGGGCAGCGAAGGGACACCCCGCTCTCGTTGTGGGCTCTTAACAGGTTGGTGCTGTGCTGTCCGTGTGGGCTGCTTATGTATGGAAAGCGTTCTGTCTATGGGCTTTTCTGGTGCCAAAGCTGATGTTATATGTATGTGATAGGTAGAAATGTCTCCCCTTGTTGTTTTCCCCCTCCTGAAGGGATGCGTTAAACTTATGTGTTCATTAATGCATAGTTGTAGATCAGGCATCCTCAGGGAGGGGTCTCCTCCGAAACCACCGCTGATGCTTCATGCAGAGCAACGGTGCTCTTGCGATGGGTATCCCTCCCATGTTGGTGGAGCAGGACGGCGTGTTGGGAACTGCTTTGATGGAGCTCCGAGGAGGGAAGATTCAGTGACCCGTCTGCAGGATGCTGGATGCTCGTGCTCCTGCTGCATTGGTCAGCGCTTTGAGGAGTGATGTTCTAGTTCCGACCTGTGGGTGGGAGGAAATGCAGGTCCCGGAGGATGGGCAGCGTTTCTGCTGCCTTTGGAAGTGTCCGACCCAGCTAATTCTGCAGTGAAATCCCTTTGTCTCAGGTCTCGGCATGAAGGAGAAGGGGAGAAACGAGTCGCCTGCCTCAGTTTATGCAGGAACTTCCAGCTTTCGGGTTGGCATGGGAGTGCTTGGGACACTCCTCAGTAAACAGGGATATGAGCCAGAAACGGGGTGTTACCCACAACTATTAATGGAGAATTCCTGAATGAACATAATCATCCAGGGATGTGTAGCCGCAAGGGATTTGTGTGGTGGAGATCTCCTTTGTGTCCATAGGAGGCATTTGGCTGGATAAACTCATCCAGAAACTGCCTGCCGTTGCCCTAGGTAAGGACTGTGGCTTTGCTGCCCATCTCTTCCTTGCTGTTGGGTACCACACACCCCAGGGATGGCCGCGCCACGCTTTAGCAGTCCTTAAAGGAATTCTTAGTGTCTGTACCCTTGGTTTCGGTGTTTGATTCCTTGGTTCAGATCATGAACACAGCTCTGCTTCACCCAGTCTGGGATGCTCATTCAGCAGGGTCTGTGGTTGTTTCCTCCAAGCGAAGACTAAAGAGAGGGGAGCTGATGTTGCCCCTTGTAGCGCTCTGCTTTCAGGAGGAAGTTGTAGTTTGTGTGTCTTGGTCGTTCTCGTTTCTCAGGCTAAAATGAATGATGATAAAAAAGAAGCCGATTTGCTCCGTTCCGTGGCTGGATTTGGGTTGTGCGCTCTCCTTTGGTACGCCGCTGGCCTCTGAAGAGCAGCGTTCCCATAACCTCTGCTGTGCGATCCCAGCTGAGACCCACACAGCCCAGGGGATGCGGAGGAAGTGAGTGGGCTCCGAGGGCAAGGGGCTGCTCTCCATGGGCCAGGCTGTCACGGGTGTGAGATGGGGGGAGATGAATTGTCTTGCACCACAGAGGGTAACGTGGCTTTGCTCTGTGTCTCCATGAAGAAGGTTCCGAGGTGGTGAGGGTGCTGTGACCCACCAGAGAGCAGGAGCCATAGCTGTCGTTGTGGAACAGGAGTAGCTGTTGTCTCACAGACACATTAGGCTGGCTTCAGAAGGGGCAGAAGGAATAGAGTCTAGACAGGAAACTCTTGACAGCATGGGTCAGGATTCCAGCAGGAGGGAGGTGAGGGTTTTCTAGGCAATGTTGCTGTGGAAGAGCACAGTATCCTCATTAACCAAGAGAAACTGCACGAACTGCTCTTGGCCAGCTTTAACGTTAAACCAGCATTCCAGGTGAGCAGTAAATCAAAGTAGGTGAGTTTGCTTCTCTTGCTGTGACACTTGCTCACCTTTTCCTACCTTCAAAAAGGCCCTGTGACACGAGGAGACCCGCTTGATCTGAAGCCTTAACCAATCCCAGTCGTGTGGGCACACGAGAGAAGGATGTGACAGAAGGATGTGGCTGGTACAAAGCGTTCTGCCGAGCTGGATTAGTTGTCTAAGGGTGAAATAATTGCAAGAGGGTGAAAACTGGGGTGCAGGAGCCTGTTAGGAGAAGAAATGAGTGTTAGAGGAGGTTAAACAAGTGAATCAGCCCTGCTGTCTGCTAGGAAGAAAGATGAACCTGGGGAGAAGCATGAGCGTACAGCGCACATGAACCTTGGTACTGGTGAGGTCTCCCTGCACTGCCCTGTCCTGGTTTGGATCCCCTTTCGGTCTAGCTGGGAGCCCAATGTGAATGTCAAAGAAATGGGTTCCATAAGGAAATACCAAGCACTGGTTTTTACTTAAAGCACCAGGGAAACCCGTTGGACATCAGGATACTTGTTGGAGATCCTGGGACCCAAAGGTGGCTGTGTAAAGCCTTTGGCAGCTCTTCCAGTGAGCAGCCTGCTGCCTGTCAAATGACTGGTGAGCTGACCTCAGCTATTAATTGTAATTGATTATGACAGTGGTTAATTTAATGAGTATGTGTATTTAAAGCTTTAGCAACGTGCATCTTTGACTCAGATGCGTGTGGCTAATGAGAGGTTAAAATCACTGCTGCTCACTGGTAGGTGAATTGGGGCAGCATCAGAGCGTTTGCTTGTTGTACAGGGTGATGCTCTCCGGTGTCACCTGTGGGGGATCCAGAGGGGTGGTCAGAGCGCAGGTGGAGCTGCACAGGCACTGCCTTGTCTCCATGAATCCAACCCTGCTCCATGTGGGAAGGGCTTTTTGCCCTTCTGCAGCTAAGCCAACGATCTGCTGATGTGTATGGAGGTGGAAGATGCAGCTTGACCTCTGCTGTATGTAGACCTTACCTGTGATGGAGTGAATCCTTTAACAGCTTATCTCAGCATCTGGAGAGCTGGAATGGCCTTGACATGTTCCAATGGTTTTCAAGCTCCTGCATGCCACGGAACGTGCACCAAATTCCTGCTGTGGATTTGGGGCAGGGAAGGGAAGATGAGTCACATCTTCCCAGTTGCCTCCAACACTTGGTAATTAAAGTCAGTCTTTAATGGGACAAGATAAATATAGTGGATGTAATTGTGTTTTTCTCCTTGGAAGTATAGTTTCCGGTATTGTTAGACCTAGGGATGAATGATAAGAAGCACATTCGTGGTGGGGATGTGAAGTGCAGCTCAGATCAGCTTTGGCCAGCAGCAGGAAGTGCCCAAGTAGAAGTCCTGCAGCATCTGTTGCAGACTGCTGTGTTTGAGGACCATGCTTGTGGTATCGCAGTGAAGCTTCTCCAAAGAGGTGAAAAAGAAGCTACAAAAAAGAGAATGTGAGCATCTTCAAACCTCTTATGTGGACAACAGCTGAGTATCCATCCAGGCTGGCTTTTTGCTGTCACTTCCGCCTTCCCTTAACTACTGTGAATTAAACCACCTCTACTTTGGCCTGAAATATCCAGATGTATTCCTATGGATAATAACTGTCCTGCCTGGCAGGTAGCATTATTAACAGGGATGTGGTTGCAGGAACACGTCTGCTGATGGCTTCACATCACGCTGGAGCCCAGCGTTTCCCTACAGTGCTGCGGTAGCTGCAGCCAGCCTTGTCCTGGTGGGAATTTCGCCTGTGCTAATTGGGTCAGGCCGAGTGTGTCTCAATTCCCAGGGTGAGGGAAGGTCTGAATGTGTCAGCCACTGACAGGAGCGTTGGGTGCGAGCTGGGACTGCGCTGCTGGCTTAGGACCGTATCTCCACACGTGTGTTTCTTGGTAGGAGAAAGGCCTGTCCCTTCCTGACCAACCTTTATGGGGCAGGGGGGGGAAGCTTTAGGAGCAGGGTTGTCTCTTTTCTGCTTTGTTGCACTTGTCCCTTTCATTGGATTTCTGCTTAACGAGCCCAGTGCCCTCTTTGAGGGCTGCTGGTGATGCATGAAACGTTGTGTGGGGCAGTCAGCGTGGAAAGGGGCTCTTGGGAAAGTGAGGGCTGGTGTGTATTGATCCCTGCAGGAACGGTGCTGGTGTCCTGGGGGTGCTGCGCTTCCAGCCTGCAAGAACCCCACAGAACAAACCCCTTTGTACAGCAGGGGCTGGGGATCAGTTTGATCATGTTCTGAAACACGAGGGAAGGAAGGATGCCAGAAGAGGGAAGAGGTCTGGCAGTTAAAAGCAGAGCTGTTTGCAGTAAGTTTGAACTTGTAACGTGTGGCTGCTCCTCTCCTTTTAGTTCCATTGGGAAGCGCGGTGGTGCCTTCCTACCCTTACGTTTTAGCTTGTAATAGGAAGCACTTTGTTCATCAAGACCAGCACACCCTCCTCCTCCTCCTCCTCCTCTGTGCCTGCGGTGAAGAGCACAATTCCCTACACACCGGGGGTAGTGCAGGGAAGGAAAGAAAGCAGCGAGCAGGGGCTGTTCCGTGGTTGAAAGCTGCACTCTCGGTGCTGTTCCTCCAAAAGGAAGCCTCGCAGTGTTGCACCCTTCCCAGAAATCCCTCCCAGTCCTGCTCATTCCATCGGATGATTCACTCCTTTGTCTCATGCTTCCAAGCTGCTTTTTGGGAAGCACGCTGCTTTCCGAGCACCTCGACGGAGCCACCCCTGCTTCTGCAGCCTGTGTCCCGAGAGCCTCCGCAATTCCACCGTCGCATCCCTGCTCACGAAAGTGCTTCTTGGTGGGAGCGAGTGCGGAGCAGCGACGTGCAGGAGCTACGAGTGGAACGTGTCATTGGAAGTGACAAATGTCGAGAGGCTGTTTGCTGAGTCTGTGCTTTCGGTGGTTCAGCCAGGGAAGGAAGCAGCCCTTCCCACCCCGGCTGTCAGGCCAAGGAGGTGTTGACATGGATGTTCTGTAGCCTCTGAACTGTTTTCGGGAAGTTTATTTCGGCTTTAATACCTTTTTTCTTCCCAGCACTCACTGTAATTAATGACGCTTCTGCAGTGATGGTGCTGTGTTACCCCTGAGAAACAACACGGCTCTGCCTATGCCTGTGTGGCAAAACTGCTGCGTTTCAAGCAGGCGCACTGCAATGCATCCGTGATCTCCAAATGGATGTATATGTGGTGGGGGAGAAGCTGAGAGCCATCCGACTGCTTGGGGGATATCAGTGGGGAGGTGGCTGGTTTTACTAATGCAGTATCTCAGTGCATCAGTATCTCTGAGAGCTTTTGGAGGCTCTCAGAAGCTCAGCACCCTCTCACCGACCCCTAATGCGTGGTGCTTGTTTCTGGAGGGTGACAGGGAGGATAACTGTTCCCTTCCCCCTCCCTCCAGGTCAGAAGCTCAGGCTGCTCTGATGAGCTCACTGATTCCGTCGCCAGGAGCTATTAAAACCGTTGCTCTCAATCCCGCCTGCAATCCCTGAACCGAGCTCCTGCTTCCCAGGAAGCCAGGCAGTGGCCATTGATGGGAAAAGTCATTGACATGTGCAGTTTATTATGGGTTACACATTGAGACAGTTTCTTGCAGAAACTGCTGCCTTATAAAGGAAACTTGGACCAAACTTATGTTTGCTTCGGAGCATCTCTCTGGTGGTGCACATGCAAGTCATTTACAAAGTGATCTGCAAAGGCTGCGTGCGTCTCACTTGTTTTAGTAAGGTCCTGAAGAGCTCTCTAAGAACATAATGAGTAGCACTGACCTCGTGTCAGGCTTTGGCTGTGATGGACAAGGGTGGGATGCTGAGCCGGGCTTTGGGCTGGATCCAGAGGGGCTGGTTCTGCAGCTTCCCAGCACAGGATGCCTGGTTTGACAACGTCTTTCTGTGTGTCCTTGAGTAAGTTCTCTGTGCTGACCTGCTTTGGTAAACGCTCTGATTCCTGCTGATGGAAAGTGATGGTGGGTGCTAGAGACACTTGGGAGACAGTAATTGGAATGTGAAGCTTTGAAAAGTGGATTTACAAGGCAATCCGAGCATCCTTTGCTCCGAGGTTTGCCCTGTGAGCATCAAGGCCTTTGGCTTTTTCTGTTTGGGTCTGAATCCCAGACTGTTTTGGGTTGAAGGGAGCTTAAAGCTCATCCAGTTCCAGCCCCTGCCGCAGGCAGGGACCCCTTCCACTGGAGCAGCTTGCTCCAAGCCCCTGTGTCCAGCCTGGCCTTGAACACTGCCAGGGATGGGGCAGCCACATCTTCTCTGGTCATCTTCTTCCTTGTGCCTTGCCCTCCTTGTTTCTTCAGCCAGTGTTTCCCTTCTGCTTTCCAGGTTTCCAGCAGGTTTCTCTGTTGTCTTCCTACGAAGTTGTAATCCCACAGAGGTTAGGAAGAGAACGGCGAGAAGCTTTCAACGTCTCCTCTGTACAGGTACCTTAATGCCTTCAGTTTAGCATCTACATCCTCATGTTCCCCCCCCAGACTGACCTCAGTTCTCACAAAACCCTGTTGGGCTCATCTAGCAGCAAACAAGTCTCCATCCTTACAAAAGGACACGTCAGGACCCTGGTTGCTGTGTGCAGCTTTTGGCTAATGCAAGGCTGTGGGGGTCCTGGCTCACTGCAAATGTTCAGTAATAGAACCGTGTTGTCCTTTTCCAGCTGTAACTGAGTTTTTTCTATGGAAGTCTTAAAAACAAGGAGTGAGAAAACCACAAAGCTATTTTGGAACAGCTTCTTCCTTCATGTGACTTTTCCCCAGTTGCACAGGAAGGGATGCCAGGTTCCGGAGGTAGGGGTAATAACAAAATGGGTTTCAGGCTCACCCACATGTGGCTTTTCCTTGTCTGGGTGCAACTAGCTCAGTACCTGGCAGTTCTAGTGTATGGTCCTTTTGTGTGCTGGATGTCAGGGGAGACGAGGGACCAGCACTGGTGTGACAGCAGGAACCAGGGATTTATAATGTCTCTTCCTTGCACCTTCTTTTCCTGGGAAGTCCACTTCAAATGGGAGATCTGAACCTGTGACTTGTGCACGTTCTTGACTGGGATATTTGAAAGGAGTTTCTATAGCCCTGAATTTAGTAGCTGCATCTCCAGCAACTGCAGCTGTATCTAAGATCAGCAGCACAGCCTGGCCCCGAGCTACAGAAGGTGACAGTGGTGCTCTGAATGCTGTGGTAGTGGTAATGGATCTCACAGGGTGTTTTCTGCCAAGCCTTTTTGATCTCAAAGATCATCTTCCTCATTAACATGAGTAAAATACAACTGTTGTTTTCCACACAGGACAAGGTGTCCTATGCTGTTGAGATAGAGGGCAAAGAATACACAATTCATCTAGAAAAGAACAAGTAAGTGATGAGTTTCTTTTCTGTAGGTATTAAACTCCATCTGTGTGTGTGCGTTTCAAGCTGGCAGGTAGCATGCCCTGACCCTTGAGGCTCTTTGAGGAGTACCGTTCCACACCAGCTCTGTGAAAGCAGATTGAGTCCCACAGCCTCGGCTGTCAGCCAGGAACTGTGTGGAACTCCTGAGCCCTGGTGATCCCCTTCGCTGGAGGAAGCTGCCGTTTGCTCAGAGGGATCTGGGGAATGGGGGGGATTGGCTCTCTCCATTCACATCTAAAGAGAAACAACCGGAGCTGGATTGCAAGTCAATATTTTCACTTTCTTATGGGGTTTGTTTATTGTTTCAGGGCTCTCTTTTTTCCTGTCTCAGTAGCACAAGGATACAGTCAGCTTCCTCATGTAGTATCTGAGGCCACAATACCCATAACTTGCAGACAATATAGATGTTGTCTGCCTTGAGTTTAGTTTACTAGGGCTATTTGCAGCACTGGCAAGTTAGACTCATAGAATAGTTAGGGTTGGAAAGGACCTGAAGATCATCCAGTCCCAACCCCCCTGCCATGGGCAGGGACACCTCACACTAAACCATCCCACCCAAGGCTCTGTCCAACCTGGCCTTGAACACCACCAGGGATGGAGCATTCACAACTTCCCTGGGCAACCCATTCCAGTGCCTCACCACCCTCACAGGAAAGAATTTCTTCCTTATCCAATCTAAGCTCCCTTTTATCAGGCTCTTAAGTAGTTCTGTCTTCCAACTGTCAAAAGACACGGAACTGATTCACTGCACAAGCCCCTGACCTCAGAGACATGGGAATTCGGTGGGTTCACTGTTACAGACCAGCACTCTTCATCGTGGGAGACTTTCGCAATGCACTTCCTTCCGGAACTGGGCAGGAGAAGTCAGGCACAGCAAGCTGAGGGCTGTGAATATTTCTTTTCCTGTATGAAATTAGCAACAGTTCAATGGGTTCTGATGCTTGTTTTGCATAGCTGGAGTGAGGTGGTTGATTGGATTTCATTAACGGTTCCAGCATTCTGATAGCTTGGATTTTGCGGTGGAAATTCCCATTTTCTTTGTTAATTTTGGAGGGGTTTCCTTTTCAATGTCTCCTTATTTGAGCGCTATTTGGGATGCTTTTGATTAGGATCATCTTGCTAGAGTCATTTCATGCAATTCCTCCAGTATTCCTTCTCCCCTTTCCTTACAGAGAACTGCTGCCCAAAGATTTCACCATTTATACCTATAACAAGGAGGGAAAGTTGCAATCTGAGCATCCAGATGTCCAGGTAGGGTTTCTTTCTTTTTATACCCTTACCGAAGGTGACTTGAACCAACCTGGAGTCATATATTACAAAATGAGAGATATGTTTTCCTTGTTTTCCCATGTAGGATCACTGCCATTATCAGGGATACGTGGAGGGGAGCCTGGATTCTGTGGTCGCTCTCAGCACTTGCTCGGGGCTCAGGTAGCACAACTCCTCTTTTGTGTCTCGGCTGCCACGTGAGTCTTGTATTTGCTGAGCCTGAAACAAAGGTCTCGCTCTGTTTTGAGCTGGGGTTCAGCAGTGGGTGCCTTTGGGCAGCTTCTCTGCCCCAACACCATTTCAATTGGTATTTGCAATGCCATTGAATAAGTTGGTTGATGCAGTTGAATCAGTTGCTCTGTGACACAAAGTTGGCTTGTTCTAATTTGTGGCGAGGATCACTTCAAAGAGCTGTGCACAGTGCAGAACTGGAGAGTGGAACACCAGTGTGCTCACATTTGACTGCTCTCAGGCCTGCAGTGAAGCCCTCTGGTTTGCCAGGACTGGGATACAGACATGCCTTTAGATACCAAAGAATAACTGTTCCTATGTTTTACTGTAAGAATCGGGGGGAATATCCTCTGTGCTTAACAAGGATTTCTCATCCACTGTTATATTTTAGGGGCTTGGTGATGATGGGGAACATCACCTATGGGATTGAGCCCATGGATTCCTCTTCTGGCTCTCAACATATTTTATATCGATTGGATAATGTGAAGAAAGAGCCCACAATGTGTGGAGTAACTGCTGAAGACCACGACAGTGAGCACACGGGGGAAAATCACCATCCCAGCATGACTCAGCTGCTGCGAGTAAGTGCTGCACTGTTTTCTCCACAGTAATGAGTTTTGGAGTGTTCACCTCAAGAGTATGGAAGCAGCTTATCGGATTTCCTGGGGCTTAGCACATACCTAAAGGCTTCTGATTGAGGCCTTGCTATGCTGCTGGGAAACTCAGTTGCTTCAACAAAGCAGTTGCAGTTTCTTTCTCCATCTGCCTACAGCAGCGAGAGGCGAGTGGTTGCCTGCATTATTCACAGGCAGAGCTTTGTGGGGCTTTTAAGGGCAGGAACACTGCCCTCATTGGAGAGGCTCATTAACAAAGTATTGCATCAGGAGCCAGGATAATATTATGGTGTTTATTCCATTCTCCTAACCATCAGGGAGAGCAGTTTGGTGTGGAGGTCCCTGTGTTGCTTAAAGCCTGCCCGCACAGGAACACAATTGTGGTAGAAGGTTGAGTATGAAAACCATCATGTTTCACTTCAAGGTTGTTGGCATTTGCTTGTTAGTGTCTTCCAGCTCCTTTCTTTCCAAAGAAACCTGGTGGAAAGGAAAAAGATCCCTTGCTTTTGAGACAGGAAATCTTTGTGCTGCTAAAGTTGAAGGTGAAACACTTGCAGAGAAACTGTCATTGCATTGGCTTCCACCTCATGGCTCTGGTTACAGTCTTGGCACGCTGTGCTTTGGGTGTGCCTCGAGCCACCCTCTGGGTCACGTGAAGTTTGATGTCAGGGTTATGTTTTTGGTTTGCACTTGAATTAGTAACACTGAAGCTGTTGCGAACTCTTCTCCTCAGACAAAGAGAGCAGTCCTACATCAAACCAGATACGTGGAGCTGTTCATAGTTGTGGATAAAGAAAAGGTAAAGCTCATGTGTTGTTCCCCCTTCCTTCTCCCCAAGGGCTGGCTTGAAAATCCCTCAGTCTTCATTACTGCCAAATGCACTGTGGAAAGACACTAACACGGTAGCCAAGGTTATGCACATGCACTAACCTAAATCTGAGTATCAGCTTGCTCCCTGCAGTAGTCTTCAGGAAAAGAGTGAACTGTCAGACATGGAGAGTTTCTATCAGCAAGGAATTTCGGAGTGTAAGGAAAACACATGGCAACACCTGCCTTTGCTGCCTTCTCTTCAATATTGACGTGTTGAGCAATAGCAATGAAGATGCTGCTGTCTTGATTAGCATAGAAGCACAGAATAGTTAGGGTTGGAAAGGACCTTAAGATCATCCAGTTCCAACCCCCTGCCATGGGCAGGGACACTGCACACTAAGCCATGTTGCCCAAGGCTCTGTCCAGCCTGGCCTTAAACACTGCCAGGGATGGAGCATTCACTTCTTCGGGCAACCTGTGCCAGCGCGTCAGCACCCTTGACAGGATATGTGAGCAAGGCCAGAGTGGTTTTCATGTTACCTAGTCTTTAAATGCTTTGTTCCATTTCAACTTCTGTCTTTTTCTCTTCTCTTCATGACCAAGTTTCTTTCTCTTGCAGTTTGAAGATTTTGGGAAGAGTGAAACAGAAGTAAGAGAGCACATGGTGCAACTGGCAAACTTCCTTGACAGTGTAAGTTAAAGCTGGGTTAAGTGATGCTGTGTGCGGCAGCCCTGCACCTCTGCTTCCTTCTGTCAGCTTCAGCCTTAGGGTGTTCTGATACTGCTTTGGTGAGGATGAAAGAGGGGGTTTTGTCAAGCCAGGAGCTAGAGCTGTTCCCTCAGCTGTGATGTTGGAGCCTGAGAGCGCTCAGCCTGAGTGTGGTGCTAAAGGAGCACCACAGTGGAAACCCAGCCATGGTGTTCCAAACCAGCAAACCCAACCAGAAGAAGACGATTCTTGCAGTAAGCGATAGAACACCAGACACTGCTCTTACCTGAAAGCTTCAGACACATTTCTCCTTGTCTTCCTTCCCCAGATGTACATCATGCTGAACATCCGCGTTGTACTGGTGGGTTTAGAGATCTGGAAGTATGAAAACATCATCAGCACAGATGGAGGAGCTGGTGATGTGCTGGCAAACTTTGTCCAGTGGCGAGAGAAGAACCTTGTTTTGCGCCGGAGACATGACAGTGCCCAGTTTGTCCTGTGAGTGGCAGTTCCTTCCCTCTGCCTCCTGAGAAGCTCCTTCTCTTCCTGCCTGCTCAGCTATACTGTGCTAGCCAAAGTTGCTGCTGTGTTTCAGCAGAGAATCAGTGCAATCTGCTGTGGTTTAGCTACTTGATAGAACTTCCCAAATCAGTGTAAGTGCTTTTCAGAAGGCTTCTGTGGTCCTTGAATTCAATGTCCTCCCTGAGAGTTATCTTTTTTGCTTCTCCCACATGGCCTGCAATGTTGTGTATTGCATTGTATAAAGCTTCCGCTCAGATAATCCTTTATCAGGTTGTACACTGGTTAGACTTGTCATCTAGGGCTGCTTCCACTTGAAAATGGGCAGAAACCTGATGCAGAGCATTGCATTTTAATGGAGAGAAGGTTGTTTCTGCAACTGGTACCCAGAAGCTGGCTGCATGGTTTGAGCTTTGACAAGAACATTGATCTAGCTGTACTGCCTTAAGCTAGCACAGAGCTTCCTATCCTGTCCTCTCTGCCCTTCCAGGACATGTGCCCCTGTGCACTTCCTGCTCTGTAGATAGCATGGCCCGTAGGAAGTCACTGCTCAAAGCAGGCAAAGGGTAGAGGGGAGATGCTTCCCCCTGTGTAGCAACGAGGAGGAAGTTGACAAGGAAAGGAATCAGTGGAGTTTGGCAGTAATAGAAAGGCAGGGAACAGCCAAGGAAAACAAATGATTTTAAGGGTGGACCATTCAGCTCTTCATATTTAGAGGGAAGATGCCAACTTTCTCTGTAAACTTTTGTCTGAATTCAAAAGCATAAAGAGCCATGAAGCTGAACTGACACATTCATGCTCCTTTTTCCTCTGCATTCCTGCAGGAAGAAGGGGTTTGGTGGCACAGCTGGAATGGCCTATGTGGGAACAGTGTGCTCCAAGAGCCATGCAGGAGGCATTAATGTGGTGAGACATCTGTAGTGATATGTGAATGTGATTGTGAGATAAGACTTTTGCACTCCAGAGTCTTTAATAGCAGAGCTGAAGTGGTTACTGGGGGGGGGGGGTGTGTAGTCCTCAGCTGTTTCTGGCACTTTCCTCTTACCTTTTGCATCCTTTTCTCAGCTTCACTTCTCAGTGTGCAGCACTCATGAATACAGGACAGGGCTTCTCTGCTGATGCAGACAGAATGACACAAGTGTCTCTTTTGGCACATAAGTAAGCTGCCCGCTCATTTCCTTCTGCTTTGCTGTTGTGCAGTTTGGAAGGATCAGTATACAGATGTTTGCATCAATTATGGCTCATGAGCTGGGACATAACCTGGGGATGAACCACGACGATGAACGCGTCTGTCACTGCGGAGCAAGCAGTTGCATCATGAGCTCTGGAGCATCGTAAGTACCTCATGGAAATACCCCTTCCCATGTGCTCAGTTCTTGCAGGCTGCTTTTGCCTTCAAAGTACTCGTGCAAAGAGTCGTGTTGTGCTTGCAGCTCATGGGGAAAGCCAATGTTACCCCTGTTCTGCTGAGTAAGGGAGCACTTAAGTGCTCCCTTACTCCATAAGAGTATAAGGGAGCCATATGGCTCAGTGTAGAGATAAGTGCATGCTCCCTGTTGCAGGGGATCAAGGAACTTCAGCAGCTGCAGTGCAGAAGACTTTGAGAAGCTGACTCTCAACAAAGGTGGAAGCTGCCTGCTCAACGTTCCCAAGCCTGATGAAACCTACAGTGTCCCGTACTGTGGGAACAAGCTGGTGGATGCTGGGGAGGAGTGTGACTGTGGTTCACCAAAGGTTGGTAACTTGTGCATCCTACACATGCTACCAGGGCTCCCCTTGCTGGAGAGGAGCTCTGTGTGGTGGAGGATGAGGTTTCCTGATGCTGGCTGCATTTCTGTTCTCAGGAATGTGAAAGTGACCCTTGCTGCGAGCCGGGCACTTGCAGGCTCCGATCCGGTGCTGCGTGTGCTTATGGTGACTGCTGTAAGAACTGCCAGGTAAGAGGCTCAGCCGTGTTCCTGGGCAGTGTTCAGTGCTCGGGAAGAGGAGAGCGTTGGCCTCACAGGGGCATCTGAGAGGGACTTGTGTGGGTGCACAGCACTGAGCTAAGGTTTCTGTTTTCCGATGCCATTTCCTCTTCCTCCTTTCTCTTTAGCTCCTTCCTGGAGGAACTGAGTGTCGGGCGAGTAGCAACGAGTGTGACCTCCCAGAGTACTGCAATGGCACGTCCCAGTTCTGCCAGCCAGACTTCACTGTGCAGAACGGGCACCCGTGCCACAACGAGGAAGCCTATTGCTACAACGGGGTCTGCCAGTACTATGATGCACAGTGCCAGGATATCTTTGGCTCCAGTAAGGAAGGGCCCAGTGTAACAGGAGACGTAGCTAAAAGAATACACAAAGTTGATTTAAGCTCTACTTGTTTTCCTTGAAGACCAGCTGGCTTTGGCAAAGGGTTTGAAATAGTGGCATTTATGGCTTAGTCTTCATACATGATTCCTTTGTTATGTTTAACGCTGTGCTGGTGATTCAAGTAGTAATTTTCTTGCTCTAATCACTCCTAGTGCAGTGTATAGGGCTGTAAAGAAGACAAAAGTATCTAAATTTGATATTTTGGTGAAGAAATATCAAGTGGTATAATTGACTCAAGTGACTGTCTCTTGGAGCCTTGTAGTGCTGACATTTTCACCTCTTTATTGTCTAGATCAGGTTCTTAAGCTGCCTGCTGTGTGGAAATCACATGTAGCAGCATAATTACTTTGGGTAAAAGAGACATGATGATAGGGGATGTTTCTGTCCCTGTGTAACTTGGTTCCTCTCTCTGCTTGCAGAAGCCAAAGCAGCCCCCAACATCTGTTTTGCTGAAGTGAACTCCAAGGGTGACAGATTTGGCAACTGTGGTTTCCATGGTCATGACTACAAGAAATGTTCCAGCTGGTGAGTTGAGCCCAGTGCATCAACAAGTTCCTCGCTGCATCACTGAGAATCCTTATTTGCATGCTGCAGTATCAGTTTGGGGTGTTCTAGCAGGTGCACTGGGGAGAAGTGTGTTACCCCGTCATCTAACCTTGCTGATGTGTGTATCAATCTGAAACCACAGTGAGAGAGCTCAGATGTGCGTTACCTTCGTTTCTGAAGCTGTTATTAGCACTTCAGAGCCTCCACACTTTGTTGGCTTTGTTCACTTCTGGTTTAAATTGTCTGCCCTTGACTCCTGCACATAGGAGTTGGAATGGGTTTGAATGTTTGCTCTGTAGCTGGGTTTGAAGATTTCAGGCTTGTGCTGTCGTTTCCCATGTGTGCTCTGTAGCCTCAGGGGATCCATGCATCAGATGTGGGAGTCCACATCTCCTGTCACTGATTGTTCTTACCCAAAGCTGTTCATGTACAGAGAAAGGGTCTTTAATGTAAAGATCCCAACAGCAAGAAGGGATAAACCCATACTCCTGCAGCCCTGAAACGAGGCCCAGCTCAGCTGTGTTTGGCCTCCATGTGATTTTCAAGTAGTGCCTTCCAGTAGGAAGAAAACATCATCTCAAATGCTTGATGCTCTTTCTCTAGGCCCAGATTGAAGTGTTACTGCAGTATTGCTGTGTTGATGTTGCAGGAATGCCATGTGTGGGAAGCTGCAATGTGAAAACGTGAAAACCATGCCTGTGTTTGGAATTAAGCCTGCCATTATCCAAACTCCCATTCGAGACACCACGTGTTGGGGTGTAGATTTCCAGCTAGGCTCCGATGTCCCGGACCCAGGAATGGTGAATGAAGGCACCAAATGTGGTAATGGGAAGGTAATGAACAATGAAAAAGGGGTTTCTTACTGTAGTCATTCAGGGGGTTTCATGTGAATGCAGTTTTCAGCTGTGTTGGTTTGGGAGTATTTCTGGCCCTTAACTTCTTCATACCTGGAGTCAAAGCAAAGCTGAGGGAGCCCTTTGCTTCCCAGCACTGCACTGTGTGTGCATGGGGAATGGAATGAGCAGAAATGAAGTCTGAGAGCCAAAGTCTTTGCTCTGTGAGGGGGAAGAGCAAGTGCACACAAATGCCTTCAGGACGACTTTCAATTCAAATCCAACTGCACTGAAAAGCCTTGAGGCTTAGCCCCAGCACAGGAATGCGCATTCCACATCTCCTCACGGAGCACAACTTAATTGCTGTTCCTTTACATTCAGGCAAGAGACAAAAGGCCCCAGTGGCAGTTTATACCCCATGCTGAGAAGCCTTTTGTAGTACGGGGCTGTTTGTGGAGTTGGGCTTTAGCAGGGAGTAGCCTGAGGCTGAGCAGGGGGTGGCTGATGGAGCACAGAGCGGGGGATGAGGGGCAGGTCAGTGAGATGCTGCCTTGCTTCATGTGTGCACACAGATCTGCAGACACTTCCAGTGTGTGAGTGCCTCTGTTCTCAACTATGACTGTGATGTGGAGAAGCAGTGCCATGGACATGGAGTAAGTAGAGCAGGAGCCTCTGTGCCTGTTGGAATCCACTGGTGAAAGATAAAGCCTGTGGCTTTTCCTGTCACTGTCTGGGTCTCTGACTTCTTTGTTACAAGAACACGAGGGTCCCACAGTGCCAGGATTGTGCTTGATCAATAGCGCCCATATCCTGGTCTTTTTCGGGCCTTGGAAGCCTTGCCATTCTCTCTTTAAGGCTGTAACTGATGTGAGAGAAAGTAATTGTGATGGTACATGCAGGGGTTCTTGAGGGTGGGTTTTGCTGTAAAAAGCTGCTTTTTGGGACTGTTCATGGCAAAAGTGCCTTTTAACAGCAAAAATTGGACCAAATTTTGGGATAAGCTGAGCAAGGTTTTAAATGGCAGATGGGAACTCAAGTGTTCTGGTTTGTTTCCCTATAAAACACTCTATAAAATGTCTCTGGGGGAGAGAACCTCTAACAGTAATGAAAAAACCCGTGACAAAAGCTCTTCAGATGGCATTTTTTTTGCCAGGCAAGAATTCCCAGTTCCAGTGTTTTGAATGTGACTTGGAACTCTGCATCTCTCCAACAAAAGAGCACTAAAAGGGAAAGCCAAGGTCTTTAAGCCGTTGGGATATAGCTCATCTTTGGAAGCTCCTCCTGCCCAATGCAGTCATGTGCAAGCCTGAGATGTCTGGCCAAGGGGCTGTGTGGAATTGATGTGGGTTGATGTTCTCCGGCCTCAGCGGTGTGGGATGGGTAGAGCAGATGGTCGTGGTTCCTGTGTGCTGTTTAACCAGGTGGAAAGTGGGCTTCCTCCATAGCTTTACTGTGGTGTTTGTGCTGTTTAAATGCAGGTGTGCAATAACAACAGGAACTGTCACTGTGAACCAGGCTGGGCCCCTCCTTACTGTGATGTGAAAGGCTACGGTGGGAGCGTGGACAGTGGGCCACCCTACAGTGGTAAGTCAAGGTCGTGGCTGCTCTGGGGCCGTGGCCCTGCCTACTGTGGGGCTGAGCACAGGGCTCCCCACGGCTCCAGAGCGATGCCTCGGTGATTGGCTTTTCCCTGGGTGTCATCTGCGAACAGTTCTGGTTGAGGTGGTGGGCTCAAGGGCTTGCGCTTCTCCTCTGGGATGCTGAGGATGTGTAAAGGAGTTGGGCTGGTTTCATTGCCCCCAAGTGATTTTGGACACATTGGAACCAAGATCCTCTTGGACTTCCCTGTTTCCAAGCAGGAAATTGAAGCCCTTTCCATTCTTCGATCCAAACAAAAGATGAGATTTAGCTGGGGATGTGGTTTCAAATCCATGGATGTGACTCTGCATCTCCATAAGGATGCGCTGCTTCTAGCAGTGGTGGCAGAGATGGGTAGCTGCCCTGTTCTGGTACCTGCAGATGGTTGCATGTGCACTCATCTGGCAGAGGTGGGCTGGGACAGCGCTGGTGGGGAAGTGACTGTTATTTGAGTGCAGACAGCATGCTTACAACATGTAGTAAATACATACATAATCCCTGCCCCAACCAACTGAAGGGATTGAAGAGAGGCGGAGGGAAAAGACGCTGTGGTGGTGCAGTAACAGACTGGAGAATCACAGTGGAGCAAGGACAGGTGCCTCAAGACATCAGACAGCAAAAGGGAAAGGTCTTTTAGTACAGCCTTGTTAAGAACCTGAGTTCTTTGCCTACAGCAAGCAATGGTAGGAGAAGAGGAAGATTTAGGATCAGCCCAAAAGGCAGAAGTTCTCTTTCAGCTGATCTTTACAGTAATGTAGTGGAAGAAAAATGAGGTATTGATCTAGTAATTCAATGTGCTGGTCTAGCCCGGGGTAGTAGAGCATGTACAGTTCTTTCATCTCTGACCAGATGTGAGGAGATAATCAGAAACACATTTGGGCATAGATGTTGCAGTCTTCTTAGAGTCTTTAGCTTTTGCTTCTATGACAAGTGGAAGCTGGAGAACAAATGGGACCAAATGCAGCTACAGTGGGCCCAGCTGCGATGCTGTGTAATTCTTTATTCCTCTGTCGTTTTGTCCCCTTCCCACAAAGACTCCTCGCTGAGGAACGGGCTCCTGGTGTTTTTCTTCCTGGTCCTCCCACTCCTTGTAGCTGCTGCTCTGGCATTTGTGAAACGAGACAGGCTGAAGCGGTGCTGTCGAGGAGCGATGTCGCGCTGCCACGTGTACGTACATCTCCCTCTTTCCTTCTTCTCTGCCTTTTTGCCGTAGTCCGTGGACACTTGTTCCAGGCATGTTCTAGTCTGGAGATGTCAGGCAAAGGCCCCTGCATCAGTTGATGGCTGTAGCTTGTCCCGGGCAGTGACAGAAAAGATCAATTCATCTTGAATTGAGGGAGCAGAGAACTTTCTTTTTGCCATTAAGTTACCCATTGGTGATGGGGTCTGTATTTTTGGGTCCCATCTTTGATAGAAAGTGGGCAAATGACTCTGTCATGGTCCTAAACAGAGAAAGGGCTACGTTGTTCATTAGATTTGCTGCAGGTATCTTCCTGACATCTGATACGTACTGAGATGGTATAAATCCATCCAGCAGGTTTGCTGTGCTTGGCTTCATGGCCTGCAGAATCATTCTGTCAGGGTTATGTGCTCACACACTCCACATTGGTTGGGTTTTAGGTCACGTCCATCACCACCTCCCAGGACAGAAACTGAGCCAAGGGAGCACCACCACCGAGGCTTCTCGCACGGCATGCCCTATGCGCCGAGGGGTGCCCCTATGGTAGGAACAATCTCCTCTTTGTCACTTTTCCCCCCATAGGAAGTGTCTTAAATGTCCCTTAACTGATGGAACAAGTATTCCAATTCCCTACGTGCAGGTTTGTGAATGTTCTTGTCTTTTCTTCATAGGATATGGAGCCAAACACCTTTCCTGTCCCATCTTACCCAGTTAACCAGTACCCTCAGCAGGCTTACCACCAGTCTTACTACCCACCTCTGCAGTACCAGGCCCCACAGCCACAGAAGCTGCCGACAAGGTTTGCTGAGTTATTGCACATAGTTACTGCTGTTTGCACTGATGTGTATATACTGTCGTTGTCTTCATCTCTATAAGCACTGGGGTGTTTCATCACGTTCTGTACACACACAGGACTGACCTTTTATTGCAAGAAGCTTCTCCTTCATTTCACACTGTGGAACTGCAGTGCTATTACCCACAGCATTCATTTCACACCCTGTCACAGCTACATGTTGATTAACAGGATTCAGAATGCTTTTTTAGGGCCAGATTAGCCCCGTGTACAGGGGAATGAAACACCTCTCAAAATACCTGGTTTAAAAAGAGATCACTCAGGAATCTGTCGTTCTGCTGATGGGGGAGTGTTATTGCTCAGTACAGGATCATTGCTCAGGAACTTTGAACAGAAAGTTTTCCTTCCCTTTTCGTTTTACTTCTAAGGTGTAATGCCTGTACTGGAAACCATGCGTATCCGGAAAGGGCAGGGGATGGAGCTTGTGTTGGTGGAAAACTTGTGGGGTCTTTGGGAAGAATGCTGTGTTAACACACTGGGTTCCCTGGGGATTTCAGGCACTGGAAGGCAGCATCTGACCGCAGCCCGTTTGAAATGGGGCTGGAAGCTGAGGTTGTGGCCATGCAGTGCAGGCAGGGGATGAGTGATGGGGCAGTCACTGGGGCTCACCATGGCTCCTGTGTCCTCTTGCAGGCCACCGCCACCTCCGCAGCAGCAGCGTGCACCTCAGGGACCGCCTCCGTCACAGCACAAGTGTTTACCTCAGGGACAGTACTTCCCTTCTCGACCCGCACCTTTGCCTCCCAAATAGCTTTTGGCTTCTGTGGGGCCTTGACGTGAGCTGACCTGGTCACTGCGAGCTGACATTGCGGTTACCCTTGGGGCATGGAAGTGGCACTCGAGCCTTCCTGCTGCCGTGTGGGATGAGGCGGATGAGATGCAGCACCGAGGAATGTAACACTTTAAATACCTCTACCAAAGCTCCAGGGACTGAGAACACCAAACCCCTCCATTCCCAGCTTTGGGAACGGCGCCGGGCTGGAAGCTCGGTCACTGCTGGAGTTCACCGCTTGGGAGTTGCTTTGGGTTCCCCAGGATGCGCCCGGATGCTGGAGTTGTGTGGGATGTGCAGTGAGGAGCTGAAGTGAGCCCGTTACCCTGCTCAAAGCAAGGAGATCAGGCCAGTTAACTGGAAATCACTTTGCAAGGACTGGAAGACATTGTCCACTTACACAACGACGGCACAGGGGGAATAAGGTGTCAGTGTACTCTTTCAGAGGACGATACATTGTGCACATGTTTATGCATGTATATATGTGTATTGATGTGTAATAATGCACTTAAATCCTTTCATGCTGACTGACACTAAGCTGTGCTGTAGGAATGCTAAATTCAATGGTTTAAAATGAGTAACGACGAGTTGCTAAATGAGAATCATGTACTAATGTCCACTAACACCCCCGTATTGGGGTAGTGAAAATCCAGGTACGAAAAGGCAAGGCCCCATTTTGGTTGGAGGAAGTGGGATGCTCTCAGCTGTGAATTCGGGTCTGAAGAGCGCAGTGTTGAGCCCTTGGTGTGCTGGTGAGGAGAGATCAGGTCAGGGTGATGCTGCTGTGCATGGGTCACAACTCGAACCGGGTGCCCAAACTCGCTAGAACTAAGTACTGAAAAGAGCTTGGCTTTTTCCCTTCGTGCTGGCCACCGAGTGCAAACTCGGCCTGTAAAATGCCCCCTAATATTGCCAAAAATGAATCCTTTCCCTCTGTATATACATCCATGTATACAATAACAATGTGTATATACTGTTTGCAGTAATAAAATACTTGAACTCCTGTGGTTTCCCATAAACGTAGACTAAGGTTTATAACGCTATTAAAATCTAAACCATTACCTAGGCTAGCACCAGATGTAGCTGTGGGGGTCCTGTGTTCCATGTAATCACTTCCCACTTTTCTGCTGTGTCCTGCTCCCTGGGGGCTGTCTGTCCAGACCGGCTTCACGATAGGAACGGGAGAGGGAATCCAGGATGGAGAGAGATGTATGGACTGTATCTGAAGCTGCGTCCACTAAAACTGTGCTGAAAACGGTGCCTTTTAACCCATGAAGAGTTTTTATACTGGCCGCAGCGTGGGGCAGGGCGATGCCACGGCAAGGAACCGGCTCCGGTGGGATGCTGGTGCTGACTACTGACTGTTGCGTAATGCATGTGCCCGTCCTCTGCGCATCCCGGTACCCAAGGGCTGCTCCCACCCCACGTTGTAAGCAGCAACGAGCAATAAAGACGCCGGTTTTTGTACAAGGCCCCAGCTCGCCTCCGCCTCTGCTTTCCAGGCTGGGCGGGGACGAACGGCCGCGGGGCAGCCGTTACCGGTAGCGATGGGGCTGCACCGGGTGCTGCTGCTGCTCCTGGGGCCGCTGTGTGAGTCCGGGGCCGCGGTCCCCTCGCCCGTCCCTCCGCGGCTGATGCTGGCTCCGGGGTGGGTTCAGCATCGCCTGGGTCTCTCTTTTCCCCCCTCCAGGCTCCCAGGTCCTGTCCTCGGTCACGGTCCCACTGCGGCTGCCCCGCAACACGACCGAGGCACGTTGCTGAGGGTCTCCCACTGCAAGGGTTGGGGTGCAGATGTGCTGGCAGCTGGAACAGGGGGGACAGACCCATCCTTGCTCCTTAAAGGAGCAATGAGCTGCTTGTGCTTGCGCTGGGTGCTCCCAGGTGCCCTCGGCACACGCTTGTCCGCAGCCAGTGATGCTAATTCTCCCTTTCTCTGCTCTCCTGCACGCCAAGGATGCAGTGTCCTACGTCCTCAGCATCGAGGGGAGGCCGTACACCATCCGCCTGCACCCGCAGTGAGTTGGCCCTGATGGCAGCGGGGTTTGGCTCTGCCAGGGCGATACTGCAGCTGCAGGCCCTGCGAGGAGCTCAAGGAGCCAGGTAAGGGATATTATTGTAGGTGCTTCCCTTTGGACGCCTTTCTTTTGCAGCGTCTTTTTATCTGAGGATTTTAAGATCTTCGTGTCGAACGAGGTGGGAGCTGCGCTCGCTGATTCAATCTGGTTCAAGGTAACTTTGGGTTGCTTTGGGGATTTCGGACCATAAATGATGCAGCCCAGAGCCGTGTCCACTGCGTGTTGGGTGATGGCTGAGGGGATTGTCCTCTATCCTGATGTAGGGAAGCTGCTACTACCAGGGCTACATCGACGGCTTCCCCAGCTCAGCAGTGACCCTCAGCACGTGCTCGGGGCTCAGGTAATGAGGCCCCACATCGGTACCCAGGGATGCTGCAGCACCCGCGTGTCAGCATCCGGCGCTGTCCCCTGGCAGGGGCTTGCTGCAGTTGGACAACGTCAGCTACGGCATCGAGCCCCTGGGCTATTCGCCTGCGTTCGAGCACCTCGTGTACCGCGTGAGGGACGGGAAGGCCGCGGGTTCCCTCCTGGCCAGCAGCCGCCCCGAGGCAGGGCCCGATGGGCTGACGGCGATGGAGGCACCGAGCAGAGCGCAGGGACGTGATGAAGTGAGCTCTGAGTGCCGGTTCTTGCCGTGATGTTGCTGTCCCCCGCACACAAAGGGGGTTTTATCCCATGGGAAGCTTTGTCGGGTGCTGTCTGGATGGACAGGGATGAGGGGGGATGTTTAGAAGCACCAGTGACCGGGTGTCACTTGGGTTGTTGCCTATCATCAGTGTAAAATGGCTTTGAAATGGCAAAGTTGGTACAGCTTCTGCCCTTGGGCTCATTTGAAGGCATTGAAGAGCTGCTTTTGAATGGGCACTTGAGCAGTGGGGCAAACCTTGGGCACAAGGTGACTGTAGGGTGTAGAAATGAGTAGCATTGGAGGCTCTTTTCTTTTCCAGCCACTATCGGCTGCAGCGCGATCTCCCAAATACCTGCAAGTGTTCGTCGTTTTGGACAAGGCTTTGGTAAGCCTGGGCCGCTCACTTCGCCCTTGTGTTTGCCTGATTTGGGGCACAAAATGATGCCATTTCCCACCTTTTATGTGTGTTTCTTTTCCCTTTGAAAACTGTTATGTACTGTGGATTTATAGGGAAGAAAGAGTGAAATCTGTGTTTTACATCTAAACGATGGGATGTCGGCAATCATCGTTCCAGTGATGACCGATGCCTGCTCTCATGTGCTCTTGGGTTATATTTCAGTATGACCATATGGGTTCGGACACGAAGGCAGCGACACAGATGATAATCCAGGCCTTCAATTTGGTCAACAGTGTAAGTGTGAAAGCCTGTAGTGAGGTGATGGAGGGGTTGGTGTTGGTAACAGCCACCAGAGTGCTTTGGTTTGAGGAGGAGGGTGCAGATGGCACCCAGTGGCTCACAATAGCGATGGGTGATTGAATGGGTGTTGAGCTCTCAAGGAGAGGGACCCGAGCAGGCGGTTGCTGTGCTTTCAGGTGTTTCATCCTCTCAATGTCACCATGGTGCTGGCCTCCCTGGAGCTGTGGACGCAGGAGAACAGGGTCTCGACAGCGGGGGAAGCAGAGGACCTTCTGCAGCGGTTTTTGCAGTGGGCAAAGTCCCACCTCGCTCTGCAGCCGTACGACACCGCTTACCTCTTGGTGTAAGAGAGAGGTTTTGGTACTCGTTAAAGGTTACCTGGTAGGGATCGGTTAAACCACCATGGGTTAACTGCAAATATTCCTATGAGAAATGGGGGTTTAAGACATATTTCTCACATATTTCCTAATTCCTTTATATCCTGGCAATATTTCTCTCAAGTCCATACCTTCCAGCTGCGCTTTCAGTGCCAATGTGATGGATGTGATTGTGCCCATGGCTCCTGGCCAGGGGATGGTGCAGCCTTGGTGTCTGGGGGCAATGAAGCATCCCAGAGGGACCCAAGCCACACAAACCCAGGACCCCCAGATTACCCCCCAGTGATGGGGTCTCCCTGTGTTTCAGGTATAGGGACCAAGCAGCATTCATGGGCACAACAGCTCCGGGGAAGGCATGTCAGAGAGATGCTGCGGGCATCGTGGCCGTGGTACGGTGCTGCCTGTCCCCCCTGAGCCATGGGGATGCGCGGGAGCATCCGCAGCCGGAGCTGGAATCCGATGGGAAGGATGCACAGGGAAGATGCTGCAGCCCCGCTCTCTCCTCCTCTAGTTCCAGAAGGGTGTAACGCTGGAGTCCTTCTCTGCCCTCCTGGCTCAGCTGCTGGGGCGCAGCCTGGGCATGGGCTATGATGACTCCCCGCAGTGCCGCTGCCCCGGGCACGTCTGCATCATGAGCCCCGAGGCGCTGTGAGTTGGTGGCTGGGTACCAGGAGGTGGGAGGATGGAGGTTTGGAGGCTGGCAATGGATGCGTTGTCGTATGAATGAATAATCGCTCTGTTTTAGGTACTTCAGTGGGGTAAAAGCCTTCAGCACCTGCAGCATCAGGGACTTTGAGGCCTTCCTGAGGCACGGTGGAGGCACGTGCCTGTTCAGCAGACCCCGCCTGACCGGTCCATCCTCCCAAAGAGCTGCCACCTGCGGCAACGGCATTGTGGAGCCCGGCGAGCAGTGCGACTGCGGGGCAGCCAAGGTGGGGGATCAGGGCTGGACGTGGGCATTGGTACCACGTCTGCGTTCAGAATGGTGATGCCTGGAGCTGGAGCCAGCCCAAGGCGCATTGTGTGGGGTTTGAGATTGTTTCTCAACAGTAAGAGCAATGTGGGTTTTGTGATGCTCCCACAGGCCTGCTTGAAGGACAAATGCTGCGCTGCAGGGTGTCAGTTCAAGCCGGGAGTGAAATGTTCCTCTGGATCATGTTGTAATGCCTGTCAGGTAAAGCAGAGCTTTATGCATTATTTATTCTTGGAGAAATAGAGTGTTCCCATGAGGAAGGATGGAGACAAACCTTGTGCTGTGCAGAGAGGCCCCAGCGCTGGGGATGCTCTTAGAGCAGTGTGTGACCTGAGTGCCTCAGAGGGCATCCTGAGAGCGCTGGGGATGCTGTGTGGGCTGTGATGGGGGTACCCCACTGGTGTCTGTGTGCGGATGAAGGGTCCTTCCTGCCTCCTCCTCCTCAGTTCAAGCGCAAGCAGTGGCAGTGCCGCCCCGCCGCCGATGAGCAGTGTGACCTGGCCGAGTTCTGCACGGGGGCCTCGGCCTCCTGCCCCCCCGACCTGTACGTGCAGGACGGGCACGGCTGCGAGCAGGGCACCGGTTACTGCTACAAGGGCCGCTGCCAGTCCCCGGACCTGCAGTGCCAGCAGATCTATGGGAAAGGTAACGGATGCTCTGGTTGCACCGGGGCTGGCACGGAGAGGGGGGCTCAGTTTGTGCCTTTGCTCTTCAATGCACTGGAGGGGCAGTGAGTGGAGAGGGGAACCGGAGGAGGAAGGATGCAGCTTTAGGAGAGCGTTGCAAGCTCAGCTCTGTCTCTGGTTAAAGGGCACTTCATTAGCGCGTGGTTCTCCCGGTCCTTCAGAGGTAGCAATGAAAGCAATAGCATCAAATGCACGTTATTATCTGTGAGCAAGCTTAACCAGTAACCGACCTCCTGTTTGCTAATACCTGGGTGCTGGCACTTCAGGGACAGGTACTACGTTTGCCCCAGTTAGCAAGGAGCATCTCTGTTCTGCTGCGAGCAAAGAAGTGCTTGGATACCCTAAGACCTCCCTTTGGGTTCCTTTAAACGCGAGCAAATCTCATTGCTAAACTTGTAGGTTCAAGGAATGCTCCTGTGCCTTGTTACGAGGAACTCAACAGCCAGCGGGACAGGTTTGGCCACTGCGGCTTGCAGCCCGGCCAAGGCTTTAAGTCCTGCTCTTGGAGGTAGGCCTGGGGAAGGGCACGTTCAAACAGGGCTTCACAGTCCAGGAAAGCATCCAGGCTCCAGCTGATAGGAAGAGTTGCAATGCAAGGAATAGGGGTGTGTTCCTGCTAGCGGGGCCATGCCTCTCCTTGGCTCCCACCTTGACTTCCCCGTCCCGCTCATCCTTCCTCACGCAGCTTCGCGTGGCGTTCCTTAACGTTCGTAGTGCTCCGTCGGGTAGCACCGCACGCGTGCGCGAGGCACACAGCCCCTGCCCGTGGATTTTGTAGGGATCTGAGGTGTGGGAAGCTCATCTGCACGTACCCGCGCAGGAAACCCTTCCCGACGGATGTGGCTGCCGTTGCCTACGTCCACGTGCGCGGGCAATTGTGTGTGTCTCTGCACTACCTGCACGCGGGAGCAAGGCCGGATCCTATCCTGGTTCCGCCAGGAACAAAGTGTGGCTCTGGGAAGGTGAGAAAGCGTTTTCTGACCCCCTAAAGTGACAGGACAGGGGCCAGGCGCTGTGATGGCAAAGCCGTGCCAAGCTGGGGCTGTTGCGGTGTTTCTAGGTGTGTATAAACGACACTTGCCAGCCACGCTCGGTCCTGGGCTACGACTGCGATAGCAAAGTGAAGTGCCACGGCCACGGCGTAAGAGAATGTGATGGTTTGCTTGGTTGATGGAAAGGGGGGAAAAGAAGGAAGCGGAAATGAAGGGAGAAAGAATTGAGGGCAGCGGAGCTGGGGGAGATGCAAGTGTTGGGTGGTTGGGGTGGGTTTTGCAGGAGGATGATGTTTGATGCAAGATCCTGCACTTCAGAGGGCGTTTCTTGCATGATTCCCTTCCTAAATGACCTTGGAGTGCTGCTAAGTGCCCATGGCCTTGTCCCAAGCATGGGGCAGAGGCTGATGGTGGCCGGGGCTCCCTTGCATGGATTCATGGCTCAGCACCCATCCCCTGGCTTTCCAGGTGTGCAATAACAAGGGGCAGTGCCACTGCCACCCCGGCTGGAAGCCCCCGGATTGCCTGCAGAGGGGATCCCGCCTGGGGGGCAGCACTGACAGCGGCCTCCCGCTGCCCGATGGGGGTCAGTACCGACGGGAGGTGATGGGCGCCGGGCCGGGCTGGAGGAGGAGGGCGCTGGTCCCATTCTGCTGCTGCACCAGGTCCGTCCCTGGCACGGGTGATGGAGGATGTGACAACGGCATGGCCGGTGCTGGGCTCCTGCCTCCTCCTGCTCCTCCTGGCTGGGGCCGTCTGCCTCGTGGTCCGGTGGTGGGCGCTGGGCTTGTGCGGACCGCGGCCCCCGAGCACCAATAGGTGAGATGCCAGGAGGGGATGGGGCACGGCGCTGCCCCTGGGGCTGGGTGATTCCCTCGGGAGCTGTGGATACGAGGAGGTTCCTCTGGGCTTAGGAGATCCGCGGCTGAGGGGAGCCGGGGAGGGGGAGACCCCAGGGATGAAAGAACCCGGGGATGAAGGGACCCCAGGGATGAAGGGCTCCGGGGCTGAGGGGACCCAGGAATGGGGAGACCCCAGGGATGAAGGGACCCGGGGATGGGGAGACCCAGGGATGGGGAGACCCCAGGGATGAAGGGATCCGGAGCTGAGGGGACCCAGGGATGGGGAGACCCCAGGGATGAAGGGACCCGGGGATGGGGAGACCCCAGGGATGGGGAGACCCCAGGGATGAAGGGACCCGGGGATGGGGAGACCCCAGGGATGGGGAGACCCCAGGGATGAAGGGACCCGGGGATGGGGGACCCGGGGATGGGGAGACCCCAGGGATGAAGGAACCCGGGGATGGGGAGACCCCAGGGATGAAGGGATCCGGGGATGGGGGACCCGGGGATGGGGAGACCGAGGGATGGGGAGACCCCAGGGATGAAGGGACCCGGGGATGGGGAGACCCCAGGGATGAAGGGACCCGGGGATGGGGAGACCCCAGGGATGAAGCGCTCCGCGGCTGAGGCTCCGCTCCGCCCCTCCCAGCAGCGCCGTCACCGCGGAGAGCAGCGAGGTCTCGGAGTGGAGCTCGGTGATGGGGCTGGAGACGGACCCGGAGCAGGAGCCGAGCGCGGGGTCGAGCCGCGGGCGTTAATAAAGGCGTTGGGCGGAGCCGCGCGTCCGCGCTGTGTGCGGGGGGGTCCTGCGGGGCCGTTACCGGCCGCCGGTGCGGGATGGGAGCCGCGGTGGTGACCGCGCTGCGTGAGTGAGAGCCCCGCATCCCTGCCCGGGACCCCCCCACCCCGCCGGGCAGGCTCCGGGGCTGCCGCTGCCGCTGCCCCGGGGGCACCCGGGGGTGGGTTCGTTGTGCCATGGCGGTGCCCGGCACAGGAGGAGCCGCGGGGATGGGTTCGATCCCTGCTCTTCGACAAGCGCTGGAGCCCGCTGGGGTTGCAGCCGATGCCAGCTCCCTTGTGCTGGTCGGGTGATGCCGGGAGCGTGTGGAGCTGCATGGGGATGGTGACGCTCGGGATGGAGCTGGTGTGGTCCCTTCCTTGTGTGGCTGTGGATGGGAGGGGGTGATTGGCATCTCTGCGCCCCATTTCGTTTCCTGGTGCGAGGTGGGTTTGTTCAGCTGGGCTTGATCTCATCCAGGGCTCATGCTCCCAGGCTCTGATCCAGCAGTAGGCACGCACAGAGCTTTGCTTTACCTATGCAAGTGCCTAGATACTGCAGGATGAAGTGTGGCTGGGTGATAGCAGGGTAGAAACTAGAGTTGGAAGAACCTCTGCAGGTAGCAACCGTGTCTGCCCATGGGCTCTAAAGGCGCCTGTACAGGTATATGCAGTCCTGACGTGGTGACATCCATCTGGGGTTGTAACTAGGAAAACCAATTCTTTCCCTAGAGTCACAAATGCTGCTGCACATCACGGTTCCCCAGAAGCTGCTCTCAGAAACAGCTGGAGAGACGGTACTGCAGAACTCATAGAATAGAATCACAGAATGGTTTGGGTTGGAAAGGACCCTAAGATCATCCAGTTCCAACCCCCCTGCCATAGGCAGGGACACCTCACACTAAACCATCCCACCCAAGGCTTCATCCAACCTGGCCTTGAACACTGCCAGGGATGGAGCACTCACAACCTCCCTGGGCAACCCATTCCAGTGCCTCAGCACCCTCACAGGAAAGAATTTCCTCCTTGGATCCAATCTAAACTTGCCCTGTTTCAGTTTGAATCCATTACCCCTTGTCCTATCCCTACAGTCCCTAGTGAAGAGTCCATCCCCAGCATCCCTATAGCTCCAAGCTCCTTGGAGCTCTCGTGCTCACCCCCTGTGTTTGCAGCTGCCCTCAGTGCCTTTCCACAGCCAACTCTCCCTTTCTCTGCTCTCCTGCCCACCAAGGATGCAGTGTCCTACGTCCTCAAGATAGAGGGGAGGCCGTACACCCTCCGCCTGCAGCCGCAGTGAGTTGGTCCTGGTGCTGCCTCATCCAGCCACTGCTGCTGGCAGCAGGGTCTAGCTCTGCCAGGGCATCACCTGCAGCTACGGGACCCTCAATGACCCCTCTAAGCTCTGGGTAAGAGCATCGCAGAGCGTTTTCAGAGGCATTCGTTGCTTTTCTGGTCTAGATTCTTTTTATCGGATGATTTCAGGATTTACACGTACAATGAGAAGGGATCTTTGCGCTCCGCCTCACCCCCCATCAAGGTAACGGCGACCTGCTCAGTGCTGCTGTTGCTGCCGTGTGCCCAGGGTGTTGCCCCTCTCCACGTTTTTGCTTCCCAATCGCAGCGTGTGGTAAAACCAAGTTCTCCTTGCGTGGTCAGATTCATGTTCGGGAAGGGTTTTGGAGGCACTGAGGTGGTTTGGTTGGAAGGTGGTGATTCTGACCACGGCCACCCTTCCTTGTGGGGGGGACCATGAGAAGAGCCAGCGCCGTGCCTCACTGTGCGGGTGCCACATCCCCACACTAGGATTTCTCCTTAATTCCTTGAGAGAGCATCCATACAACCCTTGATGCGGCTGCCTTTCAGAAGGGGCTCCTTGTCCTCTATCCTGATGTAGGGAAGCTGCTACTACCGGGGCTACATCGACGGCTTCCCCAGCTCAGCAGTGACCCTCAGCACGTGCTCGGGGCTCAGGTAATGAGGCCCCACATCGGTACCCAGGGATGCTGCAGCACCCGCGTGTCAGCATCCGGCGCTGTCCCCTGGCAGGGGCTTGCTGCAGTTGGACAACGTCAGCTACGGCATCGAGCCCCTGGGCTATTCGCCTGCGTTCGAGCACCTCGTGTACCGCGTGAGGGACGGGAAGGCCGCGGGCTCCCTCCTGGCCAGCAGCCACCCCGAGGCAGGGCCCGATGGGCTGACGGCGATGGAGGCACCGAGCAGAGCGCAGGGACGTGATGAAGTGAGCTCCGAGTGCCGGTTCTTGCCGTGCTGCTGCTGTCCCCCGCACACAAAGGGGGTTTTATCCCATGGGAAGCTTTGTCGGGTGCTGTCTGGATGGACAGGGATGAGGGGGGATGCTTGCGTCGGGTGTTGTGTGGGTCATTACCGACCTGGTTCCTAATGCGAGGTGTCCCCAAGGGTTACAAGGTTTGCTGATGGGTTTGGAAAAGGGGGGTATTTCTCCCTCTGGTTTGCAGATGGTTGGCAGCGATGTGCTGGCTGCTTCAGCCATGGGATTCATGTGAGCATCCCATGGCTCACCTTAGCCCAGAGCCAATGCCATTAGCAAAAGACTTCAGCCTTGTCCCAAGTGTTAGTGCATGGCTTTGCTTTCTGTTCCGACAATAACATCAGCAGATGGCAGTGCCTTCGGGAGGGTTTAGTGTCCAAGACAAGTCAGCATTCCTTATGCCTCGTGACTGAGCTGGTGCAATGAATGATTAACAGTGAAGAATCCTGTTTTCCAGCCCAGGTACGAGAGGAAGATCGCGCTCCACCTCCTTTTGGAGCGGGCTTTGGTAAGTCTGGGTCAGTCGGTTCCTGTCCTGGGTTTGCGTTCTTCCCCACTGATAAATCAGTGCTAAATCACTGTGGTTGTCCCCATGGTCTGTGGCCACGTTTCAGTGTGCAGAAGCCCCTTTGAGAAAGAGTGTGATAACCCCACTTGTTTCTGCACGGCAAATAACCTACAACCAACCTCATGTCCTATTTCAGTACGACTACCTGGGAGCAGACGACTATGTTGTGGTCCAGAAGATGGTTCAGGTCTGCAGCCTGCTCAGCATTGTGAGTTTTGTGTGATTTGGATGTACTGAGATAGAAAACGCGATGGCTCGTTTCAGCATACTGATATCCATCACCCTGATGGGTAGGACCGGACTTATTTTGGACGAGATAATAACTAAATGTGCTTTCTGGGGGTACCAACCCTCAGCTTTTGAGTCTTCGGATTAGGCTGGCCCAGCTGTGGGTTTGCCCAGGACTCATCCAGGCTGGGGTAGGAGCTGTGGAAGGGGTTTTGCCCCTCACTGGTGCTGTAAATCAGTGCTGCTCTGCAGTCCAGCAGTGCCTATTCCTCAACCCCCCAGCTTAGACACTGACCCATGGTACATGCTCCACGAGGGGTATTCGTGCTCATAGGCAGGAGCCGGTGGCCTTCGCTGCTCCTTTCCATCTGCCTCTTAGGGAGTGATTTGGGCTATTCCCTGCTTGTGGAATACCCAGCATTGACATCTGTGTGAGCGTTTGGCTTGAAATCCAAGGGGCTAGAGTGTCTCCTCCTGGAAACAGGCAAAAATGCAGACAAGAAGCAGTGTATTCTGTGTGTGTATTCGATCCCTCCGTTCAAGCCGAGGTTGTCTTTATTAGACCCCACTCACTGAACTGAACTTGGGGTTTCCCTTTCGGACGCGCTTCCATGTCCGTTTCCTCCACCGTTTCCATCACGCGCACACACAGAGCAGCAGATCAGTTGCCAACTGCTCCCGTCTGTTGGCCTGAAGGAGCAACCATTCAAGCAGCGCCTGAAACGGAGCATATGGGAAGCAGCCACTTCTCTCGTTGAACTTTCAGATGTTCAGGCCCCTCAATCTAACAGTCACACTGTCCTCCGTGGAGGTCTGGATGGATAACAGCATGCTGAAGACAACAGGGAATGCAGAAGAAGTGCTGATGCGGCTGCTGCAGTGGAAGAAGAGCAGCCACATCCTGCAGCCCCTTGAAGTGCCCTATCTGCTGCTGTAAGAATCAGTTGTCATTGTTTAAGAGCAGAGAGCAACCTGCTGAACGCCCGTGCTTGTGAAGAGCAGACATTGCTTTGAATGGGGTGCCTCTTGTATAAGCTAAGATGCTTTGCAAGCATAAAGCTGGGCAGGACCAATGTGCCTGTGTTCCAGGTACAGGGACCAAGCAGCATTTGTGGGCACAACAGCTCCAGGAAAAGTGTGTCAGAGAGATGCTGCGGGCATTGTGGCCGTGGTACGGTGCTGCCTGTCCCTATCAGCCCCGTGTCCCTGAGCCATAGGGATGGACGGGAGCATCCCTGGCTGGAGCTGGGATCTGATGGGAAGGATGCGCAGGGAAGATGCTGCAGCCCCGCTCTCTCCTCCTCTAGTTCCAGAAGGGTGTAACGCTGGAGTCCTTCTCTGCCCTCCTGGCTCAGCTGCTGGGGCGCAGCCTGGGCATGGGCTATGATGAGTCCCCGCAGTGCCGCTGCCCCGGGCGCGTCTGCATCATGAGCCCCGAGGCGCTGTGAGTTGGTGGCTGGGGATGCTCCCATTGTAGGTGCCTTGGGTGTGTTTTGCTTAGGCAAGATCCATTCCTGCTCTGAGTGTGGCAAGAGAACTGAAAGACACCCAGGGTACCGCTGCGCCTGGTGCCTGCATCTGAGCTGCACAGAGATCGGGAGTGAGCGGGCGGCGGTGGCTGTGTTAACACACGGATGGATAACTTTCATTTTAGGAGTTTCAATGGGGCAAAAGCCTTCAGCAGCTGCAGCATCAGGGACTTTCAGACCTTCCTGAAGCAGAACAGGGACTGCCCGGTCATGAGGCAAGCTCAGCCCCAGCCTTCCCACCATCAGGATTCATGCGGCAATGGCATAGTGGAGGCTGGCGAGCAGTGCGACTGTGGGTCAATGGAGGTGGGTGCTGAGAGCGGGTGTAAGCTGGGCTCAGGGGGTGGATAAAGCATTTCTATGGTGAGACACACAAGGGCAGCGCTCCCACTTGGCCCCACTGAGGGATCTGTGTGCTGGGAGGATGGGGTCAGGGCAAGCGGTCACCCAGCCCATAGGGAAATCCGCAGCGGATAATGATTCCTGATGTGTTTGCAGGACTGTGCCCTAGACAAATGCTGCACTCCCCAGTGTCTCCTCAAGCCAGGAGTGCAGTGCTCCTCGGGATTATGCTGTCAAAATTGCCAGGTGAGTTGTGCCCAGCGTTATCAGAAGTTAATCCCATATTTCAACCTTGGAGCTAAGTGGATTCTATAGGAGCACTGTCAACCAGCCTGGATGGGTATGTCCAAAAACCTTAATGATCTTTGTGCTGCATTTTGTCTCATTTGGATCATGTTGTAATGCCTGTCAGGTAAAGCAGAGCTTTATGCATTATTTATTCTTGGAGAAATAGAGTGTTCCCATGATGAAGGATGGAGACAAACCTTGTGCTGTGCAGAGAAACCCCAATGCTGGGGATGCTCTTAGAGCAGTGTGTGACCAGAGTGCCTCAGAGGGCATCCTGAGAGCGCTGGGGATGCTGTGTGGGCTGTGATGGGGGTACCCCACTGGTGTCTGTGTGCGGATGAAGGGTCCTTCCTGCCTCCTCCTCCTCAGTTCAAGCGCAAGCAGTGGCAGTGCCGCCCCGCCGCCGATGAGCAGTGTGACCTGGCCGAGTTCTGCACGGGGGCCTCGGCCTCCTGCCCCCCCGACCTGTACGTGCAGGACGGGCACGGCTGCGAGCAGGGCACCGGTTACTGCTACAAGGGCCGCTGCCAGTCCCCGGACCTGCAGTGCCAGCAGATCTATGGGAAAGGTAACGGATGCTCTGGTGTCACTGGTGCTAACAACGAGCTCCAGGGCTGGTCCAGGGTGGAAGGATCCAAGCAGGATGGATGCGCACACTCCCTCTTGCTTGAAATAAGGGAATCTGGGCACTGCTGGAGTGTGTGGTGTAGGGAAGGGCAGGGGGGGACCACAGGAGAGGAACGGGCCATCCGAAGGGGGGATTCAGGCTGAACACGGAGGCAGCAGAACTGTCCTGGTCTGCAATCAGCTTTACTTCTGTACTTTCAGGTGCCAAGAATGCTCCTTTGGCCTGTTACGAAGAAGTCAACAGCCAACAGGACAGGTTTGGGCACTGTGGCAACCACCCGATGGATGGCTACCAGCCCTGCTCCTGGCCGTAGGTTGCAAGGGGATGCAGGGTGTTGAACTGAGGACATACAGCTAACCTGTGCTTCCTTTTACCGCCCATGCAAAGCAATAACCTACAAGGAGGTTGCCTTCAGGGTTTTTTTACAGTGTTAACTCTGGGTGTTCCATAGGGAAATGGTGGTGGAGAGAAACCGGAGGCAAGCGCAGCACAGACCTAATGGTGCTGCGGTTGATGCTCTGGTTCACAGGGCAGCTCCTCCCCTGCTGTCACAGATTCAGCTCTTGCGGAGCATCACATCCATGTGGTTTTATGTTGTGTAAATCCCCCTCCCCACTTTGTGCACCTCGACATTCCCAACACTGGGATCCATCAGATGCTGTGTCCTAATTCACTGTGCCGATTGTCTTAGGAATCTGGGATGTGGAAAGTTGGTGTGCGTGTACCCGAATCGTCTTCCCTTCACAAAGATGAAAGGGGCCATCATTTATGCTCACGTGCAAGAGCATCTCTGCGTGTCTTTTGATTTTATGAATGGACCCACAAAGTTTGATCCCCTCATGGTGAAGGAAGGAACAAAATGTGGTCCTGGAAAGGTGAGAAATCCTATGGGATCATCTGGAAATGGCGCAGAATTAGTGGTAGAAATAGCTTCATTTCACAGTGTGAGTTAAAGGTGCTCTCACTTAGGGTTCCAGTAATCACTGCCTGTGCTATTGCCCTTTGGTCATTCTTTAGGGCTCAGGATGCTGCTTAGATTCATGGCAAACAATGGTGAAGGGATGTAAAAGCACCCAGCAGGATTCTTCTCCTTTTGGTCCTGCAGGTTTGTTTGAATGGCTCTTGCCAACCCCATTCAGTGCTGAACTACGACTGCAACGTGCAGGAGAAATGCCACGGGCATGGGGTAAGTCACAGCAGCGCCGTTACCTTGGTGGTGTTGAGTTGATGCTGCTGGAGAGGAATGAGTGGTTCTGGTATAATGGCCCTTGGGGTTTGTCTGTGAATGGGCCAGAGCCGTGTTTTGGGTTGCTGTGGGAGAAATGAACTGAGATTGGCCGAATTCCTTCGCATCCCAAGTGCAAAACAAAGGGGATAAAGGAGTGCGGAGGAAAACAAGAGTATTTATTGAGGATTCAATGGCATGTCATGGAAATGGGGATGGAAAGGATGAGCGTGGCAGTGCAGGGCAGGGTGCATGGATGAGTGCCGCAGTGAATCAGGCTCCTCAGGCTGCACAAGGAGGGATGCTTTCTGCCCACCCTGGTGCATGCAGGTGTGCAACAACAACAGGAACTGCCACTGCCAGCGGGGCTGGAGCCCGCCCGACTGCGAGACCACAGGACCCTTTGTCGGCGGCAGCATTGACAACCCATGGGAGGCCGGTGGGTGCCGCAGCCTGGCACTGGGTGCCCCATGGTTTTCCTGGGTGCAACAGCAGCTCCTATGACCCCACAAACTGTGGAGCTGAGCCCGTGGCATCACCCAGAGCTGCGCCTTTGCTTTGCTCCCCAGTTGGAAGCATCCAAAGCTCTGCCCTGCTGATAAACGAGCTGCTGCTGGGCTTCGGCATCCTCTTCTCCCTCCTCTGTAGCATCATTGCGGTCGTGAGGTGGAGGCGGCTGAACGGGTTCTTTACAAGGAGGTGGTCGCGAACCCAGGGGTGAGTTGGTGGTGAACATGGAACTGCTGGAACAAGTCCAGAGGAGGCCACGAGGGTGATCAGGGGCTGGAGCACCTCCCGTATGAAGACAGGCTGAGGAAGTTGGGGCTGTTCAGCCTGGAGAAGAGAAGGCTGCGTGGAGACCTCAGAGCAGCCTTCCAGTACCTGAAGGGGGCCTATAGGGATGCTGGGGAGGGACTCTTCATCAGGGACTGTAGTGACAGGACAAGGGGTAACGGGTTAAAACTGAAACAGGGGAAGTTTAGATTGGATCTAAGGAGGAAATTCTTTCCTGTGAGGGTGCTGAGGCACTGGAATGGGTTGCCCAGGGAGGTTGTGAGTGCTCCATCCCTGGCGGTGTTCAAGGCCAGGTTGGATGAAGCCTTGGGTGGGATGGTTTAGTGTGAGATGTCCGGGCCCATGGCAGGGGGGTTGGAACTGGATGATCTTGAGGTCCTTTCCAACCCGAACTGTTCTATGATTCTATGATTCTATGAAGCAAAACAAAACTTCCCGACACCAAGCGGGCATCTGCGTGCGGGAGGCAGGGAAACAGGTTTTCCATTTGGGAATTCCTGGGGGAAAGGGGGAAAAAACCACAGGAGAAGCTGCAGGGCCTGGGGAAAAGGGGGCTCGCAAGCGTGATGGGGAAGGGGAAAGGGACGGGGAGCGGGGCTGAGGCCGGGTGTCCCCGCAGCCCCGGCGGCGGCTGGAACACGGAGACGGAGGCGAGCACGGAGCTGGAGCCGGAGGCGGACCCGGAGCCGGGCGGGGCCGCAGAGGCGGGCGCGGGGGCTCCCCGCAGTCGTTAATAAAGGCGTTGGGCTCAGCCCCGTGTCCGCGCTGTGTGCGGGGGGGGTGCGGCGGGGCCGTTACCGGCCGCTGGGGCGATGCGGGCAGCGCCGGGGCTGTGGCTGTGGCTGTGGCTGGGGCTGGGGTTCGGGCCGGGGTCGGTGGCTGCGGGAGGTGCCCCGCAGGTAGGTGCGGAGCCCCCAGCCCCGCCGCTGCCCCCGGCCCGGCCCCGCTGGTCCCTAACGCTGCTCTCCCCGCGGGCAGCGTGCCCGGAGCTTCATCATCCCCATCGAGGGGACCCCGCGCACCGTGCGGCTGCGGCAGCAGTGAGTGGGGCACAGCGGGACCCCGGCCCCCCCCGTAGCACACCCCCCCCCCCATCACCACCACCGTGGGTCTTGATGGGGGGCTCTGGCCCGCACGGTGCCCGCTGCGGTGGCCGCATCTCTGTTGTGTGCACAGAGCGTTTCTGGCGGAGGATTTCCGGGTCTACAGCGATGGCCGAGGAGGGCTCACGGAACCCGAACGGGCGCACGTGGAGGTAACGGTTGTGCCCTGTGCTCTGGGCACCCCGTGCCTCTGAATGGGGAGGCTGCAGGAGGAGCACACAGGGGGGGCTTTCCCCTGCTCTACCCCAACACGATGCCATAGAACCATGGAATGGTTTGGGTTGGAAGAGACCTTAAAGCTCATCCAGTTCCAACCGCCTTCCGCTAGAGCAGGGTGCTCCAAGCCCCATCCAACCTGGCCTTGAACGCTGCCAGGGATGGGGCAGCCCCTTCCCAGGGAGCACAGGTAACAGTGCCAGCGTGCTCAGACTTCCATGGTTGGTGCCGTGTGGCTGGGGAAGGTGGGTTCCTGGAGGCGTTGTGCTTCTCCCTGTTGTGCGGCCTTTCCCGATGGGATCGGGGACCATGGCGCTACCCAGGTCTCTGTGGAGAGGGCACCGAGCAATTGATGTGGCTTTGCTGCTTCCAGCGGGATTGCTTCTATGAAGGCGACATCAAGGGTTTCCCTATTTCCCTCGTGGCACTCAGCATCTGCTCCGGCCTGAGGTAAAGCCATTGCTGTTCCATAGGGATGTTGGTGTCATCCCACAGTGGCGGCGGAGCCATTCCTGCCACTCTGCTCCTTCGCTTTCCAGCGGGATCCTGCAGCTCGCCAATGCCAGCTACGGGATCAAGCCTCTGGAAGCTGCAGCCAGGAATCAGCATCTCTTGTACCCAGTGTGGAATGAAAACCCAGAGGCTCAGCTGCTGGCAGAGAAGAGTTCCCTTGTCTGGCCTAAGGAGGTGCCACCGGAGCCAGAGGATGCAGTAGCAGTGAGTGGGATGTTGTGGGATGTTGCTGTGGACGTGGGGAATGCGCAGTTGAAGGATGCTCTTTGTGCCATAATGTGTTGTTTCTGAGCATACTCAGTGCAGCAGATGCTAAAGGGCTTTGTAACTTGTCTGTGCTAAGGATGAGGCCTCTGCTTGTGCTGGGAGGGAGCTGTGAGCATGGCCCAAGGCTGGGTGAGCAGACTGGAGGTTTATTTGCATCCAGTGGCTGTCTGGCACCAGAAGGGCATGGCGCTGTGGGGATACAGAGCGGTTGGGAATGATAAGGAATCCCTGCTTGCCTCTGCTCTGCTGTGAGCGGCCTTTTTCAGCCTTTCCAAGACGCTCCTTTGCTGTAAGCACTGATGGAATCTGGTCGAGGATGTCATGTCGTGGATGATGGAAGGACCGCACCTCGGGGAGCTCGGGGCTGTTTGTCTGACAGCTCCAACGGGCCGTGAAGTGCAGAACCTGAGCATGGACTCTGAACCGCAGCAGCTCTGCACTACCACGTGCGTAGGGGATGTTGTGTGTGTTTTGTTATTTGATCTTACAGGATAAGGAAGCTGCCAGCAGACCCCCTCTGCACCTGGGAATGCACGTCATTTTGGACAAGGGCCTGGTAAGCAACAGGAGCTGACTCCCTTGGGATGACCAGGAATACGCATGGCAGGGACCACAGCCCCGCACGGTGCCTTGATGTGCTCTTGTGTTCATCACCTTTCAGTATGACTACATGGGAGCGGACAAGGATGTTGTGGTGGCCAAGATAGCGCAGCTTTTCAGCTATGTGAACAGTGTAAGCTGCTTTCGGTCGCATCCTGAGCGTGTATGGGATGCGTGGTGGGGGTGTCGGCAATGATAAGGCCCCATACATAGGGCAAGCTGGATGCTGTGGCTCAGCAGGGCGCTATGGACCAGCCATGGTGTCTGTCCACCTCCCTCCAGGTGTTCGCTCCCCTCAATCTGACCATGGTGCTGTCTTCCCTGGAGTTCTGGATTGAAAAGAACAGAATCCCAACCACAGGAGAAGCCGAGGAGCTGCTGCAGAGCTTTCTGCAGTGGAAAAACGAGCATCGCGTGTCGTGGCTGCAGGACGTGATGTTCCTATTTGTGTAAGATAAGGATGGCTGCGGGAGCGTGGGGCGAAAGGGAAGGAAGGTGCCGTTACACCATGCGTCAGACTGACTCCGGTCTGCTCCCCAGTTACAGGGAGCAGTCCCGTTATGTGGGTGCATCTTCTGCAAGGAAGCTGTGCCTCAAGCCCCACGCTGGAGGCGTTGCCTTGGTATGGTACCTCTGTCTGCCCCATAACCTCCCGTCCCTATAGGTGATGTGATGGTGCTGCAGCATCTAAGCCCTGGCTGAGGACCCCGCTCCGGGTGGGAGCAGAGCTGTGCAGCCGAGGTGCTGGGGCACAGGACCCCTCACACCTTCCCACCCAGCAGCGCTGTGGGGCTGAGCCCGGTCCCTGTCCCCGCAGTACCGCAGGGCTATGACACTGGAGGCGTTCGCAGTCACCGTGGCCCAGCTGCTGGGGCTTGGCTTGGGGATGGAGCTGGAGGACCCTGGGAGCTGTCAATGCGCAGGAGCCGCCTGCATCATGCAGCCCGACTCGGTGTAAGGCTGCCCCTGGGCACGCAGGGGTGGGTTGTGTGGTACCCGAGTGATGCCACCCGTGAGGGCAGAGCAGGGGATGTGTCCATGAGCAGAGGCAGAGGGCATGGGCTGCCCCTGCGTTACTGATGTCTTCTCAGAGCATGGTAACACAGCCCTGTCCTCGCCTGCAGGCACTTGCCTGGTGTGAAAGCCTTCAGCGCCTGCAGCGTAAGAGACTTTCAGCGTTTCCTTGCCGCTGGGGAAGGGCAATGCCTGCTGAAGAGGCCGGCCATGGATGTGGCCTATAAAGCTCCCAAATGTGGGAACAAAGTGGTGGAGCCGGGAGAGGCTTGTGACTGCGGTACAGCAGAGGTGAGCTGCGGGGCATTGGTACAGCGGGGCACAGCCAAACCATGTGGAACAACCCCAGGGGAGGTGGGAATTGCTCCTGCATCCTCCGGTCCTCTCTGCAGGCTTTATGAGACCCTGAAGCCACGCAGACACTTGGCTGTGGTGGCCGCTGTGTCTCAAGTCTGTCATAGAGGACTCGTGTGGTGGTGGTGATGGATGGATGGAGCTTGGAAGTGTTGTGAGGATGGACAATACGGGCTTGCTATGGGCTATATGGGCGGCTGGTGGCAGCCAGCATGGCAGAGGGCTCTGCCTGGGGACCCTGGGTACCACCATCCACAGCACAGCGTGGGAGATGGGAAAGGCCAAGCTTGTTGCCTTATCCCTGGGAGAAGCGGGACCTTTCCCGACTGTCCCCACCGGTCACCTCCAGGAATGCAGGCGCGATCCGTGCTGCACCATTGGCTGCAAGCTGAGACGAGGGGTGCAGTGCCTGACGGGCCCGTGCTGCCGGAAGTGCCGGGTGAGCCGTGTGATGGGATGGGAGTGCTGCATTCCGACGGGATAACGCCTGCATCGACATCCCCCTGGTTTGGCCTTCCCAGAACTGTTGCAGTTCTCCTTTCATCCCTTTAGTTTAGGAGGAAAGGCGCAGTTTGTAGGCGCAGCTCCGAGGATGAGTGTGAACTGAAGGAATATTGCAACGGCACCTCTGCGCAGTGCTCACCCGACCTCTGGGTCATGGACGGGCATCCCTGCAGCAGGAATACCGCCTTTTGCTACCGGGGGGTCTGCCAGACAGCCGACAAGCAGTGTCAGAGGATCTTCGGCTCAGGTAAAGGTGATGGATTCCGGGAGGGGGAAACCCCGGCACCCCAACCTATGTGTGTGTGAAACGGGATGGGTGGTGGGGAGGAAAGGGAGGAAACATGTTGGACTGCGTGCCCATCAGTGTGCTGCCAGGGCATGGGGTAGCCTGGGGTGTTTATAAGGTGTCGGTGAGAGCGGAGACCTCATGGGAGGTGATCCAAGCTGGAGCATCCCACCAAGGAGGGACCAGGCTGGGTTTGATGCTGACAGCCCCAGGCATCACTGAGGAGCAGGGCAGCCTGTGGAGATGCCCATTCCCAAGGTGGAGAGAGGCTGTGGGACAGACCCTGAGCATTGTTCTGTGTTTGCAGTGGCCAAGAATGGGCCCTTGGATTGCTATGAAGAAATTAACAGCCAGATGGACAGAATGGGGCACTGCGGCTCCAACCAACGCGGTTACCAGCGGTGCGCATGGAAGTAAGTGCTGCAGCGGGGTCTGCCATGGAGCGGGAGAGGTGGGATCCTGAAACGTGCAGGGCAAAACGCAGCTGAGCACTGAGTCTGTGTGGAGCTGGGAGGGGAGATGCTTCCCCGGCCTGTGTGAAGGTAAGGATGCCGTATCCATGTGCTGGGAATCAGGTGCTTGGGGTCCATGCTCCCAGTGATGATGGCAACAGAGCTGCGATGGAAGGTTGAAGGTGGCTGTGGCCAAGTGCTTTGCTTGTGCTGCCTTTGCAGGGATCTCCAATGTGGGAAGCTTGTGTGTGAATACTCGAGCTCCAGGCCCTTCACCAAGGAGAAGGCTGCGGTGATGTACGCTCTGGTGCAGAACAAGCTGTGTGTAACGCTGGACTACATGAAGCCTCCCACGGAGAGGGACCCCATGCTGGTGAATGATGGCACTGTCTGTGGTGACCGCAAGGTAAGCGATGCCCTGATGGTAGCAGCTCCTTTGAGAGAGGAAGGACTTATAGAAAGCATTGCAGTGGTAACGGCGTCAGGACCATGAGGGCAGTGGCTTGCCTTCAGCTCCATCCCAAATGAGTGAGGATGGATGCATGGAAACCCCTTCAGATGGGTCCATCACGAAGCTTGGTGCTCCCTCGCGAGCTCCCTGATAGAGCTGGGTGTGTAACTTAGCCAGGGCTGCCTGTGTGCTTGTGCTATAGATCTGCCTGAACCAGACGTGCGTGTCTGTCACTGTCCTGAACTACACCTGCGGGATGAAGTGCCACAATCACGGCGTAAGTCACGGACGTGCTGGGACCATGGCTTTGCTAAAGCAGCCGTTGGGTCCTATCTGTGGGGAAGAGCAGCAGAGGCGGGGTTGGTGGTGGAAGTGCTGGAGCATCTCTCAAGGCTGCTCAGGTGCCACCAGCAGAGCCCTGTGCCCAGTGCCTGGCGGGTGAGGATGTGCGGGCATCATCCTCTGCAGGGAGTGATCGATCCCATCCCTCCCTGCCTGTCACACAGGTCTGCAATAACCTAGGGGCCTGCCATTGCTATCCCGGCTGGAAACCACCAACTTGTTGGGAGAGAGTAGGGGCAATAAGCGTGAGTGGCAGCAGTCCCACCGGGCAGGGTGAGTGGTGAAGGCGGCAGCGTGAAGGCTCTCAAGGGAAGAGAGAGATGATGGATTCCTGTTCTAGTAGTGGCTTGCCAGAGCCATTGGGGCTGGGATGGGTCCCATGTTGTGTCCCTGGATGAGCTCAAGGAAGTTGTTTTGTTTCCTTGTGCCTCTAATGGAGCAGATGTGGAGAGCGTGGGCTCGATGAAGCTGTGTCTGTTTCTCATCTTCTGCTTCTTTGTGCCCATCACCCTGGCGCTCCTCCTCCTGTTGCTAAAGAGAAGAGGCCCAAGTTGTTGTCGCACCACGGGGGTGTTGAATGATGACAAGTGAGTTTGTGCTCTGTACCAAAGGGTGTTGGGGTGATGGTGTGTAGGTGGCTGTAGGCAGGAGGAAAGCTGGAGCCTGGACAAGGACTCACTGTGCAGCATACCCAAGGTGGGAAGAGGTATTTAACCTCTTAGATATGCACTTGGGGACCTGGTTAGTGGTAGACTTGGCAGTGCTGCATTAATGGTTGGCCACAATGCCCCCGTGGCTCGTGGTGGGCCTGGCTCCTGAATGAGCTCCATGTGGGTCCATGTGGCTGGAGGTGGGTGCTGACCATAATGGTGCTTCCTCTCCAGCCTCAGGTTTCAGAACTCAGTCCATGGAGAGCAGGGCACGAGAGATGTTGCGGTGCAGCACGATGGAGGGAGACGCGTGTGGCAGCAGTCTTGGCAGCCACGTAACCGCATCCTGTACAGTAACCACTGTAAGCGGGTGTAGTGTGTCCGGTTGTTGTGTTTTCAGTTGCTCAACAAAAGGTGTTCACAATCAATGAGGAGTTGTGTCGTTCCTGAGCTGCACCATGTACCAGAACAATGCCTGCGTCGGGACCCTTCCAACCCATGGCATCTCCATCCCTTCCCACCCACCCATGGCCCCTCCAGCCCTGGCATGGGAAGCGTTCAGTGCAGGCACCACTCCCGGTGCTCATTTTCCCCCAGGAAGCCCCTGTTTGGGCAGGCCCTGCTCACAGCATCCTGCCAAGCCCCCCTTGTATGGGGGGGACCCACCAGGCTGCCCCAGTGACCCCCGGCTGCAGGGCCCCTGCCCAGCGCCGACCAACAGGAAGAGCCTGGGGCGGATGCATGGTCCCTGCCATGGGGCAGGGCTCCTTCCCGCTGGTGTGGGGCTGGGTGGAGGAGGAAGCCTGAGTCATTGGAGCAGGAAATCCCCTCTCTTGTGCCTTCTCTGCAGCCACAGCCCCTGGACAGGCACCTCATAGCCCTCACCATCACACTGGGATGTGTGGGGTCGGGATGCCCACAGCGTGGCACAATTGTGCCATTGACCACCGGCAATTAAAAGCATCATTATGGACTTTGATGGGGATTTGATGACAAATTTGATGGGAATTTAATGACAACTCGGCTCCTGTTCAGGCAGCTCACTCAAAATGCCGATAAACCCTTGAGTGACAAGAAATGTGGATTAGGGAGATTCACTCCTTGCTGCGCAGGGCTTTGGATGTGTAGCATCCACCCCATCAATTTATTTTGGCTATGCTGGGCATAGTGTTAGTGTGAGCATCAGCATCAGGATGAGGGTACAGGGAGGACCTCCTGTATCACTCCTGTGGTGCTTGGTACCCGGGGATGTCACATACATGACAGAAGCTATGGTACCCAGAGCCACCAACACAGGTCTGCCCTGCTCTGCTCTGCCTGGTGCTGTGGTGGCTGCAGGTCTGTGCTGCACTGGTGCAGTGCCCAGGTTCTGCAGCCTCCAGCACCATGTGGATGGTCTCTGCATCTTGCCTGGTTCCTGCACACAGAACATGAGTTTGGCATTGCCGGGATGCGGGGGTACAACACAGCAGCATCCCTGAGCTGGGGTGACGTGGAGCACCCCAGGTTGCCTTGATGCAGCCTCCTATAAGAGCCTGGAGCATCCCTGCAGCTCCAAGGGGAGGTGCTGGGGAGAGCCAGCTCCCATCCCCAAGCCTTCCCCATAGGTGGATGCCCACGGGGCTGGAGATCAGTGTTTGCTCTATGACAGCCCCTTATCAGCAACCTTTAACCGTGTTTGCTCGGCCCCTCCGGCCATTGGGCTCTGGCTCCTGCCGGGACAAGGAGCGCTGGCTCAGCACATACCGGGAGCAGGGCAGGCACCAGGAGCCAGGTCGCATCCTGACCCTGCAGTGATGGAGCCCGGCGACGGCTCGGAGGAGCCCCCGTTGCCTCTGGCGCTGGCGAGGTTTCAGCTCTCCGAGGAGTACGGTTCCCTGCTTCCCGAGCCTCTGGTAGGACGCGGCACAGGAACAGAGGGGTTGGTGGTGGCTTTTGGGTGGGTTTCAATTTGATGCTACTCTAACCCACTTGATAAACAGCAATGGGGAAGGCACGAGCTATTCAGGGACAGTTTCATAGGACAAGGGATTAGCAAGAGGGGAGAGAAGAAGGGGGTTTGCAACCCACTTTGGCCTTGGCTTCGCAGGATTCCAGGGTGAGGAGAGCGCTCAAAGGAAAGCCCTTTTCCAGCACGTTTTCCACGCTGAAAGCAGTGCCATTTATCACTGGGTTTACTCCACAGCAGGGAGCGCTCAGGGACAGGCAGATGCTTGTTTATCATCCATTAACCACGATCACAAGGGCTGCTGTTACAAGCAGCAGACACAAACCATTAACTGCAATGAGTGAGGCTGGACGGATGCTGGGGGGTGGATGCAGGCACATGGTGCATTAAGTGTCCTCCTTCTCCCCTCTCTACCAAGACAGAGCTGCCGGCGCCCTATGGTCCATGGATGGAGATTGCCCGCGACCTGCCTCAGCTGATCACGAGCCATGGGCTCCGCTCACGAGTTCACCAGGTACCTTTATCCTCCCCATCCCTGAAGCTCTCTCAAGCCTTGCTCTGACGCAGCACTGCAAAAGTGCATGGAAAAGCAAAGCCGTGTCCTTAGCAAGGGCACAGCCAGACAAAGACTAATGCCACCCAACAGCAATGCATCAGCATTGGTAGTCCTTGGTCTTATCCCGGCCGAGGAGCCCAAGGCTTTATGGTCCATGGTCCAGCCGGACCCATGCAAAAGGAGAGGGATGCCTTTATAAGTGAAATGCTGCGATTTATTGTCCGTGTTCGCAGACCAGCAATAGGGAATCAGCAGCAATCTGGGCAAGGGAAGTTGAGGAGCCCAAGGCTTTATGGTCCATGGTCCAACCAGACCCACGCAAAAGGAGAGGGATGCCTTTATAAGTGAAATGCTGTGATTTATTGTCCATGTTCGCAGACCAGCAATAGGGAATCAATAGAATCCTGGGCAAGGGAGGTGAGATAGAAGGTGGCTGGGAATAGCACTAGCAGGGTCTGTCTTTGACAGATGCCACAGCTGAGCACCCAGCACCTCCATGGGCGCAAGGAGCTGCACTTGGCACATCTGGTACTCAGCTTCATCACCATGGGCTACCTCTGGCAGGAGGGCGAGGAGGGCACCGTGAAGGTAAAAACATCACGGAGCAAGTTCACCTCCTCCTTGGGGTCCTATGGGAGCAAAGCCCCTTTCCTGAGCGTGACCCCATAGACTGGCACCATTCACCTGACAGTGACTTCTTCTTCTGCTGTGTTTTATGCCCTTCAGGTCCTACCCCGGAACCTTGCTGTCCCCTTCTGGGAGGTCTCACAGGCTCTGGGCCTCCCACCCATCCTCAGCCACGCAGACATTGTGCTGGCCAACTGGAGGAGGAAGAACCCCAATGGGTAAACAGGCAATAGCGGTGACCCTGAGCAGGTCCCATCCAGCACAATGGGGACAAACAGATCCCAAACTGCTCCTGTTCCATCAGACCCCACTGAAACCCACCGCTGTGGGGCCTGCCTTGGACCAGCGAGCCCCTTTGTCCCCCCTAGAACACAGCCCATTGCTGATTCTAACATCTCTCTTTCTCTCTCCTTTCCTTGTACGTTTGCTGGCAATAACAAAAATGCCTTCAGGCCTCTGGAAATCGAGTGAGTATTTAAGATGCTTATTTATTTGCAGGCAGTATTGGGTTTGTTTGGCTTGGCTTGGCTCTCCAGCACTGCGGGGCTCTGGTGAGGTTGAACCTCTCTTGTGATGTATGAGCACAACAAAACCAGCTCAGTCTCATTGGCACGCAACTGCTACTGCAACAACAGCAAAGTGCCACGGCTGCGGCTGAGCCTCGCTGTCCTGGGCCGGCCTCATAGCCCAGCGAGTGCATGGAGAGGGTCCTGAGTCCCTTAGAACCACACCAGCTGCTTTCCTCTTGTGCTCTGGGCCAGCTCTGCTCTGCCCAGGGTGCAGACAAGAGGCTCTGTGGCTGGGGAAGGTTTGGTTCCAAGGCTCAGTGGGGTTTGGGGTGTGCAGGGAACCACTGAGAAGCATCTTCCTGACCCCGCATCCTTGGCTGCTGCAGCAACCTGGACACCATCATTGCATTGCCTGGGGGAGAGAGCCTGCGAGGCTTCATCCTTGTCACCCTCCTGGTTGAGAAGGCGGCTGTGCCGGGGTTTAAGGTAGGGGATCATTGTCCCTCACAGTGCTTTGATGGGGGTACCATCCCCTGCACCCTTGCTCATGGGCTGTGGGCATGGGCAGAGCCAGTAGCGGGTACCCAGAGCCGCTGTGCTCGGATAGCCTGGCCCCTCATCACTTTGTGTTCTCTTTTCTCTCCTCTCCAAGGCAATTGTGGAAGCTGTTCGTGCCGTGCTGCAGCTGGATGAGGAGACCCTGCACAGAGCACTGCAGGAGATGGCAGGGGCCATCCGGGACATGAGCAAGGCTTTGAAACAGATGCATGGTAACAGCATCGTTGGGTGGAGGGCAGCTTGTGTCCCACAGTGAGGTGGGACCCATCAGCTGATGGATTGGAGCTAGTGCTTGGTCCATAAAGCATCTCTGGAGGGATGGAGAGGGAGGAGGTAGGAACAACCCGGTGCAGCTCAGTGATCCCAGTGTGATGAACAGTCCCTGAGCACCCAAACTGCTCCAGGGTGAAAGTGTGGGGTGGTTTTGGGCTCCAAGCACTGATGCTGTGCTGCACGCTGCGGTACCCAAGGAGCCAGGGAAGCCACCAAGGGCACCAGCACCATGCCAGGTCCTTGTCTGAGCACAGATTCGGGTCACCTCGGCTGTGATGGAAGGGACATGGCCACACGGGAAGCATTGGTGCAGGGGGAACGAATGGCCTTTTGCTTGCACTAACATCTATGACCTGGTTTCCTCCTAGACCATGTGGATCCAGCAGTGTTCTACTCCGTGATCCGCATCTTTCTCTCCGGGTAAGTAAAATAATCCCCCACAAACACTAGGAAAGGTCATTTGGGCAAGGCAGAACCACGGTTGTGAGCCCGGCACTGCGGGTTTGTCATCCCTCCTCTTCCCTGCGGGGCTGCGAGCATCCTTCCCAGGGGGTTTCTATTCTTGTTTCCAGCATATCTCAGCATTCCTCAATCAAAAGGCTCCATGCATCCGGCTTAGGTTGCTCTCATATTTTATCCAAGCTGACCTTGTCTTGATGGCCATCGGCCTGGAACAACATGCCTTTTAAATTCCCTTCTGCTTAGAAGAGCTTCCCACTAGTAAAGATTACTATAAATACAGCCCAGGGAGAGCTAAAAATACGCTGGTATTTGATAATGAATCTATTTTCTCTGCAGTTTGGGCAAAACCTGCTCCAGCACTCACACAGCCCTAGCAGCCAGCACCGAAAGCCTCATGAAACGGGTGCATTCTTCAGAAGGTCAAGAGATATTTTTGTGCCAGGCACGTTATCTCTGTGAAATCAGAACTCCCCTTTCCATCTGCGAGCGAGCGTTGGTCCATGCACGGAGCCGGATGCAGGGGCTGTGGGTTGATGCGTGCACCGGTCTCTGGGCTTGCTGAGGATGAGCAGCTTGAGGAGAGGGAGGGAATGGCGCTGCAGGCTGGTCCTCTGCTCTCTTTAAGGGCACCGTCTCAAGACGAATGAGGAAGAACCCAAAGTACAAACTTCAGGGGGTCAGGAGAGCGTTTTGGGTGACTCTGCCACAGAGGCAACCGGCTTCTCCCAATGGCCACTGGGATCTCAAGGCGTTGATGCCAAGTGCCATTGTTGCCCCTCTGCTCCCGCACACCCAACTCTGCACATGGGTCAAAGCCCAAGGGTGCTCATCCATGCGTGGCATCCCATAGAACGATCCCTAGCTCCTACGCAAAGGATAACTGAGGGTTCCTCCCTATACCCATGGCCTTATTGTGCATCTCAGCACAGTGTTTGCTTTCCAAATGCATCTCCCATTTGAGGATGATGAGTGAGGAGGAAGAGGAGATCCATGGCTGGGCTAGGAAGGTTCTGTTCCATGTTACCAGCTCAGGGGCTCTGCTTGCAGCCCCTCCATCCCATTCTCTGCTCCCTGCCTCACTGCTGTGTCTTCCTGCTCAGCTGGAAGGATAACCCGGCCATGCCGGATGGGCTGATATATGAAGGGGTATCCGATGAGCCCATGGAGTACTCGGGAGGGAGCGCGGCGCAGAGCACCATCCTTCATGCCTTTGATGAGCTCCTGGGCATTCGCCACAGCGAGGAGAGTGGTAAGACACCCATTTCTCCTTTTTCCTAAGGGAATAAGGGGTGAGGGAAGAACCAAGGTGGAGTGATTCCCATCTCACCCTCGCATTGCCAGGCTCTGCCCAGTTTCTTAGGGAGGAAGCCTATAAACGAGGCTCTGGCATCACTTCCTTACTGCTATAAATTCCCAGCTGGACCAGCCTCTGTTTTCCGTGTGTTAGCTTTATCCTGAGGTTGTATACGGGTACCGAGATGAGGGAGCAGAGCATCCTGCCGGTACCTCAGCTCATCCATTCACACCTCATTGCTTTAGTCCATCCCACAGAATACGTTTGTCAGAAATTAGCAAACCCATCCTAACAGCAAAAAATGAACCCCCAAACAACCCGAACCCAAAGGCTGAGAGCAAGGGCTAAACTCTGTCTTTTAGGCTTAAAACCAACCTTAATGGAGCGTTGGCCTGATATGGGTCTTCTTCCTCAAGTAGCTGGCCATGCAGGCTGGGGGCTGAGGCTCAGGGTGCTTCAACCCACTGATTTCTCCCTTTGCTGATGCCTTGCAGCCGCCTTCCTGCACAGGATGAGGGGCTACATGCCCCCGCCACACAGAGCCTTCGTGGAGGAGATCCACCGTGCCCCATCCCTGAAGCAGCACGTGCTCTCCTCCGGAGACACGCGGCTCCACGGGGCTTTCAACCAGTGCGTGTCCGCGCTGGCGGACTTCAGGTCCTACCACATCACCATCGTCACCAAGTACATCAGCATCGCGGCGGCCAAGGCCAAGGCTGGGCGGGCAGAGCAGGGCACCAAGGCTGGCTCCTCCATAGGGAAGCCCCCATCCGCACTGGAGGCCAAAGGGACCGGTGGATCCCACATCTTCAGCTTCCTGAAGAGCATCAGGGACACCACCAGGGAAGGGATGATAAATGCCTGATTTGCCATAGGGTTTGCACTGGGCAGGAGGCCACGCAGCAGGTCTGCAGCACCTGAGCCACAAGGACCTTCACCCAAACCTCCTCCAGCAGCACCCCTCCTGCTCGTGCACGTCTGGGACATGTGGGACATGCTCTGGGTTGTTGAGGGAGGAAAGCACTGCTGTTGGGAACCCCCAGAAGGCATGCAGTTGAATGCAGCATCCTTCCACAGCGCCACAATGGGCACAGCATCCTTCCACAGCACCACGATGGGCACAGCATCCTTCCATGGCACTGGGATGGGCACAGCATCCTTCCACAGCACCATGATGGGCACAGCATCCTTCCATGGCACTGGGATGGGCACAGCATCCTTCCATGGCACTGGGATGGGCACAGCATCCTTCCAGGGCACTGCGATGGGCACAACATCCTTCCACAGCACCTCGATGAACACAGCATCCTTCCAGGGCACTGGGATGGGCACAACATCCTTCCAAAGCACCACGATGGGCACAGCACCAGGATGGGCACAGCATCCCTCCACAGCACCACGATGGACACAGCATCCCTCCATGGCAGTGGCATGGGCACAGCATCCCTCCACAGCACCACGATGGACACAGCACACTTCCATGGCAATGGCATGGGCACAGCATCCCTCCACAGCACCACGATGAACACAGCATCCCTCCATGGCAGTGGCATGGGCACAGCATCCTTTCAATGCACCAGGATCAGCACAACACCCCCCACAGCACCGGGAAGAGCAGTGTCCATCCAAGCCCTGCCTGCTGCACCGCACCAGGCTCGCTCCCCCCCGGAACCCTTGGGGTTACACGGACTAACAAATAAAGCAGCGCTTCCCCCCCCGCCCCGAGCCGTGCTGCTGGCCCCGTGTCTGTCGCCAAGCCGCGGCCCATCGCGACATCCCAGCGCTTCCCCATCGCGAGGTGGCGGCAGAAACCCGCTTTTGGCTGTGCCGCAGCCGGGATGCTGGAGCGGGGCGGGGGGGGCAGAAGGAACAGCGCACCCATCGGGGTTTGGGGGGGCTGCGGGGCCTCCCGCTGCCTTTGGCACCCAGCCACGGCTCCTCTCCCCCCATCAAACGGCCGTGGCATTGCGACACCCGGACGTGAAGCTGTTGGGGTCCCAAAGAACGGGGGCAGCCTCAAGGCATTCAGTTGCCATCGACCCTTTCAGCCTGATCGCGATAGATGGGGCCGGTAACGACAAGCGGTGCCGTCTGCGTCCCGGCCTCTGGGTTGGAGCCGGCTTTTCACCATCACTTGTGTCTGTACCAGGCAGCTCTGTGCCCAGTTCGAACAAGAGGCAGAGATCTTGCGTAGCTGCTGCGTCTGCTGCGGGAGCACAGGGAGATGCTGCTGCCAAAAGCAGCTCCCCAGCCATGGGGGTGATGCTGAAGTCTCTCAAACCCTGCAATATTTGGGCACTCACAGGCTTTGCTTTCCTACATCCCAATGGGCAGCAGCAGGTTGTGGCAGGGGACATGGGGACACATGGTTTCCTCAAGGGAATAAACCACCCATGGTCCTCGCTAGGTATCTGCAGCAGACCAACACCAGCCTGCTGCCTAGTAGAGGGGCTCTTATGACAGAGACACCATGAAGCCAGAGCAGCAAAACCTCACCGCGCTGCGATGGGTGTGCAGGTCTGCTCCAAGAACAGGGTTAAATCCTTTCCTATAATGCCAGGTGCCCTTTATAGTGTGAGCACGCCCCCGAATGCCTTGGAACCAGTGTGTTGAGGGAAACAAAGCCATATGCCACCGTGTTTTGCCTGCCCAGGTTTTGCTGGCGCGGCTGCCAGGGACTGGGTTTCACACCCAATCAGTGCCGCGGTGCAAAAATAGCTTTGGCAGTGCCAAAAGAGAGTCAAGGTCCTTTGAAATGAGACTTTGCTCCCATAAGGGCAACAAAAAGCTTGGCTCGAAGCATTAAAGCTCCTTGGTGAATTCTAGTCTGTGCCCTCTTTAGAGGTCCAGGCTTAAAGCTGGGGCTTAGGAGGTGATATCTTCAGTAAACGACCAATGGGAAGGTGTCAGCACCTTTAAATCTCAGCCTGGCAGCCCTCATTGCGCTCGGATCTTCGTTTCTGACCAACTGCTGCATGTTTGGTGTGGGGGATATTTCATTCCGACGCTTGGCTCGGTCTATTACATTTCAGCCCATTTGGACTCGGAAGGGAAAAGGGAAGAAACTGCTCCAGCTAAATGGGAACCACCCCTGGGGCTCGCAGGGCCCTTCCCCTGCCCAGCCCTGCACAATCACAGCGATGCTCCAGCTCTGGGGCAAGGAAGGTGCCCCAAAAGCTGCACAGCCCATGGGGTTCCCAGGTTGGGAAACTACTCAACAAGGGCTCGCCACGTCTGAGCTCCCTTTCCCAAATGCTCTGTCAGACACAGCGCATGCATCAATCCCATTCAGCTCCTTTAAAATCAGGCTCCAGGAGGATCCTGCGGCACTCCCGCGCTAGGCAGGGATGCGCAGGGATGCACAGACCCTTCCTGCAGGATGGGACAGCTTTGCTTGCTCTGTTCCCAAATCACTGCTGTCTTATATTGAGCACAGGACACAGAGAGCTAAGGTCTCGGGGGTGCTTCATGCCTGGCAGCACGTTGCGTTTAGGTTGTTGAAGCCTGTGCCTAAAAAGGCCACAACAGCAAGACCCCTGCAATGCGATGAGCCCGTTTCTGCACCCCTTTACCAAAGTGGGTGCTTTTAAAGCAAGGAGAAACCAGCAAAAGAACAGACCCCCCCCCCCCCCTCCCCGAGCACAGCAGCAGCTGGCAGGGAGCTGACGCAAGACCAAGCGGGATGTCATGAACCCTCGGCCCCAACAACAGCCACAGACCCGGCTTAGAGCCACCCACAAGGAAACTCTCTTATCACGGCAAACAGGGGCCGGGCCCTGCAGCGCTGATGTCCACGTTTCCATTGTGAAGCTGCAGCTCGGGAGCCGCCCCAGGAACACGCTCCAAGGTCTTGACTCCTTGTTACCCCTTTCCTTAAGCAGAGATTCCCCCTGTGGTGGCTGCGAGGGACAAATCAGTGCTTGCAGTTCCTAAGATGCCAGCCCGGCCGCGGCTCCTCTCCCCAGGCCATCGCACAGCCCAGACTCCTGCTTCCACTTTTGTCCCCGTGGCTGCTTGGAATCGAACGAGAACACAAACATTTGGATTCCAGACACTTCCCAACCCCGACCTTATTTATCATACTTGGCTCCGCTCCTGGAATCAGGGCCAGGAGAGGCCCTGAACAATTTATGTTATTTAACAGGCTGTGCATAGATCAATCTTGCTCTTCCCCTCTAGCCACGGGTTTCCCTCTGTGGTTTGCTGCACGCTTATTATGTCCGTCAATACCCAAGTAATTAAAATCCCCCATTATCCGGGTCCTGGCTGCCTTATGAGCTCCTCATAAGCTATAAAACGTTTGATCATCAACCTTCCTTAAGTGCCCGGGAGGTCTGGAGCCCCATCTCAGCATCCCCTGGCTGCTGTTACATCCCTGAAGGTCCCATTGAAGCTGCCGCCTGCCATTCCCCTCCTCGCCTTCCCATTCTGTGCCAGGATTGCTCATTTTTATTCCCATCTTTCTCTGTCTGCTGGCAACCACCAGCTCCTTTCTTGCTCACAAGGCTGGGACCTGCTGCATTCCTGGGATGTCACATCCCAGATTTCCCCCCATTGGCACGCCTGCGATGGATGCGTACCTGCGGTGACAGCATCTTTACAGATGTGAATCCAAGTTGGGTCTCCTCTCCTGCACAGCTGGGCCACAGGTCTCAAAGCAATGTATTAATGCATTGTAATGTATTAATAATGTATAGTAACGTATTAATAACAGCCAAGTTTGCTTTGCGCTTCCCCCTTGGGAGGGATGGGAGGGCACAGAAAATGCATCACCTTCTGGTGCTGTGCAAGACCTGATGCTGTATCAGGTCCATGCCCTGAGCCCTGTATCTCTGACCACAGCCTGGCTTTATCTCTGCCTGGGGAATTACTCACCTTGGCAGGACTGACTGCAGTCTAGATATGATTAAAGGACATGACTCAAGCCCCAAAGTGCTAATTACAGCACAGGAGGAGGAGGAGGAGAGGAGCTGCTAAATTACACCTAATATGGAAAGTGAATTAGGAACAGATTGAAAAGCCATCGCTGTGGGGATGATGACCCTGGGGCTGTCCCAGCCTGGGGACACACCAGATGCAGCACCCTGAAGCAGCCACAGGCCTCTTCCCAACGTTGTTCTGCACTTGGCATCACGCTGCTCTCCTCGCTCTATCACTCCATCCTGCACCCTCTTTGCCCCAGCATCCCTGGGGCCTGCCACCCACAACCCAACAGCAGCCTGTGAGCAAGCCTCGGAGGAGCCCAGCCGTGGAAGATGCTCCCTGTGGGACCTCTGGGTTTCTGCTGTGCTTTAGCATCCCAGCCTCACCAGGCAGCAGCACTCTCTGCCCATCTGCTGAGGGCTCTGCTGCATCCATGCGGGCTGCACTCACACTCCCATCACCTCCCCTCGCTGAGCCCGATGCCTGCACTGCAGCAATGTGGTGATGCTGGGGTGAAGTGACACAAGGGACATGCCCGGGGCTGTCACACACATTCAGCTCCATCTCACAGCACTTCCCATTGCTGCCTGCTGAAAGGACTAAACCAGCCCAAAGCCGGTGCCAGGCAAACTCTGCTCCTGTTTTCCCATGGGAATGGGAAACGGCATCATGATAGCGTGAAACACCAGATGGGAGGATGCCCAGAGGTTGCTTTGGGCAAAGGGCTTTATTTCAAGCCCTGATGATGATTTCAAACCAGTGCTGATACACCATTGCCCTGATGGGTCTAATTCCCCCTTTGGCCTGCAGTGAAGCAGGGGAGATGCAGGGTCTCTGTTGCCAAGCAGCTCCTGGGCTGGTGACATCCAGAGGGGAGGTGACAGAGCCCACAGACTCCACTGGAAGCCTTGGGGCCGGGGCTGTCTCTGTGTGTACTTGGACACAGCACAGCAGGTTCCTGGTTTATGAGGATGCTTTGGAGTAATCTGAATAATAAATACAGTGAAGAAAGTGCATTATTGTGAAATAGAGGTTTTCCCAGTAAATAAATCCTGGCCATTATCTGCATGTGTAATACGTGCATCAGGAACAACGGGTGCTGGCTGGGGGGGCAACAAACCAACATTGCCTCCCTTTAGCTCACCTCTCACTCCAGCTCCACCGGGTTTCATAGCATCCCAGCCTGGTTTGGGTTGGAAAGGACCTTAAAGCTCATCCCCTGCCATGGGCAAGGACACCTTCCACTAGAGCAGGGTGCTCCAAGCCCCGTCCTTGATCGTTGCCAGGGATGGAGCATTTGAGGGCTCAACGGGGTGATGCCATCAGAGCAGGGATCACTGGTGCCACACATCCACCCCAATGCCTATTTGCAGAGTTACTCACTGCACCAGCGGCTGCTGCACCCAGCAAACAAGGACAAACACCCACCATGGCAATGGGGCAGGCGCAGGAGCCTCAAGGGCTCTGTCAAACCCATTCCTTAGGGAAAGAGAAAGGGATTCAAAGACAAGGCCCCGCTATTATTGCAGTAAGAGCCTGCCTCACGCTGGGCTCTGCTGCTAAATATATTCCGTGTTTACTGTAGGCAAGAGCAGTGGGAAGCCTTCCGAAACGGCATTGGGGTTGCTCCAATTCTTTTCAGCAATCAATCCCGCCCGGCTTGAGCCGTTTTTATCCTGACACGAATGGAAACTATTCCCCTGGTTTCATTTCTACTGATGAAAGACATTTCCTCAACAGAGAGGAGCCCCACAGCTATGGGAAGTCATCCCCAAAGGAAAGCATTCCGAGGGGATGCAGCGCACAGCTCGCAGTGGGGTGTCCCGCAAGCAGACGGGGCCAGTCAGGACACGGCCCCATGAGGTCAGGAGCCCTTCGCAAGGCTGTTATAATGCTTTTGCTTCCCGATGAATTTGCTGAACAAGAGACCTGGAATTTACCCTTGCGTTGGCCAAACGCAGCCAGGCTCGAGGCTGTTGTTGCTGGATGCAGGCAGTGATTTGGTGGTGGGGATGAGACCCTCGAGCGATGGGGATGGTGATGCATGGATAAGGGGTGGTGGTGAGCACAAGGGTGAGGGCTCAGGTCCCTCCTCTCCTCTCTTCATCAGCTGCTGCCGTGATGAGAGGGGCCCGTGGAGGGGCCGGTTTTTGGGGTCAGATCTGCTGGATTTTGTTTACTTTCCCCATCAGTTTTCCCTAAACAGCAGTTGGGAAACGCTCCTTCCGTGGACCTCATCGGGGCCGGAACTGACTCAGCTTTGTGCACGGAGAGGGCTCTGGAGACAGCTCAGCAGCTCTGTAACTTAATGTCACACTCGTCACTGTTTACTGACTGACAGACAACCCGTTTCGTTTGCATTTGTGCCTTACGTCAGCATGGCGTGCCCAGAGCTCCCTTGGCATCCCTCTGGCATCCCTCTGGCATCCCTGCGGCATCCCTGCAGCATCCCTACTGCATCCCGCCTGCACCGCTGCAGCACCCTTACAGCATCCCTACTGCATCCCCGCTGCACCACTGCAGCACCCTTGCGGCATCCCTGCAGCATCCCTATGGCATCCCCACTGCACCCCTGCAGCACCCTTACAGCATCCCTACTGCATCCCTGCTGCACCCCTGCAGCATCCCTACTGCATCCCTCTTCATCCCTGCAGCATCCCTGCAACACCCCTGCAGCATCCCTACTGCATCCCACTTCATCCCTTGCAGCATCCCTGCTTCATGAAGCTGCCTGAAGCAACAGCCACTCATGGGGTCAGCGGCACCATGCAAGCAGCAGTTTGGCATTTCAAGAGCAGCAGTGACCACTGCCATGCACAATAACACCCAAACCTTGAAACCTGGAATCTCCCTTTCCCTTTTCCCCTGCTCACCCCAGGGACAGAACCTGCTGCACCCAAAACCACAAGATATTGCTCAGCTCTTCCTCATTGATGCCTTCATGGAGCAAAAGGGAGCAGCTCGGAGCAATCCAGGCTCTCAGGTGCATTCAGACCAGCAGCCCACAGCCCACACTAGGGCTGTTTTACCCAGTGTTCTCCATCTAAATGCTCCTTTCATGTCCGTGGTGTGGCAGCGATTCAGTGTACTGGTGAGGCCATGGAATGTCGTGTCACACAGGAGGACTGAGAATGCCATTTGCCTTTCAGGGCTCCTTATGTAAGACAGAAAAGGGGACACGGCTGGAAGCAGCATCAGGGCTACCCACCATCTCTAAACCACCTCATGCACTGGCTGGTGTGCTGATCCAGCCAACACTGATGCTGGGAAGCAGTGACTTGGAAGAACCAGAGAAGGGAACAGCCTCAGACTGAGCACAACCTACATGAAGAAGTGTATCTAAAAGGACAGATAAGACCCAATACATGGCTCGGAGGCCTTATCTCCCCAGGGTGAAAGGGTGGCTGGTACCAGTGCTGGCTCCTGCTTCACTCCAGTCTCAGACAGACCCCCTGAGGGGCAGATTTCTCTCCTGAAGGCTGGAATAAAGACAAATCTGATTTGCTTCTCCCAGGCAGATGCCAACTTCTTCAGCAATGGGGCTGGTTTCTAGCTCGACACCCAGCCTCTGATGGATCAGAGCATCCTGATGCTCTGCCAACAGACACCGCTTGTACCATTTGCTGCTCAGCCAGGTTTCTTCCCAAGGGGCTGCAAAGCACTTTTACCGTACCTGCCTGCATCCACACAGCAGCATCTCTCTCCCCTGTCCTCCCCTCCTACACAGAGCCCTAATAACCTTACAGCTCTAAACCGGTCCTTTTCTGTTGGAGCCGCCTGCATAAATAACCCCATGCAGACAGGGCGAAGCATCATAAACCAGCGCTGACACTTGACAGGGATTCAAGGGCACATCTCGAGAACAAAGGCAAGGCTCCCTTGTAAACAAGGCATCAGTCACTTAGATTATACCAATTAGGCAATGGGATTGCTGGAAGCATCTAGAAGGCATCACTGCAAGAGCTAAACACGGTCCTTGGGGGCTTCCCACACTGCGGCCATATGGAGGTCCCTGTCCTGTGGTGCCCTCATGGATGCAGGGATTATGGGAGCTGCCCGGCTCCGCCTGGCACCGGCCTCGGCTGGGCTGGTGATGCCAGCCTGGTGCCCCAAGGTGCCAGCCTCGCCTCTGTGCTGAGATAGGGTTTACAGCCCTGTTATTGCTCCCTGGAGCGGGAGCTGACGTGTGCTGGGCACAACAACCGCAGGCAGAAGGACAGAAACCTGCATAACCCCACCAACAGGCACAGCAGCGCTGGGAACAGCCCGGGATGGGCTCCAGCAGCCGCACCGGTCACAAACCCATGCAACAACCACGCAACAACCATGCAGCAAAACTCCCGTCCCCTCCACGAGCAGCACGAGCCCCGGCTGCACACACTGGAGGCGTCTGCAGCAAGGTCTCAACAAAACCAACCCTAAAATCCCCTGTGGGGTCCCCATCCCTGTGATGCTGATGCTGCTATGGGCAGGGCACGGGCAGGGACCTGCAGAGGGTTTGGGTTGGGGTGATAGCAGGAGGATGGCAGAAAGTGCTTTTCTAGCAACCACAATGCAAGAGCTGCCGGGCCACAGGGGAGGCTGATGGGAGGCAAACACCATCTGTTTTCTCCAAGGAGCTCTTTTGCTGCTGGAGGGCTGGAGCACAAGGCTGATAACGCCGCAGTTTCAGGCGAAGCTCCCACATGATTCGCCTCAGCGTTGATTTCCTGATCAACCTCCGCAGGCCCAGGCCGGCTGTTTCCCTCGGCTCCCATTCGCAGCTTGTTTCTCCCAGTGTTACCCAGCTGCATAACCCCAACCCTCGACCCAAACCAAAGCCGCGCTGCTCCTCCCCAAAACACCAGCCCCAGCCTTGTGCCCCATTGCCAAGCCCAGAATCTCCTGGGCACCATCACAGCCCTCTCCAGGTAGGGCAGGTTGGAAGCTTAACACCCCCTTAGACCCCTTCATTGCCTGGCTCTGTGTCCAGGCTGTGGCAGCATCCCACTCCTGGCATTGCATCTCACACATCTGGCTTCCAGCATTGCCGTGCCATCTCCACATCTGGCTCCCGGCACTGCCATGCTATGTCGCACATCTGGCTCCTGGCATTGCCGTGCTATCTCGCATATCTGGCTCCCGGCATTGCTGTGCCATGTCACACATCTTGCTCCCAGCATTGCCATGCCAGGTAGCACATCTGGCTTTCGGCATTGCTGTGCCATCTCCACATCTGGCTCCCGACACTGCCATGCCATCTCACACATCTGGCTTTCAACACTACCGTGACGTGTTGCACATCTGGCTCCCGGCATTGCCATGCCATCTCACGCATCTGGCTCCTGGCATTGCTGTGCAATCTCACGCATCTGGCTCCGGCATTGCCATGCCATCTCACACATCTGGCTCCTGGCATTGCCATGCTATCTCACACATCTGGCTCCTGGCATTGCCGTGCCATCTCACACATCTGGCTTTCAACACTGCCGTGACATGTTGCACATCTGGCTCCTGGCATTGCCATGCCATCTCACACATCTGGCTCTGGAGATGCAGCCCTGGGCTGCAGCCACGTCTCTGGAAGCACTGGGGGCACAGAGCAGTACAAAGCACGCATCCTGTCTGCCACCCCTGCACAGCAGAGGAAGCGGCTCAGCAGAGATTAGAGCCTTAATGAGGGGGGCACTTGAGCACGGGACGTGTGTCTGGTACTGTCGCCCGTGGGCTGGGCTGTGACAATGGCCTGAGCCAGCGCCGCGTCCCAGCCCCAAGGCAGGATTTCCCGTGAGCCTGTCCCCTCGGCAGCAGACAATGCGGTGTCTGGCAAGTGGAGACGGCTCTGCCTTCGCCCTGCTCCAGCCAGGGGGACTTGAGGAACTTCAGGAAGATCCAACAGGAAATTCAGCACAGAAAGAAAGGGTGGCTCACGCTTGGGAGTCTGAACGTCGCTCGCCGTGCTCAGTCCTGCTGACACAGGAGGAAGATGCTGGAGTCAGGATATTAAAGTACTTTCCCTTACAGCAGGGCATGGGGAGCTGGCCTGCAGACCAGTTTCATGCCAGAAGTCAATGTGTCCTCAGTTCAGCTTTGCCCAGTGCAGGGCTTCTTTAAAAGGGTTCTGCCTCTCCAAAGTGCCAGAAGTTTCTGTTTCTCCGGAGGCATGATTTACTTACTGGAACTGGCTATTCATTATGTCCCGCACTGCATTATTAACTTGGTGATCGTGCATTTAGCAGAGAATTTATGAGAAATGAGGAGACATTCATTATCAGTAACACCACAAACTTTACTCTTATATGGTGTCCGTGCAGAGCGCGATGCTCAGCTCCTGCGGGGCTCACACATGGTCCCTGGGCAGCCTTGGCGCAGTCAGCTCAAGCCAGCCCAACCGGCACCCCTGCACTGACACCATGAAAAGCTGTTACTCTGTGCATGGCACCAGTTGCTGGTTTATCCCTTGTGTCAGCAGAATGGATGCACAGGTTAGGGTGAAGGAGATGAACATGGGGTGGAGGGAGCCCTATAGAGAGTGTGGCTATCGGGAGGTGACAAAAGATGCTCTTGCTCACAGGAGGCTGCAGCACAGATTTATGCTGTGCAGAATACACCTGAAGGACAGAACAGTGACTCTCTTAGCAGCCCAGAAGCCAGCATCTCATTTAGTTCCATAGGTAGGATAAAGAACAGCATTCAGTAGACACGGTGCACATTTTTTCCCTTATTAGAAACTTTCCTGATGGAATTTAAGCAGCTGAATCATGTCTTCTGTTGTCTGGTTTTTAGGCAGGATCCTAAACCCCCATGAGCAGGATGGCCTGAGAAATGCCTTTACTTTCCGAGCTGCAGCAGAGCTGCCATTAAATCACATCCCCCTGTACATCACATCCGCAGTGGGGACCACAGGACAAGCCACAGGGAGCACACCCGCGGCCGGGTTAAGCTCTGGGGTTGTGTAAGCAAAGGGCACTGCTTCCTGCCATGAGACGGGGACGAGTGCTCCCAGATGCTCTGTGGAACAAACAACAACCACAGCAAACGAAAGCAGAACCCAGGTGGGGTCTGTGCAGACAGAGGCACACAACACACAGTGGGCAGGATGGGGAGCCGGGGCCAGCACTGCCATTCGCATGACCTGGGTGAGCATCACAGGCTCCTGAGCATTTCAGAGCTAAAGAGCTAAAGCACATTATATATATATATACACACACATATGTGTGTGTGTGTATATATATATATATATATGCAATAATTTAACTTCTTTTCCTATTCCAGACCCTTCCAAAGACTCAGTTTTAGGCTCTTTCACACACAGCTGGGTAGGTCTCTGTTAGCACCGATGCTCTCCTAGGGAGCTGCTGTATCTCCTGATGCCAACGTGGTATTACAAGCCGTGCAGGCTTAGGCAGGCTAGTGAAAGGAAAGCTATGCAAAACATGCCCCAGCTAAATGCAAAGACGTCCCGAATTACCTTCTTTGGAGTGATTTTGGACACTTACATGAATGCAGACTACGCTCCCTGCAAGAGTTTGCAGGAAAGGCACTGCCTGCCCCGGCCTTCCCTCCACCTCCTGCTCTCAGGAATGGGGGCTTCCAAAAGCCCCTCACACGATGTTTGACCCGGTGAGGGCCCTGCTTTACCTTCCCCTCTCCCATAATGGTGCAGCTGGGGTCCTGCAGTCCATAGCTCTGAGCCAGAGATGCCTCCAGGTCTATTTAACCACCCTTTGCATCGCCAGCACGGCACAGGCACCATCCTCCCCGCATCCTCCCCACAGCAACTGCAAGCTCTGACTGAGACCCTGAGGCTCGGCTTAGCCTACAGCCTATCACAAGTGCTTCAGCTTCAAAGCCTGCAGCGCTCCAAGCCCATCACATCATGAGAGGCAGAGCGCAGTTAGGGATGGGGCTGAGCTGCTCTGTGGAGATGGTGGGGGTAGGAATTAATCCTCCCATTAATGTGTGAAATGGAGCAATTGCATTTCTCAAAGCAATTATGCACTAATAGCAGGAGAGCGGTGATAGAAATCGCATCTTCTCTGAAGTTTTGCTCCGTTCCAACGCATGAATAATTCCTCCTGGGCATTACTGGAAAAGCAGCAGTAAAAGACCGATATAAACAAAAATTACTGGAAAAAGCCCAGATGAGGGATGCTTCATCTCCCAGTCAGAGCTGAGCACAACTAAATTTACACAAAGCGGGCACAGAAGCTTGAAGGGGCAAAGGCATTTGTCACCGCTCAGCACGAGATGAGCTCACGGGAACACGCGTGCTTCATCTTGGCAGCGTTCTGATGTCTTCCTCCCAAAGCATCGGCTTTCAACTCGGTTTCCATGGCAGATCCTTTCCTGAGCTTGTGTCTTCCACAAATGTGGCTGATTTATGCTCTCAGCCGTGCCTCCCTCTGCAAATACCTGCAGGAGGATCCCATGTGCAGCGGGAGCGGTGGAAGCAGGCGCGTGTTAACGTGCCTCGGCTCTGGGTTGCAACCAGGGGAAACAACCAAGGACTCGTTTTGTGCAGCAGCAACATCACGGCTGATCTTAGAATCATCGAACCATGGAATGGGTTGGGTTGGAAAGGAGCTTGAGAGCATCCAGTTCCAACCCCCTGCCATGGGCAGGGATGCGTCGCACTAGACCGTGTCACCCAAGGCTGTGTCCAGCCTGGCCTTGAGCACTGCCAGGGATGGAGCATTTAAGTAAAGAACTTCTTTACCTCCAACCTGAACTCCCCCTGTTTCAGTCTGAACCCATCACCCCTTGTCCTATCCAGTCCCTGATGAACAGCCCCTCTCCAGCATCCTTGTAGCCCCATTCAGACACTGGAATGTTGGTATGAAGGCCATCTTCTGGCATTATTTTTTGCCCTAAACACTCAGAAATGGCATTATCTGCCCAGCGAAACAAAGTACATCCAGCATTTCTGCAGCCGCTTTTACATGCAGGCCTTCCCTTCCCACAGTGCTCCAGGCAGCACTTTGCAGCAGAGGACCACAGTGAGCACGGTCCTTCCTTCCTACTGCTCCCCCTTATATTTCAGGTTAACCATGAGGCTCTTTCCCAGAGCCACATCGAAACGATCCCATTTTCCGGGTGGTTTTACCAGGCCTGCAAATACGGAGCAAACAGCAACTGATGTGTAATCCACACAAATTCGGCAAGACTGCAGCAAACTGAGAGGCTTTTAAGTCTGTCTTAGGAGGAGAATCGCAGGGGTTTGCAATGGGGTTGTTTATACACTAAAGCACGTAACAGGCAGCACAAACAGAAGGAATTCCATCAACCGGGTGATGTTACGTGGGGTCTGCTCATTGCTGCAGTCGGACATCACCCCACAGCTCCCTGTATAGAAGGGAACCCCCTGGGCTGTGGGGACAGAGGCTATTTCTGGAGTTCCTCGCTGAGGATGAGTAACAGGGTCACCACCACCACCAATAAACAAGCAGCCGGTTTCCAAACAGTGCCTCTGCAGCATCCGGCTGCTTTTAAGCCATCAACCACAATACCCTTATCCCCGGATCCCTGGCTTCAGGTGGCTTTTGAGCCCACTGCTCTTCTGGGCCAGATTTAGTTGTGCCCGCTAATACCAGATTCCTAAGCCCAGCAGGAGCTGCGCAGTCAGGGCCAGCCCAGTCCACATCCTCAATGAGAGGGCATCATAGGGATCCTGGGTTGGAAGGGACCCATAGGGACCAACAAGTCCAACCCCTAAAACTAATCCATGTTAAGAGTGAGACCTCCCAGCCCGAGAGCTTGGCACTGGGCAAGGGTGGTTTGGAGAGCACTAACTCTATGGGAGCAGAGGAACTGCATCAGTGAGCTGGAAACTGCAGACAATGGATACCCAAGGCAGGAGCAGGACTTGGTGCAGAGATTTACCCCAGTGAGAGCATGGCCATGTGGGGTGTAACATCCCTGGAAGTCACCTCAGAGGACATTATGGATCCACTGCCCTCATTACACCCCTTGCCAACCGGAAAATACAGCACTGAACAGGGGCTGCATCATCTGGGAAGCAGCAGAAAGCATCCTGTGCCTGGGCCTAAGCAGGTTTTGTTCTGCTGTGTAGACAGAGACACAGACAAGTGCTCATCTGCATGCACTGGCTCGCAGCTACCGCCTCTTGTTAGGGCTGCAAGAGTTTTAACTGTTTATGATGTATCCTGAAGGCAGCGCAGCAAAGGGCCAGGAGCAGAGCGCGTTCGGAATGAGCCCCTCAGCTTGAAGCTGCACAAACCCCGCTCAAAGGAAAACCATTCCCATTGCAGAACGCTCCGGGAGTGTTTTCCCCTCGGCTGCAGGACAGCGGGAAGTTGGCAATTCAACTGTTAAACTCGCCTATGACCGTCCGGTGTTGACATCAGCGTGAGCTCATCGCTGTAACTTGAGCCTCGGGCTTTTTCCTCCTGCTTGCCTTTAAATACAGGTCCTGGGAGCCGGCACGGCTCGGATCGACCGAGCGACCCAACCGGGAGCAAACCCGGCTGCACCCCACGTAGATGAAAGCGAAGAGAAGCTCCAGAGCCGCAGCCATGTCCACATCCCTGCGCGTGAGCCCCTCGGTGCACGGGTACCGCTTCGACACAGCCCTGCGCAAGAAAGCTGTGGCCAACATCTTCGAGAGCGTCAACCAAGAGTCCCTGCAGAAACTCTTCAGGAATTCCGGGGACAAGAAGGCAGAGGAAAGAGCCAAAATCATCCTTGCCACCGACCAGGACTTGGAGGAGAAAACGAGAGCGCTAATGGCGCTAAAGCAGAGGAGGAAAGACAAGCTGCTCCAGTTCCTGACGCTTCGGAAGTACTCCATTAAAGTCCACTGAGCAGGAATGGAGGAGAACGCTTCAGGACGGGACTGTTTGTGAGCTCCCATCACGCACGCGAGCTGCTGCGGGACAGGGGATGTGACAGCAGGGCTGCAGCCACCGTGCAAGCAGCAGCAGCAGCGGTGCGGATGGTGCCGCAGGCTCCAAAGGGATGGCAGCTCCCAGCCGTGGGGCACTGCATGGTCCTGCACGGTGGTCCCGACCCATCCCGCATGCCTGGGTGCGAGTCGAGACCTTCCCATGGACTCGGTGTGTACCAGCCTTTGCCTTTCCAGACTGGTTTCCTTAAAGGCTGAGCCCTGGCAGGGCTGGGATGGAGGCTCTGGAGACGTGGATCATGGATCACCCAGTGCACTGGATGGGTGCAGCAGGTCCTTCAGGGAACGCTCTAAACACACACTGCGCATCTGATCCTTCTCTTTCTCCAGCAGTAGAAACGTTTGCACAGAAGCAATAATAATGACATGGTTTCCCTGAATTTACTGTGAAGTTCCTTAATATTTTGTTCACTTCCCATTAACACCGAGAATCTAAATAGCATAAGTACAGTTCTTATGTGTGTAGATTGCAGTATCTGTTAGGCGAGTGCTTCATGGTAATGTTTTGCGACAACGTTATTATATTGACTATAATTTATTGCTTACAGCAATGTGAAATGTAATAAATTAAGAAGTAAATCTCAACTCGCTTGTCTGAAATGCTCAATTCGGCTGGAGGAGTGGGGTTATGCGGTTTTGGTCATTTCCTACAGAGCAGACAACATGCACCTCTCCTTGACTCCCCAAAGGCTGCTCTCTGAGCCTGCAGCACCCCCCCAGCATCAATAAATACCGGGTGCAGCTCCATCAGCAGCACCAGAGCCTGACCCATGGTCCCATGAAAGACCCCACCAAACTGAGCTATAGATTTCCTTTCCCCTGTGTAACCTACCACAATGCCATCCATTGCAATAGCGTAACAGGAGGATCAGGTTAGGGAACAACCAGTCCTGAGCCACAGTGAGCGCTCCTCCGGGCTCTTGGTGTTCCTGCAGCACAGACTGAGAGCTCAGACTTGGCTCCAAAGACACAGAAGTGAGTTATGAAAGCTTGGCAGCAGAACTGGACTCGGTTTTCCTGCAGATTATGCCATACTATCCTGATAGACTATGCTGAAAATACTCAAAAATAGCCAAGACTGGTTATTTATAAGCACGTCCTTTAATAACCCACTGGGTTAGAATAAAACATTCCCATGACTCTGCTCACAGCAACACAGATCAAACAATTCAGAAGGAGGAGAGACCAGCCCTTAATAATAACTCCAAATCGCCTGGAAGTCAGGGGGACTGGAAGTAATCCTTTAATAGCATGGATAATTGTCATTGCTTACAGCATGGGGAGGGATACCCCAGCATCCCTGAAAGCATAAAGCTGGGGGATGCAACCCACATCAGCTCTAGAGACCTCGCTGGGCATGGCTCCTGGGATGATAAGAGCTTGGATCACGCCTGGTTTGGGATGGACATTTCTGGAAGTGCTTCCAAAGGCTTTCCAGAAGCGTCCTTGCTCAGAGGAATCTGCTCCAGTGTGGGATTTGCTCCAGTTTTCCGGCGTTCAACCTGTCCCGTGCGGCTGTTTCATCGGCCCATGACACGTCCCCACAAAACCATCCTCAGTGACACAAACTGCCTCAAATGGGCTATTCCCAAAAAAGGCCAAATGAGCCTCCATGCAGCAGCCCCAGGCATTCGGGATGCAGTGTCTTTCCTCCCGCTCCGGCAGGTTTTCCCATCGGAGCCGTTTCTTGTGTGACAAACACTCAAAATAGAACCCAGCAGGGTGATGCAGCCACCGAATCCATCTGCCTCTGGGCTGTGTTATAGATGGGATCCCAACAAGCCTGCTGCAAGCGGATGCTCTCAGAACCCCCGCCGTGGGTACCAAATTAGCTTTGTGCTGTCCCACTGCATCCCGCAGCCCTGGCTCATCCCATCAGCTGCCCTGGACCATGGAGCTTTCCACAGGGAGAGTCTCCCAGTTTGGGGAGAGGGGCTGACAATGGGACACACACAAGGATGCTGGTGCTGGGGGACATGGGCAGAGCCACTGCGGGGGCCTTTTCCATATAGAAAATGAATCTGAAGGAAGCTTGCAGCAGGCTGAAAGCAGCTCTGATGGAAGCATGTCCTATGATCACCCAGACATTCCTGCTCCCAAGCATTTGCATAACATGATTGATAAGATCCTCTGACTTCAGAGTCCCTCTTGTCTCATTACATGGAAATCATTATTCCAAGTGGCATCCCTCATGCATAAGGGCCACTTACAAAAAAGATGTTTCTGGGATTTTTACAGCGGAAAAGGGCAGTTTTCCTTGTGTTTGGCATGTTTGTGTTGTGGGAACCACGCAATGCCTCAGGAGAAATCACGATTAATTGCTATAAATTGCTGTCAATGAGGTACAGGCACCCAGCCATCACCCATCACAGGTCCCTTTGCTGCTGCTCTCTGGGGCTGCACAACGGGTGGCTCCGAGCACCCGGCCCCGGTGACGCAGTGCTCACCGCATCCCGAGTGATGCTTTGCTGTGCGATCCTGACACGATCCATGCGGGAGAGGTGCAGGTCACCCGGTGGGGTTGGGCCTTTCCGGAGCACCCGGTGCCGCAGACTCGGTGTCTGCCGGCGCGCGCGCGGCATTCCCGGGACAGCCCATTGTCAGCTTCACCACCAACAAACGGAGGAAAAAGGCTGTTCAAGGAATTTCCTCCCTTCAGGAGCCGGGCGTTTCCATTAATTCTTCTCTATGAGTCAAACTGGCTGTACTGGGTGTCCCTGTGTCCCGGCATCCTGAGGAACGTGCGTCCGAATAGCTAATTTTATCTCACTTCTCTAATGCTCTGCCATCAGCCGGAGCACCATAGACAGTGGTTGCTCACCCCCAGCTTGCCCTAAGGAGAACCTAAGCAAGCCAAGACAGAAACCAAGCAGGAGCCTTTTCCACACAAGCAGAGGGGGGTCAGTTAGAGGAGACAGTGCAGAGGTCCCGCAATCTGTGCTCCCCATTAACCACCCGTCTCCATCTCTCCAAAAAGCCACATCCTGCTGATGGGAAGATGGGGTTGGAACAAGGGAAGGGTCGCGCTATTCAGGAGGAGATTGGGATGCTCCTCAGGGCTGTGACCTTATGGTGAAATCAAACACAGACAACAAGAGCAGAGTCCAGAGCGGAGCTGGGCCGGCTCTCACATGGCTGTGTTCGTGTGCTAAGGGACAGGGTGCTCCAGTCAGTGGCAACACCTCCCGGGCAAGCTTCCCTTCCACACCATTGAGCAATGGGGCAAGTTAAAAATTGACTGTTCAGCTGAACCATGGAGCTGTTTCACCCCCAGCTACAGGCTCGCCTTGCAAACAGGCTCTCAGCACCATGGGTGCACCCTGGATACTCTTGGATAAGCACCTAAGCACAAGCATCCTCATGTTAAAAGGGACATAAGAGGTGTATTTCATCTGGGGCTGCACAATGATAGCTCTGCTATGAGCTGTGTTAAATGGGAGTGAAGAGCTATAAAGCGGTGAGATTTATGTGTGGCTTCCACAGAATAGAGCTGGTTTGGGGTTTCAAAGCAGGGATGCCTCACACGCAGCAAAACGATGCCACGGTGTCACTTTGCAGTGATGGACAGGGCTATTTATGAGAAGAAAAGCCTCCAAACCACTGTAGCCAACAGGAGATGGCACAGTTGCCATATATCTGTGCTAAAACCCAAAAGTTAGGCTATGACCAGAATCATAACACACAGCCCAGAAAAAAACCCTTCTTTCCATTGAGCCTAAGCTGGTACCTGGGGCTCGGTGTGACGATGCTCTGCTGTGGCACGCAGCGGAGTCATCCGTACCCAACAGCAAGTACTTGCAAGTAAGGAAGTAAGGAAGAAGCCACCACTTGCAAGGGATGTCAAGGTACCGTGACACTTCCAAGGCATCAAAACCAAAATGCCACCTTTTACAGTGCCTTTGCGATGCTCATCTGCATCCCTGCTCCGCACAGGGGCCCTCCAGAGGGGTTCGGAGCAGGAGGGATGTCTGGGAGGCAGCTCTGGGATCCCTCGCATGCCAAGAGGGTTTTATGGTGTGTCAGGGCAGTGAATCAGAGCTGAGCCAGCGGCTGCGGCTCCTCCGGGCCCACGCACAGGGAGCATCATCGGTAACTGGGAAACAGTTGGGACTCGGCATCCTCCTCCGTGGAAAACCCGCTTCCTGGGAATGACCGAGCAGAGCCCAGGGCCAGGGCTGTCACTGAGTCACCGGTTCCCAAAACGCCCGGCTGGAAACTGCGCTGGTCCTGCCCAGTGCTGCCTGCTTCCTGCCTCCTTCCCATGGGATTGTGCTGCCGGACCCCAGGGCCAGGACCCTGTCTCTCCGTGCGGAAGGTATTCCCCATGGCAAAGCTGTGTGGCTGCTCAGAAGGGGCTGAGAGGATGCAGCAGTGAAGCTTTACAGGGGGAATGTGGGGTCTGAGAGGTGCTGGGGCACCCACCCAAGGCAAAGCCCTTTGCAGGACCAGGATGGGGGTTCGGTGGGCTCAGTGCCCAGTCTGTCCTGCTCCCAGATGTGCCTGGGGTAGCAGAGATGCACCCAGCCCTTGCCCGCTCCATTCCTGCTGCTCTCCCCCAGCATCAGAGAACAATTCCAGCCTTTTAAACATCCATGCGGAACAAAACGTGCATTTCCATTGTTTTTGCCATGTAAAGGTGCTTTTAAGCCTCAAGGAAGCTGGCAACACCTGGCAAGGCAAATATCCCACAGTACCTTGACACAACTTTCCCCACCTCTGTAGTCTCTGCTTTGACACCGAAAGGGAAGAGAAAAATGTCAAATTAAGCTCCCCAGACCATGGGTTCCCACTTGGAATTCGCCTGCCATCCGCAATGGTAACCCGGTTCTGATCCGGACGTGGATTTTCCTCTCCCTCTCTCTTGAAGTGTAAAGAACAAGACACAATTCACCCCTTCACAAGCAGGTTTGGGGGCCACCAGACCCTTTACCTCTGCCAGGCTTTTGGGGGGGCTGTGATTGACACCCCATACCCTCTCCTAGGGACATCTCCTGAGCCCGTTTGCAGAGTGACGGCACAGAGGGGTCAAGGACAAAACTGCAGCTCAAAGGCACATCGGTATCTCGCCCGAGTGGAGTGCATGGAAAACATCCAGGCAGCTTGAAGGCTTTTGTGCAGGGGGAAAAACCTTGAGTATATTGTGCAGAAAGCGCTGCCAAACGTGTGCTGGTTTTATCCTGATCCCAACAATAAATAAGCCTGTTCCTAAATACTGTGGAACTTCACTGCAATAAAAAGTATGCAGAAATGCTTTATGATGGTGGAGAGGCATTTGTCAAAGTCAAGGCCCAGGTTCTCCCTGGTTAACTGGCCAAAACTGCTTTGCCTTTCCAAGGAAAGTGAAGAAAACATTATCTGCCTCCCCAAGCCAATTACCTGCTGGTGAGATAGAGACAAACACCAATGGCCTGTGTTACCTTGAGCCAACTCCCCCAGGCGCTTGCAGGCAGAACAAGCCCATTATCACTTGCTGCAGCATCCTGGCCCTCTCCCTGTTTCACTGTTTGTTGCTGGTTCCACCCAGCAACAGCCATTCCCAGCCACGGGACCTGCATTTAATGGACCTGCTCGCTAAAACCAAGCCTCTTACGTTGTCCTCCCCCTTGTATTTTCCTTACAGCAATTCCCATGAGTCATACGTTCAGCCCGATGCCACGTCCTGCTGAGCCAAGCAATGCAATGGGGGATGAATCTCAAGACCGTGCTGCCTTTTGGGTGCACGGCAAAGGCAGGAGCCCGGATGGTGCGTGATGGGATCGAGGGGCTGCGCTGTGTTGGTCTCTGCAGTAGGTTTATAGCAGTTAATCCCTGCCTGTGCCCCCCTTAGACCCCAGCCTCAACAGTGGGGAGGGTTCCAGGCACGTCCCCTTGCTCCGGGGAGTGCTTGTGTTATAAAGCTCTACACGCCTGATCGCAGAGCTTATAGTTTGCCATAAGTAAATAAATTAGGCTTAATTTAATATTTGATTGTAAGATTTACTGTTCTGCTCCTTACGGCTTCTCAGGTGGGTGCCCTCTAATTGAGCCAAATGAAGAGGCCCATTAATTCCATGCAGGGGCTGCGGCGAGCAGCACCGGCTTGGGAACCCTTCCACCACCTCCTGCCTGATCCCAGTGTCCGGAGTGGGGGACGAGGAAGCTGGCGTTAAGGAGCTGGTGGGGGGAATTATTGCTCTTTGTTGTGATTAATGCACCCGCCCCATCGGAGGGCAGAGTCCGGAGGCACCTTACAGGAAGCCGAGTTATCCTGGCACAAACCCCCAGGGCTATCCAAGGTCGGCTGTTACAGACTGAGATTTGCTTTGCTGTTCCTTCTGAGAACATTTCATTTTGAATAATTTAAACTCTCTTTTCTAAGATATTAAAGTTAAGCACTTGAACCGGTGTCCTAATGGAGTTTAACAGCTTCCCGGTGCTGAATCACGTCGCAGACCTGCAGAGGCTGGCTCACGGGATGGGTTTAATCCCCCTTCTGCGTTCAGCTGGGCAGGTTTTGCTTACTGCGGGATCCAAATGTCATCCTTTTGTGTGCTATTCCAGAGCAGCTCCCTGCTATTCCAGGGCATTCATCTCTGTTGCGAAACGTTGTGTAACCACCGTGTCTGGGTCCTTCAGCCCCAGTTCAAGCACAGGCCTTTAAACCGGCTTCTCAAAGTCCACAGGTATCGATGCCAAGGAAAAGCTCATAAAAACCATTCCGATGTTGTCCTTGTTTTCCCAGAGTTTGGCCAGCTCAGCTTATCGAGTCCCAAATGCTGCCCCGTGTTACTTGAGGCCAGTGCTCAGTTTAACCTTGATGGGCTGCAGCCCAGGTGCCCGGGGCTCTGCTCTTCTCCCCATGTGATGGACATGGGATGTAATCCCATGGGCACGGGGTGGGGGGGTCTTCACAAGCATCTCTCTCAGAACTACCCCATTTAAACAAACCAAACAAGCCTTCTTGGGGGACAATGCCCTCCTGCTGCTGCTGACCGAGCTCGGGCTGGGCAAACCCAAGTTATCTTCAGCTGAGGCAAACACCAGTGAGTGCGCGCTGGCCTGGGCTCACCCTTACACACCCCTCACGCAGGCAAAGTCCCATCAAGCTGAGCAGGAATTCGGGTTAAACATCACCTGGGTGCTGAGAGCTGCAGAGCCAGCTTTGCGTATCGTTTATGCCATGCATTGGAGCCAGGCTGGGAGAGGGGCGAGCGTTCAGCTGGAGAAGAGAGGGCTCTGGGGACACCTTAGAGCAGCTCCAGTGCCTAAAGGGGCTACAAGGGACCTGGAGAGGGGATTTGGACATGGGCCTGCAGGGACAGGAAGAGGGGAATGGCTTGAACCTGATAGAAGGGAGACTGAGGTTAGACATTGGGAAGAACTTCTCCTCTATGAGGGTGATGAGACACCAGCACAGGCACTGAGTGAGTGCCTGCAGTGCCCTGCAGTAAACCCTGGTCATGGAAAGGTCCTGGAAAGAGCTGCCCCTAAATGCCATCGGCTTCCCAAACCCTTCAGAGGAAACGGGTCTGTCTTCTGCTAGAGCACTTCCTGGAGTTTTCACTTTTTGAGACCCAAACCCCAATGTAGGGGGGTAAATCCCGCTTGGAAAACAGCTGTTTTCCAATGGATTCACACTCCTAAGGCAGCCCAGGGAGCTTGCAGAGGAGAGGGAGAGGAGGAGAGGAAGGCAGCTGAGCGTTGACCTCAGGCCGCATGTGTACCCTGCGCCCTGTGGCCAGGAGCTGAAGATTCCCCCCCTTTCCTCCTGTTAAAGCGCTTGGATTTTCTAGCAAAACCAAGCTGGAAACAGCGTTTTCCCTGCTCACGGCGGTGCCGCCCTCCTGTGGCTGGAGAACAGCTCCAGCTGGAACGAACCAGCTTCAAAACCGGCTGGGGCACACCCGGGTAACCAAATACAGCCTTGCCTTTGGGATGGCGATGCTGAATGCTACAGCGCCGCATCGGAAGCCGCAGCAGCTCGGGACTAACACAAGGAAGATGCTTTTCAAGCCCCTAACTTCATCAAAAAGCGTATCTGTAATAGCACTGACATTGCCACATGAAGCCATTGTAACTCCATATATAAGCCAGATAACACCAGAGTAAGATGGGCACAACTAACCTGGACACACTTACTGGTGCCACTAACTCCCACCAAGGGCTACGGGCTCTATAAAGCCGAAAGGTTTCCAGGATTTGGGATAAATGCTTCACCCCAGTGACTCACCAACTTCCACAACGTGTTCCAGGTCTCCTACACGTGCTATGGCAAAGGCAAATGCAACACATTTCTGTTGGGTGTTTCATACCATAACCCTTTGCTGAAGCAACTCAAGGTGCTGAAGAGATGGGAATGTCGCAGATAAAGCACCACAGGCACAGACACGAGCTTTGGAACATCATCTGGACACATCAGATGCTTTGCAAAGGCCTGGCAAGATGCAGTTACAAACACTTGGACATTGATCCAAGGTGATGGCACCGGTGAGGTGAAGGTGATGGAGCACACGTGGATCGCAGCATAGGGAGAGCAGCAGTGGAGGAACAGGGAACCCTTCACTGTGCCCAGGCTCAAAACTGCTGCCAACAGCCTCTTGGGACCAAACCCCACATTTCACCCACTCATCTCCTCCGCATCTCGCATAGGAGCCAAATATAGCTCTGGCAAAGCGGGTGGCTGACGTGGCCGGTGACGCAGGTGGGATGTTCAATGTATTGTGAATGCAAAACCCCAAAATACATAGGAAAACGCTCGATCAACGATCAACAGCCCCGCACAGGAGCTCTCCCTTTGCATTCTTAAGGAAGCAGACACAGATCCTTCCTTTCCCCATAACCCTGTACGATAGTTTCTGAAATACAATGATATCAATGGTATCAACACAACACACCTCGAAAGGCAGTGACAGCCGATGCCCTTTGACAGCCTCACCCTGTTGCTTTACCTCACCTTATTGCTGTTACCTTTGGTGTTAGATCAGAGTCTGCAGTCACCCGGAGCTGGTACCATTCTGTTACCTCTCCTACCTGCTTCCACTTTAGAAACAGCATCCATCAGAGCAGCCAGCATGCAAACTGGGAAGCCAAATGTAAGGTACCACAGCACCCAGTGCGAACCAGAGAGAGCAATGAGCAACTGACAGCAGCAAGTTAACCCACAGCTCTGGGAGGAGCAGAGACAAGCTACACGCTGCCCTGGTCCATTGGGGCCGCCCATCAGTGTGCCATGGTGGTACCTGATGCCCAGCATGGTGTGGGCATGGTCGTTCCTCATAAAGTGCTCCGTTAGCTCCCCAGGATAAAGGCCTGTTGGCTCCTGCAGTGCTGGGAGCAACAGAAATCATGGAACCACTCCCCAGGAACGTGAATTTTATGAGCATTATAAACTGCAAGGGAGCCACATTGCATCAACAAAGCCCTGCACGGATCTGGAATTAAAAGCACCCTTGATTCACTTAAAGGGACATGTCAAAGCCTCCCTTAATTGTGATAAATCCCATTCTTTCATCTGAGAAGGTGACATTTCATGGCAAATAAGCCCAAGAAATTGAGTGGAACAAGGAAGAGCTTCCTGTTTTGTAAGTGATTTCCTATAACGAACAAAGCTCAGCGTGAAAACAGTAGGCTGCATGTCTGGTGCTCCGCTTTTTCAGGTCTCTGTTGATCCCAGGCAGGCAGATGGAATTCATCACAAGAAGCTAATCAGGGACACCGAGACCTCGCTGCGTTTACAGGGAGAAAGCCTCAGTTTGGGAATCATTAGAAACCTGCCTCTCACAAGCCTATTGCCGGCGAGTTTGCAGTCCATTTCCCAGCCAAACCATCCTGCTCCGGCTGGAGGAGCCCCAGGGGAGAGCGATGGGAGTGGAGCGCAGGGCTTGGTTCGCCTGGCTCTGTCCCTCCTTCTCCCAGCATTCCAGCGGTCGGGAGCAGTCACTCCTCATGACCTGGGGAGAGGAGACCAAGAGCAGCCAAGCAACCATTTCCCAAACCAGCCCATTTACTCCAACGCTGCTTCCAATTCATCCTGCGCACAGCCTCTGCCCCGCCACTGATCCGGTGGGATGAGCGGAGCCGCCCCATGCCAAGGGGCTGCCTTCGGAAGAGCCTTTTTTGAGCTCTGGGAGGTGGAATTGCAAACAGGGAAGTGCTGAGCCAGCCGGGAACAAGCTGTTCGCCTGCCCTCGGGTCTCCCTCCCGGCGACAGCGCAATTCCAGCGCCAAGGGCCAAAAGAAGGAGCAACTCCATCAGCCAAGCCGGGAGGAAGGGCAGCTCCCGTTCCCAAACGGCACAGCCACCTCCCTTCCTTCCCTGTGGCCGTACCTGTGCCAACCAGGCCATAAACCATTCCTATGGCTTGCTGCAGCTCCTGGGCTTCCTGTTTTAGCCGAGAAAGAGGTGCAGCTCGGATGCAGCTATGAATTCCCCTGCTTTATGCTCTTCCAGGACCCCATTCCTTGTGGTTTATCCAAAGAGAGGAAAACGAGCTCCCCCCCATTACGCTTCACCGTTCGCCTGATGCCTTCGTTATCCCTGATGCGGTACCCATCAAATGTTGCCTTGTACCGAAAGCCGTTCCTGTCAAATTAAGTTAAAAGGAAGCAGTGGAAAACGGAAAGCTCCACATCTAATCCTGCCCCTTGGAAAATCGGCAGAGAAACAGAATTTCGTAGTCTTTCAAATTAAATCAGATCCAGGCCTCTCTGCTGATGAGTTAATCCAGCGCCGAGCGGAATGGCTCTGCTCAACCATGACCAGGTTTGGGCACGTTCAATCCATGGCGAAGCAGTTCCAGTTCAGAGACGCTGCTTTTAATCGTGCTCTCACCCTGTTTCTTTTGATTCCTTCATGTGGCTCAACACTTCCCCATTCAGAAGCCATCAGAAGGTGGCCAAGGACCCACTGGTGGCTCATGGTGTCTGTGTGTGGTTTGGGTGCCCTTTCCCTCCCCAGCCTCCTACAGCACCCATTACGGGAGCAGATCCCTCACTGGTTTGGGATCTGTTCTGTCACCCAGAGTAAAGCCCTGAGCCCATCACACACCTTGGTCCATCCCAATCCCAACCCGTATTCCCCCTCTGGAGCTGGATGTGGAGGACATTGGAGCTTTCTGACCATCTGCCCCCAGGTGGAGCTGGACTACATGGGTTGATGGGGACCTCAAGGCTGAACTGGGGTTGTGCCCTAGAGAGAGCTGCTAAAAGAAGCGATCCATGAAGGAGGCCTTCACTGCACTGATCTCCCTCCTCCTTGGCCAGTTTTAACCATCTTCCCCCCAAAAAATCAGGTAAAAAATCCCCATAAAAATAAACATCATCATAACAAAACCAAGAGTAAAATCTTTGCCCGATCCTGGAGGAAAATCAGAGCAGTTTCAGCACTTCAGGAGCTGGTTTTGTTCCCTGTGACAGTGCGAATTAAACCCTTTCTTGTTCTTCCTTTAAAAGGATGAGTGTGGTCACAACCCACACTTGAGCATCACACAGCCTGGGTACAAACTGATTCACCCATCACATGGGAAGGCAGACTCAAGTCCTGCTCCGCTTCACGACTGGTTTTTTCTGTGCTTCACCCCAAAGCCCAGCCTGAACTTGAGAAAGTGTCAGAGATTCACCAGTGCAAAAGGGTTATTTTTAACCTTTTTAACCTCATTTTTACATTCCTTCAGACAACAGCTGCCTCTTGCAAGGCCGAAATGAGATCATTCCCTCAAAGAAAAAACCCCGACGAGGCTAAACATAAATGAGGTTCATTCTGAGGAGCTTTTCTGGTATCAAGAGAAATGATCTTAGCACAATATGGTGTTTTGGTTCAGTTTCTGTTTTGTTTTCCTCATTTACAATGTGTTTTAGCATCTATGCAAAATACCCCTCAGGCTGCCAATGGCAACAAGACCCAGAGCAGTGACTGAACATAAGAGACCACGTTCTCCTACACCAATTATCCAAACTCTCCCATTTGTGCTGTGAGCTCATTAAACCACTTGAAGCTAAGTCCAGAGTTGTGGTGGAGGAGATGTCCCTCCATTGCACACCAGCAGATTGCTGCTATCATGTACTGGTACCCAACTGCTCCCTGCTGATGCTGCAGAGCCTCTGCCCTGCCTGGGTGCCTGCAAGGAGGAAGAGGAGGAGGATGCTTCCCCTGGGAAGCATCACCCTGTGGTTACACAGAGACATTTGGCTTATGAGGAGAGTGACATCCATCAAGTCAAGCTGCATATGTCAGCAGGGACATACAAATAGCACCGGAGTGGACACACGCTGCTATTGTAGAGAATTAACAACCCATCACAATAACGAATCGAAAGCAAAGGCTGAGCAGAAAGCAGGCAATAATTCCTTGCCAAGCATCGCAGCTGTAAGCACACAATGGGAATGGAGCTGTTGGGGGGAGAAGCCTGACTCCAATGAATCACGGCAGGAGGGGATGGAAAGCTGGAAAGCTGCTCCTTTGATCCAGGCCTAAGCTTTTCCTGGGCAGGGAAAACAGTTTGCATTGCTGCTCCTCCCGCAATCACGACGGATGCTCGTGGGGCAGACAAGGAATTCATCACTCCTCTCCGGGCGGGCGGTGATGGATGATCAGTGGAGCTGCGGAATTTCCCCAGACCCGATAGGAAATCGATCTCCTGGAAACGTTTCAGGCTATCTGGAAAACACGAGGTCCTTCGGTGCACGCCTTCACCTGCAATCATCTGGGCTGCAGCAGTTTAATTTGTTTCCTTTAAAGAGACTCAAGGGAACCATAAGAGGCAGTTTCCAGGATTCAAAGGAGACGGCAGAATTTGATCTCTTTCCATGGCCTTGTGTGTAATTACTGGGAAGAGGGAGGGAGGCAATAGAGATCCAAAGGCTCAGAGAGGTTGAAAGAAGTTATTCAAAGCCAGCAGACAGAAACCCACCTTCGCGGGGGCTTGAGGAGGGTGCAGGAACCACTAAGCAGGGCCCGTAACAGCATCTTGCCAACTCCACATGTTGGGATGTGTTCCCTGGGATTGGTGCATGGACCTGGGAAGGAGGAGCCATCACTGCCTTCAAACTGACATGAGGCAGCTGGAGGTTTGACTCTCTCCGCATTTCATTCCCTCCATCCCTCTCCCATCCCCACTGGCAGAGGGCTGGGTACCAGGCAGTGCGGATGCAGGGAGCAGCGTGTGATGCTCCATAACGTGCGCTGCAGCACAGCCCTGGGGCAGGGGCTCTTCTGAAGGGTGATGATGCTCAAGCAAGACCACAAAGGGGTCACAAGGAAGTGGAAGGGATCAAGTCCTGTAGCACCTTGTAGTTTAACCCCCTGACAGTAAGAGAATAATCAAAGCACTTTATCAGCACTGGAACAGGTTGCCCAGGGGGGTTGTGGAGTCTCCTACACTGGAGATATTCAAGGCCCGCCTGGACAAGTTCCTGTGTGATGTACTGTAGGTTACCCTGCTCTTGCAGGGGGGTTGGACTAGATGATCTTTTGAGGTCCCTTCCAACCCTTGGGATTCTGTGATTCTGTGATTCTGTGATCAGTTCCTTGGAGAAACAAGTCTGCCCACAGTGACCAAAGGCAAAACATCCAGCCAAGGGGGCTGCTGTTCCTGGAGCTGCTTTGCACTGAGTAACTACAGCGCTTACCCACACCCCAAAGCACCTTGTTCCTCTTCTTCCACAACCACACCTTGCCCCAGGCATGACCTTCAGCACCACCAGTGGCTGAGAAGCCATTCCAGGCTCTTGGCAATACCGAGCTCATCCATCTTTCACGGCTCTGGATTTTAACAGCCCAAGTGACTCCTCAGCACTGCCACGTTCAGAGAATTTCTTACATGTCATCTAATTTTACTGCTATTCTATTTCATTTGCTACCTTACCTTAATCAATTTTTAACACACTTTCAGTTTGCATTTCCCTCTCTTTTCATCTTCATCTGTTCCTGATATTTTATTTTCCCAATAAACTAAGCAATTTAATGGCCCTAATCCCAAGCCTCCTCGTTAGAGCATGGATGTGGAGGCTGCAGAAAGAAATCCCAATTTAAACCCATCAGTCAAACATAATTTAATCTATCATCTTCTTTATATCTAAAACCGCTCCATGGCAAGGAAACTGGGATTCCATTTATCTTTAAACCACCCATCTTTACAGCTTGCTTTTCTTACACATGGCCTATTAGAAAATGACAAAGCTATGCAGGCTTTGGACAGCAAAAAGCCCCAACTCTTTGGGTCCAGAGGTGACCACGCAGGATTGAAGAGCCTGAGGACATATCCACAGCTCCAGCTCCTTCACCCCAGTTCAGTAGTTGATGATGCTCACCTTTTACCATCAGCACAGCATCTGGAGGTCCACCTATGGCAGCAGCAGCAGCAACGCATCTCACTTACAGCTGCATCAGTAATTGAATTACCCTCCAGCTCTGGGCCCATAGGAGAAGCGGTATCAGGCAGAACAATGTTCAACAAGACTGGCTGCACACGATGCAAGCTCTGGAAATCAATCCGTGTAAGACAGAGCAGCTAATTACTGCACAAGCACACAGTGCACGTCTCAATCCCGGCTCCTGAGTCCCCAGGGGTTATAGACATGGAAAGGGTGGTTGGAGCACCACAGCTCAACAGGCTGCTGTGCACTTCCAGCACTGCCCAGGCACTTTGCTTTAGCACTTTAGTCTGATCTACGTGTTCCCAATTTCACCAGGATCACAGGAGATCCATTAAGGGAAGCAGGCTACAGCATCTCCACACCCAGCAGTAACAGCAAAGATGCCCAGTGCAGCCAGGCTGTGTCAGCATCCCAATGCATCCCTGCTGCATCCCGCTGTGGGTCCAACAGCTCCGAGTGCAGAGGGGTGGGTAGGGAGGAGCATTAGGTGCACGCTTGGGAAGGTGGACCAGGACAGCACAGCCTTTGGGATGTGAGCTGGGTGTATCAGAGCTACCCCGCATCCACATCCATCTCCCAGGGGAGCCCAGGGTATCTCCATGTTACTCAGGTTTGAAGCAGGAGACTCGCTCATCTGGATGGCTTTGGTCTGGTCTGTGTCACAACCTCTGCACACAAATCCTCCCATCTTCTTCTATGGGTGGGATCAGAGGTTGGGAAGAAGGCTCACAACATAGGAAGAAACCATTACCCTGGAGCATCGAGTACTAAGTGCTTGTACTCCCCCCGTGTGAGGCTCTGTCATGGAAATGTCATTCTACATGGAAAATTCAGGACCTTTCATGAAAGTTTCACCAGGAGCTGGATGCTGAGGCTGAGGGCTCCTTACTATGAAAGCCCAGAGAACTCGCTGCGTCTTCACCTGAGCTGGAGCATTCCAAACCCATGACACTCAGTCCACTGCTGGCGGCAGTCACAGCCTGACATCAGGCACAGCAGCCAGCTAGCAGCTGACCACGGTTTATTCTGGCCCTTAGTTCATCCCGCAGCAATTAGCCCTGGGGAGAAGGGGCTCATCACATCATCATCCCAGCCCTATGTATTCTGGAGCGCTTAGGGAGATGGAACCTGGAGGAAGGTATCTTCTGGATGCTGAATAAGCCCACTATGGATGCCTGCTGATGCTCACAAGCACAGCATGAGGCAACGGCTACTCAGCCCTGCTGGGTTTTAGCCCTCAGGAGACAACTTTTGACTGACCTGAGGCAATGAGGGGGACGTGTATGTGCCCAGAGAGGATGTGCAATAGAGGTTTGTACAGGGATCAAACCACCCGGCCACCCTCAGAGCACCATATTGCAGAACAGAGTGCTGCTCCTGGTCCCAAATTGAGCCTACATCCCAAAAGACGGGAAACTGGAATCTCCCACCTCCAGACTTTTTACTATCAGATTGTCCACGTGAACATGAGCAGGGCCCCCTGTCCTGTGCAGTGTCCTGCTCCCCAATAGTGCAACCCCAGGGCCTTTTGTGCAGCTTGCTGGGCACCGGAGCATCACTTGCAGGGAGGTGAGGAGCACCACAGCAGCCCTCAAACATGTAATGGATGTGAGGTCCTTCCCCTCTGCTCCACCTCGAAGTGAAAGCATAAATCTGATGTCCATGCTCTAGTTTTCCGCAATAATATCTTTGCCATAAATATCTCCTAAATAGTCCCAACCTCAAACACAGTGCTAATAATAGCACTCTTTATGGTTATTAGACAAGTGAAATGTCCCTGGACTGAGCAATTACCTTCCAATATCGGCTCAGAACTGGCTGGGAGTGGAAATCAGTTTCTTCCTCCCCAGGTACAAATCCATAATGAGGATTTATTTCTGAGGCGCTGGGAATGAGGTAATCCCGCTGCTTCCTGAGGTGAGATAAGGAGAGGGGAAAAAAAGCCCTCAAGAAATAAAACGGTACAAGTGAATACCGGAGCATCTGTAAAAGCAAATGATTTGCAGGAGGAAGGGGCAGGAGGGCAATGGCAGAGAAAAGCTTTAAAGAATCAGAGGGGAAAATGAGTGCTGTGCCTAATGCTGCAGGGTCCCTGACACAGCGCCGTACCAGCGGGGTCCTGGGTCCTGCACATCTCCGCGATGGATTCAGAGACCTTCGCTTTGTGATGCTGCTGCTTGATGTGAACTGATTGAGCAGCAAATGGCCCCCACACTGGACAGGCTGGGGTTTAATATGGGCTTTGAACAGAGATTGCAACCCACCCACCCCACCCAGTGTCTAGCATCTGGGGGAGAATTCCAGCAGGGAATTCACCCCTCAGGACAGCAAGAACCATGGGACCTCAGCCCAATGGAAAGCTTTGGTTTCCAGCAGCTCTATCCTGCTCTCTGTGTCTTATAGAATCAAAGAATGGGGCATAACAACTCCAGACCATGCAGATGATGCTGCTTCTTTCTTTCCCATGCCGTTTCATCTCACTCCCATGGGATGAGGGATTACCAGTAACAAATACGTGCTCAGCAGAGAAAAGGAGACATCCGCTTTTAGACCTGGAATATGCAGCTGCTGCTTATGAATATTTGACAATGTTAGGACAGCTCCTATCAGTCTCTCGGCTATTGCTCTAATATCCACCAAAAATAAATCAAATCCTTAGATCACCTGCGAGAGTGTTAAGAAGTGATAGGCTGAGGAAGTTGGGGCTGGAGAAGAGAAGGCTGCGTGGAGACCTCATAGCAGCCTTCCAGTATCTGAAGGGGGCCTATAGGGATGCTGGGGAGGGACTCTTTGCCAGGGCCTGTAGTGACAGGACAAGGGGTAACGGGTTCAAACTGAAACAGGGCAAGTTTAGATTGGATCTAAGGAGGAAATTCTTTCCTGTGAGGGTGCTGAGGCACTGGAATGGGTTGCCCAGGGAGGTTGTGAGTGCTCCATCCCTGGCAGTGTTCAAGGCCAGGTTGGATGAAGCCTTGGGTGGGATGGTTTAGTGTGAGGTGTCCCTGCCCATGGCAGGGGGTTGGAACTGGATGATCTTGAGGTCCTTTCCAACCCGAACTATTCTATGATTCTATGATTTGCTGCCATCCCAACGCTGCTGGGTGACAGACACTCAGGACAGATGGACACTGAGCAATGTCAGGTTTGTTTCAGTAAACTCATTGCTATAATAACCCCACTTCCTCAAAACACATCAAATCTCCCTAAAATGAAGCCGATCGGAAGAGATACCATCTGGGAAACAAAACTGCTGCCTGGCTCCGCAGCAAAGCCGCAGCACCCATAAACCTGCCCTGTACAAACGGAGTCATTTGAGAAAAGAGCACGGATTGGGATAAAGGTGTTTCTGGGAAGCAAAGGAGGGAAAACTCTTGTGGGATTTGTGCTCTGCTTCTGCTGAGCAGCTTCGTTTTCTGCAGAACCCTGCACTAGACAGGAGAGGGATGTGTTGATGCTACAGAAAATGAAGTCCTGCGCAGCAGTCAATAGGAAATAATGGATATCAATTACACAGCTGGAACTGCTGACTTGATGGGGTTTTATAACTCGCTGGTCCAGGGGTCTTCTTCCTCCACGCACTGAGGGAAGTGCCATAGCTGTTACAGCTCCTATGTGTCAGCGTTTTATTTTCAACTGGCCAGTTGACAAAATGGTCCTCGGAGTCTCCCAGAGCCTCACGAAGGTACCAAAATTGATGGGAGATGGACATGAGCTATTTGTTCTCTAATGCAGGGACCAGATTGCCAGAACAGTAGAAATTGCCACTGAAACCAGGTTCTTTCCCTTCTACTTCAATCCCATTCACAGCAGCAGGCTCCTGCCAAGTGATTTAGGAAGAGCCTCACAGCACGGTGCTTAAAGACGGGGTCACCTAAAAGCAAATGGCCCGTTGAGGAGTACCCCCGGGTTTTATCGCAGCCAGGAAACAGCATCGTGTGTGAGCAGTGACCTGGCCCAGCAAGGAAGGGCCCTGGGCAAGGCAACAGCAGACACATCCCCTCCAACCAGATGAGAACATCACATTGAACAGGGGCAAACCCACCGAGCTCACCTTTGTGTGTTCCTTGCAGTCTTTTATCTGCATCTTCCTTTAATCCAGCCACCATCTCAAGCATTGAGAGCAGAAATGCAGCCTTCTTACATGGCATCTTCCCTATGGTAAATCTAATTAAATAGCCATTAAAATGTCTGTTAGCTCAATTATGTCAAGGTGACCTAGAGCTCTTGCTAAATGTTAATAACAGCATTCCCCACTAACTGGCATTCAACAGGGAACAGGCAGTACTGTTTCTACCCATGTAGCCTTTAGATGAATATGGTCATTAAAGTGCTCTGTATATGACAGAGTCCCAAATAGATGTGTGTATCTAATGTCCTAGCAGCTAAAGCATTTTGGGTGCCCCCCCCCCAGCATTCCAGCCATGTCAAGCAGGGCACCAGGGGCAGCAAGGGATGCAGGCATGGACAAGCAGCATCTCTAAAGCCCTGGCCAGAGAAAGGAGAGGAGAGAGGCCAGCCCCTCATCTGCAAACAGCAGGAGCTGATTCCCAGCCTCATGGCAGCTGATGGGAGTCTCCATGGGGCAGGCTTACGGAGCAGCTCAGTCCCTCCACCTGCAGACAAGAAAGGTCCTTGTTTCCCAGCCAAAGAGAGCACCCATGGATATCCTTAAATCCCTAAAGCTCAACTTGAATCAAGATCTGGAATACTTTATGTGATGTGAAAAGCCTGAAAAGTGGTGGAAGGCCAACAAGCAAGTAGAGGGTGCAAAGGGGTGGGAGGCCAAAAAGTGGGAATGATGAGGGACACCTCCCATAGGAAGATAACCTGGGAGCACTGGGGCTGCTCAGCCTGGAGAAGAGAAGCTGCGTGGAGACCTCAGAGCAGCTTCCAGTGTCTGAAAGGGGATACAAGGATGCTGGAGAGGGGCTCTTCATCAGGGACTGTAGTGATGGGACAAGGGGTGATGGGTTCAAACTGAAACAGGGCAAGTTTAGATTGGATATAAGGAAGAAGTCCTTTACTGTGAGGGTGCTGAGGCACTGGCACAGGGTGCCCAGAGAAGTGAATGCTCCATCCCTGGCAGTGTTCAAGGCCAGGTTGGAGAGAGCCTTGGGTGACCTGGTTTAGTGTGAGGCATCCCTGCCCATGGCAGGGGGTTGGAACTGGATGATCTTCAGGTCCTTTCCGACCCAAACCATTGCCTTGCCCTCCAGTCTCAGAAGCACACATAGTTCACGCTTGTGTTTGCAAAACTCCGCAGACCGATTTCCACATCCCTCTCCAGAACCAGACGTGCTAATGCCCACCAAAGAAACATCTTTTTCGGGAACAGCCAATTCATCCTGTGAAGGTTAATGACAGCAAAATGCTAATGATGGCACTGATAACTGAGAACAGTGTCTTGCCATTACTGCAGGTTTTTATCATGCATCCTAAGAAGTATCATTATGCTAAAGAAAATCTTCCCCATGTACTATATCAAAGTCGGGCAGATCTGCATCTAGAAAATGACTCCCTTTGGTTGTTACCTTATGCTTGACTTTACCAGTTTATGCCATAGTAAATATCCCACCAAGCTGCTGCCTCACTCCCCCTTTGCACATCAAAGGCACGAGTTGGGCACTTGGGCTACATGACTGCATATACCTCCTCCATCAACTACAACATTAACTTACCATCATTGCCAATGACTCAGTGACATCAGACTGAAACAGAGAGGCTGTGGGGGCTCAGGGGGATACTTAGCATCTCCAAACCCTCCCCAAGAGCTGATGGCTCATTCCCACTCCTGGTTGCAACCCACAGGAGACCAAGCGAGTACACAGCCCTATGTGTGCAGCTCCCCAGCCATCACTGGTGATGCCCATACCTGACATAGAAAGCTTTTGTTCCCTGGGCTTTGGCAACACTTCTTGAAGCTGAATGCCCTTTCCCAGTGCCCCTTTCACTTCCCCTTTATCACATACCCAAAACAGGTTTGTTAGGAGCACTTTGAGTGGTCAAATATCAAGCTCTGTGCTCAGCACAGGATATGATGAATGTGCTTGAACAAAAGCACCAATTTCGCAGTAATTCAGGGGTAAGCACTGCATAGTCCTTTGGAGCCTTTGGTGCAGCTTGGCAAGGGCCCTTCCCAATGTCAGCGTGTCTCTAGAGGATTAAATGTGCAATCCAGCATCAGGCAGGTCAGGGTTGAAGCTTCTGGCTGTCAAGAGCAGTGCAGGCGCTGATGTGGAGCAGCAGCAGCTTCTCTGTGCCTGTTGCTCTGTGATTTCATCCGGTTGCTCAGAATCTGTGCTTGTTCTCACATCTTTGTTGTTGTGCACCAGTTTGAACTCCTGCTGTTAACCCTTCAGCTATTAAGATGCAAGGATGGAAGGCACAGTAAAACTAACTCGGTAACATCCAAGAGCTTTAGCACTGCAATTAACTGCGAGGAGCTGCTCTTCAAGAGTCGCCGTGAGGGGTACATAGCCCCTGATTTTTCCTATGATGCCTGGTACCCAGCGGATGTTCGTGGACAAAGACCGCGCATCACCAAGTCCAGGTTTTGAGCAAGAAGCAGCGAGGGAAGGGGAGGATTCACAAAGTGCAGTGTGCTCAGCTGCAGCACAGGGTACCCGCGATGCCTGGGTGCGGGTTTGTCACAAGCTGGGCACAGGGTGGCTTTCACTGCCTGAGCTCAGCAGAGGATGGCCCAGGCTACCCCGACCTGCTCCCAGCAATCTGCTTTGCCACAAACAGAGGAACGAGAACAAGAGAAAGAGAAGGGGTAAGATGTAGAGGGTTGCTGTTGGAAGGGATATATGTGACATAAATGAGCAATTCCATGCAGAAATCTACTGAATTTCACAGGGGGTAATGAATTAAATGAAGTGGAAAGCATGGCATGAACCGGAGATTTGCTGTAGTGACTAATGCAATTAACCTCTATTGAAATAATTAAGCCTCCTCATTGAGGCCGCACGAGCAGCACAACCAAAGGGTGCGAGGCACTGGTCAGACCCCACTGATGGCTCCTCTTAGTGATGGGCTCCAGCTCCCCTCCGCTCCAATGCGGATCCAGGTGGAGACAAGGGCAGCTCCCGGTACATCCAACACCCCTTTTCCAAGTCCTGTCTCAGCAGGATGCTGCTCTACAGCTCTGCTGGCGGCACAGAGGGAAGAAATTGCATGGGTTTAGGAATAAAAGGCCATGGTCACAAATATCCCACAGAATGCTCTCAGCTTGACCTGCCTCCTCATAAACTGCCACACTTCCCTTCCTCCAGAGGACTGCTTTATGCCAGTCAGCGAAGCAGGGTTTTGTTGTCTCTAGTTATTAATTTACTTTACTGGCTGCAGTGCCTTTGCATGGTTTATTGCCACTACCAGCATGGCTTTTCTTTCAGGTTATACATAAATGTTTGACTTTCCCAAGCGGGCACCAAGGAGAAGCAGAACTCAGCGGCACAGCATCCTCGCAGGACCACAGCAGTGAAACCCAGCCTCTTAAAGCATCCATCATCCCTCCTGTGAGCCGTGGAGAGGCAGAGGAGGGGGCCAAGTCGTTAAGAGTCACCACTTTTATACCTGAAACACAAGGCTCTTACTGCCCATTCCTATCTCCTGTTATACTCAGGTAGTGCTCCCGATGGAGAACAGAACGGGCTGCAGAGCCCTGCAGCTGCTTCTCAGTGCAGGAATGACTTCATTTTATTAATGCTTCTACACTAGCTGGCACTGCAATAACAGCAAAACATAGAACAGTTGATAACAAAAGGGGGTTACTGGTTTTTCCTGCTCTGTTGGTCCTCTAATCTTTGTTTCATCGTCCGCATGAAGGGTTTTACTCTCCCTCTCTGCATGTGCATGTCTTGATGGGATCCACTGAATCTGTCCTGCTGCTGAGTTTATGTTTCCCTGCTAAAGCTTGGCTGGTGATGGAAAACGCTGATTCTTTCCCCTTCCCATTCACTGCTCGATGCCTATCATGAAACAAAGCATCAGATTTAGATTGACTTTTTTTTCCCTGTCCTAAAAACACACTCTGAACCACTGTCATTGTCAAAGCGCTGCTCTCTCTGATAAGCCACACTTTCCCTCGAGAGCAATTATTTTGAACGCTGCTATTAGATTGACTGCAAAACCCCAACAGCATCACACAGGGCACCAGTGGTACTGACACACCAGGTTCCTTCACTGCTTCTGAGGAGCATCACCCTGCTGCGTGTCCCATCAGCCTGCATCCCGCTGCTTATCAGGACAGCAGGAAGGTGGTGAGATTTGTAGTGCTTGGTGGGGAAACTGACACTTGCAATGGGTTCCCTGCTCCCCATTTGTGCTGAAGGTAAAGAATAGAAAGCACCTCGGGTGCCTGACTGGCTTTGAAGACAACAAAAGAGCTTCAATGCTTCCTGCATCACTTGGTGTACATGCAACGGCTCAGCGGGGCACTACAGCGAAGCAGGGACAAGGTGCCTGGAAGCTGTGTCCCGCTTCCAACCCACTTTTAGGGATTTACAGGCCCAAACTGGGAGCAGCAGCACTGGGGATGAAGGATTTACTTCCAAGGTGAGGGACAGAGCCAATGCCCAACACCACCTCTGCAGGGTTAATGGGTGCTGAACCAAGGCTGGGTAAGAACATCACTGCCAGGGCCAGCGGAGTGCTGCTGAATTGATGTTAAAGGCAGGCATAAATTCTAATTCACTGCATCCTTGTCAACTGCACTGAGCAATGCAGCTGCTCTTTCAATTTGATTATAGCTATATTACTACCGAAGATAATTGGGGGCTGTGTCATTAGTCTGACATCAAGTATAGCGTGCGTTTTCCTTTCAGTCATGTTTGCTTTCCCTTCACAACGGAATAAATCAAGCTCACAGCGATGCTCAGCAACTGTTGCAGGAAGGTTAGCGTTCAATTGAGCAAAAGAAAGAGAAGGAAAGACCACAAATGGGGGAAAAATGAGCTCTACTAGACACCAGCGCTCTCTGACCCTCCCTTTCTTGCTCTGCTTTCAACTGCTTTCCCAATTATACTGGGAGTTCTTAGGGAGCAACTTGGGAGAAACACCCCCAGTGATGCCCTGCTGCGGATGGAGCCCTGAAACAACTCTTTCCAACTGGTACTTGTTTGCTCCCTGCGCCCTGGCAGGAGCCCAGGCTCTTCTCTCGCACGCTGTGACTCTTCTATCTTGCACAGATTTATTGCAGCCCATTTCCTGCTCCAGTCTGCAGCCCTGTGATAAGGCATCGCCCCGTGTGTGCAGGCTGGATTTGATTCTCCCTGCGTCTCCTTGTGTACCGAGGTGCCACCTTTTTCAATGAGAATTCTTTTGGCTAAGGGCTTCAGGGGCTTCTTATTTGAACCACGATGCTAGCAGGGTAATTGTAAAGGGTATAAAGTCCTAATGCCAGCAGCAAAGAGCTTCAGTACTTTTAGAGAGCCATACACTTAAACCCCATGCATCATGTGGGATGCGATGCCTTTGCTGGAGTGGTTTGTAAAGCACTCACCATGGCAGGGATGGCTGGGGCAAGAGTTTGGCAGGGAAAAAGACGACGTGGGAGAGGTTTGCACTCCCGCTCCTCCCTTCGGCAGCAAGATGCCGTGTCCTGGCCGAAGCAAACAGGGAGCGAAGCCATGAAAATCATGCGGGTCTCAACAGGTTCCTTTTCCCAGCTTATCTCTGGCTGCAGAGCCACATGTGTAACCAGCTGAGGCTGCTAGAGTCTTTGGTGGTGATAACCAAAATCTGTTATCTTTGGCATCTAGTACTTCGCCCTCTAAGGGTGATATTACTTGCGGAAACAGCAGCGAGAGGTTTGTAAGAGCAAGGGATAAATCCCAGATTTGGAGGCAGTAAAATACAGCCGAGCTAAAAGGGGTTGCAAGGGAAGTTTATAATCGAGATCTGCAGCACCAGGGAGGTGATTTGCATTTAATCGGGACAAGAAAATATAACTGAATTTAGTACAACCGTTCTCTCGAGGCGCAGCTCGTAAAGCGGCGCTTTATCTCTGCCTCCGAGCTGAGCCCGACTGCTGTGACAGAGGCTGATTAAGGCACATTAGCATTCATAGAGCTTAAGTGAGGAATTAGCACATCCTCAGGAGCCATTGTGCGACGGACTGTCCGTCGCAAGGACCAGTCCCGTTGGCATCCGTGGTACTTGGGGTATCGAGAGAGCTCAATCTGCTCAGCGCAGTGGATGCGGAGCGAGCCGGGGTGGGGATTTCTCCATCCAAGAGAAGTTCTTTGTCCTTTCAGCCCCAGGCAGACATTTGGGTTTAGGTTTGTGCTATGAACAACTGAATACACACGCAAGGGGAGCATCGGGATGCTCCAAGAGAGCAGCACACCCTGTGCTGACAGGGGCAGGGGCTCCTGGGCAAGCACCCACCCCAGTGATCACAAAGGTACAGTACATGCTCCAGCTTCAACCTGAATGCAGAGCAGCGGCTCATTCATCAATTTATATTCTGGTCAAGCCCCGTAACAATGATGCCGGAGACATTTAATGAATGCAAGTGAACACAGCTCTTCCTGGTATAATTTGCTTCTCCCTGCCTTACACACCTATCGTTTTCCTGCGGTTTGTTAACAATAAGCATTCACATAACTCATTTCTGTACGGACAAAACAGGGTTTGTAATGTTTTGTTTCCCTTCATGTGTGTGTCAGGCACTTGCTGAATACCAACTTGACTGCGTAGATGCTATCCCAAGGTGGAAAGCAGCATTTCACAGCAAACAAAGCCCAGTGCTGGCATACTTCGAGCAACTTTGCAGCACTGAGCCCTATCAATTGCATATAAACAATGAAGTAGCAAGATAACGGTTGACAATTAGAAAGGAGCAATCCCCAGTTCCTGCTCTGGGATGGATCTGCCACATGGCTCTTTTGGCTTGGGAAGCCCCAGCAGGATCCAGCTGGGATCTGTGCTCCTACCTGGGAAAGGAGCATCTTCCTGGCATTAGGCATGACAGGATGATACTCCAAATAGCTCTTTGCCTCTCACTGGTGCTCTGGTTTAAGATCTTTTCTGCAGTCCTTTCCCACTTAAACCAGACACAAGCCCTGGTGGTAATCCCATGTGCTCAGTAGGTGATGTAGAGCATGGTGCTAGAAGCATTTATGTCTAACAACCCCTTTTTGTGCTCAGGACAGCACAATAAGTGCTATGAATATATATGATGAACAACAGACGGGGAGCCCACAATGGGAAGTCACTTAGAAATGAGAAGAGGAACTATACTGCCTCTTAAATAAAGACATCACACCTCTGATATCACTACTTTGCAGCCTAAAGCATGGATGTAGACCATGTAGACCTTTAAGGTTTTCTGTCAGATCTTAAAGGAAAGGATGCTCCTGACTTTAGATGACAATTTCATTTACCACACTAAAATGTGAACTATCCCTGGCAGTTTCTAGGTGAGTTTTTAAAGCATTCAGCTCTAAAGTAGTTTCCTTGCAAGGGTTTCAGTGCACGGTATCTTTTCCATACCCCTGTTCTTTGGTATTTACTTCTATGGTTGCTCCATGGAGCACTAGGACTCTAAGATGGGAGATGACAACACGTGCGAGCAATCTCTTCGTCTCAGTAAGCCAGTAACTAAAGAAATGGGGTGAAATCCAGCAGGAGGAGGCTGGATCAGCAGGATGGGCAGGGTCGTTATCTTCTGACTGAAGGCTTCCCCACAGCTGGAGCATGGTGGCATTTGGTGCTATTTATCATCTACTCAAACATGGCTTTTTTAACGCTGTGAACTCTAAGTCAGAAAGGATGCCTAATAAACGTCAGAAAAAGGTGCAAAAAGCAGCATATTACAAGGAGATAAACCCCATATATTGGTGACTAAGAGCACAGCAACTGTTTCGTTGATGTGCCCAGGAAGGCAATAGGGCACTTGTTTCAGGCCGTGTTTCCTCCTACCTTGTTTTCTGTTGGTTGAGTAGTCAAGTCACGCTTTATAAATGTACTTAATAGGCTGGTGCAGTTCATCACCTCCTGCAGTTGTGCCTTTCACCTGTACCAGTCTCTCACAGACTGCATTAGCATAGCTCTGCTATACCTATGCATCCAGATAGCTTCTTAAGGGCTTTCCCAGGAGAAAGGAGGGCAGAGGAGGCATCACCCTGGGCACCCTCAGAAGCAGTTATACTGGTGATGGCTTGAATCTTATGGCTATAAAAGCTCTTGAAAGTTGCCCTTAAACCTTTTCATAACTCAACGGCATTAGGAAAAGGCTGTGTTAATGCAAGGGGCTGACATTTAGCTTGGAGCAGTAACAAGCTTGGATGGCTGCTCCTCCTGCACAATTAAGGAGGCACCAGGGCTGATGGGCAGGTCCCTCCCATCAGAAAGGGGACAGCCTGGAAAGCATCCCCAGCAAGTGACTGTGCCATCACCTGGCTGTCACCGTGATGTCCCTTCATCCTTAATAGAGTGAGATTCACATCTGCTCCCTGGGCACCGCACCAGCCTTCGCCTTGTGCGCAATGCTCATTACCAGCATGGACCGATAAGCATAATTAGAGCTGGGAAAGCACAAAGGTATTACAAGTGACTCCTTATCAAGTAAGTACAATTCTTAAACCTTTCATGTGGGCAATTGCATGGAATTGGCAATTAACTTGGTCTAAACGTGTCAGAACCTGACCAGCCAGCACCTCACCTCCATGTGCAGGATGCTCTGGGAGCCATCAGGAGCAAACCCTCCTGAGATCAGGCCCGGGACATGCTCATTGGAAATGCACATCCTGGCCTCCTCTCACACAAAGCACAAGCGGGGAAGACAAGTGATGGGCACATTTGTCTCTGGGCTATGGACAAGGCACAAAACAGGGAGACATCTCTCCAGGGGATAAACTCATTTGCAAGCAGATGACAGTGATGGGGAGACAGACAGGGATGCAGGAGCCTGCTCTGCAGAAGCATTGTGACTGAAGAGCAATTAAAGCAGTGGGAAACCTGCTGCTGATGCCAGTGACAGAATCAAGTGATGAAGAGTTTTGATCCTCTTCATTTAAGAGCACCACAGACAAATTTGTTTTCCTGGTTTAAAGTATATTGACTTCAGCAAATACACTATTCCCATTAGTAACCTATAAAGGGGCTAAATTCAGTTACACAGAAGGTAAAGAAGGCTCAGGCAGCAACAAGGAGAGGGCACTATGGAAAGGCTGACTGGTATTTTCCGTTCTATGTGTGCCCAGATGCTGCCACTTCTCAGGCCTCACCCCTACTGCTGAGCCTCCATATGCCAAGAAAGATGCTAAGCAAGCAGGATCACTCATTTTAGTCCCTGACAGACCCACAGAGCCCTGAGCCCCATGAGAAACTTCCCCACTCCACCTCATATGTAGTGCTGAGCAAGGGTTTGATGCAGTAAATGGAAAGGAAGTGCATTAAAGCACTTGCTGAGCTTTTATTCCTCAATTATTTAGGTGTATCTCCCCCTTTTGCACTTTTCCCATGGAAATCCATGTTATTGTGACAGAGCATCCTTACTTCCCATGGTGACAAACAGCCAGAGTCAGCACAGGAGAGCACACTATTGGTTGGATCAATCACTAATGGGTGCAGACACCCTTACAGAACAATTCGGTGCAGGTGCTCCGAGGTTACCAAGCCCGTGATGCTATCAGCAACACGGACACATAGCCCCTTCTTACATGGGAGAACCATGCACATTTACACCCTGCGGGGTAAATCCAGGAGGTGTGTGCAAACGAATGAGCTCAGCCTTCAGCCGCAGCCTCTGCACGAGGCAGGGTATTGATTCCAACATGATGAGCAAATGAAGAAGGATGATACGCTTCATCCTATTGATTCTAACTATTAGTGATAAGGGCAGGTCCTCCCTCCAGCTGCCTGCCCCCATTGCAGGAAGGCACAAACAGTGACTAACAGGCCTGTTTCGAAGCAGACCATTCCATTGCTTTTTGCTCGCAGAGCATTACTCCATTGCCAGTCAGGAGCAAATTCACCCCAGGACAAGGGACCATGTTAATGGAAGGGTCTTGGTCCTTGTAGCTGAGGTTTACCAGCAACAGAGCAGTGAATACACTCCAAATCTATGACTGTAATGGTTGGCAATGAATATGGGAGCTGCCAGAGCTGCCCAGGAGGGGAATCTCTCCGCTTTAACTGAAAGCCTTTTACCATGTCAAAACCAATGCAAGCAACTCTAAAGAGTAACTTCTAAGCTTACATGAGCAGAGAATAAACCCTTTGCAGAGGTGCCGACAGCACATTTACCTCTATAACCCTCAGTGCAGGAGGAAGCGGCTCCATGTGCACACGCAGCTGAGCACCACCAAACACCCTGTGAAAGCACGAGGAGGGAAGAAGAAGAACTGAACCTCGATGATGGAGTCCAGATTAGGAAGCATTTGTGGATGGTAAGGGGCTTGGGGTCTCTTTAACACGTTACAAGCTACGGTTCGCGCATCGCAGTTCCATTGCTTTTGCCCCCCAGCCTCTCCATTGAAAGTAAAGCAGAAGCCAGCACTTGCAGAATGGAAATAAGAAATTCTCCTAAAGAGGAAAATGCTGTGTTTGGAGAGGAAGAAGAGTTATTGCCAAAAAGACCCTAAAGAGGGGATGTGCTTCATCCCATGTCGATCCCAGAGGCCAAACGTGAGTTATTCGGCCCTTTCAAAACGAGGCCGTGCCACCGCTGGAGGTGAAACCTGCAGCTTATTGCAGAGCTCGGGCCTGAAACTGAGATGTGAGGGTGAAAAGCCTGAGCTTGGGGAATTCAGACTGACCACTTCGGGGCCCTTTCCCTGGAACTCTGCCCTGGGACTCCACTGATGGGGAGCAGGGAGCTGCTCTGACACAGGTCCCTGCTGGATTCATCGGTGGTCCAGAGAAAGGACTTTATCTCCAGGCTCCAGAATTAACACCTTCATGACCAATAATGAATACCAGCTGTGAATAAATACCCTGCTCTTTCCCAAGGGGTCTTCAACTCATTTTTACCTTAAATTTCTACAGTAGAATAAACCTACAGAGAGCTTAGAGGAAAACACCAAAGACTCATCACCCTCTGCCATCTCTAGTCCCTCTCTAACACCTTGCTTGGTTAGATTGGTCGCTGATCAGTGCTTTTCCCATGTATTCCTGCCACTGCTATGTGCACCTCCCATGGAAATGGCCCTTTCTCCATCCCCACTGCCTGCTCCTCCCTCAGCTCCCCATTCAACATCCTCAGAGTCAGGCTCCACATAGACCATAACCCATTAAACACACACCTCACCCTCTCTTGCACCCAGTGCCTCAGTCGTTGCCTTACAGAGTCTGCTTGCTGCAGCTCAGGAGTATTTTAAAGGTCCTGATTGCACTTTCAGATAAATCATAATGCACTTTCTGCAGAGCTATGCATAGGAGATATTTCCATAAGAAACCAGGAGGAAGACACCCGTTCTTGCTATACGAATAATAGACGGCATCCTAAGCCTAGACAGAAAAAGGCTGAGCAGGCATTCAATCACAAACCCCAGCACTGATGTGGGGGGAGCTGGAGGCATCACCGCACCAGGACACAGCCGCATCCTCCCATGCTGGCTTTACTCGCCATTAGAAAGCAGGATGAGGGCATCGGGAGCTCTGGAGAGCAGGCAGCTGCTCTCATCAGGAAAAGTGTGCTTAATTAACAGAGGAGGTTTAATTAGCTGATGTTTCTAAGGAGCTCTGAGAGCCTGAGGTGAAAGGCAGCAGATAACTGCAAAGTGGTATTATTGCATTTCAGCACAAGTGGTTCATTGCTGTTAACTTCCCCTCTCCCTCTTCTCTCACTGCTTTGCTTGTTAAACCTCCCAAATACAACACCCTCCTCTTCCTCAAGCTCAGCCCTTGTCCTTTGCTCCTTCTCCAAGTGCCACTGGCATTTGGAAGCAGTTTTGGGGCCGGAGCTGATGCTTGGAGCCAGAGCAGCAGGTCCAAGGATTGGGGATCCAGTGATGGAGCATCCCAGTGGGCTCTCCCTGGATGCCTGGGACCATGGGGCACAGCAGGCACCCCCAAAAGCACTGCCAGGATGTGGTAACAGATCCCAGGCTTGGTGCAGGTCTTTTGCTGCCATTAATAGAAGAGCTTCTGAAGACAACCTCACTTTGTTCCTGCTGTGGCACTGAGCATTCAGACACACACGTTCCCCTTCCCCAGCTCCTGCCTGGCGCAGGGGGAGCTGCTCTCCCCGCACCCAGATGGGCTTAGTTTCAGACCACTTCCCTGTAAAGGAGGCACCAGCCTTGATAAGAGCAAACCAAAAGGCAGCAGCTTTCTGCACAGCAGGAAAAGCACATTTGGAAGGGAAGGGGGGAACGGGAGCATTGATTTTAATGGATTGCGGGGGCACAGCCCAAGCCAGGCTGCAGAAGCTGCTGCATGGGCAAGTTTTAGACAGTGGATTTGCAAACTTGGATGCTCAGAAAGTAATAAGCTTTAGTGCGGGTCTCACACCCCCAGCTCAGCCCGGATGGAAACACGACCAGCAGCTTTCAGTTCTAATCTAATGGATATTGTGGGTTCATAAAGCACTGCAGACACAGGAAACGTTGCTGGGGACTCATTGGTGTAAGAAACCCAAACACCAGTGATAAGAACTGTGCCAAAAGCAAGAGCGCTGCTACTGTGGAGCAATGAGTGGTGTGTGTTGGCAAACAGAGCCTGCCAGCAAACGCGATCATTTACGAGCATTAAAGACACCTCAAAGCACTTCTGACTGCAGGGATGAGGCCAGGAGGAGAAAACAAACGGCAGCTGCAGGGGGAGGACCTGGAGCCTGCATGTTTGCCATTGAAGATGCTTGTTTTCCTGCTAAATGCATGTTCAGACACGTTACAGAGGGATGCAGCATTCCCAGATACTTGTGCCACCTCCTTGTCACCCCAGGAGCACAGGGATAGAGTCACACACCTTAGATGTGCATTTTTTGGCCATTCTGTAATTATTCCTTACTGAGCTCTTCATCGGGGACTGCAGTGATGGGACAAGGGGTGATGGGTTCAAACTGGAACTGGGGAAGTTCAGGTTGGAGATAAGGAAGGAGTTCTTTATCGTGAGGGTGCTGCGCTACAACCACTGCAGCAATCACTGTGCTCCTCTCTTAGAGGAAGCAGAAACCGACTTCATAAAGCTGCCCCTTACAACGTTTCTGACAGAGATCTTGGCTGATTGGGAGCATAAACACCACTGCAACCATTACAGCAATGTTCAACATGCAACACAGCTCCCATGGGTTTAAAGCAAATGCTGTGGAGGTGGCTTGCGTCTTGGTGGGGCTCATTCTTTGCCATGACACCGGCCCAATCTTGGGCACCTGACAGGGGTCGTGTAAATGGGTGCACTCTCACAAGGTACTAGCAGGCAGCCCAAGGAAAGCCGCTCCTGGAGAGCATCTCTGTTGTGCCTTTACATCTAACACACAAGCCAAAGGCTGCTCAGGCACCTGGGCAAGCACCCTTAGCACGTCCATGGACAGGAAAGCGAAGCACAGATTGCGGGTTCAGGCATTCTTGGTTTCTTCTTCGCATCCCCCAGTGTCCCATCCACATGGCACCACATCACCACCACTCACCATGTCCTCTCTGCAACCAGGTCCAGCTGTCCTCACATGTGCTCTGTAGGCCAGCACCCTCACACTGATGTTACCAGACAAGGGTGCCAACACTTTCACCCGCTCTCACCTGCCCTGACCAGCACCTTGTTCACAAGGATACAGGATGCTCTGACCCTCTGCTTAAGGTCCTAATAAGCACACAGCCAATGGTTGCAACTTCAGTGCAGCAAGCCTATGAGTAAACTGAATGGGGAACATTGCGGAGAAATCCTGAATCCAAGATGTTTGTGGACATTAGAAATGGAAGAAAAACAGCAATAAGAAAAAGGAACTTCAATTACTCACCAGGCCTCACCTGCTTGAGTGCAGTCACAACCCTTGTGCCTGTATCTGCCCAGAACCTCCAGCCTTCTCTCCCCTCAGGTCCCTGGTGCATCTTGTCAATGATCTGGTCTCATCTCCAGCTCCATCAGCATGTCCCGGTCATGCTGCACCGCAGCATCACACAGCCCTAAATGCTCAGGTCCACATCAGGCAGCACTTCCAGCCCACATTGCAGCACCTGGGATTTCATACACAGCCCCGGGAGTCACCGCTGGGGTTATTTACAGCTCCACTTGTCCCAAGAGCAGAATTAATCTCAGGCCTCTCAAAGTGGTGTGCTGCTGGCTTATTAATAAAGCCCTGAAAGGGCAATGCCAGCTCATCCAGCTCAGTGCCAAGGCTGCTGCTGGCAGCTCAACAGCCTGTGTTAACAGAAACAGTGCATCCATCCCAGAAGATGCTGTGAACCAGCCCCGGACCACTGCTGATGCAGCCAACAGCAGTGATGGCAAACAGGCTTATAAGGAAATCAAGCACCCTGGTGCCTGGCCAGGAGCTTTATGGGCAATGGTGGTAACAAGCCTGGTTCATCAGGGACCAGCTGAGCTCAAAGGTGTGGATAACCCCTCCTTCGGGACCTGCTAACCAGCAGAGCTTTGGCTTCACTTGTGAGCAGCACTCAGGCATCAGCCTGCAGGATGAAAACTGAGCACAGCTGCCAAGAGCGCAGGGATTGTGCTGCGGATCAGACAATCTCTGCTGGACAAGCAGGAGCACTGATGTTGTGAGCTGATGGAGGGGAAAATACTCGGTATCTACAGAGCCTGCTATTTTTGGTTGAGGCATGGATAAACACCAGCACGCACAACAAGGGGACATCAGCACGTTTGGCACTCGGGATACATCCCGTGGCAAATACTTGCTTCAAAGAAGTCACTCGAGCTCATGTATAGGAAGCATAAAAGCACTGTTTCTGCTGCACTGATTTGCACTAGCAAGGGCATCCTGGGCACGCATTGCAAACTAAAACAGGAGCAGTAAATCTGCAAGGACAGCAATGAGTTAAAGGGTTCTGCAGCAGATCAGGCATAAAGCATCCCCCAGCATGGTGCTGTTCTGTGCTGCAGTTCCAGGCCCTGTGACCTCCAGCATCCCTCTGTTGTGTGTGTGAAAGCACTGGCAATAATCTGCTGAATTTCCACAGTGTCTTTCATTATAAAGCCACCTGCCCTGTCTGTGGGCTTTGGAGCAGATCCTGACATGCGGCCACTGCTGCTCTATGAGGACAAGAGAAAGGCAGCGAGTGAAAAGCACATGCAACGTCCAATTGTAACTGCAGGAGGAAATACCTGGCCAAGAAAAAGGAGGTAGAGCTTGAAGGGAGAAGAGCCAGCAGAGATTTAATGGCCCAGACTGCCTGTCTGATACAGCATCAGAAAAAACAGCACATCCAGCCCACAGGAACGCCGTGCCAGGGAATGGGGCTCGTCAGTGACACAGACGGAGGTGCCTCAGCCGCATTCTGTCACTGGAATAAATCTTTCCAAAGAGGCCAAATGACTCAATAAGTCTTGGGCCCTTCTGTGCTCCGAGTGTCAAAGCTATTCCTGAAAACAAGTGGTTTATGTGGGAGCTGAGATCCATCACACCTTGCCTTGCACCAGCACAAACACTGCGAGGGTGTGATACTGCGCCTTGGGAGACTATCTGCACTGCACAGCCCCAGCTGTGGGTATTGCAAGGGATCAAACACCACCACACGTACAAGCTGGTGCATCACTGGGCAGGATGCGTGTGGGTGCTGTGAACAGGCACTGCCTGTGCCTGGCTTCTCACGGATGCTGTACCAGGGATGGGGACCCACCTCTGGGGACCAGCACATCCCAAAGGATGCTGCTGGTGCTGCATGGGCTGCCTGTGAGCTCACACTGATGGGCAGCACCGCAGCCCTGGCTGCCTGTGGCTCACGGAGTGGGGAGAGCAAAGGTGCAGAGGAGTCACAGAGCATCTGCAAGTTGTATATATCCCTTAACCATGCATTTAATTAAACAGAAGCCTTGTGCTTTATATTAAAATCACACAGCAGCTGACTATTTAAAAGACATCCGCTGAAGCCTGCCAACATGGGAATGGCTCCGGAGCTGCTCTGTGGAAAAACTTCCAAGAGAAAAAGCTAATAAATTTCTCTGAGGCCTTTCCAAATGACCCTCCTGGGTCCAGCAGCAGCCTGGTGTTGCTATGCAAAGAGAAATGGGTCATCGGGTTTGAGTTTCAAGTATGCCTTTATTGCTCCCCGCGAACACCCTGAGGATGCTGGCAGAGCGAGGCAGGCAAGGTGGGCAGACGGCTGCTGTCTCGCTGCGTTTGCCACGGTGCCCTTAGCACCGGGAGGGCGATGGATGAGCTCCTGAGCTCCACTTGTTATTCCCAGCACTGCTTCCCTGTCTCTCCTCCTAGCAGGAAGCCTCCGTGGGCTCTGCCCTTGCCAGACAGTGACTCACCGAGCTCACGTATTGGGGGAGCGCGATGCTGGGGTCATGATCCTGGCACGGATGATGCCCCAGCAATGCCTCCGGAGCGCAGCCCACATGGGAAGCACCAACCTCATAATGGATTTCATCTCCAAGCCCTCCAAATGACGGCTGGGTCATTAAAGCAGTGAAAGGAGCCCAGTGACAAGGCCTGAATGTTAAATCCCCAGCAGGGTGAGCAGGTTCAAACGAGGATGCTCTTGGCAGTAACGGGTTGTTCTGCAGCCTGAGCTGGGTGTCCCTCATTAGTGGGTGAACCAGGGCTGGAATATTGATGTGCTTTCCCAAATTCCTTTTCTTTTGGCCTCTGCTAACATTGTGTTGCTGAGAGGGAATAGCCTGGGTTTGGCTGCAGGGGTGAGGAGCATTCACAGTGTGGGTCTTTCCCCATTCTCCCATCCATATTCCCTGCAGAGCCAGGCCAGGGCAGGGGATACAGGTGGAGTTCTCACTCTAAGCACCCAGGAAACATCAGAGGTGCAGTGGAAATGGGAAAGGCTGGTGGCTGTAAGGTGTGTGTGAACCACACAGGCATCCCACCACTCCAGAGCATGCCAAGGTGAACAGTGTTTGGCTGGTGGCAAAGAGATGCAGCTGAAACAAACCTTAAACCAAGACAACTCCAATGGCACGGCACGGATTCCGGGTTATTTATTTCCTTTTGCAATACACAGCTGTGATGGTCCTCGCTTTGGAAACGGTGCAGACACAAACTCCCTGTTCTCAGAACAGAAATCAGCGGCTTGGGTGCTCTCACGTACGCAACGCACGACGCTGAATGGCAACAGAGGGAATTGTACAAACCCTCTAGCCACAAACCACACCGTGTGCAGCCCACATCTGTCAGTGACAGCTCCGATCCCTGTACAATGCAAAACAATAAGTGTAGCTCAGATGCTGTGTAATTAGGTGGTGGTTGTAACACTATTTAAAGCTCCCAAATTTGAAATAATACGAGGTTTACTGCATTTTACCATTTACTACCTTTTCTCCTCCAACCCAATTTGTTGCCATAATTATATTGAACTGAAGCTGAACCTTTTCCCAGTCTGCATCCAGCTTGAAGCTTGTTCTTATTTCGGACCCAAAGAAGAATCTCTGTACCCTAAAGCTTGTCCATAACTGTATCAGATACTTGGATAACAAATCAGTACATTTCACTATAAGCTTGAATTGGGCTATATCCTTAGATCATCACTGCTACAACACGAAGTTACACAGAAGTGATTCTGAGGGTGAAAGTCAACAGGAGCTCTAATGAGCATCACTAGTGCTGTGATTACAGCCAGAAAGCAATGGGTACACGGACCCTGTGTCCCACAACCAGATTGCAGTGCCCAGGCACCGGCTCCTCACTCACCTCCAATCCTGCTTCCTCTGATCCACCCCAGCTCATCTCTGGCCCCGCTGAGCTGTGTGACAGCATGGGCAGGTCTGACCTGGAGCTAGCGGGAGGCAGCTGGGTTGGTAGATGCACGCAGTGATTTCCATTAGCAGGAGGAGCACCACAGCCTGCTCCCAGCCCAGCCAGCACCACGGGCATGAACAGTCACCAGCTGATGCCTTCCTTGCCCTGGCTGCCACCCCCAGAGCTCTAGGGCAGCACCAGGCGAGATGCAGGGACCTGGCTCCATCCTTGTGTGGCTGCACAGCCCCGGCTCTGGAGGCTTTGCCCTGGAGTCCAGGGAAGAATCGCCAACATCCGATGCTGCTTCCTTGCCTTGCGCTGTGCTCGCTGCGGTACCTTTGATCGTGTCACTGCCCTTCCCCAAATGGGCAGCGGTACCAAAACTGATGTGTGAAGGGTGGAATAACGGAGATCCTCTGGGCAGCATCTTGGGATCAAGCAGTGATTTATTGGTGTAGTGTCCTCTGAAACAAGCCAAAACACCCCATACACAGGGGCCAGGGGTCTGTGTTATTGCGGAGTGGGGGGGTTCGTGGTGGGGCTGTTGATCCAGGACCAGGCTGGGATGCCTTTGTTCACCATCATCCTTCCAAAGAGAAGGGTTACACAAGCGCAAAGGATGTTAACGTCCCTCTGGGCACTTGCAGCACATGGGGAAGGGCTCTGGGCTGACCTGGGGACCAGTGGTGGTTTTGTGTGAGCTCAGTGGGGCTGGAGCATTATCCAAAGCCCCTGCAGAGCTGATGCCTAGAAAACACCAGTGGGTCCTACCCAAGAAGTGCTGAAGCCAGGGGCTTGGGAGAAGGAAATAAACAGGCCAGAAGGAAAGAGGCTTTGCCCACAAGAAGCAGAACGCCTCTGATTTAGCCTTCTTGTAGGCACTCACTGGTAAATGGCCATAGATGTAATGTTCAGGATGACATTCAAAATCAAGATGAGTTTTACCAAAGTGCTGTTTCCCGTGGGTAAAGCAGGGCTTGTCTGCTTTTCTGGTGCAAATATCTTAATAGGTTGTCTTAAGGAGCTTTCCAGGTCACATCAGTGCTTGCTGGGCTGTATCAGAGACTGCACTGATTTATACTGCCCTGCTTATCAACCCTGCTTCACTGCCCACGGAGTGAAATCACTAGAAAAGAGCATCTCTCCTTTTAGCTCTGTTCCGTACGGTTTTAGCTCAGCGGTGATTTTGGTTTCCTCTACAAGTTGCTTTACTTTAGCTCTTGGCAGCCAGGAAAGCACACGCGTCCTGCCTTTTACTGTGCCTTTTCCTATTTGACTCAGTGGAGTGACACAGCACAAATCACCATCTAATTCCATCAGTGTTGAAGCAGAACACGATGGTCACTCAGCCACCTTTCGGTCTCATTCTAGGTGATGGATCCTGAGTCAGCGCAGCACCAGCACACACAGAGAGCTTGACGCTGATGGGCGCAGGAGCTGCATCAAATCCACATGGGATCCAGATGGGATTTTACAGGACGTTGGCCATTCCCTCGGCCCGAGTCAAGGCAAAGCAAACCTGAGGATTTGGGACTGGGGGGAGTTGCTTGGTTTGGTTCAAATCAGCATTGCCTTTCTGCTGAGGTTCACGTTAATGCATCGCCGCGCTAACGAACCGAAAACCTGCATTAGGAAGTGACTCACATTGGGGGAAGCGATCGAGACAGCGCTCCTGGTGATTTAGAGGTGCATGATCTAAGCTGGACTCGGGCCAGACCTCTCTGAAGGTGCGTGTGCTGCTTAAACCCGCAGGGAGAGCGGAAGGCAGGGGTTTGAGCACTCGGTGCCTCGCGCCGCTTTCAAGGGCAGGTTCAAGGAAGAATCCACATGGCACCGATTAAAACAAAAGTCCCCTTCCGGCAGCCTCAACCAGGACATCCAGAGCCACAAACATCTCCGTTTCCATGCTCTGCAAGGCCAGACATGAAGGCAGCATCCTCACAGAGCGCACCTGGGGTCCCCAGTCGGCCCTGGCTGCACCATCCCAGCCCTGGCTCCAGCAAGGGTGCTATTGCATTAGTTAATACCCTTGCCCCTGTTTGAGACCACATTCCTCAACAAAGATAATAATTTCCTCATTAGGAGAAGCTATTGAATCAATAGCACAGAGCTGTGAGTGAATTGAGGTCATTTGTCTGTTGAGATCAGCATTAGTCTCATTAAAAAGTATGTGGAGTGGGACTTTACGGAAGATGCTGTTCTGAACCTATTTCATATAATAGGTTCTGAACCTATTTCACTATTTCTTCCTTTCTGGAGAGAAAGGCTCGTTCTGATCTATTTCTGACCATCAGTTACCTTTGAAAAACCCCCTTCCAACCCCTCAGTGTTCATTCCTCTTCACAGAACAGCGTTCTTCCATCATAACCCCCCTACATCGAGCCTGGAGACAGCACAGAACGGGTGGATGAATGGATAGCAACAGGGTCTGCTGTGCTCTGGCACTGGGAGGTGATGCTGGAGCTGATGCAGGGCTGCTCTGCCTCCCCCATCCCTTTTCCAGGGCCTACAAGATGCAGGGTGGGAATTGGGATGGAGCCAGAGGTTCCCATCAGAGCTGGACCAAGTGAACCCTGCAATGGAAGAGCCACCACTGGCTCCTGGCTCGGATGCAGCTGAGGGCTGCCACATCCTATCAAAGTAAGCCAAGGTTACCCTGGATGGTTGTTGCTGTGGGCTGACAAGGTGCAAACCGGCTTTTATTGTCTTCTCCCCATCACATTATTGCTGTTGTTACAGGCTGGGGGGCAAGCTGCCAAAGCACCACAGGTTTTGATAGAAGCAATTTCTTAACCCATGAACTTAGAGGAGGTTTTATGCTGTGGAAACGATAGCCCTCGTTTCCAGGAGCGAGGGAAAGCACAAAATATGGGCCTGAAGGATTGGTTAATGCTCAGTTAGGCTGCCTGGTGAAATAAAGGCTTTCTACAGGCATCCACTGTGTGCTCACACAGAGCCAGTGTTGCCAACCACTACATTTGGACTCATTCAGTTGCTTACATTTACATGGTAACCGCTATGATTATATCAATGGATTGGAAGTCTGCAGTGAAACACCCATCCCACACCTTTGCTTGGGCTCAATTTCTCCAGCCACTTTTCTATACAGCAAACGCTTCCAGGCTTTATTCCTGCTCCCTTTGTCCCGCGCAGCCTGCAGTGGAGCTGCGCATTTCCCAGCAGCTTCCTTTCTTCTGGAGCTGGTGTGATTGAAACCCCTTCATTCGGCGCTGCCTCCCTGCTCTGATGGCTGGGAGCTTCCTCTTTCAAAGCATTGTCACTCAGTATTTATACAGCATTTACATGAGGGGTGCCTGTTCCGGGCTGCTGCTGGCACTTTGCACAGCGAAAGGGATGCTCCAGAGATTGACAGTGGCTTCCCCATCTTCTGCTCTGCTCTTCGCAGCACAGTGAGAGGTTGGAGCGGGGGGACCTTGTTTTCTGCTGCAGGAGCTTGGAGCTCTCCCTTTGCTCCTCATCAGCATCAGCGAGCAGCTTTGCTGGCAGAGAATGGGGGAAATAATCTCTCTTATCTCCTTGTTCTCTCTTCCAAATGTCCTTTACTGTCTGTGCCCTTGGATCCCAGATTAGGAATTGTGCGCAGGGCTCGTTCTGAGCCCAGCCTTGTAGCGTTTGACATCTCAAAAATGCTCAGCAAAAAGGTGAGGTTCAGGCTGTCTCGGAGGTGTCACGACAGGCACAAAATCCTGTTAAAACAGTCCTTGTTGTAAATGCATCCATAGAGCTATTAAGAGAAAAATAAAGGCAGAGATAAAGATAGAGGCAGAGAATGACAGATCCTAAAGCAGATCCTGTGGTACCCGCAGTGCTGGTGACGATGCGTTTTACTTCTAAGGCTTGGCATCCACAGTCACCAAGTCAAAAAGGGGGGTGAAAATGGACAAAACCATCCCGGAGAGATGCTGAGCATCAGCTGCTCCTGTTCTGCCCCATCCTGCAGCAAAACCCCTGCCTGCAGCCCTGTTGTTGGAGGATATGAAGTGAGGTCCTGGCAAGAGTACAAGGCAGCCGCACTCGGGAGATGCATTTAGTAGCACTGGCAGCATCATGAGATGCACAAAGGTGCTGGGAAAATGAGGATATGATATAGAGAAGGAATTTTATAGAGTTTGCTTCTGATCTCCTCTATAACATATAGATGCTCTGCATGGAAAACGCAGAATATACATACAGATGTTTTCGCTCCTCAATTTAAAGTAACCTTGGCGGATGCAGTGGTTGTGCTGCATCCATTCTCAAAGAGCTCTAAGCTATCTGCAAACAGTGTCTAAGGCCGGGGTGCTGGGCTAGCCTCAACATCAGAGGAGAGCATGCAGTCTGGAGGCATTTCTGCAGGGATCACTGACTGAGAGATTTGTCTTTTTGTGTCCTGCTTTGGAAGCCTAATGAACCTGGGAAAAGCAAGAGATTAGAAGGATTTAGGGACTGAAGCCCGATTGACTGGACCAGGACAATATTGGCACCAAATACCACACAGCTCCAGCTACTCCGGATGGGAACAGGATGGAGAAGGGGGATGTGATGGGGCACCTCGATCTCGCCTCATGCCTCTTGCTCACTGGGGCTGGTGGGATGTGGCACTGACCATCTGCTCTTGCCTATGAGCAGCTTTGCGGTGGCACTGGACAAACCATCCACTGAAAGCTACCAAAGTGTCAGAAACACCTTGATTTACCCAAATCAGAGGCAGATCCTCTGCCTTTGGTTGTTCTCTTAGACCAAGCAAAGCACCAGCCCCAGACCCAGCCAGCCAGGTAGACAGGCTCATACAAGCCCAGATCAGCCCAGCTCACTGCAGCTGCATCAGAGCTGGCTCCACACCTGCCTGGGGAAAGAAAGCATGTTGGTGCTGTCATTAATCCGCTGCAATTAGCTTGCAGTGATTACCTGAGCACACAAGGTAGATGGGTTTTCCCCTCTCCTGGTAAAATCACCTCTGCGGCACCCTGGGTGCAGCCTGGGGGAAGGTGCAGAGGCTGCAGGAAGGGAGGATTTGGGGGGAAGGAGGCTGCACACGCATGAATGATGCGCTCCAGTTCCGCAAACCCCTGTCTCTGTAAAGAAGCAGTTTAGCTTCAGGAACACCGGCATCTTACGCTGCTACCCAAAACACAGTAAGTGGAACAGCCCCACAGCTATGAAACCTAAGGAGATGCTTACTCGTCTGTGAACAACCCATTCTCCTCCACACATGAAAGGCATTGATGCAAGAGCACAGATTAATCATATTGAGCTTCTTCAGTGCCTTTTACTGTCCCCGCAGAGTAAACAATTAGACTCTGCAGTGCCTCTGACCCTTCCCTGCGCTCGACTGAAGGCACAAGCGCATCCCGCAGCCCAGCCGAGCTCCAGGGATGTGCAACAGCAAAGGTCTCTCCTCCAACTCAGTTCCTTCTCTCTGCTTACATCCCTTAGCAAGGCAGAAGAACGGAGGTGCTGCTGGGCACAGACCTGGAGCACAGTGCAGGGGATCAGGCTGTTTGCTGGCACCCCCCCTCTACCATGAGCTTCCAGCAGGAGGAAGCTGTGGGTGCAGGAGCACAAGGGGAATGGCACATGCACAAATCCAAGAGTATTGCCTATGAGAGCACGAGTTCACAGCTCAGCCACACATTAGGGACCTGCCCTGACACCATCTGTAACCTCTGTAACCACACATGATGCTGTTCATCCTCGTTTCCCCAGATGTGAAGATGCGATAGGATTGCCCTGTTGTCAGGCAGCTATTATACAGATGCAGCACATCCCTTTGATTAAACACCAAATGAAGATAAAGCACTGAGCACTGCCTGTTAAGTCTATTTGCCAACAGATTTCATATGTTATGGCAAAAAAAAACCCCAAACCCAAATCACAGGAGTCTCATTTGTTCTTAGAGCAGAAGGGGTCTATTCAGTCTTCACTGCTGGCAAGCAACAGATCATGGGCATCTGCGGAGCAACATTTATTATTGATCTGCCTCCTGATTTAGGATAATTATTCCTCTTCTCTCCTTAAGATTTGGAAAAAGTAATTTAAAAGTAAATCTGTTCAGATTGGGCTTCTAATTGCTTCTGCTGGTGGAGTCCTACAGGTATCAGCATTGGCTTCAGGACAGCTTCGTAGCGTGTGCTGCCTTGTGACCTAATGACTTGCAATATTCCCTTTCCCCAAGGTATGGCTCAGCACAGCTTTACAGCGAGGCTGCCTTGATTTCACCTGCACATCTGCCTCCTCGTGCAAGCCCTTTGGGTGCTGCTTCCCTCAAAGGGAGACTGATCAAGGTCACTGGGCTGCAGCGACAGCATCCTCTGCTACGGAGCTTGGAATCTTACAGACCACCATAATGCAAGTATACAAGAATAGTAATAACTCCATGAACATACACCATGACACTTGGATTACAACAGCAGTTTTCCGAGTGACGTGCCCGAACATCTCTCACCTGAGCCATACAGCATTGCTCAACACCAAAATGCAGAGCAACACACTCTGCTCTGGTTTATTAAGGTGCAGCAAAGTGGATGGAGGACATAGATTCCTCAGGTACCCGTTTGTTCGCTTGGCAGACAACTCACAGACCTGCAGACCACAGTGCTGAGCTGTGGCTTTAACGCTTCCCCGATGCAGAGCCAGCAGCAGCAGGTCACTGCTCTTCCTTGAGACACTGGAGAAGTGGATCTGCACCTTGCTGGCGTTCCCGGTAAATGAACTGATGGATCCGTACAAATCACTGCTCCCTTCCAAAGACACAGCCTCTAGCGGAGTGCGCACAAAGGAAATGGCAAAGCCTGTTATTTCAGAGATGCAGAAGCAGGGAAATGGCCAGAGTCTCAAAGAATTGTGCTGCTACACATATATAAACCCACCAGATAGATAGCTCTTTAATGACATGGTGCTTAATCTCTAGCAGCATTCACAAGACAGGTTCTCTCTGCATGCAAAGTGCACTCACCGCGTTTGTGCACCAGGGCACAGGAAGGTTTGGTTTGCATCACTCGTGGTACCCATATGAAACTGGATCACGTTCACTGCGGCTCTTTGCATTGCAGCAGGTGAGGTCTCTTTGTGCTGACTGCAGTAGGAAGGCTAAAATCCTTGCGAGCTCCCTGCTCCCAGTGCATTGAGTCACTTTTGCTTCTGCTCCCCCCAAAAGCCAGCGAGGAATAAACACCTTCCCTACAGAGCAGCCCCAAGCTGCTGCAGGCTGGGACCCCGCAGGGCTCTGCACACCACTGTTCCTCTTGGAGTTAGGGCTGGGTTTCAGTCAACTTTTGCTCCTTTAAATCCTTTGAGTTTCTCCTCTCTGTGAGCACGGACCCCCGAGCATCGCTCCCTGCTATGGGCCCTGCCTGCAGAGCCATCAAACGGGGTCCTTCATGGGTGCTGGTACCCTGCTGGAGGGGCTCCAGTGACACCCAGTACCCGGAGCATCCCCAGCACCTCCAGCTCCCCGCAGACCTGACCCTGCCAAAAGCTTCACCTCTTGCAGCACCAGCAGGGATGCAGGGTTCAGGGGTTCTGATGCAGGGAAACCTTTGGTCCAAGCCCTCTGGGAGATGCTGGAGCTCGACGGGAGGCTCCACAGCATCCAGGGATGCAGGCAGCAGAGCTCTGGGGTCGCATCGGCAACGGTGATGAAGCAAACAGCTTCCATCCAGCCTGTTGGAAACCTACTGGCAGGAAAAGGATTTCACGCTTTCATTTGAGTTTTCTTTGCTCAGTGAACCGTTTGTTTCGCTGAAGTCAAAGAGGGAAGGAAAAGGATTCATCCACTCTACAATCCCCGGGACTGATTTTTTGGTGCTCTTTATGTGTTGACACAAACCATGCTGGAGAAGGTGAAGAAAGTATGTTTATTTCTGCTCGAAGACTGATTACATCACTATCATGGATAATGTAATAGAATAGCTTTATACCCTCGGGAGAAATCTAAGAATAAATATGAAAAAGTAAAAGATTTTGTTTCCACTGTCTCTGAAGATGAGGGATGATTTAGTGCTGTATTTACAGGGGAGTTATCATACTCTAGGCTCTGTGCTGAATAAATATTATCTTGAAAGGCTAAAAAAGTCCATTGAAACAGTTTAACTCACCACAAAATTAAAAAAAACACCCCCAAAAATAATATCCATGTGTTTGTCCCAAGCGAAGGTTAGTGACGTGTTAATAACCGAATCCACGCGGGATCATTGTCCAAGAAAGGAGCCTTTCCCTGCTCACCAGGTCCCCTCGCAGAAGCAGCCTCCTCGGTGGTTTGCCTTGTCTCGACTGATGAGCTACTACTGGTTCTTCAGGCTGCAAGACACAAGTGAAGCACAAATCACTCTGTGGTCCAGAGCTGGGCTCTGTGCACTTCCAGCCTCGCCGGCAGCATTCATCCCACTTCCATCAGAGCATTTATCACTTCTCTGGGCACCCTGTGCCAGCGCCTCATCACCCTCACATAAAGAGCTTCTTCCCTATATCCAACCTGAACTTCCCCTGTTTCAGTTCGAACCCATCACCCCGTATCCCATCGCTACAGCCCGTGATGAAGAGATGGCTAAAGCCAATTGTACATGAGCAATAAGGAGACTTCGATCCTGAACAAAACACACAGAAACTCTTTGTATCTGAAACACGTTGGTGAGTTTAAGGCCAGTTTTGTGGTTTATGACAGAAAACTGCTGTAAGAGGCTGAAAAAAGCACCCTTTCTTTAGGTCCTCAAGCAGCACTGGTGAGCTCAGGGTTACACTTCGGGCATCAGCCCAGTGCTTGTGCTTCACATTAAAATAATCCATATGCCAACACCATGGAACAAAGACGCATGAACCACCCCGGGGCTTCCAAACCATGATCAAACCAGAAGGTATCACAAATACCTTTATTTGCACTACATTAAAAGGGAACAGAGACAATTTAATCCTATAATGAGAGGAAGTATTACACACTCTCTCCTCATAGGCAATTCAGCTGCTCTCTGGCACTGAAACAATGACAGATTAAAATGCCTTTCAATTCCATATACCTTTTATAACTATTCATCTTCTGGAGTTTTTATCTCTCTAAAGGCTTCTTTACATTGCAGGCATCAGCCACTGTACGTTACAGAAAGCGCATGGAATTTGTTACTGCTACCAATGAGTTGCATTCATCAAGGGAAGAAAAAAGACATTTGGCTTGGTTGTAAAACAGGGGGTACAACTCAAGTATTGACTACCACCTCCTGGAATGTACTGGAAATCTTGCATCAAGGAGTGCATTGGGTCAGGCTGAGGATGTGCAGAAGGGAGCTCAACCTCCCACCACCAAGGATGGGGCTGGAAAGGTCCAGAGGTAACAGGAAGAGCACCAAGCAATGAAATAAAACGCAATGTGACATAAAGAAATCACAAAATCTGACACAAAAGTCAGGCCAGGAAGCACCAAAGCCTTCCTCTAGTCCAGGAAATAGCCCCCAGGAAACATCCATCATCACATCCCACAACCAGGAGCTGTCACAGGCTGTAAATACTTGTTTACTCCATCTAAAATCGGTTGGAAGCGCGATGGGGTTGCAGTCGTGGTGGAGGGGGACACTTCTGCGGGTACCACAGTCACACTAGTGTGATTAGCTCTGATTTCTGACGAGCCGAGAGCTTATGTTAATAAACACGATTCCAATGAGGCATCTGTGCTCCCAATCAGAAAACAAAGGAGAAAAGCATCAAGCCCGCTGTCATTTGCGCCTCAGCAAACCTGGGCTTTCACCAGGTAAAGGGCTGTGCAGAAAGGTCTTCAGAGCACACCCTCCAAACTAGGACGGACCATTCTCAACCCCCAGGAATTCACTTGGACTGAACGCTGCACTCCTATCACGGGTTGAATGGATTTTAGCCCAGTGATAGCTGCAGGATTGGGTCGCCTTCTCTGCAGAAACCCTAAAACTAATCAGAAAGGGAGAGTCTGAAAGGGAAGCCTAGACATGTATTAGCATCTATGAATGTGTAAATGAGTGGTTATGAAACGCCAGAATATATTTGTGAGCTCTAGATGTGGCAGAGAGGTCTGGCTGATCAAAGAGACAAAATAAAGGCGAGAAGACAAAATCCCTCTGTATGGAGGTGGGAATCATCATCCCCATAGAGTCAGACTCTTAATTACTAGGGCTGGAGCTCAGCCTCCAATTGCTGACAGCCAAGAGGGTGGGGGACTGCTCCCAACTCTCACTCCCCGACACGTTATTATAGCCCAGAGATGGCACTTACATCAAACGTGGGTCTGGGCTCTGGTGCTCTGCCAACAGCATCTCCGCTCCTTTCATCCACAAGCCCCTGAGGAGCTACTTCAGACCTGGAACCGGAGCCTCTGGGGACAGAGCACCCTGTCCCAATCCCACGCCCGCATGTGCTGCTTAGAGGAGGGCAGTGATTTCACCAAGCCCTAAGTTAGCATTCACACACTTTGACCCCAGAATCCGAATACCCCCCGGCTTCTCTCACGACAACGTGGGGCTTTAACTCCCTGTCGTGCGTTGCAAATCACTGTCGGCAGTGATTTGGGAACTTTGCCGTTTACATAAACCAGGAAAGAGGGAAGTTTCTTTACTTCACAAGCATTAAGGGGAAAGGTTGGCACGTGATGCCCTCGCGGTGTTTCAGAGACAACGTGCCCTCCTTCCTCATAAGCTGGTGTTCCAGATGCCACTGGAAAGGGAGCCAGTGATGGTGCCTTGCTCCTCGTCCTGCTGCTCCTCTGCTCACTGGCATGGAAAGCAACCAAACAACGGCTCGATCACCTCCACACCTTCATAAATCCCTAATGAAAGGGTTAGCGCTCCTGCAGATGCTCCAGAGTCCAGTCCCGTTCCAGACCTGCCCCAGTGCCCAAGCTGGTGCTGTGCAGACATTCCCATCGGAGCTGCCATGGACACTGCCTGCCCCCTGACATGAGCAGCCTGTGTGCCCATTTGTGATGTCTTAACAGAGAGATTACAGGGGGTATCCAACTCTCACCCCAGTTCCTGGCTCTACGTTAGGATGAAAACCAAGGATGCATTCCCCTTTATTTTCAAATATATGGCTTAAAGTACCTGCACCTTGGAGAAAAAAATGGGAGCTCGTAGACATTATCTTGCTTGGCATATTCACTGGCCTGAGGGATGAGAAATACCTCACCATCAGCCACCTCCTCCTGCATCTTTCATTCCAAATCCCAGCCGAGACACGTTCAGCTTTTTCCCCCTTTTCCCAATCTTTTTGCCCAAACCAACCCAGTTGCAAGCATCCAGGCAGGCCCTGAAATCCCTGCAAGCACTGAGCTCCACGCACCAGGCGCAAGGGAAGAGCTCGGCTCCAGGGTACCCAGCCTTGAACTCTGCTCTGCTACAGGAGCACCGCTGGTGGCCACGAAGCAGTGGAGGCCCGGATGACACGGGCTGCTAAGCAGCAGTTCAAGGGCTGCTGCGTGCTGGGTTATTTAAAGCTACTCCAACCATGAGCTGCTCTCTGGAGAGCTCTCAAGGACTATAATAAATAGCCACAACTTGACTCATCCCTCATAAACATCCTTCTCTCCTAAAGCAGCTTCTCAGAAGACTCATCTGATTTTGGGTGCTTCCAGCCTGTGCCCACCTTCCCTCCAACCCCTGCCCAGAGCAAAATCCCTGCTCTTCACAAACTGTTCCCCCCCCTCCCTCCTTCTGCTTTTAATTTGTTAATTAGATGAAGTATGACACTGACATAAAGTGCTTTGTTGCCTTGGCAACTGCAATGCACTGGTTTCAGACCGAGTTACGAGGAATTGGACAGTCTTGACACTAACCAGCAGTAATGAGAAGAGCCCAAGCCAGTGGGTGAAACGCTTACCAGGGTAGGTGGAAGGGCTGCAGGGAGGATGCGCTGAGATATAGATGATTCTTGTAGCTAGGAACATGAGAGGTACCAACTGCTTTACCTACCCAAGTTCTGCTGCCTGCTATTACCACAAGCACCCTGTGCAGCCCACAAACACCATGTACAAGGTCATCACTGCAAACAGAAGAACTCTACCCATGAGACCGCATGGCTGCATCACTGGGTCCAGCCACATTCAGCATCGCATTGGACCTGATTCAGGATACAAGATGCGGGTAACTCATCCCCTCAGTCCCATCCAGAGGACAATGAAGCTGCAAAAGCAGCTTTAAACAAGGAGAGTAAAATCTGGTTACATCCTAATTACAGGGTGGGAAGAGCTTTTGTTGTGCACAAGCCCAAGCTGCCAGTCTATTGTCTCCTATGCTCCTGCACTTCCTATAGGCCTGGGGTGAGATCTGCCCTGTGCTCAGATACTTGGCCTCAGAGAAAATTGTGTAACAACGAACAATGGATGGAGGAAATAGAATAATCAGAGCGATTTCCCATAGAAATTGGTCAGACGAATGCCTCTAATTGGCATTCCATTATTACATTTGTAGCACGCTCTCTTTTGAATGTATTACTTTGTTTCCTCTTGTGCTCAATGCCCATGAAAATCTCTGGGGACCAGATTTCAGTCATTATGAATAAATGATAAGAAACTAAATTTAGGAAGACTGATAAGAATATTAATTTGCAGAAGAGGAAGGTCCTTCCAATGCAGGCCCCCGCGCTCGCTGGTGTTCCCTGCACAAGCTGGCTTGATCCATACCAAGATGAAGCAGAAACGGGGCTGCAGAGCTGTCTAAGGGTGGAGATGACACTCTGCTAATTGCAGGAGCCTGAGCAACAGCAGCAGAAGGTGTGGGGATAGAGCAGGACGTGAAGGTCCCTCCTGACGCTGAAAAGCATCAGTGCATCCTTCCTGCACATCTCTATTTGCTGCCCGGGAGGCTGCTCTGGTTTGAAAGGAGCTCCTCTAGCCTTTGTAATAACACCAATAGCAATAATAATGCAAACTCAGACGGCTTGGCAGGGGAAGGATAAATTGCAGCCTATACCCAGGCAGCTCTCATTCCAGGTTTCTGATGGGAAGAGCTGTCAGCTCTATTTCCCAGTGGGGGGAATCTGTTGCAGTGGGTAGGGACCCCAATCCGATCTGCACTGTCCCGCACGCTGCGCAGGGATACCCCATCAGGGAGCTGTGCTATAAGAGGAAGGGAGACAGAGGCAGGAAACTTGCTGAAGGTCCTTGTTGCTCGTTCTGATCATCCTGCCTCATCTTTCAGGCTGTCCTTAAAGGCACCTGAAGCATTTCAGTAACTAATGACACCTTTTATATTCCTTTTCTAATCTGGGCAGTCCTGAAACGGTTCCCAAAGCTCACATGTAAGTGAATTAAGAGAGATTAGTTCATTAATCTACTCTCTGGTGCCATGTATCTTCATCACTTCATTTTAATAATTCGTACTAATTGACAGAGCAGACTCCCTCCAATCTCAGAGTTGGGTAACACATAATTGCTCTAAATCACAGCATAAACATTTTCACTTGGAAACACTTAATCCCATTATACTCCCAACGCAGCGTGCAACACATTATTCTATATACTGATCCAGGCACAGACAGACAGGAAAAGCAGGAAGATACCCACTTGGTCTGATGTTTGGAGCCCTTCAGGTGTGCGTGGTACTGCTCTATGGAGTTCAGGGTGACGCTGCAGATGTTGCACGTGTAGCTGCGCTTCAGGCCTGCAAAGAAAACCCGGAGCCATTAACTGCGCTCCCTCCACAGTAACCCATCCTTTTACTCTCCCAGGCCAGGGTACCCAAGCATCAGTGAAGCCTAAAGGGATATTTTAAAGAGGCACGGACCAGACAAGCAGGGTTCAAAGGCAAATCCCTCCTGGAGCCTGCGGTCCCCGCAGCACCGCATCACTCTCCTGTGCATTCCCACAGAGCATCCCTGTGCTGCCACTATGGAGCACACGAGGCCCCGTTCATTCCTCTGGGGGTTTTGTAGCAATCACAATTCAGAGCCATTCCTCATTAGTCCATTAAGGAGACAGAGCTTAGGAACTTTATTTTCCCCTGCAAAGGGATGCGCTTTGATTCATCCACTGATGGCAGGTGGCCTTGTCTGAAGATCAAAGCTGGAAGCCTGGTGCAGGTACGAGGTGGCCTGGATGCTGGAAGCACATTCCTGATGGATTTACTCTTGGCTGCGATACCTGTCTCCGTCCCTGCCCGCAAGCAGCCTGCACTTGGCTAATTTTAGCCCTTTGCAGCTACAATAACAAACAACTATTTATACAGCCGCTGCTCTTGCTGCTGGCCGACTGAGTACCACTGAACTAGAAACAACAGCGCAGTGGCTTCACACCAGAGATGCTGGGTTTGGTTTTGGGGGTGGTTGTGGGGTTTTGTTTGATTTGGGGTTTGTTTTTTTTTTTACCTCCCACCAAATCTCTTGGCAGCCTCTGCTACTTCCCATTTCATTGTTTGCTTGATTGCCACAGTTAGAGGTGATTTCCTAAGTCACTACCCCGCCGTTTATTGTATGGTGATGCAAATTGTAGGGGACATGATCTAAGCTGCTGAGCAGGCTCCTGCAGGAGCAGCCAGGGCAGTGACTGTGCTGGGCACAAGCACAGGTCATACCCATAGAAGGTTTATCTCCTGCTAGCAAAGAGGAGACAAATGGCATCAGCAGCACTGAACCAACCCCCAGAAACACCCCCAGAGCAGCAGCAGTGGGGACCTTGGCCTGTACCTGGCTCACAAGAGCTGCAGGAGCATCAGGGAAGCCATGACCCCATAGAGCAACACCCGCAGCATGGGGAAGGCGCTGGGTCTGAACAGCCTTTCCCTCCTAATTCACTGCTGTGCTTCTGGGCACAGATTGCAGGGAAGGAAAAAAACCCAGGCAATTAAGGAGATTCATGCACATCTCCAAGCGAAGCTGCAAAGCAGTTTATAACCGAGTCACAGAACCGGTCTCTGAGTACATTCACTGCAAAACATCCGAGCTGAGGAGCTCAACCCAACCAACCCAGCCTGTGCCCTGCTTCTTCTGCTAAGATCAAACTTCCCACCTCTGAGACATCCAGCAGGCAGCAACCAGAATGGGAGGTGCAGGAGAAAAAGCGCTCCCTAGGACAGCCTGCTGCCCACCAGCTGGAATGGATGGGATGAGCTTTGATTCCTCTCAGTTTAGACTGGAAAAAGGCACATTTTGGTCCATTTCTGAGGCATTTCTGCTTAGCACCCTGGTGCACTCCTCCCTCCCCTCCTCTGGAAGGGATACTGGCCTGCCTAGCACTTAATTTGCACAGCAGTGTTCTACTTTGCCTCTCAAGTTTGCACCCAAACATTCCTGCATTAGCATCACTGACATCACACGCACATCGGCATTACCATGACCATTGATGCTAAAGCAATCCCTATCCAGTCCTCCTAGGAAATAAGGGAATTGCATATTTAAAGCCCCTGCGGTCAGGTTTTGGCTTTGCACTGATTCACATCCAGGAGGATGTGAACAGATCGTTTCAAGCTTAATTGAAAGGCTCTGCTTAAAAATAACCAGAGTTGGGGGATTCTCAGCACGGGCCGCTGCGCTCCTCGGGAGCGGTTTTAATGTACCATGTAATAGTCTCTCTTGACTTTCTACAGGACTATTTCTCTGCAGAAATTGCTAGAACAATTCACTTAGAACAAGTGATGTACGGCAAGCCTCAAACCTGAGCAGTTTATGCTCACCATAATTAACTGCAGAGGCTGTAGATACACTTAGTGCATCTACAAACTCCCCCCAAAATCGCCTTCTGCTGCACTAGCCGCACTGACAGCCCCACTTCTCCAACACCTCATCCATCTCTCACATAGGAAACTTGACCCAACATACAGTGAAACAGCTTCTTCAACAAAATATTCCAGAAATATTGGGATGAGTGCTTGAAAATAGCAAGCAAACGGTAATGCAGAAGAATCGTAAGAGTCACCCACGGTTTATGTGTCGTGGTACGGTAGGGAACAAAAACCAAATAGCAAATATGCTTGTGGATGTTCTCCTGACTTCATTCTTGGTGCTGCAGGGCTGCTTTTAGTCAAACCCTGTGTCCACGATGCAGGGGAAAGGCTTTGCATGGCTGACACGGTGCAGCAGCACCATGCTGCAGCGTGAGCCCTCAGCCCATGCCGCAATCACTGCAGGGCAGAGATGGGAAGGGGGGGAAGTAAGAAACTGGAAATACTTTAAATTAAGGTAATAAGGTTCTAATGCTCAGCAGCTAATTTAACAGCACACATTAACAGCAGCCTTATTGAATCTTAATTACCTGTGTAGGTGGAAACGCCATCCGTGATTACAGTTCCTAACCGGGGACACTGATTTTATCCCACCAGCATGTCAAGGCTGCTCATGGTGATGAACAAGGGGGACTCCTGTCCACCCCCCCACCACCACCACCATGTCCAGCCTGGGAGGGACTCAGGGCTGCTCCGCTGCAGCGGCTCTTCCTGACGGCTGGAAAATGCTGCCATAGAATGGGCTGATTCCATGAACTCCCTCGTGCTCAGCAGAATCACACATCTGCCAACGCCGGCAGCCCTATTTTAGGTGGATGGAAACAACACCCGGACTGGAACAAAGTTGGAAAGGCACCAGGAACCACACCACTGTGTTTCCCAATGCCACACTGCCCCGGGGCAGCCCCATTCCTGAGGCAGGACAAGGTCTGCACCCAACCAAAGGCGATTGGAGTCAAGCATTAGCACAGCAGGCAGCCTGCAATAGGATGGTGGCTGCAACCACAGGCATCCGTGCTGGGAAATGTCTGTGTTCTCTCTTCATGTTTCCTATTGCATCCCCACAACACATCGACATTCCTTGCCTTGCGTCGGGACGTGCATTCATGTAAAATTGAATGGGCTCCTATATCCATCAAATAAAATATTAACAAGTCAAGTCATTAATGTCATTCTGCTTAAAGTGCATTAAAAGACATTCCAGGGGAGTACTTGTTAAATCGCTTTATACTAACCAACAGTGGCAGCAAAGAATGGGAAGTATTTATAAGGCATACAAAGAAATTGGGAGCCGAGAAGGAAAATGAAACTCAGCACTTTGCCAGACACCATCTGCAACTACGGCATTTGCGACGGCTTCAGGTGACAAATCCCTGTGCAGCCATCCCCATCCTGCTTACTGCAGGTTATAAGCAAGGACGGGATGAAGAAGGGTCTGTGTGTGTCTTCTGCTCATTTTGTTCATTCGAACGGATGGGAATGGGCACACTGAATCAATCCATGGAATGAAGGAAGCTTTCAGTCACTGCACCAGCCTTGAGGGGGAGCGAGTGTTTTGCTGTGGGTTCTGGCTCCGCACCAGCAATCCGCAGTGCCCGGCATCAATTCAATTCCCTATGGATGAGCTCGGATGGGCTCTGCTGTGAGGCCCCTGCAGAGCCCACCTGCATCAGAGGAGGAACCAGAACCCTCAGCGCTGGGTGATGCCAGATGTGAAGCGAACCAGGACCTGATGGAGCAGGGATGCAATTCCCCCCATGCCAGGCGCAGGCTGCGGGAAGGCAGGAGCTGCCAGACGGAGCCGCTTCTGCTCCTTGTTGCTGAACAGGCACAAGCTGTCAGGGGCAGAGCCCAGGGTTCGGGTTTGTCACCACAGCACCGGCTTGTGCCTCTTTATGACCTGCTCCAGGATGGGCTGGATGTTCCCTGCTCTCTCAGGGCATCTCCATGCGCTCTCCTAACAAGTAGGACCAGCGGCGTTCCTTGGAGCAGGGATCCTGGACTGGCTCTGCTGGAGGGCTGGGAAGCCACATGAGGATGCTCAAAGAGATGGCGCTGGACCCCAGGTGGTTGTGCACTGCAAACAACCTGCCAAGCGCCCTCTGCTCCACCAAAGCATGTGGGACCATGCACCTACATGGACTGCATTGTTTCAAGCTTCAACTCAATACTCGCTGCAGAAGCAGTGCTGATAATGTGTTATCTCCCTTTGGGGGCTGTTTTTTCTCCTTCTCTTTCTCATTTCCAAGAAGAAAATAAGACTTCAAAATCGCAGGACGAGCACTTGGCAAGAAGAACCGATGCTTTTGTTTCCTATAAATATCAGTTATCCCAAAATACATCTCTATCTTTGTTTCTCCAAATACACATTCATATTTATCAATAAATATTTTATCGTAGCCATTATCAGAGCATCAAAGGCTGCTGAAATGTTGTACTGCAAATGACACGGCTCGTTCCAGGCTCACACAATGCATCCAATGTTTGTCTCCCACAGCAGTCAAAATTGAATGAATATTTAAGTTGTGATGGGGAGAGCGTGGAAAGGGAATGAATTTGTGCTCTAGCGCACACCGAGGCAGCGAAACAAGCACAGGGCAGGGAGAGGGGCTGGAACCTGACATGGGAAGTGATGCTCGGACAAGATGTCACTGCCAGCCTGGGTACCGCTGAACTCAGCCGCTGCCAGCACCTCTCTTGGAGTCAGACATGACTTCATCTGCCAAGGTAAGGCTGTTTTCTTGCACAGAGGCAGAGCTCATCCTATGCTGGCTATCGCACAGATCTGCCTTTACATCTGTAATGATGCGCTCTATCCTCCCAGTGAAGTTAAAAACCGACAGGGGCTGATGAGTACACAAAGCCCTCCGATTCCGACTCCCCTTAGGCACAAGCTAAATGAATAAAACACTTCACAACTGATTTATTTACTGTTAATGACAGCCTCAGCCACTCCTGAGCTTGGCACAGTTCAAAGTACTAAGCGCTTCCATGTTATTGTCCTGGGTTTTATTTCCCTGCATATTCTTGACAGTGGGCAGTGACTCAGCCACATGAATCATTTATGGCATTGTGAGTCACACTAGGTAGCACATGAAGGATCTGGATAACCATTACAGGGTTTATTTCAGAACAAGAGATGCACAATATGCTGCATAGCCATTAGTATTTACAGGGAAATTATTTCATTTAGCAAGGTAAAAAAGAAAAGGAAGGTAATTTTCAGGTGTTAATACAGCACTGGCAAACCAGACCTCCTCTCCCGCATGATGCTGAAAGTCAAACCTGCACTTTCTCCTCTGCCTACTTCACATGCATTGTGTGCACACAGGATTATAACCAAGGCCATAGAGATAACTTCCAACAGGAGGCTCGTACCTCTCCTCCTGCAATCACACCTCCATGTGAACAACAGGCCTAGATCAGCACTCAGCCTGAGCCCCGTCCCCAGGGCACTGGGTGATGGAGCTGGTCCTTCATCAGCATCAGGCAGGATCAACCCCTTGGGGGGACTGGGGATGCTCAGGGGCTCTACACGAGGGGGTCCTGCAGAGGTGCAAGGCTCAAACCCAGGTGATCTGGAGATGCAGTTCTAAAGGGAGCCCAAGGGTGCCAGAGCCCCTCTTGATGGGGCTGGGATGGACAGAGGGATGGATGGATGGATGGATGGATGCATGCATGCATGGATGTATGGATGAATGGATGCGTGGATGGATGGACAGATGCAGGGATGCATGGATGGATGGACAGATGCATGCATGGATGGATGGATGGACAGATGGATGGCTGCTCTCCCTTCAGCAGGAACACAGAAAGCTTGTGTTTAACATACCCATAGGAAATGCTCAATTTCTCTTTGCTGCTGCTGACCCAGGGCCATTGCAGTGTTTTACAAGCACTAATTAAACCACAGAAGACAGCTAATGCCCCGCTCTCCATCAGAGAGATGAAGGGAGCGCGCTCTGCCTCCAGCAGCATCAGCCCCATCCCTATTTCCCTGCAGGGCTGAGCGCTCTAACATGTTCTCCTCTAGCTCACAGGGGTAGTCCACACTTGCTCAAGGACACAAGTGAGTGCTAATGGAAGGGACTATTTTAGGAAGAGGCAAAGGAAATTTTGAAGGATGCTTCTAAACCAGCAGACTCTCATCTTAGAGAAGGGAGGAGCAGCAAGAACGTCACGCTCTCCCCTGCATCACTTAACCGGTGGCGCGCAAGGGCAGCATCGCTGCCATCACCGCATCCCATGGGAAGCTCGCCCCGGTGCTCTCACCTCTCAGCTCGCCCAGGTCCAGGGTCTTCCCCAGCTGCTCCAGGAGGTCAGCCCTGGCCGCGTTCTTCTTGTGCTTTTTGCCATCATAGTGCTGCTGGGCCATCATGGGGTTGTTGAACCAGGCGGCGCAGAGCTGGCAGTACCGGTCCGAGTCCCGCCGCTGCGGCGGCGACGGCACCACCGGCGCACTGTCCGTGTGCGGCTGCTTCAGGGGGCTCAGCGCGGTTCCTATGGGGGGAGATGGGCAGATGTGAGGTGTCAGCACGCCCCGAGGCTGAGCCCACATTAGGCACAATGAGCAGCAGGGTCCCATTGGGTGTTCTGTGTGATGCTGCTCAGACATGGACCGTTTCCCATCAAACAAGAAGCATGGAAGGGTAGCACAGGGCTGCTCCCCGGCTCTCCGCATTGCCCTAGCTGGGAAAGCAGAGTGCTCTCGTTGCAGTTACACATCTCCTCACTGTTGTGACTAAACCTGCTAAACTTATCCTGCTTAAATTGCTACTTACTGCCAGCAGAGAATAAACAAATCGTGCAAAGCCATCTACTCCTCAAGACAGAGACAGGTTTATCGCTGTCTCAGGGTTCTTCTTTTCCACTTGTTCTCAGAAAGAACAGGGAATGCTGTAGGAACTGCAACTCCTCACCCATGGAAATGATTCAATAGTCAGTCCCCTCATTCCAATATCTTCACGTTGTGGATTGACCAGCAGCCCCTGAGCTTGATTTAATCCCATTTCCCTTCAAGAGGCCATTTGGGAACACAAAAACCATCCCCGTATCGTTTCAGAGGCAAATGGGTGATTTACACTATGGAGCCAGAGTTCTCCTGCTTTGTACAATGTAAGCACGGGAAAACAGGTTCAAGTAACAGAAAGTTCAGATAGATACAAGAATACACAACTTCATCATTACACCCGCTCGAAAAATTCCCTTTTATGTGGTTTTCCTTTCCTTTTCCAGTCTGCGACCTAAATAATGAACAACCCCCTCCCTCTGCCCTACAAGAATAGGCAAACTTTTAGGTGGTGATGAGGACCTCATTGCTCTGCTTTGATCAGGAGGCCCCGTGTTGCTCCAGCTGAGCCCTGATGAGAGCCGGGTTGGCAAGCGATGAACCCACCTCGGTGCCTGACACCAGGAATGGCAACAGAGAGCGAGGCAGGGATATATTTAGATGTATAATTAGGCCTGAAGCCCACTGTGATTGACTTCACGGCTCAAGACAATTAATATTGGTATAAATCTTCTGCTGACCTGCTCGGGAAGGGCCATCGATTAACTTCCCTCAAGGAAACTGTATCTTACATATGAAATTACTTCCAACCTTATCAGTTTCAGGGGGATGATAAGCTTCCATTGTTTTTGATGACAACTGCCAAGATCTGAGAGGATGAGGGCATCTGGACCGTTACAAACAACCAGTGCTTACAGCAGCCCGGGAGCAATGTGATGTATTGGACTCGCTGCTCTGCAGGCCCCAGGCTATAAAGCTAAATCTATCAGATCCTTTGGTCAGCTTTCTCCTTGTTCGTATCTTCAGCTGCTGCCAGAAGGGAACCAGGGAGGCTGCAGCTGACAAAGCTGGTGGTGTCCACAGGAGTTATATCTCCCGCTTGCTAAAGAAATCCGACTGGAGCATCCTTCAGGCATCTGCTGGACCAGCGGCCCCGTGCTCAGAGCCCAGCCCCACAGCAGAGACCCGTGTCGCCCATCACTCCCAGTTGGGTTTCCCTTGGCACTCACATCCGTGTTGTCCTGTAAGGCCACATTCCCCAGGCTCCCCTTACAACTACGACCAGTGCTAAGGTGCGCTGAACCCAGCCTGGCAACGGATGCAAACACCCCGTGCCTCCCATCTATTTCTCTTCGGGAGGGTTTGGAAGTTGACGGCTACACCGACGTGGAGTTCTCATTTTGATGTGTGCTACAGAACTACGACAGGACAGAAAATATCCTCATTCCCTGAGCAGCGACATGAAAATGAATAATAAATGCTCACAAACCACCTAACGTTAAAAATGTTTCTCCATCGAAAACACAAACAGAAAAGCTGCTGGTTTGACTATTTAAAGCATCTCAAAATGCTAAATAGCTCATGACAGTCTGCCTTACGTTCCCTTTTGCTGTGGGAGGGAAGTGAGAAAGTCTTACTTTGCTGCAAGAAGCAAAATATAAAGTTAGAAACACTTTAGCACTCTGGCAATGAACTAATGTTTGACTTATTTCTTGCATGCAAAGCTCTTTATTCATAGCTGCATTTAAATGGCACCCAGCGTTTTAGCATTGCCACTCTCGGGGGCTGAGCATGAGAACGTGACTGAGCCGCGACCACGGGGTGCGGGAGAAATCCCGTTTTCTTTGGAACGCAAACCTGGGACTAAGGGGATCCCAGCTGCGGCTTGGACGGATCCGCGCGCCCAAGCCTGAAAGCCACTGACCCTGTCAGCACACCTGAAACGCAAACCCCACACTAGGAACTAAAGGACAAGGAGGTAGAAAAGCCAAGGTGACTTTTCCAGCCAGCAGAATCATCCCCTTCTTCCTCACCTCCCTCCCAAAGCCAATGCGGAGGGACCAGTTCCTACCTTCCTGATGTGATGATGCCTGCAGGTACCCGCACTTCCATCAGAGAAGGCAGCAGCTCTTCCCCCCTTCACTATTCTTTGGGTTATAACTCACAGCAATGACTGGATGCAAGCTGACAGAAGATGTTGGAAATGACTAGAGACAGCAGTGATGTGAAGCCTCTGAGGGCTACAACCTTGTGCAGCAGAAGCATCAGAGGAGATCACAAATATTTCTCTGTGGTGATGAGACATCCCTTTCCTATTGTGAACAAACCTGATTGTTCAGGCACTTCTCCCTCTCCTGATAGCACAAGCAGAGAAATGAGAGCTCTGCATCTCATTAAGATGGTAAAATTGAAAGGGAAGGTGCAACTCCATAAGGGGACTGGGAATAGATGTGGTTTTCTATGGGACTGGTGGGACAGAAACCCCGGAATACCAAGCAGGGGCCTGTTTGGAGGCAGAACTCATCCACATGAACCTCCAAACCTTCACAGGATGCGGCAGCTTAGAGGGATCAGAAAGAGCATCTGGGTTACCTGGTAGGAATGGTGCGGCACAGGGTAGGACGTACACTGATGCCTTGCTTTAGATACTCTGCAGAGCACAGGTTCAGAATTTAGGCCTGATGTAGCCTCCATGGTGACAAGAGGGAATCCTGCTCTTCCCTTTACACACAGACCCACCAATGGGGTAAACCATCAACCCACCAAAGGGTCAGCACAGATCTTCACAGCGATTTAAGGTGGCAGAATACCTTTCTGTGCAAGGCTGAAAATCAGGCATCACAATCCAGCACTTATTACCCATTTACTTGCCTGTTGCCACTAAAATCCCTTTTCAGATTGACTGCGTTTAATCTCATCCCTAACAAGAGCACTCGGGGAACAGGGAAAACATTTTCAGCTTCCTTTTTCTTTTTAATTAAAAGATGATGAGAGCTCTAATATTTGTAGAGAGCTTTTCTCACTTGTTTTGATCACACATGAAAGCTAAACCAGATTTTACTCTTAAGAGTGCAGGGCAACACCACATAAAACGTTCAACCCATTCAGCCACCTGAAGGATTATGGTGTCATGATGAGAACAGCAGCTGGATGTCTTTTGAAGGTGCTAACCCATCACGTGGCCTCCTGCACCATCAGCACCCACTGGTCACCAGGCTCAGCTTTCAGGTCCCTGGAACATCAGAAGGGGCTGGAATACGTCAGTGATTGTCAGCATCTCTGGATTGCTGCAGGTTAGCAGCTTGTTTCTCAGCAGATTAATGCTACTTATATCCTTTCTGCAAATCAAAGGCAGAACAAACCATGACTCATCCCAAAGCGCCATGTCCCTGTCCTGCAGCTCCGGCACCAAAGGGGCTCCAGAACAACTGCACCCAATAGCCCTTTAACTACAGCAGCCAGAGCAACGAGCACTCCACCACCATCACTTCAATCTGCATCACACAGGTCTCAAAGCGAGCATCAAAACCTAAACAGGCCTCCTGGGCTGTAAGGGTGATGCCTATGGAGTAGCATTCCACGGAAGAAAAACGTCGGGATAATGAATTTTCCCATGGAAAGCAGCACAGAAACCACTCAAACCCTGTACAGCCTGGCCACACCGCTGTCACAGACACATGTCCAGGACTCAGGAGCACCAGAGGCTTCCAAGCTTTGTCCAAGAGGCTGGAAGCTCCCCAGTACCAGCCGTGAAGGACTGGGACAAAATCCCTGTGGAAAAAAACTGGGCGACTCCAAAGAAAGCCCAGAAAAAGGCAGTGTCCAAAGGGCACATCTGTGAGAAGCACTCAAGAGCCAGAAGGTGCTTATTAAAGTATTCCTGCAGCTCAGCTTCATCTTCCAGATCAAGTGTCTGGGAGAGCTGATGAGTCCTTGAGTTACTCTTTCCTAGTGATTGCCGCTGCTCAAGAGCCCATTACTGCGGGAGCACGCGGCACAGCTCACTTGGAGCCTCTGTGAGGCTCATCCAGATGATTAAAACACTAAATCCACACGGAGAACCACTGCCCATGGGTTATCCGACTGCCTCTGCACTGCCCCAGCTCCCTCCGACCTGCGGGGCCCTGCCTGCAACCAGGAGGAAACAGCGAGTCTTTCCCTACTGGTAGCTGAATCCGAAACATTGACTTAGATAGGAATAGGTCCATGGGCTATTCCCTGAAATCCAGCACACTCAGAAACCGGCCTGGATTGAAGCAGAAAGCCCAGGTTTTGTGATGGAGGAGAAAACCTCCTGCACCGGAGGGCTATACACAAGGGATGGGGTTTGGAGCACTACCGTGATTTGATCACATCTAGGGTACGTGCACATCATGTTAGGAAGGATGCAAAGTGCAAAGCTAAATCTATACCCTGTTCTAAAGGGTATAGGACAGGGTATAGATTCTAAAGGAAGTGCCACTGGTAGTAACGCTGGATCACATCTGTCTGCAGGACCACAGCCCAGTTATCCTGCTTGGGCAGCATGAAGAACGCGCTGTCCAAGTATCCTCTAACCCGACAACCACCGGGGCAGTTTGGTTTCACTGTATGTGAGTGGTTTGCAGAGACTTTCTGGTTAAGCAAACAACAAGATGGTTAAATTATCCGATTCCAACATTTGGCTTTTTAAATGTGGAAGTTAATAGGTTTGCATTACTGGAATCACCGCGGAGGAAAGCATGAATCCCCATCTGGGCGAGAATCAAAAGGCAATCAATCCAACAGGTTTTAAAGACTAGATTTCCCTCTAAGGTGAAAGCAAATGGCACTCTGTTCTGTACAGGAACACGAAAGGCTTATTAAACATCTTAGCTGAGCTGTAGAATAACTTCTGATAATTAAAGTGAGGCTCAGTTATTTGTGCCCAGAGGAGACATTGTCTGCCACCGAGCGAAAGGTTTCAGGAGCATGGAGCCAGAGATAGGGCTCTCGCACAAAGGCCAGCCCTGGCTGATGAACCACTCATCTATGTGAACAAAGCAGACAAGTAATGAGCATCAGTGGTTGTTTAAGGTTGTTATAACAGCGGCACAAAGGAGGAGCTGCTTCTGCCCCTGGTCATCACCCGCTGCCCATGCGCTGCCGTGCTGATGCTGCACAGCGAGCCCACCCTGGACCCCCCTGCACCTACCTGTGCCCTTTAGTGCTGGTTGCTCACCCAGCAGCAGTTTTAACCTTTTGGCATGGATTTTCCCCTGGTAATGGGATTCAGCCACCACGGCCGAGGTGAAGGACATGTTACAGAGCGTGCAGCATTTGTTCTTATCCACTGAGTCACCGTCACTGCCCTGCGTGGAGACAAACACACAGACAAAAAAAGAGGTGCATAAGCCCAGCAAGCACAGGCATGGAGAACGAAGAGAGAGGAATCCACATTGTTATGCCAAGGCCGTGGTTTACAAGGGGTTTCCTTTCCTTATCTCCCCTGGACTCGCTCCTGCCTGGCCCCAGCGTTGCCTTTGACTCAGTGCTTCTGCTCTCACCAAGTGCAGGAGCTCATCTCACATCCATGAGGCTCATCCATCACATCCTGCCTGCCTCCAGCCCTTATCAAGTGTCTGTTCCAGCCTGGGCTGCCCGTCTGCTGGCCCCTGCAGAGGAACCAGGTTTATACCTCGCAGCAATCATTTACTGCCAGCTGCTGACAAAAGAAACCTGAAGGCAAGAGCATCCTCATGGCATGCACCAAAGACAGGAAAACACACTCGCTGCAGGGTTTGCACAAAATGAAAAAGGACCAAAGCACCTAAAGGCCACGTTTACGTTCTGCTCCTTTCCTAGAGATGCATTTTGAGCTCTTGAATGCTCAAAAAAGACAATCCATTAAAGTCCAAGACATTTTGCACACAACAGTAAAAAGCCCATCCCGGAAACTGATGCTGCACAAAGCAGCCATAGCCCTGTTTGAGGATCTGCACAATGAGACACCTTGGTGCAAAGGGGACCCCCCTGGTGAGATCCTTGGTGTCAGCTACGAGGTGACTGGAACTTTAAAGAAGTCCCAAACGTCACCATTCGGTATTTCAGTACCAGCAAGAGGCTCTCGCTGCGGCAGTGGTACAAGTCAGGACCATCCTTCACAGGTACCAGTCACTGCGTCTGTATCGGTACAGTTAAACCCTGATTTAATGAGGACATCATCTCCAACCTTCATTACAGTTATTCTTGTAAGGAAAACAGCCGCTCAGCAGGGCTGGGCTGAGACCCTTCCCCCTAAGCAGACCCCATGAGGAGTGCTTGTAGCTCCAGGATGCCTGTTCCCACCGCGGCAGGAACCGGGTCGCTGCCTGTCCCACCGGCATCCTGCACCCGCTTCCAGCACTGGCCCATGTCTCACCCAGGGCACCGAGCATCTCAATAACCCCCAACACCTCCCAGCACCACCACCACTTCCCAGGCATAATCACACCCACTGGGATTTCTCCCGGCTCCAATGGGGGTTTTGGCTGAACGCAGGCAGCAGGGAGGAGCTGAGCAGCCGAGGAGAGCCCATCGACAGCCTCTGGGCTGAGCATCTGTCAGGGAAACATCCCTGCTGCTGCCAGCGAGGGCTTACAAACAAACAGCTTCCACGTACATAAGGGTGCAAGCAACGAGAAAGGAAGGGGGGAAAGCATGCTCACACCATTAGTCACAATTAATTACTCAATCCATTCCACAAAGGAAATGGGAATCATGTTTAGGGCCAGAGAGATGTGGGTTTGCTTTTCCCAAAGATCTCAATGCATTGTGCTGGCCACTGAGCACAATGAGCAAGACCTTCCCAAAGGTCTGAAATTACCTTCTCCTTGCAGGTAGTTCTCATTCCCTGGGTAAGATCCGGCCCCTCTGCAGAGCAAAACTCCCTCAGTGACATCTGGAGACAGCCATAGGCTCTCTTTTGTTTGCAAGCAAGTATTCCAACTGCCTGCGTACAGTCACAGCAGCAACCTATCCGCTTTAGGAGCTGCAATCTTGCTTCCACAAACATCGTGCTCTGACTCAGACACAGAGCGAAGAGCCCAGCTCCTCAACTCCCGCTATTTGAGGTCATTTTCTCTCCCAAAATAAGCCCAGTTAGAAAAAGGCCCGATTTCCATCGCTTTTTCTGTTGTTGTTAACTGCAAATCAACTTCAACCTCAGGGAGAAATCTCAAGGGGTGATTAGTACTGTTCCGAGTGTAATTTGCACTTCTTTTAAATAGCTTTCTCTCAAGATATTTTATGTCTTCAAAGGGAAGTCACTTGAAAGTTAAGAGCAGAGTAAAGAATTCCCAGACTCTATTGATCAACCACAGTGGTAACATATGAAAGAGCCTCCAACAGACCTTGTTTGAAAAGCTGATACACTTCGGTGTGGATGCACCAGGGGCCCTTCCTCTGCCAGCTCTGCTCTGCAGTGACACTTTTCCCTTCACAACTTGCTGTCCCAGACAGACTGCAGTTAAGAAATGGAATTAAAAGACTTTAAACCCCCTCAAACACTCCAAAGCCTTTTGTGCAGAGCCCAGGGTTCACAATGATCCGCAGTTTGCTTTGCAGCTCATCCGAGTCCATCCACATCTCTGGGTGAGTGTCTTGAAGCCTGGATGGGGATTTGGCCACGCTGGCAGGACAGGGGCATCCCCAATTCTCACTCCCAACCTCTGCCTGAAACACAACAGACCAACAGCAGCCGTTCCTCATACACCAAATGCCCGCAGGATGAAGATGTTTGGGCTCGAGTGTGGTTCAGCATTGACCCAAGGCTCCTGTACCACCCAAGCTCCCTGCAGAGCCGCCCAGGCAGGATGCTGTACCCTGAAGGGTAATTATGCCTTCTCATTTGTCAGCGGCTGTTTTACCAGCCAGGGGAACCCAATCCGGGTGTCTTTTGTCACCTGCTGAATGACACCGTGCTGACAGGATTGTGCAGCCAGCTGGTAAAATCACATCCATCAGCAGGCCTGCGCTGGGGCACAGGGCTCGGCCGACCCGCAGCCGAGCTCCCCAGGGATGCTCTGCACCCATATGGCTCTCATCCAGCTCCCCTCAACTCTTCCCTTGCTCCCACGCCAGCTCAGTCTAAAGCAGCAGCAGTAAATAGGCACCAATATCTCAATTTAGCTTCCATAAAGCCCACACAAGCAGCTCTCTAACCCCATGCTGCATAAAAGCAGCCAACGTGGTACCATTTGTTTTGGCAGTCTTCTGCTTTACGACCCCTTCTCATTAACCTTTGCGGAGGTGCAGCACTGATGGGGCAAATGGCTCCAAACTGGAGCACAACGAGACACACCAGAGACCAAGCACCTATTTCCCAATGCTGACAGTGCTCATCTTCCCCCCCTCTCCCAGCCCTGCCTGATTTATCGAGCTTCTTTCTGTAATATCATAAACTTCAAAGCAAGTCTCATACATCCAACAGAATTAACTTGAGTTATTCAAATGCCTGCTAACAAGCTGCTAAAAGGCATAATCCTCCAGTAGGACCAGGCGGTTGCAGTCCTTTGCTGGATGCTCCTTAAGCAATCCTCGGGAAAAGTAAGGATTTTGATTCCACAAATCTGCCGGCTTCATTTCCTAGGTTTTACCAAGGAGAAAAGATTCCCCAAACCCTGGAAACGTACCGCTCTGGAACACAGCCCTGCAAAGTATCTGCCACATTTGAGTTGATTTCTGCTGTGAAGGTGGCGGTGCTGTTAAAGAGCTATTTTCTGTACCACTCTGTAGGAAATTTAGACCACTTCCATTTTAGCCTGTACCGGTTTATGGGTATCTAAACCTGAAACGCTCACTGCGTCTCAGAGCCCCTGAGGACCCTACGTTCCCTGAAGATAAGCCAGCCCTGAGTTGAGCCAGCGTTGTGTCTGACAGGGTAAACATGTCCTATGGTCCCTGCAGCAGGGATAGAAGCCTCTGATGGGGTACAAAACACATGGTGAGAATGCTGGCCCTAAACCCAGACATCTCATCCCAGTTTCAGCTGCAGCATACAGCGAGTTCTGCACCCGAAGCTGTACAACCTGTTTCTGGTTGGGAACTGAAGCTGAGCCTCCCAAAGCACCACGTATACCTAAGAGGGGCACAGCTCTTGGCTTAACCACCTCCAGCGGCACATGCATTACCCTCAGCAACACAACCCAATACCCTCCTCCCTTCCCTCAAACAACCCATCCTTGCTATTCCAACCCCTTCCTTTTAGAGACAGATGATGCCGGTTCAAGCAATTGAACGCCTTTAGTACAAGGAGGGCTAGAAAGAACTTGAAGGCTTTTCTCCCATCCCCAAAACCACGTTTCACAGCACATCAGAAACATTCATTGTGTCTGCCCTGATGGTAACTAGGGGATCCGGGTTTTAAAGGTAGTGAGAAAAGGCTGGTTAAAACTAATTCACTTGGGACTCGAGGACACGACTCCTCCTTTCAGTTGGGTCCTGACATAGGCTGCACCTTGTGGGCTTATTTGCAGCTGAAATGTTAAGGGGAAATGTAAAACCAAAGGTGAGGTTTCTCCCTTCCCCCCCCAAGCAAATAAACCCATAATGAACAGCCCAACAACCGAGTCGTTACCCAGTGCAAGACTAATTGTAGAAGCCTCCTACTCCTTACTGTGAAAGGATAACGGGTGTTGTGGGAATGCAGAGTGTTTTTATAGTCCTCAAATAACAGCAACAAGCCTTTTCCTCAGTGAAAGGTCAGGCAGCAAATGCTGTTTCTGAGCCTCTGGCACTGATTCTACAACTGCAGCAGCTTCACACTGTTGCCTTTCACAAAGGAGATGGAGTCGCTCGGCTTCGATGCGTTTGAGAGCTCTTTGGTTCTCCGTCCACCCCATCCTTGTGCTAAGGTGGATGTGCAGCTCCGTGGCTTCTCGTTAGATGTAACGAATCTCATTAGAGCACAGTGTTCCAAGTCTATACGTGCGCATCTACCGCACCTTTCACACCCTGTAATTAATAACTCCATAAAAATACTGTGAGATTCTGTTGTTAAGGGGTAGATTGCAGCTGAAATTACCCTGTGTGCAACATAAAAGTTCCACTAAAACTTTAATTACTGCGCGAAGGAGCTTTCAGATTCCTTTGGCAAAACGTGCATGCTTCTCCCTTTAATTAGAAGGTATCTTCCTCGCTATTGATAGCATTAAGCCGCAGTCGCATTCCCGTGCATCTGAAATGGTTTGGATGCTATCTGCTGGGAACCTTATCAACAGCGCGCTCACCAACCCCAGACTATTGGAAAGAGCTGAATGAATAATTCACTGTGAATCAGTCCCTTGTAAATTTAGCCTCCTTTTATTGCCTGACAAATGGCTCTGAGCTGGTCCAATTTCCCTGCGTTCCGTTGTTTATTTGAAGGCAACCGAGGGGCCCAATTGCCAATTTCTAAACGTGCAGAGTGACCACAAGCCTTGTGACGGGGCCTTTTGGGTCCGTTTCCATCAGCTCCCAGAGGAAATCGGGCAGAAGAGAGACAAACCAAAAATCATAGAATCACAGAATGGTTTGGGTTGGAAAGGACCTGGAGATCATCCAGTTCCGACCCCCTGCCATAGGTAGGGATGTCTCACACTAGACCAGGTCACCCAAGGCTCTGCTCAACCTGGCCTTGAACACTGCCAGGGGATGGGGTGTTCACTTCTTTGGGCATCCTGTGCCAGTGCCTCAGCACCCTCACATAAAGAGCTTCTTCCTTATCTCCAACCTGAACTTCCCCTGTTTCAGTCTGAACCCATCACCCCTTGTCCTATCCCCACAGCCCCTGATGCAGAGCCCCTCTCCAGCATCCTTGCAGCCCCCTTCACGCACTGGAAGCTGCCCTGAGGTCTCTACACACCTTCTCTTCTCCAGTCCCAATGTTCTCAGCCTGGCTCCATACAGGAGCTGCTCCAGCCCCGAGCATCCTCGTGGCCTCCTCTGGACTTGCCCCAGCAGCAAATCCTGTTCTTCTTCCTGACCCTCCCCACTCAAGTGCACATTGAGCTGATGCCTGTAATGCATCAATGCAAAGCCCCTGGGGCTTGCCTCTGCTTGAGGATAGTGAAAACAACCAAACAATAGAAAACCCCAACAACAAGACCCGCTTGAATGGGGCTTGGGGCAACCTGCTCTAGTGGAAGGTGTCCCTGGATGGAATTGGTCCCTTCTAACCCAAACCAGGCCATGATTCTATGAACAACTGAGTAACTAAAACCGCAATTACTGTTGCTGATGCACATAATATTTCTTGTAGGGTTTATTAAAACTCCTTTCCAGTTACTTAGCCTTTCAGCTAATCTAAATGTTACCTCTGGGTACCTGTGGCTGTAACAGAAAAAATGATGCAGCACAAAGTCAATGATTCACAAAGCAGCTGAGTAAACAGGGACTTCAATTATACCCACGTTTTCTGACCGGAGCTTTTTAGCTGGACAGCCTCCGTCGATGGGATGCAGCATATAATAGAGGCGAACTTTGCTGGCGTGTTTCCGACTCTGGAGAATAAAAGAGAAGAAAAGAGAAGAAAAAAGGGAAAAATAAAGTTACAAAAAGCAAGAGGCTCTGTGGCTGTGCATACAACACCCGTCTGCAGCAAGACTTCACATCCCCTGACCTATGCATCCAACGTGGGAGGAGAAAATGGGCAGAAAACCCAAGGTGAGGAACATTTGTATCTCACAGAGGCTCCCCATCGAGCTGAACTGAGCTGTGGAGTGGTTCTGAGACCTGCCATTAGCAGGAGGAATGGTCCATCCTCCTGCTCTGTGCTGCATCCCTCTGCCTACGGCCCCTGGGAGATACAGTGGGAATAAAGGCAGCAGGAGAAGAGCAGCATTTGTTATCAGGTCATTTCCATAGCGGCAGAGACTGAAAAGACCGGGGTTATTTAGCTTCGGGCAGATACAGGATGGCATCACGAGGGACCAGATGCGCATACACAAACCAAAGTCCACGGTTCCTACTCTTCCAGAAGAATATAATATATAAGGGGTATAAAACTGTAGGAAATGAGCCAGCTGACAGTGCCAAAGATTGGAAGGAAATTTCTCCCACAAGTAAATTACCAGATAATTGTGCACTATGGAATCTAATGCTTTCCTGCACTGAGAGGGGTGAGGACCACGTAGATCCCAAGCCGGAGCCCCTTCTCCTCTCTCAAGCATTCCTAAGGGAAGCTGAGCAGCAAAAACCCTTCCAGATGATGTATTTATACCAAAGGAAAGTCGTCAGGGGCCTTGCAGAGGGATCGGGAAGAGCTGAGGGATGCCCATAGGACTCTTCCCATGAGGGACACACCAGGTTTCACGCTGCCTCAGGCACGGATGGGGCTTACCCATGGATAAGGGTGATGGAGATGTCCTGGTCACAGCAGCACTGACAGGCAAAGCGATCCCATCACTTGCAGAGGCACAAACATGAACCTTCCAACCACTAAGTTACAGTCAGCTCTTAACAGTAGATGTGAGGAGAGGGGAAAGACTGTGCCTCCTTAATGCCCACATCCAGAGCCCAGACATGCACGGCAGCTATTCTTATGCAAATGTTTGCTCTGAATCTCCATTTCTGATTGCCTCCCAGCACAATGGCACTGTAATATTATAATTTCAGATCACAGATTTGCAATTATAAACTATTAAATTACCATTAGCATGTTCTGGAACATTTTTTTTTCTCTTCCCTGTGGTGTGAACTGGGAGCTAAATTTGCAGAGAGCTATATTTGTCTGCATAGATGTGACTACGCAATAATTTCTTTTAATGGAGCAAAATCAGTCAAGATAAATAATGTCAAACACCTTTCCCTGACTTGTCTTCATGCCTTTAGAAAACATGACCTGATGCAGTCAGAGCAGGAAACCCCAAAGCTTCAGCTATCAGCCATTAGCAGCGATGCGTAAGGAGGTAATGATAACGGCAATGCAAGGGATAGATGTGCAGAGTCAGCCTGGGAGGTTGGTGGAGCTCCTGCTTCCTGCCTGAAGTGATGCTCGGATGCTGCAGCTCCACACAGAGAGAGCAGGGAGGTGGGCGATGGCTGGACCCTTGGGCAGGGATGGGAGAAGCTATGGATGGAGGAGACCTTAAAAGACCAAATGGGAGAAGCTGTGGATGGAGGAGGGTCAAATGCACCTTAAAAGAGACGTGGCCAGAGCTTCTCAGCTTCATTCCCTCCCTGTGATACCCCTTGGAGCAGGCAGCCAGCCTCACCCATCCTTCCCCGCAGCGAGTTAATGCAGCATGTCCCGATGCCCACTCTGGATTCAGAGGCTAAAATCTCTGTGGGCTTTTCTGAGGAGATGGAAAAGCAAGATTTGGAGCAGTAATAACTTGTACTGTTCTTTTCCATGGCACTCAGCTGGGCCATAAATGATGTCCAAACGTCAGCGTTAAAAGGCGGCGAAGCTTCAGCCGTCTGTAAAACACCTCTCGCCTTTATTTATGCACCTGATTGGATTTATGAACACCAAGGTAAAGAAGTAACTTACACGTGCCATGATTTAAAACTACACGGCTCCTTATGCTGCCTTATTATCCTACGGTTATAAAAGCAGAGCTTAAAACCATCGCTGGCCTTTGCAAGCATGTAGTGAGCATCTCGTTCCCTCTCGGGGAGCGGAGGCAGCACAGCCCATTTGTCACCCGTTTTATCTCTGGTATTTTCTACATTTACATGTGTATTTATCATCCTAACACCATGGCAAGAGCACAGGGATGACTCCTGGCGCGCTGCTCGCAGCAGCCCTGCGGGTTATCTCTTCCCCTCCGCAGAGCAACTTGAAAGCTTGCAGCTCAGAGGCAGGAGAAGGGCAAGTGGCACAAGGAGGGGGTGGCACAGCCCCATCAGCAACCGACACCCAAGTTAGCACAGATACACAGGGAAAACCAGCCAACAGAAGAGCCGTGTACAGGAAACCGGGATAAAGTGGGATCAGGGCACATCCAGCTCCCGTTTGGATCCATCTTACAGCAGGTTCAAGCCTTAGCAAAGACAAAACCTTGACCCATCTCTAAATCCATGGCCTGCAACAAGAGCACTGCCCTTGGGTGTACCTGCCTGTGCATCAACAGCCACCACAATGTGCACTAAGAGAATAGTTCTATGCCTGTGAATACCTCTTCTGCAGCTTTACAGAGTGCCACAGCATAGGCATTTACACTTGAATTGTCTGGAAACAACCCCTTTAGACGGCAAGAAGTTTACCTTAATACTCTATGCTTTCTAAACAACCCTCTCTATGCAGGGAAGCTTAGAAAGAGCCTGTTTTCACATAGCAACTGCAGACTTCAGCACTGGAAGCTCATGCGCTACTGTAAGACGTCTCATCAATAAAAGCAAACAAATGGATCACTTCTATCCCTATCAGATCTACCGTAACGCAGAGGATGGTGGCGGAGGCAGCCCAGTTCTGGCAATTCGACCTTAAAGCATAAAGAGGGCAAAGCAGAGCCATGAAATGCGATTTGGGTTGGCATAAATCAAGTTTTGCAGCGCTCTCTGCACGGCGAGAGGAGACAATCCCGGCTCTGTGGGAGCACCGGCAGCTGCCAGGACCATTGGGAGCCATGGACAAGGCTGGGCTCAGATGCAGCAGCTCCACTCGCCCCGACCGTGGGGGCTTTGCTCCCTGCCAGCTTCTCCATGCATTTACCCCGGGAGGGTTGGGATCGTCTCCCTTCACAAGGCCAGAAGTCCCCAATAGGTTTGTCGGGCAGCACAGGCAGGGATGCTCCATCCCCGCCTCCCATCCAGGCTGCTGCGCCCTGGGATGTGCTCCCACTTCGCAGCGCTGATCTAAGCGGATCTGACAGCCTGAAACACTTGACCATCTTGTGAGGGACTTCCACCTCCAGCCAGGTTCAAATCAAGCACTGCTGCTGCTCTCCTCACGCTGCGCTTGAATGATGCAGGTTCTCTATTCCCCATAGCGCCCTTTATCATCAGCATGTGGATATAGGGATGCTGGGGAGGGACTCTTCATCAGGGACTGTAGTGACAGGACAAGGGGTAACGGGTTCAAACTGAAACAGGGGAAGTTTAGATTGGATCTAAGGGGGAAATTCTTTCCTGTTAGGGTGGTGAGGCACTGGAATGGGTTGCCCAGGGAGGTTGTGAGTGCTCCATCCCTGGCAGTGTTCAAGGCCAGGTTGGATGAAGCCTTGGGTGGGATGGTTTAGTGTGAGGTGTCCCTGCCCATGGCAGGGGGTTGGAACTGGGTGATCTTGAGGTCCTTTCCAGCCCTAACTATTCTATGATTCTATGTTTTCAGCTGGTCTGACCTAACCCTCACTGTCCCCCTCCTCTGTGCCCTGTTCTTCAGTTAAAGAGCAGAGACCCACCAGGCACAGGCATGGGTGGGAGATGAGGACAGGAACTGGAATGGCAGCCCAAATGGCTGTGGTTTCTCTTGGTTTGTAATACATTCTGGGTTGGATTTTAATCCTTTGAGTGTATACCGTGTCGATCTGGTTCGTATTCAGCTTCTTAATTAAACTGCCATGAAACATGCGGCCACATGATGACACCAACTTCATTATCTCTATTGGCCCTGTTTGTAATCTCATCAAGAGAGATAAAGTTATCGTGGCTTAGGCCCGGTTCTCTAAGCCTGATGCTGAACCCGAACCTCACACCCCTCCTGAAGCTACAACTCGAGTCCCTCTCCAGAGCTGGCTTTGCTCCAGCTCCACACGCTCTCCTTCCTCCTAGAAACTCCCCACATCCCACGGAGGATCAGCACGGATGGCACAGAACCCGCGGCCAGCTCTTTTCAAGCACTTAGACGCAAATCACTGGACCCTGCCGCCTCAAAACTCAACACTTCAGATATCATAATCGCTGCCTAAAAACCTCCCCGATTCCTGCTGGAACGGCACCAATTCATGCCTCCTTCTGTGACAGAACATCCTCGGCTTTTGTTTTAACAGAGGGCACAAGTATTTTCAGCAAACGCCTTCTCTTTTTGCCTCTTCTACCCACACGACCAGCGCGCACTGTTGTGGCGATCCCCATTGCTCGCTGCGGAGAGACAAGCTCCCGTCTGTTATTCCAGACGCTGCTGGGTGCCAATGCCCTTCTCCTCCCTTTGTGATTTTCGCAAAGCCTCATTTATAATTTACGGTCATTTCTCTCCGCTTCCCCTTTTTTCCTCCGTGAGTTCCTTTCTTAAGAGGTGTCTGCTCGTGCTCCTGCCTTTACCGGGTACCCGGGGACGTGCCCCTAATTCCCAATCGCACACAGCTGAGATTTCGACCCCGTCAATCTGTCTGCTTCAAAGCGACGCAGAGGCTTATCCGCTTTGGATGCTGGTTTGCTTCCTTGTAAAGGCAATTGTTGCTGATCTATTCACTGGATCATTGTCTCTCAATCTGTGATCCTTTCCTGCTCTCCAAGCTGGATCCCCTCACCGAGGGCATCGGCAGCATCCTGAGATGTCCCGTGTGGCCCCAGCGATCAAGATCAAATCCTGATCACCGCAGCTTGAAAAATGCAAAATCAGGACTTCAGAAGCTCCAAATAAACCGGATTAATGACAAATGTTGCTGCTGCTTCACAGGAGAAGAATCTCACCTGCTATTCCCAGCTTTGCAGTGCGAGCTCTTAGCTCCTGTGGCCACACAAAACGTGCTTCCTCCTGGAGAGCTCATAAACGCCCTTTCCCATCCATCACCCTCCTTCTGCACTTGACATTGAACTCCAGAGAGCTGGAGGGGACTCAGGGAGCCAGTGCAGGAGGTGCTTGAGAAAAGGGCTTCTCTAAACCCTGTTTGTGCAAGGGAAATGAAAGGCCATCTTTGGTTTTGTCCCCTTGGCACAGCCCCTGTCCCAAAGCAGGTGGATGGCAGTGGTACCCATACAGATGGCACCACAGGTACCTGTAGGTGAGGTAGGACTGGTGCTGGAATAACACACAGTCCTGCCCACTCACAACTGCTGATGCAGATGGATCCGAGCCCGCATCCAGGCTCGGCTCTGCAGCTCCAGGCATGAGGCACCTGCACAGCTCCAGAACAGCAAGGCAGGACTTTTCTGCCTCGGGAATCATCATTTCAGCTCTGGGACCTTTAACTTCACCGCTTCCTATATTGATTTGGAACTGTATTCCAAGCATCACTTGTCCTACACACCGCTGTGTACCCTGCAGAAAGGGAAATAACCTTCTTCACGGCCTGTGTCAGGAGCAGCAGGGCCCAGTACCCTATTCCCAGTGCCCATGGACATGCCCCCAGCATCAGGTGTTTGTGAGATTCTGCTCCTCCCCAGACACACTGAATCTCACTTCACATCCTCTCATCTCTAATACAGGTGGATCTTACACCAAGACCAACGCAACCATGAATTTACCTCTCTATTGGAATTCATTGATTTTTCCATGGCAGTGCACCTCCCTGTGAACATCCCAAGGGAAGAGGGATGCAGGGAACAGAGCAAGCAGGGTGCGAACTTCCCATATGGGCTTTGCACATGAAGCCAACCCCTTGCAGCGAGGTTCCGCAGCTCTTGGGTACCAACACTGAGGTGGGGATGAACTTTGCTGCTGGGACAGAGCTATCCGGTGGGGAAACAGAAGAGTTAACACAAACACAACGCCTCCTCCCCATGCAGCAGCGGCACGGCCCCTTGTTCCCATTCTATCTTTGTGTGTCTGAAACAAATCACTTTGAGACACGTCAGCGCCAGTCACCGGGAGCACGGCGCGTGGGACGGCTTTGTCACAACACACACCGTCACTAAAGACTCTGCTTTCAAACACCTGGAACCCGCTCGCAAACACGGGCTGCAGGTTGAAAACGCTCAAAGGAAGCAAGAGGGAAGAGCTGGGATATTGCCCTCCTGTGCGCCGGGAGCGGAACGGGAACGGCTTGGCCCATCGTGGGTAACAGCATCGCTTCATCGCTTTTATTCTATGTAGGCTTAATGTGACATCCCCTGTGCCTCCCCATTACTGCTACCCCAGGGTCTCATCCCCGGTGCATTTTACTGCTGCTCTGAAAGTACCTTTGAACTTCAGCTATTTTAAGCCAGAAATGGGACTCTGCACAGAGATTCCCTGCAATGGAGCTGCACCATAGGGCTTTATCTGCTCTGCTCTTGCTGCTATTTAGCAATAGATTTTGACAGTGGGAGCACATTAAAACTAATGTTTAGCCATTAGTGTTGACAACGGAGTAGCAACACAGATCCTAGTGAAGTACCATTTAATCTACACTGGTTTCCTGAAGGAGCTAATGCTGCCCTGGCGAGTCTGTGCAGAAAAGGGATGAGGCAGGACAAGCGCCTTCCTATAACACACTCACATCCATGGATCTCATACACTGCATTCCCCTCAATGCCTTATAATCGCTGCTGTTAGCACAACATGAACTGGGTACCAAGGCAATCTGCAGAAGATCTGTGTGCGCATATGATAACCAGAACACCTCCAGCACCTTTGCAACAGAAAAGGCTTTCTTTAGCCTTATTTATTTCTCCTCAAGCCCAGGTACCAAACACCAGCACAACCTGCAGAGCAGCAATGCCTGAGCAGCCCCTACAAACTGTATCACACACCTCCACCACAGCAAAGCACATTCTCAGCACATAGGAACAACAGGAGGATGTCCCCTCCGCCTTCATCCTCTGAAGCATTCACTGGTTACTGTCACCAAAGAGAGCCAACCCTTGGCAGGTAAATGCCAGCCATGGCAGAACACAGGGCTGGCAGATGCTGCATTCCCCTCGGTGCTACACCAGGGTGCCTGACACACCGGAGCCCTGCGTAGCCTTTATTCCCAGCAGAAGCGCATCCTTTCCGCTCCTCCATCCTGGAAACGCCCGCAGCATCCTATGCACCGAATATTCCAGCTCCTTGTCTTCCAGCACAGCATTTATTTTGTTCAATAGAGTATGTGCTCTTCCACCGCATTAATATTTCAGGCGCAGGATTGCCTTTCTGAGCACACGCATCTTGATCCTTAAGGCTCTAACGTGCCAATAGCAAACAGCGTTTATGGGTCCCTCAGACAAGCCATCATTTCACACAGTTGCCCAGGGAAGGGCAGCCCAACAGGAAGCACATTAACCCCAGCACGCACCGGCCCTGCGCAGACAAGGAGTATTGATGAAGCTGCCGATACCACCCGCTTCCCTCTGGACACAGGGTGAGAGATTCCAGAAAGCTCTTGGCTTGGAGCTGTGCAGAAGGGCACAGCCCCATCTATGCTCTCCCCTGGTTCTTCTGCATCTGAATACACTTCTCCTTTGCCCTTCTCCTGCCACTCAGGCTCCACCACAAGCCTCAGAGCATCCATTCCCCCATCTCACAAGGTGCACAACACCTTCTGGGCTTCTCTTCCTACGGACCTGGCCTTTTTTCTTTGTTATAAATGAAGAAGCCAAGTACCATCTGAACACCTGAAGCAATAGAGATTACAATGGAGAAAAGCGTTATAGCAGCTTAAGGAGGCAAATGTGGTGATGGGTATGCAGCTCAGGGTGGGATCCCAGAGCAGCTTTGCATATATGGTAGTTTTCCTGCAGGATTTTCAAGGAGAAACTTGAAAATAAATGGGAACATCTTCCTAATGGTTGTGAACGCTTGCAAAGGGAGAGGAGGACTCAGAGCTAACTGGGAAAGCTTGGCTTTTTCAATTTACAGAGCACCAAATTGGCTGAATCAACCTCTCCCAAAGGCAGAGCTGGAAGGAAGAGTTAAAATACAGGTGATCCAGAGAGCATCCAGCAGCAGAGAGGCTTCCCGCTCCCGGGGAAGGCAAGATGCAGGAATACAGAACAGGAAAACCTCATCTCTGGGGCGCAGATTTTCACTTGCATTGCAGCAAGTGCAGTGCGTTTCAGTTTTCTTCTGCTGTTTCTCGAGCTCCGAGGCACTTCCCAAGTCACTGCTGTCCTCTCTGACCCTCTCCGATCCATCCAACACTCTTCCAAGGGCAGCAATCACTGCTGAGCGTGTTCAGCAACTGGTGAAGCAGCCACATAACTGCAGGAGCTTCTGATCACAGGGCAGCAGCCTCAGTTACTTCTCTGCAATACCTCCAAGGGATGAATGGCAACTGAATAATGATGCTCTGCTGATAAAAAGCCACAGGAGCCGGATGCAAGATGCAGCACCAGCCGCATGCTCTGAGACCCGGCCTTTTGCCAGGCTCTCCCATCTCCCCTGGTAGGGCTCTGTGAAGGTGCTGCCTTCTGGGTTATCCCATACGCAGACATCATTTAAAGACAAAACCAAATCAATCCCTTCATGTCAAAGTTGTGCTTGAAAGACGCATGCAGCTCGTGCTACCAAAGCAGAGCAAAAAGGCTGCGAGATGCTCCCCATCCCTGCTGCCAGCACAGAAGGTACCACGTACACCATTGAAGAGCATCAGGAGAAGGCTGGTCCCAGCATTATGCTGGTCAAGTGTCCTGAGGAAGGGCAATGGAGGGGGCTTGAAATACCTCCACCAGACAGGGACGCTTTGGCCCAGTGCAGGCAGCAATCACTGCTGCATCACTCTGCCCTTTTTCATGATGCTTCATCTCATCAGGCATCCCGTTTCCTTTTCGTTCCTCCCAAGGGAGGGAAGGAAAGCCAGTGCTCATGAGGAATGCTTGGCACATTAGGCAGCACAGCGAGCTATTACCTAGCAGTGATTTTATCAGGAATCCATATTCGGATGCTTCATTCCAGTAGCAGAGAGGGGAAGGGAGTTTTCTGATGCTTCAGGGGACAAATTAAGAGATTCATTTGCTTTAAGAATTAAAACATTCAAACACACGATCTTTTGGGCATTGACAACAAGCACTAAGATCAGCCTCATCTCTTACTTACTGCTGCGTGGAAGCTAACTGCTATCTCTAAAGCAGCCTCCTGTGACACTCAGCATCACGGTATGCAGGGAGCTCATTAAGGCATTTCCTCATTTGGGCACCTGCAACTTCATTATGAGCCAGGTACTTGGATCAGCTCTGCCCTAAGGTGAATCCTGGGCAGGAGACGAGCACCTGGCGGCTCCAGAAGGATGGAAAGGGGAGCAGGGGTGCAGCAGACACAGACAAAGCACATAAATAAGGGCAGTATTCTGCTGTACGCCAAGCTGGAAGGAAAAGAATGCTGCAAACATTCCGATTCCTTTGTCGTTTTCCACTGCACTTGCCCTTGGAAATAATACCCCTTAATACTGCACGACTGACATCAAATGATGTTTTATTCCTGGCAAAGAAGTGCAGAAGAAGAGTTATTGGTTGATGATTTGGAGAAGGAGATGAGACAGTGATTGGAACTGACGATTCCTGTTTGGCAAGATAGAAACATCCCCCTTTCGTACGCTGTTTCCCTCTGTTTTCTTACAGAGAAACGTCTTATTCTGCATGCACAAAGGAGCCAAGATCTCAGTGCCTGGCACAAAGGCTGCAGATCTTGCTCGGCTCTGCTGGAGAGGCAAGAGATCAATTCCCCTTCTCCGAGCTCTGGCTCAGGAAGGGCAAGGGCACTGCTGACCGCAGCATGCCATGGAGGACGATGCGTTAGCACAGCCCAGGCGCTTGTGATTGCTGGTTCCCAGTGTGGTCTTCACTTGCCGTGAGCAGGGTTGTTATTTCCCCTACAGAAAGAACCAGTTTTGACCATTGACTGCTTTTTAGAAGATAGAAAAAGAAAAAGGTGTGAAAATCATGACCAGCTACTTTTGAATAAGGATGAAACAGTGAATTTTACATCACTGCTGTTAACTCAATGCCTTGCAGCGAAGGCTGGCAGTCCCGGGCAGGTTGGAGCTCAGGTACATTCAGCACCACAGTTTGGTGCAAGAACAGGCATGTCGCGGATGCTGGTGTTATAAAAGTGAATATTCTGACCACAGACTTGATCTGCTCAAGGGAAGAGAAACCCCTCATGAACAGTGCCTGGCAGAGAGAACAGCCTTCCAGATGCTCAGACCAAATTCCTTATGGAACAGCATCAGAGCAAGAATCATTTGCATAAATTATTCTCCCATAGTTTTCCATGATTAATGTACATGGGGAATCACACACTTGTCTGGTGTCTAGAAAAAGAGGCCGAGTTCACCCAACAAGTGACTCACCACCCATTGCATGCTCAGGTCTCTTGCATGGGGAAGCAACCGGGTGGTTTTCCATTCACATTTGCAGTCAAAGCACATGGATTTGGAAGCTTCCCCTCAAGGCTCCATCCAGCAGCACCTTCATGCTCCAGGGCACTCCCTATTCTCCCCATGCATCCGCTGTCTCCATCCCTCCTTCCCTTTAGGAACGCTGGGTAATGACATTACCGTGCCCAATGCCTACGGCGTCTGCTGGGATTTCACGGGGATGACAAACGAGCACAACACCTCGTGCTGGAAACGCACACCACAAACCCGTGTTGTTTGCCACGTCTCCAAAGCATCTGCTATGAATTAATGATTCAGCTCGTACCTACAGTTACAGGCACGGAAGGAAAGAGATTGGCTGAGCCCCACATCGCTCACCGCTCGCTGCCTCTGCTCCTGCGGCAATGCCGCTGCCTCCTGTAGACAAGGCTTGGCATCCGCATCGCCCATTGCCGAGATCTGGAAGGTGTCCCTAAAACTGCAGCCTTCGACTTGCAGCGGCTGCCAGGGATCTCTGCTGCACACTGAGGGCAGTCAGAGGAGGGCTTAAGAGAGATGGCTGAAGAGATTCACCCAAACAGACATGTAAAGTGCCTTACAAGTCACCGTGCGTCGTTGTTTGCATCGCTTATGAAGGCAGCGCCGCAGCCTTGGGTACTGTACGGTGATTAAAATCCTTGTATGTCATCACTGGCCACAGTGAGACAAATGTTTCTGCCGTGTACCCATTGGTAAACGCTCGAATCAGAGCACAAGCCTGGGGAAACCCCATCTTCCAGCCCCGTTAGCACAGGTTGCGGCTCTGTTGAAGCGCTGCAGACACTGACAGGCCCCGTGTACCCAAAAGCTGGGGCAGAGCACAGCTAAGCCACAGCCCCCCAGTGCAGGAGTGCCTCATCCCTATCACTGCTGCAGCCATCCCTGCCCTCCAGGAGGGACTGGACCGGACACGGGTCTGTCCCCTGCACAGCATCACCAGAGGGGACAGTTCTCTGCTCCCCACTCAATTAATACCCCACAAAAGGCGGCTGATTGCATCCAACCCTGTGCACAACCACCACACAGACTGACCCTGCGCCCTCTTCTTCATGTGAGCCTGAATGAGAACGTGTTTGTCCTCCTGCTGGGTTAATGCTCAGGCAGCCCCTCACCACAACAAGGATTTACCCCCTGCTGCTGCAGAATGGCTCCATGCACATTCCCTATGCCCATGGAGCAGGAACACGACAGGCAGTGGGTTCCCTCTCCCAACAGCACAACCCCCAGGGATTTCCTCCCTTGTTTAACGGGGATTTATTTAATTCTGTTTTGAAGATAGGCAGTGCTGTTAATTGCTGTTCTAACACGTCTCTAATGATATATCCTAATTATTTATTGCTTGCCTACCTCTTAAGTGCTTAAATACATTCACAAATACTAATCTATTCTCTGCACAATCAGTGATTCCTACTCAGCGGAGCTCAGTGAAGCACGTTTAATATCAAAACCCAAGCTGGTTTTGCTGAGCTCTCCTTGCTCGCTCTTGCCTTGAAAACTTGCTTCCAGTCACACTCAAACTGCAGATTTAGGAGGAAAACAACCATGCAGCATCATTCACGGTGCAAGATGCCACCGGTAAAGGCAGTGTTTGAATGTTGAGTTTTCAGAGAGGAGATTCAAATGCTGGCGTAGTGATTTGCTGGGAATGTGGTAGCTGATGCCACCTTGTACAAGAGGCAGCTGGAAAAGGCAGCGATGGAGATATTATTGGAGATTATATGGAGATTATGGACAGATACAGCAGAGGTACCAGAGAGCATCCTACCTCGTAATGGGCCACGCGCTGGGACTCGGATATTAGCTGAGCGCTGCACACTTTGCAGTAGCTCTCAGTGAATAACTCCTGGTCGATGTCGGACGATTTCATCTGTTCACGACAGAGGGGAGAGACAAGGAGCAGAATCAGTGACACAAGGCAGGCAGAACAGGATGTGTTTGATGAGGCTCCCTACAGAGACACGGGCAGAGCAACACTGGAGCCGAACGGTTCTTGTCACCGACTTTATAGGGCTGTAAATGTGAAAGACGGATGGTCCCCAGGGCATCCCCACCCACAATGTGGTGTCCCTGGGGTTATGCACAACCAGCCTGTGCCAAGTGTTCAGCACTCACCCAGTGCTGCTGGACATCAGCCCCATCCCCACCTGCATCCAAGGAGCATCCAAACCCCTTTAGATTCCTGCACTGCTCTGCAACCGGTTTGTGTGTGAGGCACAGCTGTTCTTCTCCATTACCATTCATGTCTAGGAACACCACGTGCATAACCTGCTATAGCATATATCACTCAACGCTTGAAACACGCTTAACCATTTGCTCCACAACACGGAGGGGATGATAACGCAGACATCGCTACAGCCTGGAGGAAGATGGGTTTAAGCTCCGCTGTATTTCTCAATTCAGACACGGAGGAAATTGCTGACGTGGTTTACTGGGCTCCAGCAGCTGTTTAAATACCTGTGTATAAATACCCTGCGACTCCCAGCACTGATACTTGCACTTCCAGAGCCAGCTCCCCAAGTGACCTGCTCCGCAGGAACACTTCAGTTCCTGTCACACCTTCCTCGCTGTGCAAGCAAATAGCAGGTATCCAGCTCTGAAGCGGTAACCAACGTGTGTATCAGGAAGGTTGAGGCTCATAACAGAGCCAGAAGACACCAGAAGTAGCTGCATAGACAGGTTATTTAAAACCAAAGACACCCCAGCGCCAATCAAAATAGAGGCCGATGCCTTCTGACTAATGCCAAGGTAGAATCATAGAATGGTTTGGGTTGCAAAGGACCTTAAGATCATCCAGTGCCATCCTGGCCTTCCCTCGGGCTCAGAGGATGATGCGCTCTGTGTGCATTTGCCGACGTGGAGCGGCTGCACCGAACCCCATGCGTGTTGTGATGTCCCAGTCCTGACAATCCCTGCCCATCTTATGGGCACAAGCAGCTGAATCCCACAGAGACTCCAAGTGGGAGAGACCAGCTCTGCCCCAGCTCCAGATTCCTTTGGTCATGGTCTACCAGACAAAAGACACAAATCTCAGCTCTCCTCTGCTGATGCCCTTGCTCTCTGATCCTGCTTGTTTCCTCTTGCTACCTGCCTGGGTTTAATCTTCATTTACTCTGTCTAGAGAAACACCACATCAAGAAACTTCCCAAGACACCAAAAGACCCTTTCAGGAGTACAAGAAGTGTTGCAAAACTGCATCAAAGGCGAAATAAAGCCGGTGGGAGAAAGCTCATTTAATGCAACGGACTGACACAAGGCAAACCGAAGAACCTCATCAAACCTCAAGCCAGCAGCCAAGGCAGAGGCAGGTAATATCACCTTCATTTGCACGCAGTTGCAATGCTCACAGTACAAACTCTCATCACAAAAATCAGGGTGAATCAAAAGCTGCTCAGTATTAGCTTAGCCCTACTGCTCTGATAACAACTCCCAGGTCTATTGTGCCCCCAACGTACGTGCATATGAAAGGCATTGTCTTTAGAGTAGCACGAGCTAACCAGGCTTATCCAGGAACAGGATTTCGTGTCTTTTCTCTAAGCAGTGACTTCTGATACAGGTGTAGAATTTGTCAGCCTCAATATTGCCTGCTAGGTTCTGTATGCCATTGTCACTGCACAAGGATGTAATGCATCGCAAGAGGTGAACACAGTTATTGTGCTGACAATGTGAATGTTATGCAGCAGGATTCGCATGGAGCTATTCAGGTTGCCTAATAAAGTCTCTCTGGAACGGCAGACCCTCGAGTGATGCATTAACACATGAGAGGAGCATCCCCATGCACTGACCTGCAGGTGGACAGAAGCTCTCCATCCCCAGGATCCCGGGTGCTTGCTGGATGGGGAGCAGAAACCAAGTGTCCTCCCCAGGCTCAGGATGCTGGCAGAGGCTTTCATTGCTTGTCTTTGCAAGTATTCCTTTCCAACAGTGATGGAAAGACAGAGGAGCGAGGGATGGGGATTAGGGAACAGCAGAATAAATGGAAGCAAAGCCTCCTTCATGCTTTTGCATGAATATATTAGGCTAAACTGTAGAGAGGATTCAAACATATGTAAGCTTAGCTACTTAAAATAATTAGAAAGCTCTGGTAACAATAACTGCTTCGGGAAAAATTCATTACGAAGGGCTTGACAAAAATAATAGATTCACCTTAGCAAGGGAGATTTCCACACAAGCAACCCACTACCAGCACCCGTTCCTACAAGTCACCCTTGCAAAGCTGCCACGAAAGCCATGGCAGCTTGAGAACAAGTTTAAACTCAAATCCCAGCTATTGCCTAGAGAAAACAGCCTTCTTCCTGTCCCACATAGGTGCAACAGAAGAGCAGGAGCGTCTTCCCCTTCTCAGCAGCCTCCTAATTGTGTTTCTGCTGCTGGGGAGCTCTATACAGCCTCATTTCCCAGAGCTCATCTCAGGAATGACACTAAATTTGGCTGGGGCGACCTGCTGGCTCTGAATAAAGCTTTTACGTTTGGTGACTGCTCCTTTGCTTCCTTAAAATACCTTCTTTTCTGTACTCTTCCTCAGATACCACGCTAGAGCAGCGCATCGAAAGGATGCCGAGGTACTAAGCAGTGAAACGAATGCAGGGACATGGGTCTCCCCACGCTGCGTGTTTTAAAGCAGGCACTCACTGCCATGGCCCCCAGGCTGGGCCTGCATGCAAGAGCACAAGAAAGGTCCAGGGCTGATGTTTTCCTGGCCAAGACCCTGTTACAATGCAGGAACAACACAAGAGTCCTCTCTGCTCCTTACAAAGGGGTTGGTCCAGAGATGCTGCAACCACCGCAAGGCCACCGCAGGCTGATGGCATCTGTGCATAGCTGCAAGGGCTCCCCTCTGCAGAAGAGGCAGACTCTAGACACAGAGCCTGGGAGAAAGAAAACATCTTTGTTGTGTGGGTACATGACCTAAAAACAGCGCTTCCTCCCGCGCCAGAAAAGCTCTCTGCCCCCCCTCCCCTTTTGTCTCGTTTTGTGGGTCAACACGTGCAGTGATTTATAAACTTCTTCTGTCTACAAGTGTCATAAAGGCAGCTCATAAGCAATTATCAGTTACATATTACTCATATATTCTTCATTCCACATATATTTCTTCATTCCACTCTGGTTCTCCCTGTCTACAAGTGCCTACCAGCCCCCTACAACTGACCAGCCTTTGGCTGATGCTCCCTGCACAGCCCATCGCTGTCTAAAAGCGGAACGGAACGGAGGGTTCATATCCAGGGCTCTAAAGCACCGCGCACCTCCGGGATGCTCAAGGAGAACCGCAGATGCTGAGCAAGGAGGGATGTGTTCCCTGCACGTCCTCGGAGGCTTTTCTTGCAGAGAGCCGAAGAATCAACGTGCAATTCACACCCTGGCCACCAAGGTCTAAATACCCCCAACCACACAGAGACACACAGTGAGGCCCCCACCACAAGCACTGATCACTTTGTCTCCCTCCAGAAGGGTTTATTATTGCCTCTTGTACCGGCACTGCAGGGCTGAGGCCCCTGTCAGTGCTTCAGATCAGTAACCTCTGCACATGTCAGCTCAGCATCACCAGGAACAGCAAACTGAGTCGTGAGAGGCTTCATTTGAAATACTTTGTGCCATATGGCCACGATTCTTCTCAGCAGTTTCAGTGACTACAACAGCTTAATGAAAATCAATTTGATGGGGCTGACTCCAGATTTTGGCAACTGCTAGAAAGATGCTAAGTTACATTAAATTTTAGAGGTCAGCAATCCACATTACTGACATCAGAGACATGCTCAAAGCCAAATTCCTTTTCAAGACTACGCTTTGAATCCCACCGGACACTGGCACACGCTGAACATGAGCCTGTCACAAAGGAGAGGGTGGAAATAGCCCTGCAATAAGTGCTTGGGCAACCCAGACCCAGCTGGGGCAGTAGAACTGCTTCAGGGCCATAGGAGGTGCTGATGGGTGCGCGTTGCAGCAGCTCTTTGCTGTTGCACCAGCCCTCGGGGTCCTCACTCGCATCAGGAGCCGCATCACGACCCGCAATCACTGCTAGGAAACTCTTCCTATCGTGTTTCTGATGAACACTGTTGTAATCTCCTCTCTGGCAGTCTCTCCTCCACAAGCCGCTTCTATTTTTACTGCTGCATACCCCCCGTTATCAAACCCATCACCCCTTCTTTTGAGCAACGAGCTCAGTGAATAGGAAAAGAAGGGTTTTTAATAACGGGAAATTCACGGCTGGGAGCAAAAAGTTCCGGAGGCCGCGACAAACACGAAGGAGAAAGAGGTTTTCCAAGTCCAAGTTTTGTGTTTTCTGTCACTTCCCAGCCTTGTTCACTGCCAACGATTTCTGTGTTTCAACCAGCAGCAGAAAGCCATGAAAACCCTGAGGAGCTGCAGATGATTTCACACCATTGCAGGGTAGGGACGGTCCCTTTCCCATGCAGGCTGTTGTCAGACGGGTTGCAGCTCTTCGGCTCACAAGCACCTGCAGATCCCACAGCACTTGGATCAGGAGGGGATATATCGAACAGAGGCAGCAAAGGAAGGATCTAAACCTGAGATCACAGGGAATGGGTGTCTAAGCGTTTACCCTGCATGCCTCAGGCACATGGATGGAAGATACAGGCAGACTCAGCTGCTGCGGCCACAGACGCGCATCCCAACCTCTGCCTTACCCAACCAGGGCCCTGTAGACCCATAGGACTTAGAGATCTTAAGTTGCATCAGGCCTTGGTCTAGCTCATCCATGGCACTGGGCACCTCCAGCTTCACCCAAGGTGTTCATTCCATCACCTACCTGTTGTGATGTTGCTGTTCACTTCCCTATTGTACAACCCAGACCAAGGAGCATCATCCCATAAAGCACCAGATTCTGCAACTCAATTCCTTCCAGCCAAGAGTAAAGAACAAAACTGCGATCCCACAGCCAATTTACTCTCAAGAGCCTTAACCACCTTACCCAGAATCAACGGCATCCGAAACCTCCGGGTTGGAGCACTAGAAAGGGGGTGACTGAGCAAGTTCGGGAATGCCAACGGCAGACAGCAAGGCAAAAATTCAACATCCCGGTTTCCACGTCACGAATTGTTTGTTGCTTGTGCTGCTGTCGCTCTCCCGTGGATGAGCACCGCGTGTAACGCTTCCTGGTTCCTTCTGCTGTTTAATTTGTCTTGCAATAAAAAGAAGAAAAGTCTTTGCTAATAATTAATGTGCTTTCGGCAGCTCTGCCGCTGCACTTACAAGCAGGCGTCTGAAGGCACGCAAAGCGCTGCCTTTTGAAGTGCCTTATTTCCCAGCACCATCAAGCCCTGTGACGGATGGTTGAGCCTGTTCCACGAGTGCAGCTCTCTCTCAAGGCAAATGGCAGCAGCAGCAGCAGACGTGCTCCAGGCATTGGAGCCCACCACAACCCCGATGCAGAGCATGGGGGAAAGGGGAGGGATGGGGCAGCCTCCCCAAGGCGATGACCCTGCCCATGAAGAGCTCACTACAAGCACATCCTGGGAGGATGTGCGTGCTGTTTTCCTTTTCTCCTGCCAAACCAAGGATGCTCCGTGTCCCTCCAGCTGTGCTGCACATCTGCCATCTCCGCCATGCAATTCTTCTTTGGTTTGGGGTTTATCTGCCCCTTCCCTACCCCCTCCACCCTTGAAATCCCCTCTAGAGTCGATTTGCTTCACTCCTGCATTCAGGCTTTGATGCATTTTGACACGCTTTATTGGAGCCTTGAAAATCAGAACAACATCGCGTGTGGCATGAGCCGGGGAGCAGGAGAGATCCCGCACGTGGCTGCTGCATGTGGCAAAACACAGAGGAGAGGCTGTGGAGAGCAACACGGAGGAGACAGAGCCTTAGTGCAGATGGGTCTCAACCTGAGCACCCCAAGCACCCAACTTCACCCGGCTCCCCCAGCACGAGCCGCCACATCCTTTGCTGGGATCTAGTTCTTGATCTTTGCTAGCGCTGAGATAGGAGCACTCGGAACAGTGTCCTCTCAGTGAGGATGCTTTTGAGAGCAGCCTCGCAGCTCCCACACTGCGGAGGGAAGGATGATTCCCTCTGGGACTGAATTCCCCTAGGATCCACAAGTGGGGCGGGAAGCTGCAGATGTAGCCACCTCCTCACCAGTGTCACCAGCTCATAAATAGCAGAACCAAGCAAGAAAAAAACACCCCAAACTGAGGAATACGTCAGGAAAAACAGCGCCTGGGGCAGAGGGAAGCCAAGAGGGGCAGATGATGCCCTAAGGCAGAAAAGCAGCAAGGCCAAGGCTCTGGGGGCTCAGGATGCTCTGCATCCCCTAACACAGCACAGAAGCGAGCGACAGAGACGGAGCTTGTGTGTGGCAGTAAAATCCAGCCAGTGCCTTTTTGACCTACTGCCTGTCTGAGGAGAGAACAAAGGGCAAGCTGAGGAAATTACAGGAGCAGAGATTTAGAGAGCAAAGGAAAGAGTTGTTCCTGCAGCAGAGAGCAAGCTCTCCGTGCCACGAATTGCCTCAGGGGGTGATGAAGGAAGGATGCTGCCAAGTTTAAAGGGAGCTACACTGCAATTTTGAGAGCAGCACCGTTCCTTCCCTATAAATGTGTGTGTGCAGTTACACACGTGAAACGTTCTAATTATTCACCCCACATGAGGATTTAATTGCAAACGGGCTGACTTGAATAACAATATCAGTTTGAAAAGGAGATTGATGTATTGTGACTGCTTTAATAAAGTTTGTAGGAACTGAACGAAGAGCAATCACGTCTCGTGCCTCAGGGCATCAATTCTGCATCCTGCACACTTCAAGGACGGGGCTCTGATGCTCCCTCCAGCGCGGCTGGAAGCCCATAAACCTGCTGTATGAGGGGTTCAAACTGACCCATTCAGGCTCTGCAGAGGCTGCACTCTGAGATGGAGGGGGTGATGTAGCTGCACGGCAGAGGGGAAGGACTCACCCAAACTGGGATGCAGAGAGCTGGAAGGAGATGCGCTGGCCTGGGACATCTCTGCTGCTGGCATCTCCCTGCAGAAACAGATTCCCCCCACCTAAGCCCTGGCCAAACCCCACGCTGGGGAGGAAGCCCGGTCTGACACAGCCTAGCACGAAGCCCGGGCACCCGCTCCCTTCAGTGCTCACCTCCCCTTTGAAACCACCCATCGCTCCCCTCTCCACCTTCCACCCCCTCCTTATGGCACAGGGATGAGCCCCAGCCACGAGCTGCATCCCAAAGGATCAGCCCCCCCCCCCCCCCCCCCCCATCCCCCTCGGGGACCCCGCACGGCGTCGGGAGCGCAGCGAGGCGCCCGCCGGGCTGCATGTGCGGAGCCGCGGTCACCATGTGATGCTCGCGGTTGCTATGGAAACGGTGGTTTCTCCCTAGAAGATGCATAAATAGCGCCGGAGCATCCCCGGAGCGGGGTCTGCGCTGCCGGGCTGCGGGTACCCCACTCAGCGGTCCCTGCCCTGGGGTCAGTGCCGGGCAGGAGCCGGTGAGCGGCTCCCGCATTGCCCCCCCTCTGCAATCGCAATCAGGACGCCACGTTTATTTTTGGCTAAGCAGGACCTACTTTTTGCTGTGGCTCCCTAATAACGTGGGGAACAGCGGGAAGCGAGTCAAGCCGAATCCCGTGCCCGCAGCTCGTAGCCTCCGGTACTTTGCATAATCAGGGCTTGTCGCTGCCCATCAGCTTCAGCTCAGAAACCCAAGAGGCAAAGCCATGTAAGGTGGCAACGAGCTTAGAAGAAGCCTTCAGAGAACAAATCTGTCCGTCACCCAGGGGGGATTATTTTAACACTGGGTTCCTTCATAAAAGCCTGCATGCTGGCCTAGCTGAAGCTAAGCTAAAGCACCTCATACTAAAACCAGCTTCAGCCTTAACAGCACCAACCCTGAACCAGTTTAATGTCACTGCTTGATTCCCAACAGCGCTAAAAGCTTCCTGCCCAGCAAAGGTTAACAAAGTCAGCAACAGCAGAAGCAAAGATGCTCCTGGTTATCCTCACCATCACCCGAGTTCAAACCCGTGGGCTGAGCTCTTCGCCCCTCTCTGGGCCAGGTCATCTGCCCATGACACATCCAGTACTTACCAGCCAGAGCTGCCTCATCCAGTCCCACCCAGTGAGGATTTATAGGAGCCCAGCTCCTCCCGAGGCAGCCAAGCAGGGCTGGCCAGGAACCCTCCGTGTTTGCGATGATTGATGGACTCTGCTCCCTTCAGCTACAGCTCCCCTGCTCTAGCAGAGCTTTTGTAATCAATGAAATGATTTAGAAACAAGACACCAGGAATGCAAATGCCTTCTAAGTCCCCTGGTTAGCACGGGGCAGCTAAACCCCCGGCCTCATTTAACTGCACACCCAAATTCCACCTCCTCTAAAGGGTATCAGCAGATTCCATTAAACTTCCTCATATTATCATGTAATCTGCCAATTAGCTTTGTGTGTGCAACAGCAACCAACAAGGAGCTTTATCTTAAGGCAAACAGAAGCCATTGACATCCTTCCTACAGCCTTTTTCTTTGCCCATCCTTGATGTAAAAGAGAAACGCCACGACCCTTCTTTTGTCAGCATCTGTTCTCTTCTAAGCAGCAGGAACATCTCCCCCCTCATCCCCATGGAGCAAAAGCATGCTGGAATCCTAAGTTTTATGGCAGGCCTGCCTTGTATTCGGGAGCATTTCAACAAGACACTTGGAATCACTCATCCCTCAGCAAAATCAACAGCAAAACACAACACTATCCTGGCCCTTGCAATATAGGAGCAATGAGCAATGGTTCAGCAATGCCACTGTGGTGCTGCAGCTCCTTCAGAGACCAGCTCCAAGGTTTGGAAAGTCGTCCCCTCCATAGGCTGGGGACTCCTGTCCCTGCAGTATTTATCAGGCATCCCCAGTGGTACCAAGAAGCACCGAAAAGGCATTAAAACAAGCTGACGTGTTTGATGCAAACCGCACTTTGAGAACAGCTGTTGTAAGTTATCCTGCAGTCACGGCCACCAGCCATCCTTTCTGGCTAGAGGGGAAATAAGGCTGAAAAATGCTTGTCATATGTTTTGCAAAGCCAGAAACAACCTGTGCTTTGGTAGGAGCAGGAAAACACCTTTGTCTCATGTGCATATAGGTCCCAAGCTTCTGCAAAGGTGCAGGCTTCTCCAAGAAGCAGCAGACTGAAGAGATGTCTCAGCTATTCCATCACAAGCAAAGAGGGCAAGACCTGGCAGTAGGGAGTTGCTGAGAAACGGGAAAGCATCCATTGGGAAACACCAGATTCCCAGAGTAAAGCATCACCTGGTGCAACCAGAGCCAGATGAGAAGGAGGCACTCGTTAGAACATGACTTATTCTCAAGCAGACTGAACAGGATGGGGTTCACCACGATCTGCATCAGGCAGACACGGTACGGAACAGCCCCGTGACCAGCGACAGAGCTCGCTCTGAAGCCATGACAGAGCTTGGTAGCTTGGAAAAGCCTGAGATAGGAACCAGCTGCATTGCAGAAAGAGGCCATGAACCTCCTGAAGAGCTCCATAAACATGAATTAGTGAAGACAACCGGAGATGGCACCGAGGACTCAGTTCCATCCTGCTCTGCAATGTCATTCCTTGCCCAGCATCAGAGCAGAGCACTACAAACCAGCTCCTCACATCCCCACACATGGAGATCCCCATTGAACCCCCAGCCTGCACCAGGAGCATAGGGAGGCCACAGCCCAGCACCTCCTCATGGCAGCACAGAGACTGGAACATCTGGCAGCTAAAGAGAGAACAGAGCAGGTCCCACACTCTGTGGGGCTCCTGTCCCTGCCAGGCTCCCGTGACCCACAGCTGTGTGCTTGGAAATCAGGCAGATTAAGTAGCGCTACAATTAGGAGTACCATGGAGCATCTCTGGTGGCAGGGAGTAATATTGCCATAGACTTGCATAATCGCTTGGTGTTCCCCAGGAGCGCTTGGATCCACGGTCATCATCCCAACGCTTGCACCGGTGACACTGCAGGATGCAAACCACCACATCCATCCATCAGCTTCCACTTGCAGTCAAGCTGAACTCTGGCTCTCTTTGCCACTGAAGCCAAGGCTCTGTGAAGCTCAGAGGAGTGGGAGGCAAGGAACACACCGGCCCGAGATGCACAGTAACGGGTGAGAGCAAGGGGCGGACAGCCTGGATCTGCCCATGGGAGCAAGCATCCAATGCACCGGGGCATGTGTGCGCACAGACACCAGAGCAGAGCCCAGCGCTGGGGCTGGCCCCACTGCACCCACCCCACCATGCACAGGGGCCATGCAAGGTTCTGCCTCTCTTACCAAAGCTCACGTGTGCCTGTTATACACCAAACACCAGAGCAGCTTGCTCAGCATCCCCTACAACAGGGGGTTGAACTGATTCATTTCTGCCTTCCAAAGCAGCTGGTGCTCGGTTCCATCCTGCTCCTGGGGTTTCTGACAACGCACTCCGAGTGCTGCAGCTCCAGCATCAGCTTTCCCTATTTTCTCCATCTAATTTTGAATATTCCCAGCTTGCTGCTGGGTGCCTTCCCTGTGGCTCCATCCCTCAAGGCAGCTTTAAATACCAGCGTCTCACTTTGCCACCGAGTCCACCCACTGTTTTTAAGCGGCTAGATCAAATTTAGGAGTGGTTTTAAGTTCACGATGCAGCTCCCTGCAGCTCCCAGTAGCGATATTCCTTTTCCAGAGCCAGCTCCATCACAGCCAGCTCATGGGCACGCTGAGGCCTCGATCACTCTGTGTCATCAGCCATGAGCAAGCGGGAGGTGACATAGAAGCAAGGAGACCAAAGGAGAGGCAGGCAACACCTCCAGGGCCCCAAGTGCAGAGGCTGAGAGCATGGAAAGGTTTATTTATACTCTCCTGCCTTAAGGATTTGTTTCACTCACAATCATGTATTGGCAAGAAGCAGGTCCCAGCTTAACTACATCTTCTACTTCATTTCCCCTTTAACAAGACACAATAAATTCCAAAGCAGAACTATATTAAGAGGAGCGATGCTCTTCTGCCCCATCGCTTTCCAAATCAAACTCCCAAAAGCCCTGTCTGGAGCTTCCTGGCTGCATTTCCAGAACTGCTCCCTCTCTGTGCTCTGGAGAAATGGATTAAAGGAGCCTTTTGAAGGGCTGCTGCCCCTGAGCTGCTCTGGGCCGAGCTCAGCTTCTTAAGGAGGGCAGCAACCACCACCTGCATTCCCATTTCCCTCTCATCCCACACATGCCAAGGACTGATGTGGCTTAGGAACCGACCCAACCTCCCTCTCAGGCCGGTGGAACTTTGCCTTGGTGCCACCAGACCCATAAAACCATGCAAAACCCCTCAAGATTGAGGCTTGCACAATGGGGTTAAGGGGCAAGCACCGCACCAGCAGCCCCGTCACCACGTTAGAGACCCAAAAGCCGTCAAGCATCGCACAAGGGGCAAGTCTGAATATTGAGAATATTCCTCTCCAGCCATTTCTAGTTAATGGAACAAAGCAAACTGTCGAGAAAAATGGGAACATTACAGTAAAAAACAACAACAAATTAAACTCTAATGCAATTAGAGAGCAATTAGGGATCTATCCTCTGGGAGCGCTTTGGAACTCTGGGTCTTTCTCCAGATCTGATCTCGCCACAGCTTCATTTCTTCCTTATTCATAAAGGATGCAGCAAAAGGCACAGCTCCCCCCTAACCCCAGCCCCCTGCAAATCGCCATCTCCTGCTCTGCAGGAGCAGAAGGTGGAAGTGTTCACACCTCCGAGCTGTCGGCACAACGAGGTGCAAAGAGAGAACAGAAATCACTGCCTGCCTCTGCGGCAAGGTGACCAGAAGCACAAAGACCCGAATGCTCTTGTGCGAGAGCAAGGCTGAGCAGGCACCAGCAGAGCAGGGGTGACCCCAGGAAACACTTGGTTTTCCTATGCACAGCTCCCACAAAAGCCACAGCTTACAAAAACACGTATTTAATGCTTCTTGACTCTAAATTCACCCAGATATCTGCCTATAGATACAGGTGATGATATAGATATAGGTGGTAGATATAGATATGGGTGATAGAGATAAAGGTGATAGAGATACAGATATAGGTGATAGATACAGGTGATAAAGATAGCGATATAGGTGACAGAGATATAGGTGATTGATAGAGATATAGGTGATAGAGATACAGGTGATAGAGATAGAGATATAGGTGATAGAGATACAGATACAGGTGACAGAGATATAGGTGATATACAGGTGATAGAGATAGAGATATAGGTGCTAGAGATATAGGTAGGATAGATTAGATAGATAGATAGATAGATATGGGTGCCCCATGACCTGTGTGTGGCCAGGCTACCCCAGCAAGCCTGGAAAGGCGCATTGGGCACATCCTTCCCTAGAGGCTTGGGACACCAAGTGCAATGCCAACAAAGTGCCAAAGAAACTGCAGGAGAACCGAAACGAAGGGGCAAAAAGGCACCATCCCATTAAGCCAGTGCCTCTCCGGTCTCATGCACGAGCTGCTGAAGGTCACGGATGCAAAGGCAGCACGGCAAAGCCTGGCTTTGTTAAACCTGCCTTCAGGAGATGCAGCTGCAGGAAAGGCTTTGTGCAAAGGAGAAGGTAGGATGGTGTGGATGGAGGAAAACCATTTCCTGCAGCATCTGCCCTCCCAACTCCAGCACTGTGCAGCAAGGGGTGTTTTTCACACGTTGTAAGGAATAATAAAGCTTCCAGATGTGCTGCTACCTGCCCAGAAGCTGTCAGGGAGATAAATACGCAATGGAGGGAGGTGGAAGCCTTGACCTTCATCCATTTCGGTACCTAAAACCACCCTCGGGAACACCAACGGCCCCCTCTTGGCCTAGAAATTGGCCCAGTTCTGAATCTCCCAAACCAGTTCTGGAGTTCGAGTCACACCTCCTTCCTTGGGAGCTTAACCCAGATAAATGGGACACCCGGGTCTGACGGGGATCAACCAGGACCAGTCCCAGGAGCCCCATTCTTGCCATTTCCAAGTGGTTTCCATAAGCACCCCCAGGCTGGAGAACACCTTGTGATGGAAAAGGGTTGGATTAGAGCCTCGGGGGTCTGAAGAGAGAGTGGGTTTTGGTCAGAAGCTCCTTCTTGCAAAGGAATAATTCCCAAAACTCCCCCCCATTCCTGCCTACATTTGCCAGGGAGGATGAGTGCTGCTTGGTGGTGCTCTTAAACTGGAGATTTTTCCTCCCTTCGCCTCTTTGGAGGGAGGGATGCTAAGTCCACAGCTGGACCAGACCAGCCATCAGCATTCCCAGGTCAATCTCCAGGCATAAAGAGGGGGGAATGAGGTGATGCAGTGCCAAGCACCGAGCCATAAAACGCCCAGAGAAAGCCAGGAGAGCCAGGTACCAGCTCAGCAAGGCTCACCCCATGGCACCGACTGCTGCAAACTGGAAGCAGCAAATAAACCAGATCCAGGCAAACATCAGCAAAACCTCTCCATACACGGAGAGCACCTTCCCACTAAGCCAGTGATGCTGTGAGCAGTGAGGGAAGACTGGCAGGGGTAGAATATGTGCCCTATAGCAGCATTCCAGCTCCTCTGGGCTTTCCAGCTCAGGAGAGGGCAGAGCAGGGCAGCAAATCCCATGGGAGCAGGGCTGGATGCGGGAGGAAAGTTAATGCAGCTCAGAGCCGAGCAACGCGAGTTGGGCAGGTACACACAGAAATGCCATGCAAACCACTACATACAGGCAAGGATTCATTATCTGGAGTGACTCAGAAGTGATTAAGAGCAATGAGATAAGATCGGTTGGGAAGGGTGGAAATGAAGCCGAGTTTTGGAGTAGTCCCACCCCAGGATGCTCCCCAGGGACAGGGATGCAGGAGGTACCAGAGCACTGGGATTAGGAGGTTTGTAATCGACAGGTCTACACTGCTGCGAGGGGAATATGGGATTCCAACCTTCCGGCTCCTGATAAAATCAGGGGAAAGACCCATTTTTGGTGTAGAAAGCTCCTCTGCTGCCCCCCCCAGCTCCAGGAGATGAGTCACTGTCTAGAACCTTGAGCAAAATACCTCTTACAAGATTATTTATCGAGCCCCTGTCATTCCCCACCCCGCAGCACAGGGCAAGGAGAAGGGGCAGGAGATGCTCCAGGTCACTGGCCCTCTCCTGTGGGATACCAAGAGCCCAAAAGCTGAAGCCCCTGTGCTCAGCATCCCCTGATCCGAGCTGTCCCCCCTCCCAGGCTCACCTCTTGCCTTCCAGAGCCGGTTGTTTGCGTGGTGCAGATGGATTACACGTGCTCACGTGAGAGCCAGCAGCACAAGCTCATGTGGAAAATGCAACCTGGGTGTTCAAGTGTCTTCTCAATGCTTTGCAAAGCTTGCTCTTCACCCAGTGCTGCACGCTAAGGTCAGCATCAGAGGAGGGCAAAAGGAGCCTGCGACTGCCCGAAGGGCAGCATTCAGAGCGTGTTTAACACAAGTAACTGAGGGGGCACTGCCCAGGTCCAGTGGATACAGATCCCCAGCAATTCAGATGGCTCAAGGGTCAGTGAGTAGAGATCTTCCATGCAGCCCAAAGCAGCAGTCACCTCGCTCATGCTGCATAAGGAACAGCTTCTGCTTGGGCTCTTAGACCTATGGACAACTCCAGCGCAACACGTGTGGTAGTAGCCCCATAGGGATGCACAAACCAACCCCTTTGGCCGGTGATGAGCAGGCATGCAGGCCAGCAGCACCCATGGGTGCTGCAGTGAGTCAGGTCAGGGCTTCCCCAGTGACAGCAGCCCCAGCGCTCAGCTAACACCCTGGAAACCGGTTTTTGCTCCCTAAGGAACACTGACATGGGAAGTTCTCCAAACTTCCCAAGCAACAGAGAGAACAGCCTTGTTTTCCTGCATCCCCAGACATCCACACTCGCATCCCGCAGCCCCACAAGCTCCTGCTCCTACTCTGGACTGTGCGGACACCAGTGCAGCATCCATTCAGTACGAGCACCCGAGTTCTCACTGATTGCCCAGCACAGGAGGTGCTGCCTGCACCACGGGGCCGGCCCGGTTGGTGGATGCAGCGTCCAGCACGGGAAGATGCCGTGATGCCCAGCGCGGGGCTGGACCACTCACCCAGCACACACCGCTCACCTCCGGCCTCCCGCCCGGGGTGGGACAGGCACCAAGTCCCCGTTTGGACCCCGCTCACCGCTGCATCCCCAGAGCTCTTCATCACCAAACCCGCTCCGTGCCTGGCAGCGGATCCCAGCGAGCGGCGGGGCTCGCCTCCCACCGCCCTCCCGCAAGCACCGCTAGGAACCGGCTCCGATCCCCCATTAAACTTTGCTCCAAGTCCCATCAACAGCCCCAGGCACCGCGCGGGCTGGCGGGGCCGGGCCGGTACCTTTGTGCCGATGCTCCGAGGACAGCGGGAGGCTCCAGCGATGCTGCCGGGCAGGCGCCCGCCGGAGCTGCGAGCGCGGCGCTGCTCTCCCCGCAGCCCGGGCCAACTGCGCCGGGCAGGCGCTGGGCGATGCTCCGCGGCCGCTCCAGCTCCACCCCTGGCAGCAGCGATTGGCTCCGCTGAGCGCTGCAAGGATGCTCTGGTCCCAGCAGCCTCCCACAGCATCCAGCTCCCGAGTACCAGCAAGAGCTTCCCCAGGACCCGAACGCCACGGCCAGAGGCAAGGCGGGTGTTGGGCAGGTCAGGCCAGGGCGGATCTGTTGGACGCAGCCCAGAGCAGAGCACCTGAGAGGGATTCTCCTCGCTGTGTGCTAATCTGATTTGCAGGGCAGAAGCTGTGAAGGGTATGGAACACGTTTACTTCCATACTTTTGCAGATGACGCACTTAATTTAACACCCTGGATGGATGGAGCTGAGGGACAGCGGGAGGCAAGACTCCCATATGGGGATGAGGGCAGGAACAGCTTGGTCAAAGCAGCAGCCAAAGGAGAGCAGGTAACAAAGGGAATGGGACAGGCTCATCTTCAGCCTCAGCATACTCACAGCCTCCTGCGCACTGCTGGGGTGCACAAGTCAGAGAAACAGAGCCCAAGGCCAGGGCTACAACAGGGGAGGGCAGTGAACAGGGGATGGGGAAATCAGGGGGATGCTGATCCCTACAGTCCCTCATACAGCACCACACACACACACCCTAGAGCCTATAATGCAAAGCCAGGTTTAAACCAAACCAATCTCCCTATTCCGAAATCCATCAGCAGCTGAACCTAGGAGGAGGGTGGCCTTTGCTTATCTTTTGTGCACAGCATCCTCCAGGCAAAGGCACTCCAGAGCTCAGGCTGAAAGCGCTGAAAACCAGGGTGCAGCTGAGCACAACCCCATGCACATCTTCCCTCTTGAGCTGCAATGTCATCTCCCTGCCCTCCTTTCTGCTTGTAACAACTAAGGAGGGTGAGGACCAGCGTGGGACCATGAAGGGTTTCTTTCTCAACTCTGCTGAGCTGGCAGGTGCCTCATTTCCAGCACAGGAGCCGCACTGCTTGCATTAGGTAAGAAATGGGGACGTAAAGGAGCAGAGAGGCTGTGCTCGAGGTGACATTTCCAGGCTGTGATGTATATGCAAACAACAAGGACAAAGGCAGTTAATCCAGCGCTGCTCCGCCTCCCTCTGCTCCCATAGCTCTCCCAGCAGGAATGAGGGTGCTGGGTCTCTGCAGGGAAGGGGAGAGGCCTCAAAGGGCTCTGCAGCTCAAGGCAATAGGGGGTTGCACCCTGGTACTGAGATGCAGAAAGGCTCCTTTATGCCATCACTTCCACAGCCAGGTAAAGCCAAGCATCCTTCATTCCCCTTCTGAACATCTGGCTAAGCAAAGTGATGAGAGGCCTCCCCCTTCCCTCATGAAAGAGCTCTGCTCTCTAGGTATAACCTAGATAACAGTGCTCTGTCTTATGCAATACTCCTCATTGGGAAGTGTGTGTTACCTCCACGGCAGAGCAATAGCAAAACCTGACCTGTCCCCTGGGTGGGATGCCTCCAGGCACTCATAGGCTGAAGGTCACCACGGGGGTGGCTCTGCAGTACCTTTAAGGAGTGAGCCTGTTTAGGTTGATTTGCTTCTATTCAATGTACTCTGCAGACAGCCTTGCGGATGCTGTGCCACATCAGCGACTGCACTTGCACTGCCAGCGTCTGGAGCATCACCCCCGTGCTGAAATGGGCTTTAAATCAGCCTCTACCACACAACCGTTAGAAAGAAAAGACTTCACCAGCAATTTCTCCATCCCCAGCTTAATCCGTTCGACAGCAAACTACCCGACCTGCGATGCTGCATGATCCTGCTTGGCTCTTTAGCTCTAATAAAACCCAGCCCCACAAGCGATAGGGAGCATTTAAGCCTCCAGAATTGACACAAACTTCTTGGAGCTGCCACCTGGAGCCTCAGATGCTTCAGTGTGAAAAAGGGCAGATCAGGCAGTGTTTGCAATGGTGCAGTTGCCATCTGGGGATAAGAGATTTCTTAAATCTCTTCCTAGCTTTCTTTTTAGGATTATAGCATTCCCGGGAGCATCCTGTGCTCCCTTTTAATGGCAGCATCAGCACAAGAAGTGCTGGGAATAACTTACAAGTTAATAAATCCTTTACAGAACGCATCCTCTCCCCATCAAGCACACGTGGAGGCTGCTCCTGACACACAGGGACCGGGCCTGCAAAGCTCCCAGTGCTCCCCAAGGACTCTCCTTGCAGCATCCCTGCAGCAGGGCCCCGTGTGCAGGCCCTGGGGCACACACACGAGGCTCCCCATACAAAACACCCCCCATCAGAACTCTCTTCTGCAGAAAGCAATGGTGAAGATGCAGCTCCTGCTCCATCCCAGCACGCTGCCAGCGCTCAGGAATGTGTTTACTGGCCCTGAGCTGGGCTAACTTTGGAACAACCTAAAGCACATCAAAACAAGGAGCTGTAAAGCAGCGGCTGTGATTGATTAATCACAGTAGTGAAGCTGACAGGTTTGATCATTTTCAAAGGCTCTTTAACATCTTATTCTCCAAAGAAGGAGAGGTTACAGCAGCCTCGAACAAAGCAGAGCACAGACTGGAGATGTTTCCTCCCAGGAAAGGCTATGGACAGGCTGGGAAACAGGAGATCAAGACAGATGAGTGAGCTGGGAAGGACCCAACACCTTGGGCTGGGTTGGAGGCGTTCACGTGCGCATTGGGCAGGCTGCGAGCCCCCTGCAGTGCTCCCCTGCCCCGAGCCTAAAGCATTCCCAATGAACACTTGGCATTGCGTGCTTCCAGGCTGGTGCAGTGACCCGGAGCCCTGCAGCAGCCTTTGCAGTGCTGATGCAGGCTGAAAAGACAGACACGACCAGAAGCCCCAGAGAAGGGGGAGTTACGGCCTGAAGGTGTGAATAAAACCTTCACCCCTTCATCTTCCTTCTCAAAGGCACTACACAGCTCATTAAACAAGTGAATAACCATTAAAACCTCCAGAAATAAACAAGATTTTGGCACAGCTCCGTGTTGTTTTGCTGCCTTGGAGAACACAGCATCACTTCGGTTCCCTTTGCACATCAGCACTATGGAAGCGCAACCTGTGGCATGATGTGACCAGAGATAAGCGAGAAGGGAGATAAGCACAGTGGAATTAGCATTGGTTTTCTCACAGGCAGGCCCAGCTCCTGTGTGTGTGCTCCCAGCTCGCTCCTGGGCACCGGAGCGTGTCAAAGGACACTGCAAAACCAGCACGAGCATGTCAGACCAGGAGCAGGGAGGTGGAGGTCACCTTGTCACACACAGCGGGGAGTGCTGGAAGTGGCTGCGGTTTGCACTTTAAAGCCTCCTTTCTATCCCATCCCATTGACATGGGATGGACAGCGAAGGGCATTGTCGTCCCCAGCCTTCCCAAACCACCACTCATCACACATCAGCCTGTGCATAGTGGAGAGACGAGAGGTGATGCTCTACTGTAAGAGGCTCAATTGGAAATCCCATTTCCAACTGGGCAGAGACCAGGTTGATGCAGAACACAAAGCAGCCCTGGCTCCCAGAGCAGCAATAACCCTCCCTGTGCCCAGGCGGTCCCTGCTGCTTTGAGACAGCGCAGCTCAGGTTCTCTTCGGATGCGTGATGCCCTTTAGACTTCTCCTTCCCTGACATTCAGCAGTGAAATCAGAGCAGGCAGCAGCGGGTTATTGCAAACCGAAGTTTGCTGAGCGTGGTTAAAGCACTAAATGCTTCCTCATTGAGGTCTGTGGGCCCTTCTGCCAGCTCTCGCTGCTTGAAACAGCCTGAACCAGTGCCTGACCCTGCCTCCATCCCACTGTTAACACGCGGGATGTCCCTAGAGAGGCGACTTTGATTTCCCCAGTCATCCTCAACCGCAGTTTTGAATCCTGGGGACAACAAGAGGCCGATCTGCAGCCGCCTTCCAGGATCCCAGACTCCGGCAGAGCATCTTCAGCTCTGTGCATAAGGATTGCAGTGCCCAGGGAGCTTAAACAAAGAGCCCCGGGCAGTCCCAGCCTGAAACACTGGGAACGACGCCAGCCTGCACAGAGAGGGGGGGAAACGTTTGGAAATGCGATTTCCGAGGTCACCTTTTATCATCCATAGGCACAGTGCAGAGCCTGGGAGCTGCTTTTGTCAGCCAAAGCCAGCCCTGGGGACTCCCTGCAGTTACAAGGCAGCGGTCCCCACGTTTCAACAGGTCTTTTCCCACTGTGCATCCCCGACGGAAGGGGAGCCCACCGGGATCCTTGGCAAGGGAATTCAGTCCCGTCCCCAAGCAGGGGAAGGTTTGGGTCCATTAATCCCAGAGGCTGAAAGAATTCCATGCAAATCCTCCTGGCAAAGCCTGGAAGATGCAGTGAAGCCCAGACCGAGCCGTATTTCCCCTGTGGCTCCGCTGATGCCGGCTGCCAGCACACAGACAAGCTTTGTGCCTCACTAGGCTGAAGCCAGTGAAGTGTTGAACTCGACAACAGGAGCGATGCCACCTCGGCTGACCCCAGCACCCATTCCTGCAGCGCTTGCGCTTCCCAGCAATCCCCATCTCCGTGCCAGGTCCACAGGCTCCTCATGCGCTGTTTCACCTCCAGCCCATCCTTCATCGGCTGCTTCCCAAAGTCTGGAGTTCCTCCCATCCCCTCTTACCCCCCCAGCACCGAAAATGCCCTTGCACAGGGAGCTGTGGCACCAAGGGCAAAGCTATGGGATGGACCCCCTCAAGCGGAAAGCCTGGCAGGGAGGCTGGCTCCAGCACAGGGAAAACATGGACCTTTGCCCAGGCTGAGCTGCATCTTGGAAGCTTGCACACAAGAGCCTTGCTTGGCCTGCAGCTCACTGAGCATTGCTAACGCCCCAGTTTTCCCTTTGGCTTAGAGACACGGAGACCAATGAATCTGGAATTAGGCAGGGACAACACACGGAGCGGAACAGACACAGCTGAGCCCCTGGGTGGCAAGAGAGGTGAGCAACAAACCCTTACCTGCCAAAGCATCCTGAATCCCTTGCTGGCAGAGACCAGGCAGCGGATGGAAGCTGGGCACAAGGTACCAGCCTGAGCACAGACATAAAGGTGTGCTCCCTGCTGCGGCACGAGCAGCAGATGGGGATGAGGGGAATCAGGCCAGGGGCTCTTATGGTCTGCCAGGACAGCCCATGCTGATGAGAGATGCAGAGCAGCTGCAGACACACACAGGAGCCTTCCCCTTTTCCCTTTTTTTCCCTTTTTTTCCCTTTTTTCCCCTTTTTTCCCCTTTTCCCTTCTCCCTTCTCAAACCTGTGCTGGTCATCCTCATTAAACCTGGATGCTAATTGCTTAAATAGACCCCATTTACCCTGCAGCTTGTTACCCTGCATGGGATGCTGTTCAAAGCCGGTGATGGGGCAACCTGGTTTGGAAGGGAGCACATTGCAGCAAGGAGCACTGCTCACAGATCCTCCTGTGCAGAACCTGGGTATGGAAATCACCTTCTATCCCCAGGTTATCTCTCTTGGTGTGTGCTTTACAAGCAGCCCCATACTCACCCCATTATCCTCCCCAGGCAGGGTCAAGGATTTACTTTGTCGTCTGCGTCTCAGTTGCTAAGAATGCTGCTGTCTGGCACCATTTAAACCAGTGACCAGGGCTCCACAGCCCTACAGCCATGAGTGAGCACACATCAGCAGTCAGCCTGGTCCCAAGGCAGAAGCATTGACACCAGGCTGCAGGTACTGGTTTTCACTGCTGATTTATGAGAAAGGCAACTTTGATTGGTTTCAGTGCTTTTCCGCAGGGACACTGAGGAAAAGGAGAGCTGAGCCGATTCATTCCTGCTCTATCCCTGTGCTCTGCATTGGTCCCCAATAGCAGAGCATCCTGCGGACACAGCCAGGGATCCCAGAACATGGGATGGTGACAGCTTATGGGGGATGTCCAAATGACCCCCAGTGGCAAGCCCAGTGGGTGATACCTTGGTCAGAGCAGACCCTTTGCTCTGCTTTGGTCTGTGTATGGCCAGAAAGGGAATTTCCCCCCCCCCCCCAGCCAGAAGCAAATGACTCTGATTTGAGCCATGCAACCCAATGGCACCGGGAGTCATTTCCACATCCATCCTAGCCCACTATGCAGGGTGCTGTTTGTCTGCCTTACTATAAATAGCCCCTAGCACTGCTGAGCAAGGATTAATGACTTCTCTAATTATACCACCAGCACTTGGTGACGGAGGAATGATAGTGTGCAGATGTCTGAGCCCACTCACCCCGCGCAGCGCTGGGTGGCTCCAGCAGAACGTACCCATTGATTAATCCCAAGGAATAGCAAGTCACGAGTGCAGCAAGGCAAGAAAAGCAAAGGTGTTGCTTGATATTAAATAAGACACATCTGCAAAGCGTTAGCTACTGTAAGGAATCCTATCACAGAGCTGCATTTCCATGCAAATGTGATCTGTGATTCGTAGCACCTCAAAGCGCCACTCCTGAGCACACAGAAGACCTGTTTCATGCCAGCATCCCCACTAAGCCTTGCTTTTAAACTCATCTGCCTTATTTACTAGGTAGCTGCTTGCTTTGGCCTAGTGCAAAGGAGCGTTTTGCATGTGCCTGCACTAAGCAGGCACAGCAAGACCCATCCCTGCACCCTCACACAGACCCGAGCTGCAAACCCAGCTCCCTTTGTCCAAACCACGACTCGCTCATGGTGCACACAAGGATTTCTGTGGCAGGGCTCTTCAAACCCCACTCCCAATAGGAAAGCACATCCCGCAACATCCGATGGCAGTTCCAGCCCTTCTTCTGTGGTTCAGGTGTCCCCATTTTATGATACCATGAAGAAGATGCAGGTTTCCTGGGGAGAGCACAGTGCTTTGGTGCCAAAGCCTGGCTTCCCCCCGCTGCCCACATCCAAGAGCAGGACCCAGTGTATAAGCAGAGGCTGAGCCCATCACCATATGGCAGTCCCAGTCCTCCTGCTCCAAGGCCTCGCTTTGCTCCCGTTCCACCACCACGAGCCCCATCAGTGCCCCAGAAACCACCTCTATTTCTGGAGGTTAACAAACACCTTGAGGAGGAAATACCACCCGGGTACCTGGCTCCTTCTCCTCCCAGCGCTCACCGCACGCCCGCAGCATCAGCCCATAGGTGTGAGGACGAAACTCCAACCCATGAACTCCCCTCACCCGCCTGCCCATAGTCCTTGAACACGAGAAAACCACCATCCTTCCCCTCGGTTGCCAAGGTTTCTCATTTTTATGTAGAACCATGTATATTTATAGTGCCCCTTGCTATCAAACCCAAGCAAAGGGAACAGCAGAGAAGGCAGCCCAGCTGAATTGTTTCTCAACAGAACGCGTTCAGTTTTCCACGAGGCGTCAGCAGCTCTTTAAAGCCTTTTCATTGCATCCTGCCTTAGATGCAGAATCGTGCTTCAAAGACACTTTAACTTGGAGGAAAACAAGATGCAGACCCTGAACGGTGCCATCTGCGAGCAGGAGCCGGGACCCACGGGAGGGGAGCTGGTGATGGGGGGGGAAGGAGCTCCGCAGGCCACTTAAACCCCTTTACAATGAAAGGTCACAGGCAAATCACTGCCTTCGTAATTACAGCATTGCCTCCAGTGCCACCGTGCCACAACTCCGGTTCCTCATTTAAATCATCGTTAAGCCCTGCTGCAGGCCCCATAAATTAATGATTTTGGTTATGAGAGCCTGTTCTCCACTAAGGAGATGCGGAGACGGGGCGAGGAGGAACAACACACGGAGCTAAAATAAGGATCCGAATCACAACACGTCGCTGGGGCTGCTCTCCCTTCTTCACAGGGTCTGAATTCAACGTGCTGTACCCACACGGCAAGCTGTTTTCTGCCTGTGCTGGTGCCTGCCCTGGGGGATGCTGGAAGAGCACGGATGCTCTGGCACGTTACGCCAGCTACGTGTCAGGCTCTACAGGGTTGATGGTCTGAACCTGACTGGCTTTGGGGAGGTGCTGGAGATGGTGCCAAAGGGCCCAGCTGCAGTGGGGTGGTACCATGGCACTGCGGTCACTGCCATAACTGTGATTCGCTCTCATACCATCGGAAGAGGCAAGAGGTGCATGGGGAGCCCCAATCCCAGCACAGGGCTCCCATTGCAGCCTGGTTTTGTACTGGTGGGGAAAAGATGCCATAGACTCAAACATTACACCAGTCGTGCTCATACTTTAAGGGGAGGCTGAGCCATGAAGCAGCACATGGACTGCAGCTCCTTCCCGTGGCTCCCAGCAAACACCCAAGCCATGACCTGGAGAAGGCTCCAGGGAGACCTCAGAGCAGCTCCAGTGCCTAAAGGGGCTGCAGGAAACCTGGAGAGGGGCCTGGGACAAGGGCCTGTAGGGCCAGGCCAAGGGGAATGGCTTGAACCTGCCCGAGGGGAGGCTGAGCTGAGCTCTTAGGCACAAACTCTTCCCTGTGAGGGTGATGGGACATGGGGATGGGTTGAACGGAGGAGCTGTGGCTGCCCCATCCCTGGCAGTGCTCAAGGCCAGGTTGGACACAGGGGCTTGGAGCAAGCTGCTCCAGTGGAAGGGGTCCCTGCCCATGGCAGGGGTTGGAGCTGGATGAGCTTTAAGCTCCCTTCCAACCCAAACCATTCCATGATCCTATGCCAGGCTGTGGGCACCGTGTGCCCTGTCTGCATCAGGTTTTCTGTTCAATGCTCAATAAAGCCAGGAAAGCCCCCCTTATGTTTTGTTCATTCCTAACTACTTTATTGGACCACAAATTACAAATCAGAAGTCTTCTCCCCTCCATCCCCTCCAGCATTGAGACCGCTGCAGTTCCTCAATTTTCGGGGTTTTTTTAAGTCTGAGAAGCTTCATGAGCCGCAGGCAATTAGTGAAATGAATAAAGCAGCAGCTTGCGCGTCCAGATTGGGTCTGCCATCGAGAGGCACCATCCTAATTGGACCTGGAACGGCAGCTCCTGACGGCTGCCCCTGGCACTGCGGCACGGGAGATGCGCAGGGCTCGGAGCCGGCTCCCCCGCGGCACCCGGACACGGCCCGAACCGCTTCGCACGGGGCGAACCGGGCAGAGGATGCGCAAGGAGCCGCTTCCAGGCTCCAAACCCCGCGGTGCTGAGGGCACCGGCCCAGGCGGTCCCGGGGGCTGCAGTTACCGGTAACCATAGGAAAAGAGTGAAAAGAATCGAAATAACCGTAAGAACCGAAACGCCGCAGGATGCGGAGAGGAGGCGAGAACAAACACCCCCCCCCCCCCCCCAATGCGGGGCTGCGCTTGGCGCTGGGTCCCCAAAATAACGGGGGGGGGGGGAGGAGGGACAAGGGGGGAGGCGGGGCAGGACACGCCCCCTGCGCGAGGCGCGTTTCCGAGCCGAACGCGCCACCCCGCGGCGCTCGAGGGCGTTTCTGGGGAGAAAAACCCGTTTTTGAGCAACGCCGCTGCCCCCCCCCCCCCCCCCCCCCATCACCTCCTCCCCATCACCCGGCGTTGGCCTTGAGCACTGCCAGGGATGGGGCAGCCACAGCTTCTCCGTTCAACCCATCCCGGCATCCCGTCACCCGGGCCTCGGGAAGCATCCTGAGTTCCAGGGTCCTGCTCAGCCCCAGTGTGCTGCTCCAGCAGCATTCCCAACCTGTTTGCCCTCAGCACAGACACTGCAGGAGGAGCTCCCCTTATTCATAAAGGTGATCCGCAGGGAATTAATCCTGGACTCCATCCCAAAGCCGAAAGCGGGAGCAGATCAAGTTCTGCGACCCTCGGGAAGACGCAGCAGTGCTTTTGTGAGACCGACCCAAAGACGTTTCACTGTCTGCAGCAAACAATGAGCCTCGTTCATGGTTTATGTGCTGCTGTCTGTCTTCCGTTTAATTCAGCCTTGCCATTGCAGAGACTCTGGTTTCTGGACTGCAATCTGATATTTGCACAGAAGCAGCACAAGTATCCTGTCATTAAGTTCCTTTTACTCTGAGGAAACAGTTCAGGTATTAAGAGATGCTTATCAAGGAGTAGGACGTCGGAGCCTGGCTGGAGCTAAGCTATCCTGCCTGAAGGAGCAGATAGGGAAGGGCATATCTGCTATGAGAAGCAGTGGAGCAAAGGGGCCAGGTTTCAGTTCTCCCGTTGCAGGACCTTCTCGACCTTGCACATCTGCTAAGGCAAGCCCCAGTTTCGCAAGGGTGGGGAAGCATTTTGAGCACAGAGGTCAGCAGAAACAATGCGGAACGTTACAGCCATGAACAGAACAAGAGAAGCCATGGCCCGTGCTGTGCTGGGACTCACAGAGCCCTTCTCGGAGGACAGAAACAATAGCTTATGGCTTGCCAGGGCAGTGTGAATTCCAGACTGCCACCTGGGAATGGGCCCTGTGCTGCCAAGTGGGAACAGCAACAGAGCTTACGCAAATGGAGCCGGGCACAAGCTCCTGTTTGCATCCAGGATAAAGGGCACGGTTGCCACTGAAGGTCCAGAGGTGATGCTGCACTGTGCTTCCAGACATGGGACAATCCTGTCCCAAACCACTCAGCATCGCTGCATCCGGATGCGCTTAGAGCAGCAAGAACAGCCCCAGCCACTGCTTCTACCAAGGAAAGCACAGTTCTTCCTCGTCCTTCTCCATCCCTGCTGCTTGACCCTCATCTTGCCACCTGGAAGTCAGTTTGTCATCCCGAGCCTTGTGGGTGGGGATTTCCACATTAATTCACCATAAAGGAGATTAATAGGATTGTGTGCAGGACACATTTGGTTCGGTTACTGATGATGCACATTCCAGCTTTGGAAAGCCCTCGCAAGCCTGGCGCTCGGCTTTCAGTGCAGATTTATATCCAGGAGAACAATACGCTCTGTTACAGGAGGGCTTCGCTCTCCCAGCCACACCAGTAATTCCCAGCAGCTTTTGCCTGTGCTCTTTTCTGGCTCCCCACTTGGACCCATTGTCTATTGTTGCACAGCTGTGGAGCATAACAAGGAAAGCTGTGTGCATGCCTCATCCACTGCAAGGGAGCGTCCTTATGCACTGAAATATCAGTGCTCTGCTCTCTTAACCCCTCCGGTGCCATGCAGGAAAAGCTGGTGAGGACTGAGCAGGACAAGCAGACATCCCTTTGCCTCATCCTTTGACCATCCCTCACAGAGCAACCTGCCTCCTGTCTTTGCACAGAATCAGAGATCTGCACAGAGCATTCGCTTTGTCACAAAGGATGCTCCAAACCCAATTGCTTCTCCTTTTCAAAGTTCATTTTCTCCCCCCCAGTTCCCTTGTCCAAAGGAAACCATGAGCTCAGTCACTACAGCTCGCTCTGTTGCGCATTGAGGCCAGAGATCAGCTCTGTGCCCCCTTGCGCTGCCCGAAAGGGAGGGAGCACAAAGAAAAGCCTGCAAGGAGACGTGGGGAATGCAACCAGGAAACACCAGAGCGCAGAGTGCAGGGAAACAGCCTTTCCCCGTGTTTCCCACTGCAGAGAGCTCCCTTGAGTTCAACCACCGCATCCCCAAGCCCCTGCGGGTCACTGCGACACCAGAGATGCGCTTGCGCAGTCACTGCTCCGGCTCAGGAGGAGCCATGTGGCTCCGTCTCTCCTATAGTAAGAGGTTTTCAAGGAGGGAATCATGTACAAGCAGCAAGATTCGAACCCCGAGCGATGCCCCAATAGAAGTTAACCAGAGCCAAGTGACTTCAACCCAGGGCAACGCAGCTTTCCAAAGGGCACAGGCGGATTCCCCACTGGGCCTTTACAACAGCCCCTTACAATGAGGAGGTTCAAAGCGATCACCAGCAACCAGGACACTTTTAGCATCCCTGGCCCCTCGCATCCCTGTGTGGGTCTAAGGGAGCAGATCCCAGCCTGCGGCACTGACGGCAATGGGAGCCGCTGCCTTCATCCGTAAGAGACCTGAGTTATTGCAGTTATTCCAACACTTAGTGTTGCACAGTGAGGAAAAGGGCTCCAGGGAAATGCTTTCCGGTGCGTAAATGAGGAGCTGGCTGCAAACACAGCGCTTGGAGCCCAAACAGCTCCACGTTACCTGTCACGAGCTAGTGCCAGCCTCAGCCTGCTCATGCTGAAGTGCTGCTGTTTGGGCAGCAGAGCCCAGTGCCTTCTCTAAAGGAGGGGAGAGACTGCAGCCCTCTGCTATCTGGAGAGAGCAACACGCAGACAAATCACAGAGCTTTTCTTAACGCTGCCATGATATACAAATAAGAGGCTTAAGTATAATTATAGGTTGTATAATCAGTGTGAATAAAGAAATATGTAGTAATTGATGCCATATTTTATAAATATCCCAACTGTTGAAGAAACTGAAAATGTTTTCAAAAGAAATACTTTAGCGTAATGATTATAAAGCCCTTTAATGTGAGTGAGCTGCTTTCTGAAGCCAGTTTTAGACTCAGTCTCATGAACATAAATAGAGTTAATTGCCCTTCTGCGCGAGCTGGATGTTAGCACGTTCCAGCAGAGTGTGCATTTTCCAAAGCGCCAATTCCAACACATTCCACCCCGTGCAATTTCTGCCTTTTTATGCGCAGCACATAAAACACACACACATCTGGGCAAGGGCGAAGTTAAGCGCTTGTAGTAGCGAGCCTTGGAAAGAGATTGAGACATCAACTGCTTGCCCATATGGTATCTCCATAGTCAAGTGCAAATGTGGCTTCTCCACATTCACCCCACAAAGGGAGAGCGTTAATGAAATGGGAAGGGAGGTTGGGAGAAGGGCTGCAAATGGCTCCATCTCCTCTGCCAGTCCCGCTCTTATCCCATTCCCTTAGGGCATTCCCTCCCCAGGCCATGCACAGCCTCCAACAAAGCTCTGCATCTCAAACTGAGTTGCACATGAAGAGTGTCACAGGGGTTGCGCTGTCCCGTGGCATCAGGCTCTTTGCTCAAGAGCAGCGATGGCTCTGGGCATAGGGCAAGGAGCATCCCCTGCTGCTGGCCGATGCATGGGGAAGGAGGGAGTCCTGCACCTCCATAGCCATGCTGCAGAGCAGAGATGGGGCGATGCGCCAGGGACTGGGGCTCTCTGTTCTCTGCTACCCAGGTTCAGTCCATCCCTGCTTCCCTACCGCTCCAATTCAGCCCAAGGCTTCCATCACAACCTGCTGCATCCCATCACATCTCCTTGCAAAGGAGATGGTCCAGGCACCGCCTTCCCCATCAACGCCGCGTGTCTCTCGCATGCTCTGCCACAGTCAGAGATGTGCTGAAAACAGCCTTGTGCCCACTAATTGCTTTGGCATGTGGGCAGTGGGAGAACAGCCAGGCTCTGCATTGAATTAAACCATCACTCTCCTCTCCTTGGAATCATTCTGCTGCCTCTGTGCCTTCACAGTAGCCTTTCTGCAGCAACGCGCGAAGGGTTCATCGCTGCACGGCATATCCCAAGTGCAACGTCTGGTGTTCATCAGAGCAGAGCCAGTTTCCCTGTTCCTAAAGGCCACAGGATAAGCCAGGGCCTTGATGCAGCAACACAGCAGCCACAGAGTGTAGCTGCCTGCACAGAGTCACATAAGTGGGCAGCTAAAACCACCCTTAGATGGGCCAGCACCAGCAGGTACCCCCTGACTGCAATGTAAATACACAGTGAAACAGTGCTGCAGCAAAGATGGAATACAAAGCCACAGCACACGGTGCAGCCAGGGCGTGCTGTGGGTATAGCCAGCCTCCTCCGGACCTGAACAAGCATTTGTGTTCTTGGGCATCAACAGCCCTTCAGTTCGGGAAGGACATTACATCTGGCCCCGTGCCCGAGCCGAACGCTGCCCCATCCATCAGCAGTTTGGCTTCTTATTCTTATGATGGGCTCGATCTTGAAACCATCTGTTCTCCCTCAGCTTGTATCCAGCTTTCACTTGGACAGCAGAGCCCTTTCCAGCTACAGCCCCGGGGCATGCGGGTGGGAAAGTCACTTCCCTTGCTGCTCTCTGCAGCTACAAAGCCAAGTTTGGCTGGAGACAGACACCAAGGACCCATCTTTAGCAGGGAGCAGCTCGTGAGGAAGACCAGAGAAGCAGCCCTGGCACAGAGCTCAGATGATGCAACTCAGAGCATCTTACACAGCTTGGAAACAGCCCATGCAGACCCTGCAGTGCACGAGAAGAGGTGCTTGGTCCAGCCTAAGGCTCCAGGAAAGATGCTTTCGACAGTGGGAAGAAAGCTCCGGCAATCCAAGAGCCTGAGATGGGAAGTTTCCTTCTTGCAGTATTTGTTTTAACCTCTCACTGTGTTTTCATGCTCCCAAACCAGTGTGGTCTGGATTCTGTCACCGAGAGGCTCCGAGCGCACTGGCTGTGGCTTGGGGCTTTGCTTCTTTTCCAACGTGAACTTCACTGACTTGGTCCTTCCTTTCCTCTCCTGGGGGTGCTTTTGCTTTATTTCAAGGCTGTTATTAAGTGACCATCACTCAAGAGGTTTCTGGCATGGAAAAGGCTGATCCATAGGTCCATCTGTGGGAATGTCCATCAGGGACCCCCATGCAGTAGCTCCCGTCCAGCCCGTTTGGGGACACCATGAATCTCCCATCTCTCAGCAGCTTACAATGCCACGTTTGCAAGGGCAGGTACCACATAGTGATGGTGATGAAAACCAGCTGCTGAGACAGCAGCACACTGTCAGGCTCAGGATAAGGATGTCTCCGTGCTCTAGGAGACAAAGATAGCTGCATCTCCGGGAGGGCCCTGCAGAGGTCATCCCGCAGGAATGGAGATGGAAGATTTTCATGTTAACCCTTCAGTTGACTTGAAATCCCATGGATAAAATCCTGTTGCTGCTGAACAACGCTCCAACCAAGCTCCTCGTATCTTGTTTCAACACAGCATTAGAGTACCATTGCTGGTGAACAGGTCAATGATGCTGATGGCCAATGAATCACAAATCAGTTCAGTGCCCGGAATCCTAAAGCCTCTGCTCTCATCTGAGTCCTGGGGGATTTAAGGCTCTGACAACGCAGATGATTCAGGGTGGGCAGGGAGAGGATCCAGCCGTGGCCGGTTCGCAGGGAGCATCCCAGCATCCGCAGGGAGCTCGGGATGCTGCGGGACATCAGGGCCATGGGAGGACAATATGATGTAAGGCACAGAGCCTGGCAGGAATGAGCCCCTCCTCATTCATCGCCTCTAATAAGAACAGCCCTTGGTCAGCACAAATTCTTTCATGTTCATTTACAACATCTATTTATAATAGCAACAAACCCACAGGACATAACCACCTCAGACACGCTCCAGGGCTTCCAAGAGCTTCAGACACAAGCGGGTTTCCAGCAGCAGCGGAAGAGAGAAGGGTTTGTGGTCTGGGCTGTGGATGGAGGCGCAGGAGACCTGGCTCAGCCCCGGCTGTGCTGCGCACGCACAGCTCCATCACGATGTGATGATGCAGCTCCGGTGTCTGTCCAGGGGCATTCTCTGCTTGGAGCCTCTGCCTGCTGGCTGGAATTAAAGCAATTCCTGTAGCCACCAGACCCTATGGAGCACTGAGATGGGATCAAGAGTCCTACCAAAGCTAGGGCACGTAATAGCATGTTTAGTAGCACAAATAGATGTTTCCTTGGGACCACTAAGCCCAGACACAACCTTAAGTCCCATGAGGGCTGTAGACCAGGCAGAATTCCTCCCTACCTTTCATTTCTGACCCATAATATCCCATTCCTTTGCTATATCAGAGGATTTCCTGTGCCTGCGGAGCTGTGTGTGTCCATAGGAAGGCACTGCCACTTCCCTGCAGCCTCTCCAGCCGCTTCCACAGCACAAAGCCATTGAGTTGGGTCCTTCTCGCATCAACTTTGTCTCTGCACATCAGCACAGCAGCAGCGTGAGCTCACCCAAGCTGCTGGAAACCCTACCCCTGTCTGAAGGCCCTTTTGGTCTCCCTTTGGTACCCACATCCCAGAGCATGAACAACCCCTGCGGGGGGGACCCCGATGTCTGTCACAGGGCTGGATTTTCCCAGAAACACACTTTTTAACCCCAAAATGCATTTGGGATCATCCAGGGAGCTGCTGCTGGCACAGGGCCGGGTGGTTTGGCAGAGCCAGCTCTAAAGAGAAAGAGACGGGGGTAAGCAAAAAGGGGTGGAAAAACGTCCCCTCCAGCCCTCTTGTTGAATTAAACCACATGTATATTTGTAAAGCACAGCGGAAAGGAACGGCTCCTCCAGCACATGGGCGAGAGCAGAGTCCTATTTCAGAGATCCCAAAAAATCAGTGCCTGAATGCTGGAACAATATGAGCCTTTAGATGGGGCATTTGGAAGTGATTACCGAGGCCCAACTCATGCATTCACAATCAAGGGTTAGTACCTCACGCTGGTAACAACTGTCAGCTACTCAAACTGAGAGCAAGGGGGAAGGAATCAAGCTCAACCCTCTCTAATTGACTGCTCTGGATCGGCAGGGGACCATGCGCTGTTAGGGTTAGGGTTAGGGTTAGGGTTAGGGTTAGGGTAGGCATCGCTGCCAGTGCTCATCCCTATGGAGAGGATGCTGCTGTCCCATTCAGGGGACCCTGCACCCCAAACGATGCACCCCGAACCGCACAGCCTCCCCTTTTGCTGCCTTTCCAAGGCAAACAGACCAGCTCCATCAGCCAGGAGCTGCCGACCAACCCCTCCGTGAGGCTGGGATCCGCAGGGAATGATCTGTGTCTGCTTCCAGGCTGCCAAGGCCTGGATTGGAGCAACGGGGTCGAGTGGAGCTGGATGAGCTTTAAGGTCCCTTCCAACCCAAACCTGTATCACCCAGTGGGTGATGATATCCATGTCTTCTAAGTGATAAACCCCAAAACACTGCCCAAACCTGGCTGCGTGATGCTCCGAAGGAAGCCCTGCCAACTGCACACACAGGAGGGTGCTCACAGCCCCATTCCCATTAAACCTGCTCCGCTTGTCAGGCACTTTTCAGCTTAGCAGCAGGAAGCTAAAGCGATCCAGGGCTGTGCTGGTGGTATCAGCATCGAACCGCTCAGGAAGTCTCCGTTAGCAAAAATCACAGCTCGTGCTCTGATGTGGAAGCTGCTTCTCATGCCCCAAATCTGCAGTTATTAAGGAGGATTCTGTCCCCTGTAGCAGCCAGACCGGGTCCTTCAGGACCAGCAACATCCCAGCACTGCAGGGAGATGCAAAGCCCAGAGCTCTCAGCACGTTTCCCTTCTCTATAATAGGTTGGATTCCCACTGGAGCAGCACTGCAAGTGACAATGAGCAGTGCACCAGTGCCACCACGCAGAGCATCCTACCCCATTCCCAGTGCTGCCAGAGGACAGGGACGGCAGGGGGAACTTCTGAGCATCCCCAGATACAGCCAGGCCCCCATTCAGAAGCCAAGCTGTCTGCAAGGCCAGGCTTCAACCTGGTTCACAGCCCCTTAGGGATATGGAGTCAGAAGGGGCTGGAAGCAGCACAGGAATGAACTTCCCCACGTCTCGTGTCTGAGAACTCAAAGACAAAAGAGATGCTTTGAATTCGCTTCAGTGAAGAGAAATGGTGGCGACATGGCCAGCATCTGGGAGCTTAAAACAAAACCAGGCTGTGAGGAGCAAACGCATCGCAGCCCCCAGCACACACAGTGGGGGCATCAGCAACACACACAGCCCTGCACCCTGCCTGCATCCGCTGCCATGCATTTTCTCCCTCCTTCAGCGATGATCTGGCCATTTCTGCAGCACCCAGGAATTCCTGACATTTCAGACGTTATCCCAGGCTTTTCCATGTCTTTGTTTGGGTCTCGTCTCTCTGAATTTCCTGCTGCTTCGCTGGCTTTCCCTGGGCTGAGCGACGGCACGTGCGTGCATCACACGTGCACTGCAGTGCCATGAGCCCAGGATGCACCTCACATCCTCAGAGCAAGCCCTCACTGGGCTCAACCTGCCCCAGCTCCCCAAAACCCCAACCTGCCCCATCCCTGGTACCTTTCTTAGGGCATCTCTTGTCCCCAGCGCTGCGCTGAGCTGCCATCGAGGGGAGCCCACACTTGCAGACACAGCGTCTGATGCAAATGCAGCCAAGGGGCCAAGCTGCAGCTCTGCAGCCAGGACAGCAGAGGACACAAAGCCCAGGGCAGCAGGAGATGGGCACAAGTGAGTTCTGCAGCACACGGATTGCAGCCAGTTTAACCCTGGCCATGCCATGCTCTTGCCTGGGTTTGAGTGCTCAGGGCACTCAAAGGTGTCTGCAGTCAGGCTCCCACTGGACCCTTTGCTTTGGATCCCTCTGTGAACAGGGAGAGCATCTCCACATCAGCCAGATGAGCTGCCAGCACCCTATGGCCTCTCTTACAGACCCATGGTCTCTGCAGTCGGATGCACCCTTTGCCTCGCCCCAGAGGATGGGGACCCGTGTCCAAGCAGAGGGGTACAGAACAGGAACTGGTGCTGCTGGGGAGGGAGCACAGCGAGCTCAGAGCCACGGATGCGGCCCCTGTTCATCGCTGAGCACGCACCATTATTATCACCATTATGATGACCATTTTCCTGCTTCCTCAACGACGTTGAACATGCTCCGAGGCTCCGAACCTCGGCGGAGATTACAGCAGCCCCCCGGAGGGCTGAGCAATGGGCTGAGGGAGGCCAAGAATAGCTGTGCTGACAGCACACCCTGCCAGGAGCAGCCCTGAGGGGAGACAGGGGATCAAGGCAGCGAGCAGCCCCTTCCTGTGCCCCAGGCAGGAGGCTCCCCCCCAGCTCCCTGTGCACCACAGAAAGGCTGGAAGGAGCCTTTTGTATGGCAAACCCGGGGCTCTTTGCAGGGCACCAGGCATTTTCCCTCGATATCCATCTCCTGCTTTGCGCCATCGTCTTGTAAAACAGAAAAAACCAACCCCACAAACGTTTCAAATGAAATCTGTTCCTTTGCACGACACCAGGAATTACGAATTGATAAAGATTTCCCATTATCGTACAACATCTACCACGCCAATCCTTCAGCGGGGCCGTGCCTGTAATTGCAAGCAGATGTCTTTCTCTGCTGACACGTTAAATAGAAGCAGAAAGACCCGCTGCTATCTCCCATCAACAATTTGCACTAGAGCAGAGAACAGATTTGAGCAGAGCAGGGCTGCTGGAGGAGGAGAAGGGAGATTAAGTTCCTGCGGCCCAGGAGTCTAAGCATTACAGCAAAACAAGGCAGCTCAGGGAAACAATGAGCCTAAACAGCCCCGAATCCCAAAGTAACCAAAAGCTTTTGTGAAGGAAAATGCATTTGCTGAAACTAATACTGCCGGAGCCCGAGGAGAGCCCGGAGACTGAGGCAATGCACCAAGCAGGCGGGATGATCCAGCCGATGAGCCCTCGCATCAACTCTCCACGTACACTGTATCCGCAGCATCACCTTTAGGATGCCTGCGTTCGCACGTGCAATGCAGACAGGATGCTCGCAGGGTCCCTGAGCACCCCGCACGGATGAGGGATGCACAGCCCCAGTGTGCACCCTTTGGTCCTCAGTCACCAGCCCCGCTCATCCTGCGTGGGTCTGGCTCCTCCAAGCATCCCCCCTTGGCTCTGTTCCTGTGGATGATCCCTCTCTCCCAAGGCTGGGATTGGAGGTGAGCGGCTGGAGGCTGTCCCATCCTCCCGGCTGTGGTGCAGCAGCCCAGGAGTCATCACTGGGCAGCACAGCGTTCAGTAACTAAAGCAGCATCACCCATCATTACGCCTCAGCTTTCCAACAGCATCAGTTCAAAGGGAGGGACTTCTAGAGACATTTAGCCTGATGCTGATGTTTCATTAAGACCATTTAACGCACAGCTTTAAACCCACCAACAACGGGATGCTCGGATCCCAGCCTGGTGTCTATGGCAAGGACGGCACGGCCACCCAGCCCCATGAGGCTATAAATCACATATATCCACATATATCCACATTAAATTACCTTGGAGCTTCCACAGACAAACTCAGCCTTCTCCAAATCAGTTCTTTTCTCTCGCTGTACAATAACCAGGCCTGGGTGTGATCGCCCATCCTTAAGGATGAGTGATTTTAAGGTACCACATTCACCTAAAGGGGCTGTAGCTCATTGCTCGGGGGAGTTGCTGTAGTTCTGTGTATCATACACAAGAGGCTGGTGCCTCTGAGCCTGCCAAAGAGAAATGCCCTGATCCATTCATTTCTTTTCAAGTAACAGCCCCATCTTTCCGGGGCTACAATGCATTTATCCACGTAAATTAACCTTGGCCACATGAATAACTCAAGAGGTCGGAGAAAGGCAGATGGAGGCATCGAACTGAGGTTGCCAACAGCGTAACACAGCCAAAGGGAAAGGAGAACAGCTTCAGTGAACGCACCGAGGAACCTTCCCATTGAAGGCTCCTGGTGATGGAATCGGAGCGGGGAGCACCCTCTTGCGAGCAACACTGAATCCAAACACATCCAGTTTATCGTCTCTTTGCTATCACCCGCGTGGAACACCCTGCGTTATGGCAAAGGTGCCCTTTCAATATCTGCTTTTGCACGTGCCACGTAAAACCCTACCAACGTGGAGGTGTCCATCAGAGCCCAGAGGAAAGCTCCGCACCGCACTCAGGATGCGGACCACAACGCGGCCGCTTCGCTGCTCACCCACGTTGCAGGGAACGTTATCCTGCTCCCAGGTACGGCTCCTTCCAGCCGCATCCTGGCTTCCCTCCTGCTCCTCCTGTGTAGAGCAGTGGCTTAGCAAACCCCTCCAAAGGGGAGCCGTTACCGCCCGCAGTGACTTTCCAGGCCTCAGGAAGCGGGACCGTTTGCTCCGGGGATGCTGGCAGGCTGCGAGCAGAGCCACATCCATCACCGGAGAGGAGACGGGGCCAGGCCAACCCCAGTGCTGCGGTCTCTGGCACATCCCATGGCAGCAGACCCCGCTCCTGCCACGCAGGCAGCATTCCTGTGGCAGGCTGCCGGTCCAGAGGAGATTCCAGCCTCCAATGGGAAGCTCTTGAAACAAAGCCCTCCTTTTCCAGAGGCTGGGAAGCTCCCATGGAGCCGCCAGCCACCCTGACAGGTTGCTCCATCGCAGCTCTCCGGGATGTGGCGTAGGGATGCTACAGAGCCCCCGGATCCCACACGTTGTCCTCTGCCTGCGGTATGGATCAGAAGCCTCACAAGGGCATAGGAACCGCACAGCTCGTCCCATTGGACATTCAAGCTCGGATACCTATGGACTGTCAAAGGGGAGCAGCTTAGCCAAGGGGTAGCATGCTCAGAGGCTCGGATGGAATCAGCTGGAGAAGAAATAGTGATAAATCAATGCTTCCCTTTGGAAAACAGAGGTTTTAAAAGCACTTGTAAAGATGCTGGAAGACTTCCCCCCCCCCCCCCCCCCCCCCACCATAGCATCGATCTAATGGAGGCCTTTCTCCACTGTGGCATGCACAGGGTTTGGCTGGGTATTGCTTGGCTGGCAAGGGAAAAAAGAGCCTCTGCATCAGGGAACAAGGGTTTCCAAACACAGCTCTAGCCTTGGGCTGGAGGTTGGCTTGAATTGCACGTGCGCACGTGTCCTTTCTAAGGGTCACCCAGCTTGATCCAGGGAGAAAGCAGGAGGAGGCACTGAAACAGGCACTGAAACAGGCACTGGAACCGGCACTGGAACCGGCACTGGAACAGGCACTGAAACAGGCACTGGAACAGGCACTGGAACCGGCACTGGAACCGGCACTGGAACAGGCACTGGAACAGGCACTGGAACCGGCACTGGAACAGGCACTGGAACAGGCACTGGAACCAGCACTGGCACAGGCACTGGCACAGGCACTGGAACCGGCACTGGCACAGGCACTGGAACAGGCACTGGAACAGGCACTGGAACCGGCACTGGAACCGGCACTGGAACCGGCACTGGCACAGGCACTGGAACAGGCACTGGAACCGGCACTGGAACAGGCACTGGAACCGGCACTGGCACAGGCACTGGAACAGGCACTGGAACCGGCACTGGCACAGGCACTGGCACAGGCACTGGAACAGGCACTGGAACAGGCACTGGAACCGGCACTGGCACAGGCACTGGAACAGGCACTGGAACTGGCGCTGGAACAGGCACTGGAACAGGCACTGGAACCGGCACTGGAACAGGCACTGAAACCGGCACTGGAACAGGCACTGGAACCAGCACTGGCACAGGCACTGGAACCAGAACTGGAACCGGCACTGGAACCGGCACTGGAACAGGCACTGGAACAGGCACTGGCACAGGCACTGGAACCAGCACTGGCACAGGCACTGGAACAGGCACTGGAACCGGCACTGGAACCGGCACTGGCACAGGCACTGGAACAGGCACTGGATCCGGCACTGGAACAGGCACTGGAACCAGCACTGGCACAGGCACTGGAACCAGCACTGGAACCGGCACTGGAACAGGCACTGGCACAGGCACTGGAACCGGCACTGGCACAGGCACTGGAACAGGCACGGGAACAGGCACTGGAACCGGCACTGGAACCGGCACTGGAACAGGCACTGAAACCGGCACTGGAACAGGCGAGCGCTCTTCTTGTGATGCTACTGGTGTTGGGGGGGGGGGGGCTTTGGAGCACATAAGAGGCCTCCTCTGCTCTGTTCACACCCCAGCCCCTCCTGTCCCATTATGCCCCACACAGAGCAGCATCGGTGCAGCTCCATCTGCCAGCCAAAGGAAGGAGCTTTGATTTGGGGTATTTTCCCTCTTCTTGCTGCAGGATCGGGTGACCTGCGTGCAGAAGAGCCGAGTGAACAGGGAACTCGCACAGGACGGTGCGTGTCTGCCTGATGAGCCCATGAGAAGCCAGCTCCAGCCCCAGGCTTAGCAAAAGGGCCCCAGGGTGCTCCCAGGTCCTGCTCTTTCCAGCCCCGGTTGTGGATGGGGTCGGGATGGGGGCCCCTCATCCATGACCTGTCATGAGCAGAGGGAGCTGTTTCCTACATCCTTGTGCCCTCCGGCCTCATTGAGGCAGAGCTGGGACCTTCGCATCCACCTCTTCTTAATGGATCTCCTTGATGGATCTCCTTGATGGATCTCCTTGATGGATCTCCTTGCCACAATGGACTGAAAGGAAAGGAACCCTGTTCTCTCCCACCTCCTGCTCTGTTCATCACCTCCGGACATTGTCCAGGATGAACAGAGCTCCCCATCAGACACACCAAGCTGGTACCTGCTCTTCCCCAGGAGAAGAAACCCTCTCTCATTGCTCAACTCCTCAAAGCAGAGCAACGTAGACATTAACTGAGTGATGGGAGATGACTTTTGCATGGCATGGAAGAAAACCACACTTGTTTATAACTGAACTACGACCTAGAGGCCAGGAACCCTATGAACAGGCAGCACTCAACAGCAGGGATGCTGGAGCCAACAAGATAAACGCTATTGGGAGGGTAAATGGAGTCGCAAAAGGATGATGTTTTATTCCAGACAAGATTCACGCTCCAGACAAGCCCAGGCAAACAGCATCCTATTGCTCCAGAATCGCTGCTGCAGCCCTCACACAGGAGGCCCATCACCTGAGCATCCCCAAGTCCCATTCCCAGTATGGGAGCCTAAACCGAAGCGCATTCAGGCTTCAGGTGCAGGTGAGCAAAGGGCTGAAGCACACACCATGCTTTGCGCAGCCACAACGTCCCTGTGAGCACTCACACACACGGGGGGGGGGCACAATAAAGGTGTTAAGTTCGGCCCCCATAGAGCAGACCCTCACAAAGCAGTGGGCACATCCAGCTCTGTTCAATCAAAGCTTCACATCCCGCTGGTGACACATTCCTGTCCCTTGGAACACTCGATTGTCCCCAGTGAGGCAAGACTGGAGGTCATCTCCCAGCAAGAGCAAAGCTTCTTAGCTCAGACTGAGCACTTCGGCAAGCGCTGGCAACCTAAACTAGAACTCGTTGCAACCGTCAGCATTTGATGTGATTTCGGATGTAAAACACAGCCACAAAGTGCACAAACAGCAGTCATTCTGCTAAGCACAGACACCGAGGTCTGATTCAAGCAGCCTCTGATGCTTTTGGGCTTCAGTAAATACCTCCCTGCTCTTCTATAAAGCCCTGCACGAGCATGCCCCATAGTTCACACTGCCCACATCGCAGGCTTCAATGGACTTTTCTCATCAGAGGGTAGCCCAACAAACACAAGGACAGCAAAAGCACCCACACGCAGCAGCTGATGGCGAGCCTTGCCTTTTACATGGCCTCAAAACACATCAAGATTTGCCAGTTCCCTGCTCTGGACAGATGCTACTAAAAGCCCTTAAAGGAACTGAGCTTGGAAGACTCCAGCACATACATGGAGGAGCTCCCTGCATCTCTTCAGCCCTACCTGATGCTTTGGTTAGTAACTGCACAACACCCAGCAGCAAAGCACAACGCAAAGAGCCAGCCTTCACCCCAACATCAAGCTACCCCAGACACCAACTCTGAGCTGGGAGCAGCAGCACTGACCTTACCTGCAGTGAGGAGGATGCTAAAAAGCTAAAATGAGCTTCAGCTGGCTGGCGTACAACAGGGATATGTAGTGAGGAACAGCTATGTAGACAAACCGGTGTAACCAAGCAGTAGTCATTTGACATAGACCTTTCTATCTCCAACATTGTGGAACTAATACTGAAACCTTTACATCATCCCTTGCCAGGCAGCAGGGGCAAGATGCTCACAAAGAGGCGATGCACTGGGGCCCTGGACGTCAGCACCACGTGGGATGAGTAACGCACCCGATGCTGAAAAAGGGAACAATAAAAACAGCTTTCAAAGGGAAAAAAAAAAGGCATTTTATTGAGGGGTTTCTTGTTCCAATCACAGGAGAGAGAAAACAGAAGCCATAATGTGTTTATATCAACCACAAGTTTAAAACAAAGTAGAGCAATCAAGTACAGATTTCTTCATCTAAATACACTGTGAGAAAGGCAAGTGGTGCTCTGCTGCAGTAGGCGATGCGCTAGTGTGAGAGGGTCCCAAGACACCACGGTCTTCTTGCTCTGCTCACGTGCTTGTGCCTGCGTTGAGGCACTTCGTGTCCGCTCCTTACCAGCTTCTACATGCTCCATCACAATCCTATTTCGAGTATTTGCCCTTCAAGAGATAGTTTGTATGCACCTTGAGCTGTTCTCACATCTCTGACATAGATGAGGCAAGCAAAGCCCTTAAATCTGAGCAGAGCTCTGCCAAGCACATCCAGCTCCTCACCCCTTTTATGCCCAACATGCATGTGTAGGGACTGCTGTGCTATGGGAGCAGGGATGCTGCCTATGGCCACACAAGCCTGGTCCCCTGCTGATGTCCCACACATTGGTCCTGCTTGGCAGGGCGAGAGGGAGCCTGCCTCCCCACCACCCCTGCGCCGTCCGTCCCTCCCCATCACCTCACCCAAGCGCCTGCCACCCTGTGGGATGCGATCAAAGCAAAGCACCCTGCACCACGGTCCCTGCGCAGCCACACGGCAGTGGCAGAACACGGTGTTACCCCATGGTAACGCAGCTCTGAGCCATGGGGCTCCCCTTGATCCCAGCCCTGTGCATGATGCCCGCATGGCTCTCGCATCCCCCAGACCTCTACAGAGGCACGATGCTGCATGGCAAATGTCTGCTGGCCTTGGCTCCCACAGCAAGGATGGATCACAGAGGAGCTGGAGGCTCAGACAATAGAAAGCATCTGCCCTTCCCCATGTCCAGAAGGTCCCAGCTGCACGGACACACTGGTTTACACAGGATGCTGTTTCTGGCTCAGGGGTTTTGGCAGCATCACCCATTGCCTGCGCACCAGAAGGGTACCCACAGCATTCTCCATCACCCCGGGGTTTATGGACTCCTGTGAACTCAACAACCACGGGGTTTTGCCTGCTCCTCTGCCACACTTTTCTAAATGAACTATTGAAAGTCACATCAAAACAGACTGCAAAGGCACCAGAGCGGGGTACACCACAATGGCACACGAAACGCTTTCCTTTTAGTGCTGCTATTGATACCAAAAGCCTCTATGTACCAAAAGAGCCTGGAGGGAAGGGGAGCAATGCCCGGTTGACCCAATGGAAGCAGTTGCCAAGTTATGGAGCACTTTGGCAAGAGAAGGGTAAAATCACTTGCCAGGTATCCCCGTGTCTGGAATACCACATCCCAACCTCCCCAGCAGCTCCAATTGCTTTCTCAAAGGCAACCACACACGGCGAGAGGGGCGTTTGAAGGAACTGATTGTTTCTGAACTGCTTGTGCAGAGAAAAGCACCAGTGGCGTTAAGAATCTCACACCCAACTCTTCCATGCTCTGTGCCAGAGGCCACTGCACCATCACCTCACCCACTGCTGCATCCAAGGCTTGGCAAAGGCTGGAAGGGGCTCCACGTGCATGGGACGTGGTTTGGTCTTTGGTCGGCTGCTTCCTGCTGAAGTGTGTGTTTTCAATGCAGTGAATCAACAGCAGGTTGCCAGAGGTGGCCAAGAGGACACTCACCAGCACCCTGGGTGGCAGCATAAAGCCCCAGCACAATGGAAGCGTTGAGCATCCCTCATTCACACCCAATTCCTCTTCAGCTGTGGAAGCAAAGCCAATGGGAGGAGGAGCCGGGCGCTGTTGCCAAGGATGCTCCAGCGTAACCATCCTTCCAGCTCAGCTCCAGGCCCTGACCTGTGGGACCAGGCTGGATCTGTCCGCCTTCCCCATGACTGCACCTCATCAATCTGTGCTGTTGAAGCCTGTGGTTTGTTAATTCCTTTAATTCACTGATAAAGCACATTATCTACAATGATTAATCTGCATCAAACAACGCTACTACAAGCGGTGGCCTAAGACAGCCTAACGGGACCTTCTACAGAGCTCACATCCTAAATCCATCTCTGTTCGCTGTGCAACACGGCTCCGCAGGGCGCTTGGCTCCTTCATGGAATTCCTCCGCCGTCGAGCCCACGGCTCTGTTTATTCGCACATGGGGAACAAACAGCACTCCCGAGCTAAGGAACAATTGATTCACCAGCTTTGAGTGGGGCGGGTTGAAACCTCCAAAATGAGGGTTTGTTATTAACTGCAATACAATAGGACTATCTCAGATGGCAAGAGATTCATCCTCGTAAAGAGCAATTGTGATTGATGAGAACAGTGAATGGAAGGAGGACAGTAAAATTAATGTGGAGCAAGAGGGGTCTATGGAAAAGAGTACTGGTCCAATTAACAGAATAATGAATTTCAGCTTGGTCGATAAATGTAATCATTTGGATCCAATATTCCTTGTCTTTCATAAACTATTTGACCTCATGCTAACATGACATTTTGATTAGGGGGAAAAAAAAAAAGCCCAAACCCAGAATGACACAAAGCCAAGCTGTCACACATCAAACAGATAAAAACCTGGAAACTGAGGGCTCCCACAGCAACTGCAAAGAGGTAAAGATGGAGACGATGCGTTTCCTATAGCGATCCATAGGGACAAGTCCTGGTCCTTCTGCAACCTGGTGCTTTGCCAGCAGCCTGAAGAAACTAGGAAAGCATCACTGGTGAAGTCAGGGAGTGACAGGAGCACTCCCTGGCCACAGCCCTGGGCTGCAAAGGCCACACGTGCGCAGGAACCCCGCCATGGAAGGTGATGTGGGGATGCTGAGCTGAACGTGGCTGCTGCTCCATCACACCGGGCAGGACCAGCACGGTGCCAGGCTCGGCCGGGTGCAGAGGCCAGCGCAGGCATCCCGGTGGCACATCACAAGAGATGCTCGTCGAGGGGGGCTCCCCAGTCCAGCTCTATCAAGGCATCACAAGGACCCCAGGGTTAAGGCTTAAACTAAGCAGGTTTAGACTACAATGGGGCTTTTTTACAGTGAGGACAATTAGCTATGAGGAGGTTTTATCAGAGGTCATAACAGGTTGCCCACTATTAATTGTGAGGATAATCGGGAGGCTCTGGTTCGAACAGGAGTTACTTTAGGGTGATCCTGCAGCCACAAAGACAGTCACGAGGGTCCTTTCTGCAAGCGTGTCACCTCCTGACATAACCTGGCCCCGCTCTGCTTGCCCTCTTTACCTGGTAGCTGCTGCTTAAATGAACGGACGCATCCACACAGCAGCAGGATGCTGGATGCTGCAGGCGTGAACCGCGCCTGGTGCGCGTCACACTCACGGAGGTGGGAGCCTGGGGTCAGCAAGGGAAGCTCCAAGGAGCATAAGGAAGGAGCAGGAGGGCTCGGCCAGGTCCAGGCAGCGGCTCCCCCATTGCCCATCACTTGAAGACAGACGGAAACGTCGGGCAATCGGGAGACTTCATCTTCTTCATGAACTTCTTGAACTCCTTGTTCTTCTTGTCCCACTTGTAGATGGCCGTCAGCAGGTACTGGGTCTTCACCTGGCGGCCCATGATGAGGAAGTAGTGGCCGAGGTTGTCCAGTTGATGGCAGGGACAGTCAGCCCCATTCTTCAGGTACAGCACCAGCTTCTTCAGGTTCTTCTTCCGGATGGGGCCCAGCTTCAGCGCCTTCCTCTTGCGCGGGACGATCATCTTGTCCCCGTTCTCCTTCTTCACTTCCTTTATGGTCATCTTCAGAGCTGGAAAAGAAGCCAGAGAGAAGGGGGAAACCAATGACTCCTGAGCAGTTCACTGGCACAAAGCTTTTGCCTCTGCATCCCCCTGCTCCCCTCTCCCAGCGATGGCTTGACCTGCTGGCCACAAGTGGAGCCATCCCCATGACCAGGGAAAACACTGATGTCCCTTTCCCTTCCCCAAAGCGTGCCAAGGGCTTTTTGTTTGAGAGGGAGACTTGCTCAGGCAGGGATATGCTCTTTGCTAGCAAAATGTTAGCTGAGCAAACAAGGTGATTTCCCTGCTCTTTACGCATGGAGACTCTTGAAAGGGCCATTTAAAAGGTCAACCTGGCCTCCCAAGCATCTGCTTGCAGTCACTCCTGGCCCTTGGGTGGCTGTGGAACAGGTTTCCAAGCAGGGAACATCTCCACATTGGAGCAGTGAAGCCCCAGCAAAGAGCTGTGCCTATGGGAGCAGTGCAGAGGCAGCCACGTGCCTGCCCCTTCCACCTACATCCCCCATGGAAAAATACTTTCCTCTTTGGGTTTCAGCGTTTTCCCCCAGTTAATTCCACTCAAATCCCGCTGCTCCTTCAGCCATGACCATGAAGAGGAATTCAGTGTACATGGGAAAAATGATGGAAATGTGTTGTACATTAAAGCATCGCTTCTGCGCCATTTGGCTCTGCCTCGGGTTTGGGGAGAAGCACATGTGGCCAAAAAATTACTAACATATTTCCATCATTTGGGAGTTCACTTCATAGCTGCGGATGAACAGCGCTCGGAGAGGTGATGAATTGTCTGCTGTCCCCTCTCATTTGCCTCTCAGAGCCTCTGCAGCAGACAATGTGCAGCATCCTGTGGCTTTGGCAGGGAGATTGGTCCCTGCAGCATCGTTCCTTGAAGCCTTGCTTTGCTGGAACTCGGAGCAATGAACACACATTGCTCTCTGGACAGCAGCTCTGCTCACCATTCCAGACAGGAATGTCAGCACAGTGACAACCCTAAGGCAGCAGGATCACCCTCGTGCCCCCAGCCATGGAGCAATGGGATTTACCTGCCCGTGTGCCAAAAGCACCTGCTTGTGCTTGCCAAGAGGCCTCTCGTGTTGTGCTGTTCCTGTACAAGAAAGCAATCCAGGACTGGAAACCTGAGCGAAGCTTTCATTGCATCTGTTTCCCAAACTGAGGATGTTGAAGGGGCGGAAAGGACTCCAGCTTTAAGGAGCTGAAGACACTGAACCAGATCAGTTTGCAACAGAGCTGGAAAATGAAGCAAGTTGTTTTCAGGCAGCTCTAAGCTCCGTGACATTAATTGGGCAGCAGCAGCAGCATCCCGCAATGTGAACCTCCATTTCTTTATCCTTTCTGACTCCGAGCACAGCGCTTGCCAGAGCAGGAGGAACGGTTTAATACCAGCCATTAAGAGACCTTTCCAAACTGGCTCGATTGCAAATTGCTCTGCTCTGATCACTGCAAGTTCAGATCCTTGGTACTAAAGGAAGAAAACAATCTGGCAGAGGAGAAACCGCTCAGCTCCAAGTACCACAGCCCACGGGGGACAAAGAGGGTCCGGCGACCCTGTGCTGCAGGAGCTGTTCCCTGTGCACAAGCCAGTGATGCCCATAAGGTCCTTCCAACCCAAACCATGCTGTGATGCTATGATAACAGAGGGAGTTGGCACAACCACCCAGGTAAAAGTCAGCCTGGCTCAAGGAATACCAGGTTTTGCTATGGACTAAGCAGTCACACAAGCCAGAACAAGGGTATTACAACCACTGCTCAGTTCTCACCCATTGCCAGTGACCTGGCTCTCGGCCCTGCTATTCAGGCCACATTCCCCACGCTCAGACCTGCTTTATGAGCACAACAGTCACTGCAGCAGGGCCGGACCGGCAGCTCTGGCATCCTCCTGCCCATCAGCCTGAGGGCACATTCGTTCCCTGCACACCCAGCTCAGGAGCTCATCCACCACCGCAGCGGGAGGCAGCCCCTTGGCTCCCTAAGGCGTAAAGGGCTTGGCATGGGGAGCATCATGCGCCTCGCCTGGCATCCCCCCGGCCCTGGGCACGCCGCTGCCAACAGTGGGGAAGGCTCAGGCGGGATGGATCCAGACTTGGCTCCAGGATGCAAGGGAGCTGCCAAAGCAAACAGCTTCCTCCTGGGGAGCCCCAGCCTCTCCGCTCCCCCCGCGCCACACCGGGTCTGGTCAGTGCTGGGCAGAAGAGCAGGGATTGCCCCCGAGAGCCCAGGATGCGCTTGCTCGCACAGATTCAATCCTCAGCCATGGATACCAGCTGAAAGACATTGAGGTGCTGGAGGGGGGGCAGAGAAGAGCAATGGAGTTGGTGCAGGGCCTGGAGCACAGCGGTGATGGGGAACGGCTGAGGGACCTGGGGGGTTCAGATGGAGAAGAGAAGGTGATGACCTTAAGGTCTTTATCAATGCGGTTGATTCTGATTCCAGTGGCGGCTGCCCCATCACCAGCCACAGCTCCCGCTGGCAGTGATGCACCCCCTTAGACCAAGCCAGGAATGAGGCCCCAGTGCCAAACAGCTCGTATGAGGTGGTACCAGAGCTCTGTTATCCCTAATGCAGAGAGAACAGGGAGCGCTGGAGATATAAAAATGTCCCTTTTTATCCCTGCTAATACAAGTCCGTGTGTATGAAAGTGTTTGCTCCCTCGGACTCAAATTACTCTTGGCAGCAGCAGCACCAAAGGCCCCGCAGAGCTTTGGTTGGGGTCCAGCCTGACAAAGCACAACTCGCGTTTCCTCACTTGGAACAATTCCTATCAATCTCCCTCCAGCTCCCGCTTCCCAGCGTGGGGAAAGAGGAATCCCAGGCAAACCGGGAACACTGTGCGAGTGCTGCCGACCCCAACCCCAGCACTCAGGTGCTCTCTCCGCATCCCCAAGGGATGCCCCGTACCGAGGCACCTCACTCATTGGCATTGCAGGCACCAGCCCCTCTTCAGCATCACGCTGCAGCCTGGGATCATCCCTGCTGCTCCTCTCCTGCCTGCATAGGCAGGGGCCCCATTCCAGCCCCTCAGGGGCAGGGGAGGGAACAGGAGAGAAGGGAAAGCTCTGCTGCTCCTTCAGCCTCGCTGCTCCTTCCTTTAGAAATCACTCAGAAGGAGGAAACCTGCCAGAAGACACATTAGGGCTGTAACGGGAGAAGGCTGCAGGCAAGGAGCTGTCAGTCAGGGGGAAAAACAAACAGCGTGTATTGATTGCACTGCAGTCCCCAGTGCAGCGAGAGCCCTCGAGCAGGATCCCCCCGGACCCCAGAGAAAGGGCAGAAACAATAAATAACATCACTAAGAGAAACAGAGAGAGGAATGAAGCCAGGGCCAGCCCAGCACAGGGAGGGAGGAACAAGCCCTGGCTGCAGCACAAGGAGGCTGGGGGATGTGGAGCACGGGAGGGCGATCGCATCTTCAGCCTGCATCCCCCAGGGCTGCACCAAAAGCTCAGCTCCAGTTAGCCCAGTGCCCCCAAACTGGTCCTTCCAGTATATGAAGGGGGCTACAAGGATGCTGGGGAGGGGCTCTTCATCAGGGACTGGAGCGATAGGACAAGGGGTGATGGGTTCAAACTGAAACAGGGGGAGTTCAGGCTGCGGATAAGCTCTTTACTGTGAAGATGCTGCCCCAGCAGCTCAGCCAAGGCCCTCTCCTGGTCCCTTTTCCTCCCAGTCTCCCCATGCTCACAGCTGGATTCTCTCTTCCTTCGCCGTCCTCCAGACCAGCATCACTCCCAGGGCTGTTACCTCTCCCCCCTGGTACATCCATGGTGAACAAAGTGCTCCTCGCGCCCCATCTGTAGCTGGGATAGAAGTGCAACCCCACAATAACATTGCTGCAGGGACCAGGGCAGCACCCGTTAGTTTAAACATTTACTGTACACGTCTGGCTCTGTTAAGGGTCTGTAACCTGTCAACTGCCAGTGTTTGCCTTGGCGGATGTGCAGGAGAAACCTCAGGCTCGAGGGCTGGGAGTCAATTCTAGTACCAGATAAACAGCTCTCAATGAGAAATCACCCCATGACAGCAACTAAACAAAGATCCGAGGGCCACGCACTGTGCTCTGCATCCTGAAGTCAATGCTGGGGCATCCCCACGAGCATCCTGCACTGCCTTCCCTCCCAGGGATGACCTGCATCACATCTCTTTGCTTGCTCCAGCTGCACGCATCTGGAGGCAGCTCTACCCACAGCCAGGACCCTCCTGGATGGGAGGAAAACCACAGTGACAGAAGGAGGAACGCAGTGAAGCCTCCACCAGTGAAAACCCACAGGAGCAGGTCTGTTGGCAGGGAGGAGCCAGGTGACAACAGCACATCCAAGCCACGACCAGTTTTCCATCACGAAGGCAGAGCGAGAGCTCTCCCCTCTATTTGCTGCTCCTGGTACCCGGTAACCCTATATCTGCCCACTGCTTGCCAAGAAACGTTTCCATCCTCTGGATGCTGTCACCACAATATTTCCCCATAACCAACACGCTCTGTGGGCAATTCAGCATCTCCGAGGCCATGAATTCCTCTGGTTTGGCCCCTGCTCCCTGTTGTGTAACTGGCTCGGAGCTCGGGGAGGGTATTTAGCAGCAGAGGCTGATGACAAGCATGGGGTTGAACTTGTATTGCACTTGCCCATCAGTGGGGCACCACCTCAGCTTGCTCCTTGTGTGGGGAGGCACCAGGTACCACAGTGACCCATGGGCAGTGGAGGTCCCCAAGTCCACTGTGGACCCCATCCAAGAGCATGGAGCTGCCTCCAGTCTCTCCCCAGGGATGCAATGGGGCAGCTCCTGGTCACCCCATCTCCTGGGTGAAAAGCAAACCCCATTCCCAGCCACGGAGCTCAGGCATCCGTTACCCAGCACATTCCTGGGAACACTCACACGGGTGTTCCCATCCATGCTTTTCCCTGTTAGGAAAAGCCCCGGCTGAACTCGGGGCTCCCGGCATTCCAAACCCGCAGGAGAGCAGACTTCATTTCCAGCAGAAAGGGGAACGCGCCGGCACGCAGAGCAGGTTTGGGTTTGCACAGCGCGCTCTGGCGCAGGGCATATCCAAGTGCTAATCCCCAAGGAATGCACACCTTGTTCAATATGCCTTTAATAACCTTCCGGGAAAGTTACATAGCCCAGAAAGGATGTCAAAACCAGTTAATTCTGGGTTTGATCTCAGAAAGCCAATCATTGTCCCTGCGATGCTTTTGCTTTTACATGAAGCTCCGCTTACCTACAATTGTCTGGCTCACTCTCATTGTACATTCAAGACAGCTTTCGAGTAGCTCTGCATTCTTCAAGCTTGGCTTTGGGTGTTTTACACCTAGGTTTGACATCAGCGCTTGGATAAACCCAGTGGTAACAGCAGCCTGGAGGAAGCTGCTTTACTCCTCCAAGCAAGCAGAATGAGAGCCCACACTACCCATCAGTCCTACAAGCATATAGCAGCAGGGTTAAGTTACAAACCCCACTGAGCCCACCAAAGAACAGGCACTGCCACTTCTACCCCATCCCCAGACCCACACCACTCAGTTCCCTGCTTGCAGCACGGGCCCCACAGCATCCCTGCATCAGTGCACGACCCCACGCTGGGGCAGGGTGGGATGCTCAGCACCGCAGATGGGTGATGGAGGAGCACAAACACTGGACCCCACTGTCCCCATCCCTGGGTGCACTGGGCTGCGGGAGCTGGACACATCCTGGACGTGTCCAGCCCTGTCCCATCCGCCACTGATGCGCGCCGACACTGACATCTAGAGGCACGCTGGCCTCGGGGAAGGACAGTGCTGCCTGCAGGCACGGCCACATCGCTGGTCACAACACGCAGGCACACGGCGGTCCAGCATCCAGCCGCAGCATCCCTCCGGTGCCCCCAGCATCCCTCCTTACCGAACTCGCTGGCACACAGATGCTCCACGATGGCCTCCGACTTCATCTCGTTGTCACAAGGGGGACACACGGTTGTTCCTGGCAAGAGGAGAGAAGAGGTGATGAGGAGCTGGCTCAAGGGACCAGCTGCACTGTGCTGCCATACCGCTGCCCTCCAGCCTGCCGTGGGGTGCCAGCCCCACAGAGCACCACCCTGCTGTGGGTCAGGAGAGCCTCCTGCCAGCCCCTTTCCAGCATCGCCATGGCCAGGCACAGGCAGTGCCAAGAGCGAGGGCAGTGCTGGCAAGGAGAGGGGTGTTGAGGGCCAGGCACTCGGCTGAGGGCAGCCGCTCACCGCAGGGCATGGCCCACAGCCCGCTCACGCTCCCTCCTTGCACTGTGCCAAGCAGGCACACGGTGCCCAAGCCCTGCCCCACAGCAGGATGGTGCCCTCGTGCTGAGGGGCTGCCCCAGAGCCAGGCAGGGAGGTCAGGATTGGCTCCCCCTTAGTGCTGGGGATTGCCGCATGGTAAGCCCATAGAGCAGCACTGCTTGGTGATGGACCCACAGCTCTCACACCCTGCTTTAGAAGCTCCTCCAGCACAACCCCACCAGCAGACATCTTCCTGTTTGTGTTTTGAGCCCGGCTCCACCCCACAGCCCCATGGCTCCAGCGGAGCAGAGCCTCCACATCATCCCCTCGGGATGATGGTTTCCAGCCCAGGAGGTTTCGTTGGGACCGCATCACCCAGGCACCGAGATCCATCTCCAGGCTCCCATCTCCAAGTGGAGCAGAGACCACCCAGAGGCACAGAGGCTGAGCCAGGAGATGCTGCTCCTGGTCCAGCAGGACGAGGGCTCATTCCCACACAAGGGAGTTATTCTTGGGGCTGAAACATCTGCAGGTCCCTGCGTGCAGACGGAGCGCTCGCCCCGTCCAGCAGAACCCACAGCGCTGCTGGACCAGACACCGGAGAGCTCTCCCAGAGGGAGGGTGCACAGCCACGACCCATGCCACCTACGGAGCAGAGCCTCCCCAGCCGCAGATGCCCCCCGGGGTTTCAGGCGAGACATTTGTTTTCTGTGGCTTGTTCTTCCCCTCTTGCCTCCCTCCCAATGCGTCCTGTGCCAAATGCTAATTCCTGGGGTCATGCACCACGTCTTTATTACTCACACATGCAGAGCAACCGGCCCTCCAATAGCCCCAGTGTCTGCAGGCCCCAAAAGCCTCCATCCCCAAGAGCCGCCTTTTCCACGACCCCAATGTCACGTTCACCCGTCTCAACCCAGAGAGACGGAGGCAGGAGCCAGTCTTCGGGGATGTGATGACGTCCCCAACGCCCTATTTTTAACATCAGCATCAGGATGCTTCCCCCCCCAAGGCTGCACGCTGGATGAGAGGGAGAGGGGATGCGACAGCCCCAGTGCCTGCTGCAGTGCCTGGAGTTAGTGACCGCGATAGGGACCACCCTTGGGAACAGATGGGAACCTGCCAGCATCAGTTCATCTCCACACATCCCATTGTGCAAAGCACTTCCATGTGCCTCAGCAGCCAAAGGGCGCACTAGGACAGTGGCTGAGCCCACACGGGCCAGACAGACAAGGCGCTGCGCCCACCCCAGGAGCTTTCCAGGCAACCAAAGGAATGAAATAGGAAGAAATTGGAAACTCAGAGTCATTGTTCCCTGGTGGAACACGGGCTTTGCTCCAGCAGCCCCAGGAAGGCTCTGGCACCAAGGGATCCCACCGTGCTGCAGCAGGGCCAGCAGCCACCCGTAGGGCAGCGCATCCCTCCCCTTCCCACAAACACGGCTGCCAGCCACGTCCTGCCAAAGCTCTGCTCCCCATGGACAAGCCTCTGCCCTGTGGATGTCCCAGCAGCAGCCTCCGCCATGCGCACATCCCACTGCTGCATCCCTGCTGTGCCGGGGGGTGCCGTGGTACCCAGCGCTCGCCCACGGCATGGATGCGCCTGCAGGGCTCATGGGGACACTGCCCCATGGCAAGGGGAAGGGAAATGCTTCCCTCCTATGGGACACCCCATGACACCAAGGTCAGGAGCACAGCCACCTCCTGCCATTGACACCTCTACTCCTAGCGCAGCCTTCGCCTGCTTCTTCCCTGCTGACCATTCTCTAATGCCTGGCTTTAGAGCCAGCTTACTCCCGGGGCAGGAGAAGGAATGTGTAATACTATATTAATCTGCAACTCCCCTGATGCATCCTGCGGGCCTGCAGGCTTTACCGCCTCGTGCTTAAGGAGAAAGGAATTCTGCAGGTCAGCTCTTTGAGAGGCAGGAACAAATTCCAATTTCGAGGTGTTAATGGGGGGGAAAACACAGTGAAAGGGCTCGTTCTTACGAGTGCCCAGAGAAAAAGGGGGGACACTGCTGGGTTCTGACCCTCTTGGGATCAACAGGAAACACACCCCAGTGCTCAAGAGCAAAGGGGTCCCAGCTGAGTGTCCCACCTCGATGGTGCTATGGAGACAGGTGATCAGTAAGTTAAACTTACACAAGGAAAAGCTTTGCAGATGCTGCTTATTTAGAAGCCTGTTCCCAGGTCTGGGGTGATTAATGCAGGCACGAAGGAAGGACCTGCAGACAGCGTTTTGGACCTTGGAAGGGGCAGCTCTTCTGCAAGCTCAGATCTGGCTGCAATCCCTAGGGAATAAAAGTGACCTTTGCACCCCCAGCACAGGACGCGGCTGTGGTCTTGACCAAGGGTCTAGGTTCACATGGGACAGATGAATTTAGAGCCTTCCTGGAAAACAAAGAGCTTCCTCCAGCCGTGGCAAGGAGGCCAGCATCGGTGCCGCAGGGGGAGAGGATGGATCCAAAGGGAGCAGCCAAACCTCAGCCCCGGCACGGGCACACGCATCTCACCCCATCGCCTCCACATGCCCCTGCCGAGCCACAACAGGTTGCTCCCCTTCTATTCCATGACTCTGAAGGATGAGTCCCGCTGGGATGAGCGGGATAACCCCGGCGGGCTGGGGGAGCGCTCCCAGCCCAGCACAACGTGAAGCCTTTGTCTGTGATGGTAACCGCACACAAGTGGCCACTGCAAAGGGCCACCTCCCCTCCAGATGAGCTCCGGACACAGCACAGAAGCCACAGCAGTCGCCCAGCCCCATGAGCGGGTCCCCCCCCATCCCCAAGTGCCTGCAAGTGAAACCAGGAATGCCCATCCCTTCCGATGGGGCTCCGGACACGGGGAAGCATCGCACTTTTACAGCCCTCCGCAAACATCCCTCCCTGAGCGCTCTGATGCGGAATGCCAGGGCGACACCGGGATAAATCAGTTACCTGAAGTTTTCAGCAGCAAGCCACACTCATTGCAGCTCGCACAAACAAGGCGGGCTGGCACTCGACAGCCCTGCTACACACACGGGAGCAAACAAGGACCATATCCCCTTCACCAGCCCCTTCTTATCGCACCCCAGGGCTGCTCAGGAAGCGGGGATGGCTCAACACTGTGCCGGTGCTCCTGTCAGTACTGACGCTGCTCAGGCAGTGATTTCTGGGACAAGGGGGACACATCGCCCATCCGTGTGCTGCCAACAGCAGGAGTCCAGCTCGGGAGAGGAACCACTGCCAGGGCAGAGCAGCACATGAGGATGGAGGGTCAGAGCCCTGGTCCATCATGGGGACCAGAGCAGCCACACACACACACCCTGTGCCCCTGCACCATCTGCCCCAGGGCCTGGCTCTGGGATAGAGGGATCCTGCCCTCCTCATGGGCTGCAGGAGCAGAGTTCGGGTGAGTCTCCTTCTGCCCCAAGACCCTTTTAGTCCCACACGGCCCCTCCTGGACCAGCACTTGCCCCATCCACCCAGCGACAAGCACCAGGAGCAGGGCTGCAGCACCGCTCACACCTTACCTTTGGGCCTAGAGACCTCGGTGGCATTGGGGGCTGTCATGGCAATGCAGACATCATCCTGGGGGAACTGGTCACACTTGAGCATCTCGGGCCAGAAGAAGCCGAAGAACTGCATGACGGGCTCGCAGGAGTCACGCACTGCCTCGCAGAGCCAGCGGCACGGGTACACCGGCCGGTCCAGGCAGACGGGGGCAAAGAGGGAGCAGAGGAAGACCTGGGTGCCCATGTGGCAGTTCTTATTGAGCAGCGGCACCCAGCTGCTCGCCTGATGCTTCACCTCGGCCATGGTCTCGTGGTCCAGCAGGTTGGGCAGCACCATCTTATCGTAGCCCACGCTATGGCACAGCCGCAGGTCTGCGGGGATGGCCACGCACTGGTGCGGCTTGGCATAGAACCGCCCGCCCGGGTAGGGGCCCAGGTCGGACTGGTAGCTCACGTAGTCGTACTCGCTCGCCCCGCCGCACGCCAGCAGCCCGGCGGCCACCGACACCAGCGCCCGCAGCGCGGCGCCCCGCACGCTGCCCATCGCCGCGACGGAAGCCCCGACGGCGCCGCCCGCTGCCGGGGCCCCTCCGCTGCGCCCTGCCCGGGGCCCCCCGCTCCCTGCCCGCAGCCGGAGCCGCCGCCCCCCCCCCGTCCCGGTACCCGTCCGGAGCCGCCCCGACCCCGCCGCTGCCTCCGCTCCCGGCCCCGGTCTGGCCCCGCCGCGCCGCGCCGCGGGTTTGTGAGCCCCCGGCAGCCAATCAGAGCCGCTCCGCGGGTGTCAATCAACGGCCTCAAGAGCCAATCAGCGGCCGGCTCCGCTAGGCCCCGCCCCGCCCCTCCCGGGCCCCGACGGCGTCGAGCGCCCCCGGGCAGGGAGCTCCGTGCCCCGGGTGCCCCCCGCAGCCGGTCCCGGTTCACCGGCAGGTGCCGTGTGCGAGCGGCGGGGCTCGGCGGCTCCGGGGCGCCCCCGGGACACGCAGCCCCGAGGCCCCGGCGCTCCGCAGCGGCTGCAGATGTGCGCGAGGAGCGGGCCTGGGCCGCGCAGGGGATTCCCTGTGGACAAATTCCAGCAAAACCGGTGGAATTTGGGGAAAAAAAAAACCAAAAACCAACAAACCAGGGGAGCAGTTGGTCTGCTTCTTAAAGAGGAATCGCACCTGGGAAAGCGGGCTCCGATCCTGCCAGGGCAGCGGGAGCTGTGTGAAAGCAGCAGTCACTGTGCGACAGCAGCATCCTGTGCTCCCCAGCAGCATCCTCTGCTCCCCAGCCTCATCCTCTGCTCCCCAGCCTCATCCTCTGCTCCCCAGCCTCATCCTCTGCTCCCCAGCCGCATCCTCTGCTCCCCAGCCGCATCCTCTGCTCCCCAGCCTCATCCTCTGCTCCCCAGCCGCATCCTCTGCTCCCCAGCCTCATCCTCTGCTCCCCAGCCTCATCCTCTGCTCCCCAGCCTCATCCTCTGCTCCCCAGCAGCATCCTCTGCTCCCCAGCCTCATCCTCTGCTCCCCAGCCTCATCCTCTGCTCCCCAGCCGCATCCTCTGCTCCCCAGCTGCATCCTTTGCTCCCCAGCAGCATCCTCTGCTCCCCAGCCGCATCCTCTGCTCCCCAGCCGCATCCTCTGCTCCCCAGCAGCATCCTTTGCTCCTCAGAAGCATCCTCTGCTCCCCAGCCTCATCCTCTGCTCCCCAGCAGCATCCTCTGCTCCCCAGCCGCATTCTTTGCTCCCCAGCAGCATCCTCTGCTCCCCAGCCGCATCCTCTGCTCCCCAGCCGCATCCTCTGCTCCCCAGCAGCATCCTCTGCTCCCCAGCCGCATCCTCTGCTCCCCAGCAGCATCCTCTGCTCCCCAGCTGCATCCTTTGCTCTCCAGCAGCATCCTCTGCTGCCCAGCCGCATCCTCTGCTCCCCAGCTGCATCCTCTGCTCCCCAGCAGCATCCTCTGCTCCCCAGCCGCATCCTCTGCTCCCCAGCAGCATCCTCTGCTCCCCAGCTGCATCCTTTGCTCTCCAGCAGCATCCTCTGCTCCCCAGCCGCATCCTTTGCTCCCCAGCAGCATCCTCTACTCCCCCAGCGGCATCCTCTACTCCCCCAGCAGCATCCTCTGCTCCCCAGCCGCATCCTCTGCTCCCCAGCCGCATCCTCTGCTCCCCAGCAGCAGCAGTGCCAGTTCCTCACCACCTTGTGCGAGAAAAGGGCACGTGTAGAGTGGATGAGCAGCATTGTCAGCCACAGGTCCAGAGCTCAATGGGGGGATGGTTCCTGCCAGCTTCTCAGGCCACAGTTGCAGCCACGCATCCCACCGCAGTGGGCAGGTATGGGCTGCCGCTCTCCCGAGGGCCTGCAGTGCCTTGCTGCCCTCCAAAGCCAAGAGCTGGGCACGCTGTGGCCCTCTGCACACGCAGGGGCAGAAGGAGCCATCCCAGTCCCCACATGCCCAAGATCTGGCCATCGGGTTGCCCACGTGTCCCCGGAGCTCCCCTGAGCTCCCTCCTTCGAACTCATACAACGCTCCCGTTACTCTTGCTGCCTTTTGCTTCAACAGCTTGTGCTGTTTAAGACAGGAACTACAGCTCATTGAGAGGTAAATGGAAGAGGCTCTGCTGCCTGGAAGCGTGAAAGAGCCACTTTCACCTGCGGGCCAGCAGAAGAGAGAGGCCAGTTAGCACTGCTAATGAAGTGGAGAATTCAGCAGTAAACCAGAGGAGCCTATGCCATAGGTGCCAGCAGCTTAAGAGGGAACTGGATGAAGCGGACCCTCTCCTGCTGCTTTGGCTCAGGAAATGGGAGCAAAGCACCAAGAAACTGCTGCAGAATGGACTCCTCATCCCTTGGGAAATTCTGAGAGCCTGAAAGATGCTTTTACCCAAATCAGTTCAGAAACACTGAGACATCTCGTGAGAATGTAGAAAACACGGCAGTGTCCCTGCAGGCATAGAAACATGATAGTGATGGAAACATCACAGATAGGATGGGGACTTGGGAAACTCTGGTTGGGAAGTTAGGGAGCTCTCCAAAGGCAGCGGTAACACTGTGATAAATCCAGCCAGGATTCTGGTTATCCCCAGCTGCATCCTCTGTGTGACAGCAGCATCCTCTGTGTGACAGCAGCATACTACAGTCTGAGTAGTGCCACGGAGACATGACAGTGATAGAGACGTCATAGGTAGGATGGGGACTCAGCTGAGTCCACACGGAGCAGGGAAAACATCCTTCTCATGGGCACTGCAGTGATGGGTGCTGCTGGAGCATCCCGCACTGACCCTGGCCTGGCTGTACCCTCACCAGGCCACAGGCCAGTGCTCCTGATCCAAGTGGGAAGGCTACAGGACAGCATTTGGCTGCAAAACCCATCCACGCTCAAAGCCTGGACAGTTCTTGAACTCAGCCCAGAAGGGCCTTTTGCTGGCTCCCTTCTCTCTTCTGTGTCTGATACCACATCCCCAGCAGCAGCCTTGGTGGGAATCCCGGAAGGAATTGTCCACTGGAATACAACTGCCCAGAAAATAGCTTTTCTTCAAAAAAAACAAAAAAACAAACCCCAAAAAGCAGAAGGGAAAAAAAGGCAGAAAAAAAGCCAACAGCTCTGGTCTAGACCACTAAATTGCTTAACACACAGTACAAGGCCGCTTAAATAGCAGCTGCCCAGAAAGGGCTGCTCTTCCAACAAACCCCTTCCAAACCGGGCATTAACTTTTCAGAGGGAAGCCTGTGCAGCCATTCCCGTTCACAGTTCTGTCGCCCACTGGTTGTGAAATCTCTGCATAGTCTCTAATGTCACCGTTTCACTTTGATTTACAGCCATTTATTGCTGCCGCTCCCACAGGGGTGAGCATGTTCTTATGGAATAATGAGAGGTTTTGCAATGTGCCCCGTTTCGGCTCTGCCCAGTGCTCCCCTTCCCTTTGAACAGCCCCATTAACTGCACTTCTTCCCGGCTCCATTGTTCATCCACAGCCTGCTGGACCACGCACTCCGACCCCTCCGCAGATCCCTCTGCTCCACATCCACCCACATTCACATCCACATCCATTCTCATACACATCCACATCCATCCACATCCACATCACATCTATCCATAGCCACATCCATCCACATCCACATCTATCCATATCCACATCACATCCACATCTGCTCTCATCCACATCCATTCTCATCCACATCCACATCCATGTCCACGTCCATGTCCACATCCATCCACATCCACATCACATCTATCCATAGCCACATCCATCCACATCCACATCTATCCATATCCACATCACATCCACATCTGCTCTCATCCACATCCATTCTCATCCACATCCACATCCATGTCCACATCCATCCACATCCACATCACATTCACATCCACATCCACGTCTATCCACATATACATCTGTCCATATCCACATCACATCCACATCCACGTCCATCCACATCTACATCTATCCATATCCACATCACATCCACATCCATTCTCATACACATCCATATCTACAACCACATCCACATCCATGTGCATGTCCACATCCATCCACATCCACATCTATCCACATTCACATCACATCCACATCCATCCACATCCACATTCCCCACCAGTGAGCACTCAGCATCGAAGGGACCCTTGGGGTGCACATGCCTTCCTGCCCCTTCCTGGCCTCCCTGCTCTGCCCTGGCCGCACAGCCCTGGAATGCGCGTTTCCTTCCGTGCCACCCCGGGAAACAGGCAGGCGTGGGATAATAGAATATATTAGCCCTGAGCCCATTCAGCTCCGGGCTCTTTAGGAACAATGCCTGCTAACTGAGCTGATTTTTGCCAAATGACTGCCTTTCGTGCATGAGCAGCAAAGTGGAGCCCCCAGATAGTCCCGTGCAACAATCCCCAAGCGCTAGGGCCCAGGGCCCATTGTTTTACTGCTGCGGTTGAGGGCATGGAGGAGTCATGGCCTTGCCTGCCCTGGCATTTCTGCCATGGTTTCCCACCGTCCCAGCCCCAACAGAGGCGGCAGCGATGGTGGAGATGAGATCAGCCAGGGCTCATGGTACCCACGTTGCTCCAAGGAAGGGATGCAGCCACCTGCCACATCCCCGCATGGGACAGCCTCTATCACCCCAGCACCATGGGGCTCTCACACCTCCTCCTGCAGCAGGATGGCTCCTGGGCTCCCGAGGGGATATTTGCTTTAGATCCCAAAGCAAAGGATGCGGCCGCCAAGCAGGGCCAGGATCAAGGTGCGCACCAATTGCAGCCACTGTCTCCTGCTAGTGTGAAATTAGCACCATTAAATGCTATAACTGAACACAATCAACAAAAGCTTTACTAGCTGAGATAGCACATAAAGAACTACAACAGCTAATGCCTTCAGCACGGCTGAAACTCTGACCGTCTGCCCCCTCGTCCCAGGAGGGAACTGATGGCAAATATTTACAGGGGCTTATAAATATTTATCCTGTAATAACTTGCTGCATTACAGCACATTCTTCTCTCTGAGGCTCAGCTTTGCCCTGGACCAGGTGCAGGCTGCTGAGAGGGTCTGTAGCGTATATAAAGTCTGAATAACATACAGCGAGCGCTGTAAAATAGCCAGCAGCTGAGCTGCTGGTGTGAAATGGGCTGCAAGTCGTTCCTTAGCCAACAAAAGAAGTATGTGGCTGGGATCACAGGTGTGGAGGCACCTCGGAATGGTGCAAACGCCTTCCGTGCTGCCAGAGGAACCTGGGAAGTGGTGCCGGTCGCCAGGGAGCCGTAAATCACAGAGAGATGGGGCCTCGGCCCATGGTGATGGAGCAGACGGGGACCTGTGGCTGCTTCAGTGAGGGGAAAGCCAGGTTGGATGCAAGGAAGGAGTTTTTCCCTGTGAGGATGCTGAGGCGCTGGCACAGGTTCCCCAAAGAAGTGTTCCCTGGCAGTGTTCAAGGATAGGGCTTGGAGCAAGCTGCTCTAGTGGAAGGTGTCCCTGTCCGTGGCAAGGGGCTGGAACTGGATGAGCTTTAAGATCCCTTCAACCCAAACCAAGCTGGGATTCTCTGATTTTATATAACCAGCACCACGCAGCATCCCCTCCCCAGCCCACAGCACCGTTCCCCATTCCCACCATGAGCACTGCACCTCATCTGCTGCCCAGCACAAGCTTGGCCTGGAACCAGCGTTTCGTCTGTTTGGAGGCCAGATATTCACCATCCCTCCAACCATTCCTTCCTTCTTTACTTAACTTGCCACCCTTCTTTACTTAACTTGCTCATGCTGAATGACTCGCAAGAGCAGAAGCAGCCTTTGGTTCGGAAACCATGCGAGAGTCTCCGAGCAGCACCAGCGATGGAGTGTCTGAACCTCTTCCTAACAGGAATAAATAAAGAGCCTGGAAAGGCTCCATTGTGTATCTTCTAGGTTGCTATTTTCTTAACCCTGTCTCATTAAGATGGATGGAGTTTCTGCTTATTAGTAATTTGGCAAGTTCCTCTTTGTGTACGCTCTGCACTTCTCGCTAATGACGCTTTGCTTCAGTGGTTAACAAAAGAGACTTCCAACTTGGTCAGTGAAAACACAGCCATGCACTTGGGGCACTGGGATGGAAAGCCCATGTTCTGGAGATGTGGAAGACAAGAAACTGCAGGGAACCCGGGGAAGGAAAAGCTGCTGATCATAAAACCTTTCCTGACATCCACATAATTCTGGCCTAAGGACTTCAGTTCATTGATTTACATACACAATTGCAGAGCTGACAGAGCCCATAACGCAGTGATTCAGAGCCCTCTCGCTGCTGTTCCTAAAGCACGTCCAATGGAGATGAAGCTGGCACTGCTCCTGCCTGGATTTACAGCTGGCCATTAAAGGATGTTTACAAGCCTTTAGTACAGTGTACACATCTGGTAAATCATTGATTGAGCAAATAGCTCCTGGTGTCATGCTCCCTCTGTCAACGTTTCCCACTACCACATTACCCAGCACAGACTCATTGGGCACACACTGGTTTTGCATGTGTTGTCACTGTGATCTGGATGCCACGGGACATGCAGCTACGCCACGAAATCTACACAGGGCTTCGGCACTCCCAGCTCATCCATGACCTGTGAGCAGGGAAACTGCAATCAGCTGCACGGGACAGACTTCCCCATTGCAACAGGCAAGAAGTGAAAGAGAAGGCTGTTTCTTCCTAGGGATACACGTGGAAGAAAAGAAGGCAATTCAGAATGCCTTCTTCTCCAGCCTGTTGGCTGCTTCCCAGCAATTGACTGGATGCAGGACACACTCAGCTCCTTAACCTGGTCTGTGCCAGGCATCGCTCAGGGGTAGGAGGGATGTGAAAGCATCCTGTGACTGGATGTACTGCAACAGACCAAGACCCAGGAGCCTCATCAGCAGGCAAGAGAAAGCTCCCAGATGCAGCCAAGCCAAGGGGTCACTCTTCTTCAGCCAAGCAACACACACAGAACCCCACAGCTGTGGCAGCATCCCCTTGCCCCAGCTGAGAGCTGCCAGGTCTACCCAAGGGCTCACTGTGCAGGGGAAGCCAGCGCTGGCCAGGCCTCTGTTTGCTGCATCACACAGGCACAGTGGAAGAGAAGCAGGATGGATATGGGGGAAGCAGCATCCATTTTCCCAGTGCTGGACCCACACTGAAGTCTTTTGGCAGCAGGAGAAAGGTGCCGTGTTTGGTGCTGCCCCTGCCCCAGCTCATTGTGTCTATGGGAGCATCTGGCCAGATGTGCAGTGATCTGTGGCCAAACCCTCGCTCCCCTGGCCACGGAGTTGGGCAAAGGCCAGAGGGTAAAGGGCAAGCCACGGGAGCAGAAACAAAGCTAGATCAGCTCATTCATGCAAACCTTTTCAGGAGCTGTTGGGTGGCTGGACAGACGGACATGGGACTGTGTGAATCACCATAGAGACACACAGGCTGCCAGCGTGTCCCATGCAACCACTTCACAGCAGCTGGAAAGGAGGTGCAGGATCCTGCTCTCACAGGGATTAAAATGAGGGTGCAGGCAAAGTGCCCATTCTCCATCCATGGGGTGATGTGGGACCAAGAAAGGTCAGCACAGAGAACCGACGTAGATTCTTCCCTGGGCACCACCACTCCCGAATGTCAGGTTTTCAATGGGCTCAAAGGTCATCCGGGTGGGAGAACAGGGAAAAAGACTTTTCCTTCCCCCATAAATGAGCTTATGGAGGACTTTAAAAGAGATTTCATCCTTCCCTCCTCCCTGCTCAACTGTACTGTGCATGTTAAACCATTTGAGGAAGGGAATTCATTAGCAACAGGGCCCAAGGCCCGTCCTCTGCACAATGGAGATCCCACTTTTTCCTCCCTGGCCTGAGAAACACATGCCCAAAATCCGAGGACATAAATTTCTTCTAACCTCATTCATTCTAGGGATTGATGGAGAAAATCCATAACAAATATTTATGACTTTGCAATAAATAACCCTCACAGAAGTTACAAAGAGCTCTGGCGAGTCTCAAGGTAACTTTCAGCGAGTTCCTGGGGTCAGGGCACATCGGGATACTGGGTCTATAGTGCTCGAGCCTTTGGCTCATCTGTTTTGAATTATTGGTATTACTCAGCCGAGCAGCGCTCTCAATGGAGTAGCTGTGCTGTGATTCCATGCCATATTTCATTTCTATGGTGGGAGAGAGGCTTCAATAATTATTAGCTGTACTATTTGCAGCCAGCAAAAAACACCCCAGCAGTTTGGTCATGCTGATGCCCACGGACTGAGCCGCACGGGCTTGATGAGGAAGGTGTCCATGCCCTGGGATGGAATTCCGGGCTGGATGTTGCGTGTTTTGCTGCCAATTCAAACCACGGACCATCCGGGTTGTGCGGTGCGAATGGGTCTGAGCCGAGTGGCACGTTCCTCAGCCTGTCCCACTGTTTGCTCGTGTCTTCCCATGGCATCCTCACCGCTTCACCCATGCCAAAGGATGCCCAGTGCTGTGTGCTGCACGGCCGAGCGATGCTTTGGGTACCACTGGATCCCATGGCGCGCAGGGAGCCGGTCCTTGCTCCATCTTCGTTAGCTCTTAATCATCGCAAAGGAAGGAGAAGCATCACGCTGCGTTCCTGGGCGCGGGCTCCATTCAGAGCTTTCAGAAAGCAGGGTCAGACGTGTCTTCTGACCTGTGACCTGCCGCTTCCCTCCTCGCCCTAATTATCTAATACAGCGCTCTCCCTGCCAAGTACAATGGAACAATTTGTCACTTCAATTGTCTGTCAGTCAACACTGGGGCCTTTTCAACAGCCCAACACATGTTTTTTGAGAGCTTGTCAGCAAGGGCTGTCTGGCCAGGCGCAGAACCATGGAAAATGGAACCTTTGTTAATTCTGGTTCTTAGAAAAGTAAATCCATTCACTTGCTTTTTCCCTTTTTTTTTTTTTTTCTCTCTCTGCCAGGCCTTCAGTTTGGAATTTGCACAAGAAGCTGAAGCGCCCCTGATCCCTAAATGATTGGTCAGAGGATTTGCATGAGGAAGCAGAAATTAATTATTCTTTTCTTTGCTTTTTATTTGCTGTAATTGTGTGTTTAGAAATGAGATTACATTCTACAGCAGCACGAGGGGCTGGGCAGGGGGGACGGGGAGGGGGGAATTGCTTTGCATCTGTTTAGCTCCTTAGAGTTAAGATCACCTAATCGTTTCAAGCATTTCCTAAGATTCCCTGGCTCTTTCTCTGCTTTAATGGCCAAACAAAGATTGTGCTGCTTCCCGAGGAACTTTCCTGGCAGCTGAGCTCAGCAGTGGGAGCCAGGGGTTTATCCCGCTGCTCAAACAGGCTTCTTGCGGCTTTGGGCACAAAACGCATCCCAAAGCTCAGTGGCTCCTTGCATCGGGGAAAGGGTGGAATGGATTCCCACCAGCAGCGCAGGAGGAATCCAATCACTCGTGTTGAGGTGGTCCTGTCCTGGGGAAGCCGCTGGGAGCATGGAAACACAGAGTCACAGAATGGTTTGGGTTGGAAAGGACCTTAAGGTCCAGTTCCAACCCCCTGCCATGGGCAGGGACACCTCACACCAAGGCTCTGTCCTACCTTCCTTTATGGTTTCATGTACTCTTGTTATGTAATTTTAACCACCTTATTCGAATTCATCATCTTTGAACAAGCCCCTGATTCTGAACTACTTACATATGGAACCATGAAATGCTGCAACGCAATGCATGGATCTCTTGGAAACGGACAGGTTACATGTGAACATTTCCATGCTTCGCCTTCGTGTTCACACAGCAGACCTAGGAGATTCCCGGTGTTTGCCATCTTTTCCATTCCAAAGGCACAACAGTAGATGTCTTTAAATGAATACCCCCTGAATTTCATTTACTTCCTTTCTTGATCCAGGTTTTCAGTTAAGCCAGGGAAGAAACAGATTCTCACTTCCCACCTACAGGAGGCTGAAGTTGCCATGAGGGATAAGAGAGCTCTGGTCTTACACTTGCTGGGAGATAAGCAATGCAACTCAGTCCATTGAAGAGCTATTGAGTTGGATTTTAGCCTTTGATTCAGGTCCATTCATGTCTGCAGAAGCCAAGCCTTTAGCTCCTAACAGAAAGCAAAAGAAGGTTTTAGTGCAGACATGGGCCGTGTATTAACTGCTTTCAGAGGTGAGCAGACACAGGACTGAAGAATCAGTGCATTTCCCTCATCATAAGAATGCCAGAGACATCTTCGATGCAGTAGCAGTTACATTCCACTGCAAGGGCTTCAGAGTTTACTACACGGAGGCCAGCAGCATCTCAGACACCCTGAAAACGCATTTGTACGGTTTTATAAACTCCAGGAAAGCTGCAATTGGATAAACCTTGCACTCAAAAGCACATTCTTCGAGAGTATTTCGTATGCACATAAAAGCATCCAAGAAAATGTTAACATCATGATCTTAACTGTTCGCACGTTGGAACCAGCTATAGGTTTGGGAAACGCAGTCCATCTGGTGCCCTGTTTTAAGCAGAGGATTTTGGAGTGTGTTTCCATCAGAGCTTGGCTGCAGGGAGGTGACCCATGGCCAGGCAAGGCAAGAGGAGCAAGCCCAGGGCTGCAGCACTGAGCATTGGACCCCACTCTGCAGCAGGGGGGTCTGGCTCAAGGGTGCAGAGGGGAGAACCAGGGAGCCCCAGCCCTGTGCTCCCCAGCACTGCACCACCGGACCAGGGGCTTCCTCTGGCCTGTGCCTGGTTGTTTGTTCAAGCAAAGCCATTAGGTGTTTATTAGCCTTCATTATGGAGTGTGAGAGGGTTAATTAGTTCAGGCTGCTCCTGTGGGAGAGGGTGGTGGGCAGGAGGATGAAGCAAGATCAGCAGCAGCCCAATAGGCAGGTTCACTTCCGCTGGTTCCTCTTTCCCCCTATAGCTCTCTTTCATAAGCACACCAGCAGTGTTGGTGTCACATCTGTGCAGATGTGTCCTTGGAGCATGTTTTTGGTGACAGGGACAACACTGTTTATAATATATTCTATATATGATAAATATATATGTATAAATGCACATCTATACCATACATGTCATATATGTATATTTAATATATATTGTTGAAAAATTGCTTCTTTTGCCCAGAGTTATGACACAGAAACTGCTTATTATATGCATAAACTGCACACATCATTCCTATGCTTATCCCTTCCTCATTGAACAGTAGCGTGGTTCAACATCCTCAACCTCAGCACCGGATGGATGTGAGGATGTTGAACCCTTGCAGATCAGAGAGCCCACACAGCGGCTCCTGCACCAACCCACTGCTTACAGCCTCTCAGCCTGGAAACAGGGAGACACGGCGTGATGGAGGATGCTTGCTGGCCACCAGCAAGCAGTCTGGCAGTTCATTGTCCTTCCATGAGTTTATCCAGCTCCTACCTCCAGCATGTATATCCAGTTTTGCCTGTTTCCATCGGAAACCTTCTCCCTCTGTAAATACAGAGTGGCAAGGAGAGACCTGCAGCCTAAGGAACCAAACCAGCCACGTTGCTCATAGCCAAGCAGATCCCAACCCATCCCTCATCCCTGGGGAAGGCTGAAATCAACTTCCAAGAGTGGGAATCCCAACCCAGAACTGCTTTGCTAGACAAGGCAAGCCTGGGTTCTTCTTCCTTGCTTGTGGCAGGGGTATTCCATCACCCTGCATCTATCATGGAATCTGTGCTGGACACTGGTGGGGCAGCGGATCTGGAAGCTGTGTCCCGGAGCCACGCAGCCCTCATGCATAGACATCCAAAGGGGAAGCTGTAACCTCTCCCTGCCACCCCAACCAGGGCACTCTGACTGCTCCGTGCCCCCCCAGGCTGAGGTTTAAGGGTTAATGTTTCCATGCGGCTCCACTGGCACTGAATTCCTTTTGGCCATCAAAAGTCCCATTGCGGAGGAAGGACAATGCCTTGCACCAGGCTCTGGTGTGACGTGAATGAAGCAGCGAAGGGAATTGCAAATACTGACACCATGGGGCTCACGGAAGCCTCAGACACTCCCAAGCTGGGCCCCAGCTCTCCCAAGCCGTGCTCAGCATAGGACCAAGAGAGGGATGGCGAGATCCACCCTTGCTGGATGCATCCAGTGACCTCCCATAGGAATCGGTGCAGTTTCCACTTCAAGAGCATAAAGACAAAGGTTAAAGGCAAACAGAAAGAGGTGTTGTGCCTCTTCCTTTCCACACCCCTGGCAGCCATAGGCACAGTCTGCCACCCTTCTGCATATTCCCTCCTTAGCCTAGCAGCCATTCCTGAGATTTATTTGCCCCCCAAACTCCACAGAGTGAGCAGCTCCTCTGAAAACACATTTGGGATGGGGGAAGCAAAGGTTATCAGCTTCTTAGCAAGAGGAAATGAAGACCACAGCAGAGCACAATGGAGTAATCCCTGCCTGTCAGGTACAAGATAACAACGGCTGTGGCCCCTCTTGATTATATCTACTCCATCTAATGGTGAAAAAACATTCATTTCCACTTAAAAGCCACCCTGTGTGATGTTTAGGAGGGTGATTTCCCTATGGAGTCAGTGCTGAGGGCTTTGAAGAGGGATTCCCTGGAGGGTGGGCATCGGGCATCAGCATTTCCCAATTACTGCGCAGAGGAGCCCCTCTCTGTGGGAATTCTGCCCTGAAATGGAACCACCCCAGTGCCGTGCCCAGGGACCTGCAGGACTGGATCCATGGGGCTGGTCCGCATTGGGGTGCCCCAAGGAGGCGCCAGGACCTCCCAGACACCCACCCCAGGCCTGGGCAGGGCTGGTCCAGACCTTGCTCATTGTGCTCCCATTGTGCATCTCCACTCAGTGATGCTCCCACAGGGCTGTGGCAGGGAATGGGAGCTGTGGCCATGGCAGCCGCTCTGACCCGGCGGAGGTGGAGCATGGCCCAGGGCAGTGCGTCTGCACTGGAGTTCGTTCCTCCTTGGCATGTCTGGGAGCAATTCCCTGTATCAGGAGGCTGAGGAGAAGCAGCTGCGCTCAGCAACCAATGACAGCCCCAAAGCCTTTGCTTCCCTTTACTTGTTGCTCACAAAGCGATGATTCCCATTAACCGTGCAAATAAACACGTCCCCCATTAGCTGACTTCCGAACCTCGGGGCGGGATCCCATCATCCACAACGTCCAGAGGAGGGAAAAGACTCCCAGGAATGCTGAAGGCCAGAGATCAGCTTCATTTGCACAAGGGACAGGATCAGGAACGAGGATTACACAGCGAGCATCCAACTTGCTCCCCAGTTGTGGCTGCTGTGGAGGACTTCGCTGCTGCAGGACCTCCGGCTCCTGCAGTGTGAAGGGTTCTATGGCCCCCACTTGCTGCTCTCCCCCCCGGAGAGGTTCACCTCCTTAACCGCTACCCCGAGCTCCAGGGGCCGTTTACCCGCAGCACTCAGCCCTTCCAAGCCCCTCACCGCAGCTCTTAACCCCATGTTGCCATGGGGTCCCCATCCCCATGAGCCCAGCCCTGCCCCATAGCGGGACAAAGCAGCTCCACAGCCCTTAGTTACACGGGGGGCAGCGGGGCCGGGCGCTCCCTGTGCCTCCCCCCCGGGACCCCTCTTGGTGCCTGCCCGTGCCGCGGCCGCGCCATGGGGGGGGCTGTACCATGTGTCCCAGGCGGGGGGTGTCCTCTGTGTGTGTGAGGGGACGGAGGAACCAAGGAGCCGGCGCTAGGACTCTGAGGCGTGCATGCGCACTGCCGCGCGGTGAGGCAGCGGCGCTTGCGCCAGGCGGCTCTTCCGCCCTTTCCCGGAGGCGCTCCCGACGCTTTCGCGACAGCCGTAGGTGAGCGGCGGCGGTGGCGGCGGGGGAGCGGAGCCATGAGGCCGCAGCAGGCGCCCGTGTCGGGCAAGGTGTTCATCCAGCGGGATTACAGCGGCGGGACCCGCTGCCAGTTCCAGAGCAAGTTCCCGGCCGAGCTGGAGAACAGGGTAAGGCGGGTGCCGGCGGTGCGGGCAGGGCCCGGTGCCGCTCGCTCCCCCACCGAGGCCCGGCCTGTGCGGTGCGGGGGGACGCGGTTCGTCCCTCTGTCCCCGTCCCGGGGGTGCTGTGCCACCGGCTGCCGTCGGGGGAGAACGCGTTTGAGCGTTTGAACGCGCAGTGGGAGAGGCACGGTCTCAAGATCCAAAGGCACATCCTGCTTTGGATGTTATCGGAGGGCATAAAACCGGGTTTGGGGTTGGTTTTGTTGTCGAAATGACGGGTTTGGGTAATTACGGTAAGGAAATACGTAGAATTTGCAGTGAAAAGCCACGTGAAAAGTATCTAAAAATGCTTCTCTTCGGTGTTTATGAAACGCTGGTGTTTTGAGCTAGTTTTACTCCTCAGGCACGCAGCTGTCTTCTCTGGTAGGAAAATAGAGTGTGTTTGTTATGTGAGAACAAAGCCTGTGTTGTGTGGCTGTTGCTAACTGTGCTGAGCCCCACAAGTACCGTCTCGAGTACTTGCATTTCATGCTCTCGGATGTAACTGACAGCGACAGACACTCCTTGCTCTAATGCCTTTTCTTGCTACACTTTGCTCCTCTTCCTCTTCCTCGTTGCTTTGCTTTGTTTTGAGAGCTTGTTTGACTAGCACCAAGGTGTTATTGGTATAATGTCAATACAAAAGACTTGCCTCTATCAGTCCACTCCCAGGCTGTTCTCCTTGCATGTGAGTTAAGCCCCCCCCTCAATTGAAGTGCATGTTGCTTTAGTTCTGTTACTTTTAACTGCTTTGTGTTCATGTTGTGTTGGAATCAAGACTTGGGTCTTATCACTGGGCAGACCCTTAACAAAGAGCTGCAGGTCTGTAACTCGGTGTCCTTCAGACTTTGGCTCTAAACAGCGGCTGCAAAGTGTGGAAGTGCAAATAAGCACTAAATGAAGGTATCAGTGAGTTCCGAACATGCAGGGTGTGACAACTGAACGTGACTTCTCTTGCAGATTGATAGGCAGCAGTTTGAAGAGACTGTCCGGACGCTGAACAACCTCTATGCAGAAGCTGAAAAACTTGGGGGCCAATCCTACCTTGAAGGGTGTCTCGCCTGCCTGACTGCCTACACCATCTTCTTGTGCATGGAAACGCACTACGAAAAGGTGCGCTGCTTCCTCTGCCCCGGTAGGCAAAGGCAGTGTGAGTGAGTCCCATGGGCTGCAGCCACCCTTGTGTCTTGGTGGGTTTTCTGTCGTGACCTGCAGACACATTCCCCGCAGGCTCTGGACCTTGTTGCAGTGTGATTTCATAGAGACATCAGACTTAGGTTGAGTCATGTAATGATTGCTTGTACATCAGGAATCCTGCGAGTCCTGTCTCGAGCTGTGTGCTAAGTTCCCCTAATGCTGGTGTTGCTGGGGCTTGGACTCTGATGTAGGGAAACCCACTCACTTCTGTGCTGCTCTATTACCAGGTTCTAAAGAAAATTGCTAAGTTCATTCAGGAACAGAATGAGAAGATCTATGCTCCTCAGGGCCTCCTTCTGACAGACCCCATCGAAAGAGGACTAAGAGTTGTATCCTTCTGTGGTGGCTTCCGTTGCCTCCTGGTTTGTCCGTCTGCGGTGTGCTTGATCTCAGTGTGGCACCCTCTGGTCGTGCTTATCTGTGGCACAGCAGAATAGGTGTTTAGTCTTGTTATTCTCCATTGTGTGCTGTTCTCTGGTCAGAGTTTGGTACATTAAGATTTGTTGCATCAAAAGACAATTAAAATGCAGTGTTGGAACCTGTCCTTTGAGGCTGCCTTGAAACCCCCCTATGTATAAGTGGAGTATAAACTTCCTCTATTTCAGTGACCTCTAAAAAGGCGTTTGTCACACTGGGGCAAAAGTGGCCAACTTGGTAGCATAGAAGCTGATGATGTGGAAGCGGGAGGTGGCTGTTGTTTCATTTGCAACCCTGGGCTCAGGTTCTGGTGAAGGTTTTGCTGTGTGTTGCCACCATAAGTTGACAGCAGCCTGGCACGTTGTTCTGCTGTGGCTTCTTCCAGCCTTTTCAACTCTGGAACCACGCTGCAGGCATTTTATCTCCTTGTTGTCTCAGCAGTTGTAAAGATCCTCACATGACAAATCCAGGGGTAGCATGAGGAACACGTATCGTTGAGACTGGAGCAGCTTGAAACACAGCCTTGCCCCTTAGATGCTTAGATGCATGCTAAGGGCAATTCTTTGTGGTTGGGTTATTGTGTATTTGTCTAAGCAGCTTATAGTATCACCTGCATGATTTCATTATCCTCAAGATGTTTTCTGCGTTGTTCTCTGCATAAACCTGGGAAAACACGAACAGCAAAACCCCCAAACCATTCAACTTCAGTAAAAAGCATTTTCCATTTGGTTAGTGACTTAAGTAGCTGGAGTGTGGAAGTGTTTTGTCTAGTGCGTGGCTTTTCCTGACATTTAATAGAAGGTGGCAGGGCTCAAACCCATGCAGCATCTTGTGTTCTTGCTGTCAGGACACACTGACCTGACCTGGCATCTCTTGTGCGCTGTTCTGTTTGCTTTGTAGCTCTGGAAATGAGCCGTGAAAGATCAAGGGTTCTAATATCTTCTTCCCTCTTTTTGGTTATATTTTCACAATCTTTTTGTAGTATATTTCCCTAACAGCTTTTCTGTGCAGATTGAAATTACCATTTATGAAGACAGAGGTATGACCAGCGGAAGATAAAACTGTGGAGTCTCAGGTACATGTTAACCTTGTACTAGATCAATCTCGACCCATCTCAACCCGGTTTCTGTGCTCAGAGGGGTAGATTCTGTCATACTGAGGCACCACGGTGTGTAATGAAAGGCTGTTCACCCAAGTCTTGTGTGGACCAGCTTTTCTGAATGAGTGGAAATATCAATACTTGCCATAATGCCACTGAATGTCAATGCAGGTCAGACAAAACCAGATTCACATTCAGGGGCATTTGGGTCTTGACTGGATAAACATGCATAAACCTGACTAGTGCTGTATTATGTCCAGCGTTGTCCTCTGGTGTGTAGATAAAGGGATCTTTCTTATTGTCATGAAGTCTGTCATAAGGTTCTGAGCAGACTAACTTAAGACAAATCTAGACTTCAAAATAGGTCACTATTTAAATGCTTGGTTTGGATTCCCAAGCAGCTTTTGTACTAACAGCATGAGCAAAATCATTGATGGTGCTAAAATCAGCTCAAACCTTAACTGGCTCCCTTGCCTTAGGTACTCTGCAGAACCTGGAGTGCTTGTCTCAGTCTAGCTTGTTGGCAGTGAGTGCATAAAAAAGGCTGCAAATACTTCTGCCTGTTAAGCAGAAAGAAGTAAAGGGTTTATTTCCTGTTAGACAAATGGAATCCAGACCATGCCTTTCCTGCCACTGCCTCCTAAGATAACAAAATCCAGCCACGGAAAGGTTTGTGTAGGGGGTTGTTGGGTTTGTTTAGCAATACTTTCTACTAATGTGAAACTTCTTTTCCAGCAGATAGCTCAACAGTGGACTTGCTGTATCAAAGTTCCCCTACCTCCTACTTTAGAGCATCATTCCTTTCTTTGCTGCCAGATCCACAGTGCCATCTACTACAAGGACTAACTTCCTCAAACTGCTCCACGTGAGGTGACCCAGCTGGTCAGCATCCATTTTGTGGCCAACTTTTAAGCAATGAGACAATGAGATCACTTTTTAGGTGTGTTTTGGTTTTAAGGGGGGGGTGTCCCCCAGGAAAAAGCAGAAGTGGTAAAGCTATGTACTCTTCTGAAAGAAATGGGCCACTTTGCCCAGCAGCAGGCTAGTTTTAGTCACGTATGCACAGTGCTGTTCCTCCCTAGTTCTTAAACCCTTCTGCCCATCAGAAGCTCTGGAAAGCTGCAAGTTGGAGTTGGGAATTTCTCAGAAACGAGGCCTTCCCTCCAGGTCAGTGTTGGAGCGAGGGGACACACAGTGCCTCTGCCTGGCGAGAAGGGACTCAAGGCAACGAGTGTGTAACGCTTCCCGTGCTGATTCTCATGGAAAACCCGAAGGCAAAGTGTTCCTTGTTTTCAGTGTTTCGGTTGTCCCTAGGAAGGGGAGGAATAGCTGGACTTGAATACTAGTGTTTTTTTTACTACTGTATCCGTGCTGTTATTGCATCTGTCAGTGCTCGCCAGAAGAGGGGGTCTATCCATTCAGAAGCCAGTAAGTACATTAAAATGGATGCTGAACCAATAAACATAACGACACCTACCCTTCCTCCGATTAATATGTGAAGTGTAAAACTGTTTCTTTATGGATTTATTATCTATAATTTATAAGGAAAACACTGATTTCACAAACTGTTAGATATCGTGTAAGATGGTTTCTTAATCCTGTCTGCTGGCACACTATTGGCAAGTAGAACTGTGCATTAGTATCCCCCCTGCATCGACATTCCTCAGCAATACCTGCCAAAGTAAAGTTCCTACAAACTGAGCTGGCTTAATATCTATCTCTCGTATCCTTTTCCCTTATCAAAGCAAGGATGTCTGGGGTTTGAACGTCACTGTCCAGCTGTAGAAGGAATCCAAGGAGCTAGGAAAGCAGCATAGGAGCGCTCTGGCTGTTGGTGGCACTGCAGGTGCTAATTCTGGATCTGAAATTCCAGCTTCTTACTCAGCCACTGATTATTTTTTGTTTCTTTTGATATTTAATATTTTAATTGTATAAAACTTGTTTTTTTTCTAAACTGTAACAGTGTTTGCCTTTCACATCTGTTGCGATATTGGCAGAAGGACTAATGGATTAGTAAATCTTTTCTTAAACCGTGTCTTGTGTCCTATGTGGTCGCAGTGCTCCGCGCCAAGGAGCGCTCTCGGGGCCGTTCTCACTCCTGCAGCAGCAGGATGTCAGCGCACAGAGCATGGTTCCGGGATCGCTTCTGGAGTTTTGTTCGCTTTTGGTACTGTTTTTGTTCGCTTTTGGTACCATTTTGTGCTCTTTTGATGCAGTTTTGTTCACTTAACACCATGTTGTTTCCTTTTGGTACCATTTTATTCACATCTGGTACTGTTTTGTTCACTTTTGATACCATTTGTCCCCTTTTGATACCATTTGTCCCCTTTTGACAGAGTTTCGTTCATTTCTGATAATGTTTTGCTCACTTCTGGTACCATTTTGCACTCTTGATACGGTTTTGTTCACTTAACACCATTTTGTTTGCTTTTGGTACCGTTTTATTTGCTTTTAGTACCGTTTTATTCGCTTTTGGTACAGTTTTGTTCACTTTTGACACAGTTCTGTTCACTTTGCTACTGTTTTGTCCGCTTTTGACAACGTTTTGTCCCCTTTTGACAGTTTTGTCCCTTTTTGTTACCATTTTGCTCTCTTATGACACCGTTCTGTTCGCTTTTGGTACCGTTTTGTTCAGTTTTGATACCGTTTTGTTCGCTTTTGGTACCGTTTTGTTCACTTTTGGCATCATTTTGTTCGCTTTTGGCATCGTTTTGTTCACTTTTGGTACCGTTTTGTTCACTTTTGGCATCGTTTTGTTCGCTTTTGGTACCGTTTTGTTCGCTTTTGGTACCGTTCTGTTCGCTTTTGGCATCGTTTTGTTCGCTTTTGATACCGTTTTGTTCACTTTTAACACCGCTTTGTCTGCTACCCGTTACCCTCCGCTGGCCGCCGCCATCTTGTCCCCGCGGGACTGCGCCTGCGCGGGGCGGGCCGCGCTTGCGCGGAGAGGCCGCATCGAGTGGCGGGCGCGATGGCGGCTGTAGGCGCTGAGGGGCCGGAGCCGGAGCCGGAGCCGGACTCGGACGGCGGCGGCGAGGAGCTGGAGCTCACCCCGGCGCAGCTCATCCGCAGCCTGGAGCAGGTCTGTGGGCCGGGCCCCGGGCAGGAGGTGCGGTTGTGGCCTCGCTGGGGCCCGCGGCACGTAGCAGGCCTGTTGCTGACTTGCGGTGTGCCCCGTTCCAGGCCTGGCTGAACGAGAAGTTCGCTCCGGAGCTGTTGGAGAGCAAACCGGAGATCATCGAGTGCGTTGTGGAGCAGCTGGACCATATGGTGGGTTCTGTGGGGCTGAGGTGGTGGTGCAGGGGGACACGGTTACTGTGTGGGTCCCTGAGGTGAGGCTCTTTGGGTGCCTGCTCTGGGCTTGCCGTGCAGAGGGGGCTGTGAGGTGCAGAGGGGACTGAGGTACAGAGGGGGCTGTGAGGTGCAGAGGGGGCTGTGAGGTGCAGAGGGGGCTGTGAGGTGCAGAGGGGGCTGTGAGGTGCAGAGGGGGCTGTGAGGTGCAGAGGGGGCTGTGAGGTGCAGAGGGGGCTGTGAGGTGCAGAGGGGGCTGTGAGGAGCAGAGGGGGCTGTGAGGTGCAGAGGAGCAGCTCAGCCTGGTTTTGTGGGCTCTATGCACAAACCCCATCGTCCTCTCTGGTCCTTTGACATTTCAACCGTTTCATGTCTCTGTCTTTTCTTACAGGAGGCAAACCTGAAACGGGCAAAGGGAGGGGACTTGAAGGTGGGCGTTCATCGGATGGAGATTGAACGGATCCGCTATGTGCTCAGCAGCTACTTGCGGTGTAGGCTGGTGAAGGTAAGGCTTGCTGTGCTGCAGAGCGGGTGGTGAGAAAGGGTCACTTCAGGAGTCATTTCTACTCCTGCTTCAACAAGGTGCTCACTCCGTGTCCTCTGAGGATCACACTGTTGATACCTGTGTAACTGGGAAAAGTCTGTTTCAGTCCCGGCTTTTGTCTCAATATCAGATAGAGAAGTTCTTCCCCCATGTCTTGGAGAAGGAGAAGTCTCGAGCCGAAGGGGAGCCTTCCATTTTGTCACCAGAGGAATTTGCTTTTGCTAAAGAGTGAGTAGGTTTTGGATGCATCTCCGTCTCTTTTGTATAGACCTCACTGGTGTGGTACCCTCAACAGTTCTGGAGCCTGTTTGCAATGAGAATCACAGGTTTTACCAGGAGGTTTCCTTATGGATGAAGACAGAGGGGGAAAAAAGCAAATCTGATAACACTGAGTCAGTGACCAGGGCAAGCCATGAGGCTTGTCTCTGTCCATGCCTGGGGCCAGGAGATGGCAGCTGCTGGCATTTTGTATCAATGCTCTCCCTACAGAGTTGTAGTTGATGAAACCAGTGAGTGCTCCAACCGTTTGTTTCAGGTACATGGCAAACACAGAGACCTATCTGAAAAATGTGGGCCTAAAACACATGCCACCCAACCTGCAGAAGGTGTCTCTGCTAAGATCAGGTGAGTACATCCTGACTGCAGGGTCATCTCATGGCAGCAGGGCTGTGGGGAAAGCTCCAAGCCCTGCAGGGGAACGTGAGCCAGTGCTGAGCTTGTCCCTTCAATCCTTTGTCTGCAGTTCCAAAGCCCAATCTGGACTCCTTCGTGTTCTTGCGGGTGCTGGAGCGGCAGGAGAACATCCTGGTCGAGCCGGAGTTTGATGAGCAGAGGTAGGAGGGTGCTTCCCCACTGGCTGTGGTGCAGGTTCCAGTGGAAGAGCTATCCTGAGCACTTGCCTGTCCCTGGCAGGGATTACACCATTGACCTGGAGGAGGGCTCCCAGCATCTCATCCGCTACAAGGTCATTGCCCCACTGGTGGCCTCAGGAGCGGTGCAGCTCATCTGAGGGTAAGTGTGAGGCCAGGACTAGGGTGAGCCATGGGTCTTCCTATCCACATTCCCTTTGGATGTGGCGTGTCTGGGCAGGACAGCAGCAGCGTTGGAAGGGGTACCCTTGGCAGCATGCAAATAAAGCAGCAGGACATCTTCCCCTCTGCTGCTGCTGATTGCCTCCACAGCTCATCAGTCTCTTGATGGCTTGTGACATGCCTGCAGTACAGCCAGGCCCCTGAGCGAGGGCAGCCTGTGTCACAGCACTCCCTCCAACAAGGCTTTGCCACTGTCTCCTTGAGAGTCCCAGGGAAGGGCTGAGTGTCACTGCTGCCTCTCCAGACCCCAGGCTGGTTTGGCAGCAGATGTGGACAGAATGCATTTATCCTCAAAGGCGAATGCAGCCTTTCTAAATAGCAGGGTGCTCTCTTTTAAACCCCCAGCTGTATGTTCATCCCTGCTCCAGTTTATCGCTGTTCTTTAAGTGAGGCTAGCCGGTGACCGAATGGTTTGGCAACCAGCTGGGTAAACTACGCCTTCCCCCATCGGCTTTGATCTTGTCACAGGGTCTGTGCAACCCTGGCTGTTTTGCAACTAGCTGATTGCTCTGAGGTGAACCGGAGGCAGGGTGGAGGGGGGGATTCCTCTGAACCATCTTTGACACATGATGCATTGAGCAAAAAACCACCACACGTGGAGATATTTGCTGGCAGAGCAGATCTTGGTTATTGCAGAAGGAGCAGGAGGGATTGGGAACACAGTAAGGACAGAAACTGCAGCTCAGAGCAAAGGGAGCATCATGGGAGAGCCAAGGGTTGGGTGTTTGCACTACTTACCTGCAGTGGGAAGGGAGGGTGAAGAGTTTATCAGCTGGGAGATGCCCATGAGCTTAGGAATTCAGGGTTTTTCCCTTGAAGCATTGTTATGGAGCCAAACAGCATACCTGTGCTTCCTTGGAAAGGCCCTGCCTTCAGGGAAGGGAGGCTGCATGAGCTCTGTTCTGCCCATGCAGTCCCAGTGTGGATACAGTTGTGTCTAATGTGGCCAGAGAGGAGTGTTTCCCTGGCATTTTGCCAATAACCAGCCCTTGCCATGCCAGTATCTGATGTTTGCCTCCAGAGAAGGCCTGGATTTGGAATTGCTGCCTTGCCCTTGTGCTCGTAATGGCATTCCTTGCCCTGGGCCAAGGAGTGAGCACCTCCTGATCACATTGTGAATGATGTGGTCATGATCAAAGCAGCATTTGCAGGTTTGTCACAAACTTCTTCTTAACCAGAGCAGCTGGTTCACGCTTGGGCTGCTTGTGCCAGAGCCACGGGGTCTTTGTATTGCCCGTGTAAAAGTTGGTGGTTGCATCTGTGGTCCTACTGCACGTGCAGACTTTGCACAAAGCCAGAGCATGGAGGTCTGGGGTGGGGCATGAGGCCCTGATGCTTTCCCAGCCTTTTCCAACCTGCTGCTTTGGGCTGGCTTACTTCTGGAAGGTTGCACCACTATTGTAGCTAATCCTTAGCTCAGGGCTGCCTTGGCCAATGAACTCCAGATGGTGTGGTCTGTGTTATCAGCAGCTGAGAGCTGTGGAAGAGCTCTGAAGCTTGTGATGCCCTCATGTAGTTCAGAACGATACTGGAGGAGGCTGGCAGAGCTTTCCCAGAATGGTCTCTTGCTGCAGCATGAGCGTATCAGTCTCTTTTGTGTCACCTCCTCTGCTTTGTGTGTTATTTGTACTGCTTCCTATCACGCCAGCACTCTGTAGTTGAGCATTCAGCTCCCTGTGCGGGGGCACTTGGATCAATAGCACAAATGCAAAGCTTCACTTTGAAGCTTGTTTAAGACCAGTGGTGGCCAGTTTCACTAAAACAGAACTAGTGTCATCATGGGCTCAGGGGAAAGCAGCTTTCTGCTATGTGTGATGGAGTGAGGGCTTCCACTACAGCTTCTTGTTGCAGTTGAACTCTCTTCTACTTGAACAGTTGCTGGAGCAAGGGAAAAGCAGTTCTTTTGAGCTGGTCACACAGAGGAAAAGCTCCTCTTGACCTGTTGCATACCTCTTCTAGTTGGAGGTGAAGCCAGCTCCTCCTTCGAGGCAGTGTCTTCCCTGCATGGTGGCCTGGTGCTGCTCTGCCAGGCAGGGGGTGACACTCCATCTCGTTTGCATGTGTGGTTTATAGTGCTCCTAATGAATCCATTTAGGTAAAGAAGATTCTTGTAAGTATAGACGTTAAGAGGAGGCTGGGTTTAATCCTGAGGAATCAGTAGGACAGTCCCGGAGGAAGGACTGCAGGTCCTCCCTGTGTCTGCAGCTCTGCAGAGGTGATTGAAGCTCCCAGCCAAAGTCATCACTAATCCACTGCTGCAGGAGAGCTGTGAGGACAGTGTCTGGTGGCACGACTGGAGGACTTTCTCCTTGGCCCTATTAAGCTTGATTGAACAGTTGCACACCACCAGTACCTGCCTCTTTGCTGCATCTCCTGTGGCTGCAACCAGTGGGAGTGGAAGGGGTGCCTGTGCGCTTCTAGGAGCTGAATCCCAACTGGATCTGCTGGTTTCCGGGGTGCTGTCAGTACAGCTCCTCCCTGGAGTCCCTCGGCTGGCACATGGCTGTGCCATCACAGCCTGTGCAGGGGTTTGAGGATGGCCATGAGGCTGGAATCAGTCAGGTTCACAGTGAAATTCTCTTGTGGCGTACCCAAGAATGCTGCTGTCTGCTTTTTGTGTCCTCCCATGACTAAAACCAGGACATTTCTGTGCATGGATACTGCCTTACAGTGCTTCTGTCTGTGCTGGGAGAAGTGGAAGTGTCTTTGTCAAGGAAGTGATGCTGTTGGCTTGTGCTTTTTAGATGGAGAAGACCCAGCAGTCCATCCACCTTAATCTGTGCCTCTGGGAGGGAAAGTGCAGTGAGAGCCACTTTTCCAGCTTCCACAGGGCTCAAATACCTCCCCTGTTCACTGCACCCTCAAGGTGGAGACGGCTTGGGTTTACTGAGTGATTAGCTCTAAACACAAAGTAGGTGGATGGGGACAGAGGTCGCCAGGAGGGCACTGCTTGTGAGCTGTGATTTCCCTGAGCCGGATCCGCTCTCCTGAGCGCAGGGGACAGGGTGGGGTGAGTGCTTCCATTGCAGGGGGGGCTCTTTCCTGGCTGTGAGGACTCCCCCAGATCACTGCAGTGGAGGGGCTAAGGGGAAGGATGTACTGCTGCTTTCCTAGCACCAAGACCCAAGTTAGAGCTGGCACCGAGGCCTGTAGGGACAGGACAAGGGGAGCAGCTTTAACCTGCCAGAGTGGAGATTGAGATGAGCTCTTAAGGTAGAAGTTCTTCCCTTTGAGGGTGCTGAGGCACTGATACAGGGTGCCCATAGAAGCTGTGGCTGCCTCATCCCTGGCAGTGTTCAAGGCCAGGTTGGATGGGGCTCGGAGCAAACTGCTCTAGTGGAAGGAAAGACACTTCCAGCCCTGCAGCCCAGCCAGACCAGTGGGTCTGGCTCCTGCTCACCCGCAAAGGTCACAGTCCTGCTCCACCCCAGGACAACAGTGACACAAGTGCCACATGTTCTTCCAGAGGGATGCGCCCCTCCGCTCTCGCTGCTCTTTGCCTTGGCCAGGGCAGAGCAGGAGGGTTTTGCCAGCCAAGCACTGGGTTGGAGCTCGCTCTTCCAGCCATCCTGTGAGGGGTGCCTCAGGTCGTGATGGTGATGGAAAGCCACGTGTAAATGCCGAGAAGGAGGTTGTGTCATGAGCTGATGGAAATCTGTGCTGTCAGCAGGAACGATCAGGGCTGCTTAACCTAAATGGCTCTGCAGAGATTAGCCGTGGTGCAGGGCGGGGGTGATCTGATTTAGGTGTTAGTCCTTTCTGTCAAGGAGTCACATGTGAGCCGGACAGTGACCGTGGGTTGGGACAGCACTGGGAGTGAGGGACACCGCGGTGTCTCCTGCCTGCTCCGCTGCCAGTGGATTCCTTTGTCAGGGCAGGGATCTGGGGTAAGACACAACTGAGTCGGACTCGCTCTGGGGCAGCGGCTGAGCCTGGGCTCGGGCACAGGGATGGGTCTGTAAAACCAGCTCCCTGCAGCTTCCTCAGGGCCCTGCCTTGCACCTGGTCCCGCACTCACCCACCTCCAGGAGCCCGGTGCTGCTCCTCCGAGGCCCGCAGCCGGGGCGTTACCGGTAGGGTCGGGGGGGGTCCTGGTGCCCCGTTAACGGACGCGTCCCCCGGCCTCATCCGCGGGGTGGGCGGGGCCTCCCGGGGGCGGGACCAAGCTCCCATTGGCCTCCAGGGGTGTGTGTCCGGCGCTGATTGGTCTCCTCTGCGGGCGCGGGGTGTCCTGTCCCTCGGCGCGTCCGGGGCCGCACTGCCCGAGCGGAACGGAGCGGAGCGGGGCGGCGGGCGGCGATGGGCACGGGGAGCGTGGCTTGTGGGGACCCCGTCTGACCCCGTCGTCGCCTCCAGGCTCCTGCCCAGTGAGCGCCCGCAGCCATGCCCGTGGACCTGGCCGTGCGGCTCTGCCTGGGCCACTCGCCCCCCATCCGCAAGTTGCTGAACTCCTACGAGGAGCTGCGGAGCAGCCGCGGGCGAAAACCCCTCCGGTCCTGCCTCAACCAGAAGCTGAGCGCTGAACCTGAGCCTGAGCGGAGGGAGAACACCAGGAGCAACAAGGGCCAGAAGAAGAAGAGGGTCGTGTTTGCTGACACAAAGGGGCTCTCGCTGACGGCCGTCCGCTTCTTCTCGAAGATCGAGGAGGACCTGTGTGACCTGCAGCATGCCCTGTCTGACCTCGCCTGCTTCCGACCTTGGCTGCGGGACTCGCACCCACAAGTGTGCAGGTACGTGCTGGACTTCCCACAGCCCTCTGCAGACTACCTGGCCTTCCGCAGCCGCCTGCACAGCAACCTTGTCTGCCTGGAGAACTGCCTGATTCAGGACCGTGCCCTGTCCGGGACAGTGAAGGTCAGAAACATTGAGTATGAGAAGAAGGTCATGGTCCGCATCACGTTCGATGGCTGGAAGAGCTTCCGTGACATCTCCTGCCAGTACATACATAGTGCGTATGGCTCAGCCGACACAGACATCTTCTCCTTTGAGCTTGCGCTGCCCAAGCCGTCTGTCTCCCGTAGGGCTGCAGAGTTCTGCATCTCCTTCCAGTGTGGACAGAAGACGCACTGGGACAACAACCACGGGAGGAACTACAAGATCTGCCACGCGGGGGTGATCCGCCCGCCTTCCCGTGCTGTCAAGAGTGCGGGCTGGGAGCCCCTGGGTGCCCCTGGGGCGGCTGCCCTGGTCCTGTCCCACCTGCAGAGCTGGCGGCGTGCGGAGAACCCTTCTCCCTACTGGTAGGAGAGCAGAGGGTGCAGGTCCCTTCTGCCTCTGACTGTGACACGGGGGTCTCTGGGGAGGGGGCAGCTGCCCAGGCTGCACTCAGGGTTCTGTCAGCTCCGGGTGTCTGCTGATCTCCATGGGAGCTTCTTCCCTGCTGGCTCCTGCTGCGGAGCCTGAAGCCGCTGCCCCGTGTGCCTCCTGCCCGCAGGCTCTCCAGGAACCAGCCGTGACCGGAGGATGTGCCCCCGCTGCCGCCCAAGTGCCTTGTGTGGAGCCTCTGGGGCAGGGGCCGGGGCCGTGAGGGCGGCGGCAGCGGGCCCACTGCCCCGCGGGGCTCCGTGCGGGCAAGCCCCGAGCTGCGGGGATCGCCTGCGGTCGTTGGTGCTGTACCGGGGGGTTAATAAAGTGACGGCACTCGCGAGTCCGCCTCCGCCTCTTCTCTGCCTGTGCCCGTTCTGCCGGTGCCGCCGGTGCTCCCCCTGCCGACACGGTGGTGCCGGTGCACTCCTACGGGCGCGGCCCCGCGGGCGGCGCAATGACGCAGCCGCACGCACGGCGCGGCCGGGAGCGCGCACGGCACGGGGCGGGGGCGGGGCCGGGGCCCGGCGGCGCTGGCGGCAGGTGAGTGCTTACCGGCCCGGTTCGGGCCGGCCGGGAGCGGGGCCGCGCTCCCCTTCCCCTCACGCCCGCTCCGTGCTCCCCGCCCGGGGCTCGGGCTCGGGCCCCGCTGGCACCGGCGGCGCTGGGGCGCGCCCGGCCGCGGACCGTTAACCGGTGCCCGCCTCGGGGAGCGCGGCCTGCGCGCCCGCGGAGCCCTGCGTGTCCCGGCCCCCCCCCCCCCCCCCCCCGCCGAGCACGGGCCGTGAGCCCGGCCCGGCCTCCCGGTGCCGCCGTTGGGCCCGCGGAGAGCAGCGGGGATCCGGTGGGAGCCTCCCGGCGGGGCCGCCGAGGCCGAAGGTCGCCGGGCCGAGCCCCGGCCCCGCCGTGATTTGCTGTGCCCGGGGGCCGTGTCCCGGTGAGCGCCTGGAGCTGCAGCCCGGAGGCGGCCGGGGCCGGGCCGCGGGTCCTGCCCGCCCCAGGGGCTGTGGCAGCGGGCGGGGCTGCACGCGTGGCTCCCCCGCTGACCCCGCCGGGGATGCAGCGGCCGGGCCGACCGGTTTGAGAGCACGAGGCCCGGTGCCGGCGGGTGACAGCGCGGTGACAGCGCGGTGTGATGGGCAGTGACACGGTGACAGCGCGGTGTAGTGGGCAGTGACATGGTGACAGCGCGGTGTAGTGGGCAGTGACACGGTGACAGCGCGGTGTAGTGGGCAGTGACATGGTGACAGCGCGGTGTAGTGGGCAGTGACACGGTGACAGCGTGGTGTGATGGGCAGGACGCCTTGACAGCACGGTGTGATGGGCACGACACCTTGACAGCATGGTGTAGTGGGCAGTGACATGGTGACAGCGCGGTGTAGTGGGCAGTGACACGGTGACAGTGCGGTGTAGTGGGCAGGACACGGTGACAGCGCGGTGTAGTGGGCAGTGACACGGTGACAACGCGGTGTGATGGGCACGACACCTTGACAGCACAGTGTAGTGGGCAGTGACATGGTGACAGCGCGGTGTAGTGGGCAGTGACACGGTGACAGTGCGGTGTAGTGGGCAGGACACGGTGACAGCGCGGTGTAGTGGGCAGTGACACGGTGACAACGCAGTGTAGTGGGCAGTGACACGGTGACAGCACGGTGTGATGGGCAGGACACGGTGACAGCGCGGTGTAGTGGGCAGTGACACGGTGACAGCACAGTGTGATGGGCAGGACACGGTGACAGCGCGGTGTAGTGGGCAGTGACACGGTGACAGCGCGGTGTGATGGGCAGGACACGGTGACAGCGCGGTGTAGTGGGTAGTAACACGGCGACAGCACGGTGTAGTGGGCAGTGACACGGTGACAATGTGGTGTAGTGGGCAGTGACACACGTGGCTGCGGAGCTGCGTCTCCCCGGCCATGGTTTATGCGTGCTCCTCTGAAGCACTGGTAGTGTTAGCATTGCTGTGGAGCGGCGCTGAGCTGGCACCTGGAACACACGGGAGAGCAGGAGGCTGTTCCCAGGCTTTCCTCTGCTCGTGTGTGCTTGTCGAGTTCCTGTTAAATCCCATCCTTAGCGTGATGCTCGGTGGCCTCATCTACCCCTGTTTTGCAGGGCGCATCCTCCCCTGGAGGGCTGCAGTGCTGGGTGCCAGAGCATTGACTGGTCCCTGTGCCCCGGCAAGTTCCACTTTGGCTCATCATCAGCAGTAATCCTCCCCTTGGGCTAACTTCCTGTTAGTGACTGGGGTGAGGTGCGTGTACAGGAGCAGAGGAAGTGATGCCTTCCCAGGAATCTGGGTACCTGGTTCCTCAGTGCCTTTGGATGCCTCTGGAATGAGAGGGGTGATAAGATTCTTGTCATGAGGACGGGTTTTCTGGCGCTCCATTGGCTGCTTTCCTGTCCTGGGACCTGACTGCAACACCCCGTGCTCTAGGCGTGGTTGTGCTCACCCTGAGCTGACGGTATGAAAACACGGCACGAGTGGCACTGGGGGGATATTCCCAAGGCAGTGCCAGTGCCAGGCAGTCTCTGGAGTGCCCAGCCTGAGTCTGCTGTCCCGGGAGCCACGCTGGGGTGATGTGACCAGCTCTGAGAGCCCACTATCCCTGGCCTGCTGCCGTCCCTCTGAGCTGCGTGACCTGCCTGACTTAGGTTTCTCTTTCCTCCGCTAGTGCTGCTGGCATGTGAGCGCTTCGTCTGCCAAGAAGCCAGCTCGCTGTTGGAAGAGCTTTCCAGGGCCACGGGTGCCAGTCCTGTCTCTTGACGACCCTTCGGTGTGAGTGGATGCCTCTGGAATTCAACTTGTTCCAGGCGTCATGCAGGGACCTGCCGTAGTGCCTGCGTCCTCACGGAAAGAACGAGAATAGCTCCAGATACTGCCCTGCAAGTGCCAACTCCCTCCATCTCCTCCAATGCCGGCTCAGGGATGGACTCCACCTTGTCCCTGTGAAGAGGCTCTGCATGCCCTCAGCAGCCACAAGGGAATTCTGCTGCCTGCTCCTTCCCAAGCTGCCCCACTGCAGGACTTGCTCCACAGCGCCTTAGGAGGACATCGGCTCCGACAGTTGTGTCCCTGCAGTGCCCATGGAACCAGTGTGCGTGTTCCCTGTTCCTTGAGCTCCTCAGCCTGTGCCGTCTGAACTGAGCGGGGCTCCTGGCAGACTCTTTGCTTGCTTTCCCACCTTCCCTCCCTGCTCCGGTTGCGTTCCTTCCCTCACAGAGCCCCAAAAGGATGTGAACTTTGGAATGGGGTCTGGGAGCCGGCTGCGGACTCGCTCTGTGTGTGAGACTGTTGCTGACTAACAGGGGGACTGGGTGAGCGCTGCGGGCAGCCCTTGTGTCTGGCTGCAGGGCACCAGCCTTGCCTGGGCCCTTCACCATGTTCCTCCTGCTCCCCTTTAACAGCCTGGTTGTTAACCTCTTGGGGATATCCATAACTGTCCTCTTCACCCTGCTCCTGGTGTTCATCATTGTGCCAGCCATTTTTGGAGTCTCCTTTGGCATCCGCAAGGTTTACATGAAAACGTTATTGAAGATCTTTCAGGTAAGTCCCGTTTGCAGCATTTTCTGTGCTTTGCAGGGTCTGGCATGCGAGGGGGAGAGGCTTTTACACCTCACCGAGGTTGCTTGTTGGCGATGGGCTGGTGCCACCTGAGCCATTTGGGTCATGTCAGCCCAATGCAGTTTCTAAACCACTATTCATGGGCTTGTGTTTCCCTGTAATTAATCCATAAGCCTTCGAGTAAAGTGGCAGGAGTCTGGTCCATAAGCATGAGTAGTACGGTAGGGTGCTGAGAGGAGGAGTGTGCTTTGGGGGGTTAATGTCCCAGGCAAGGCAGCTCTGTGTGGAAAGAAGCCAAAAGGGTGTAGGGTGTGATGGGGAGGGACAAGGCTCCATCCAGGACATGTTTGGATGAGGCAGAAGCAGGAGGCAGAGCAGGGCTTGATGCACTGCAAGCCCGGAGTGGTCTGTGGGCAGAACCCAGAGCTCTCAGCATCCTTCTGCTCATGTCTGTAACCCTGTAGACCCTACATTTCGTCTGCAGACAAAATCCCAAGTGGAATATTCCAGCCTGGGCTCATGCTGTCCCTTGCCTGCCTTTGGCAGGCTGATTTCATGGCCTGTGTCCCAGCCAACACTTCTCCTTGGAGCATGTTCCCGGTGAGGCCAGAAGTTTGGCCAGACTTCTGGTACATAAAGCCTGCACCACCCTGGCAGCTCAGGCTAAAGGAAAAGGGATGCCCTGGGCTTCATAGGGAGGTTTTAGGCTCTTTAACATGTGTCGTTCAATCCTTCACAAAGGATTTACGGTACAGTTGCTGCCCAGGGGTATCTCTGTACTGGGAAGGCAGCCCTGGAGCTTGCAATGTTCAGCTCTTTAAGCTCAGAGTCCTCCCAATAGCCTGAGGTCTGAACGGGAGGACCTTGGGCTTGGCAAGGTGCTTTGCTAACACGAATGCCTCAGGTCCTGCCTTTAAATGTAGTGACTGAGCTAAATTGTAGTGATAGGTGATTGGTTCAAACTGAAACAGGGCAAGTTCAGGTTGGAGATAAGGCAGAAGCTCTTCCCTGTGAGGGTGCTGAGGCGCTGGCACAGGGTGCCCAGTGAAGCTGTGGCTGCCCCATCGCTGGCAGTGTTCTGCTCAGCTCCTCTTCTGACTTCTCCTGGGCTGGCCGCATCCAGACAAGCTCCTGCACCCCTGCAGTTCCTCCTGCTGGCAGGGGAGGCTGCTGGATGAGCCGGCCGTGCCAGCTGCAATTAGCATTCCCCCATGGCTGCCTCCTCATCTCACCCTGGCGTGGGCTGGGAGCGGGATGCCAGGAGTTCCCAGTGGCTTCCCCTTCCCAGAGCCCTGCCGGAGCAGGTAGCCTGGAGCAATAGGCATGTTGTACCCACATCCTCCTTTAGAAGCTTGCTCTCCTCTCCTTTATAATGCCAAGAAGAGCGTGAAGCTGAGAAGGTGACTTGGAGGGCGGGCAGGAAAACTGGCCAGAAATCCAGCCAGCAGGTTTTGTGGTGCCCTTGAGAACGGGCTGAGGGAGTTTCCTATGGATAAGGGGATTATCCACATAAAGGGCACGGGATTTGGCAGCGAGCTGTCTGTGTCCTCACTGCTGAGCTGAGGAACAGCAGCAGCTGGTGCCCGAATCAGGATGGGAGGATCCCATCCCATCATCAGCCTGAAAACAGTCTCTGCTTTGAGCTTGGAAGGAATGAGGGCTGAAAAGTAGCACCGGTTGCATGCTCAGCTGCTTTAGCCCCATCTTCTCCCTTTACCCGTGGTCTTTCCTGGAAGTTGAGTGTAAAACCAAGTTAGTTTGAATCGGAGCTGCAGGCCTGGTGAATCCTCCTTGTTGTGTGTCTCTTGCAGTGGGCAACACTGAGAATAGAGCGTGGTGCCAAGGAGAAGAACCATCCGTTATACAAGCCCTATGTCAATGGTAAGATCCTGCTCTGCGTGGCTACACATGGAGTAAACGTGGGGTCTCTGAGCTGGGAAGCCTTTTCCATGTAGATGGCTTGGAGGGAGCTATGGAGAGGGCCATTTCTTGAGGAAGGGGTGGGAAGCACGCAGGGAGTGCTCAATAGTCTGATGGTTGGGAGGACTGGAGAAAGGAAGGGAGCCTATGGAGGGTCTTTGAGCACTTTGTTCAGAGCTGCCTGTGTTGCAGGTATCATTGCAAAGGAGCCAACATCACTGGAAGAGGAGATCAAGGAGATCCGCCGGAGCGGCAGCGGCAAATCCCTGGATACCCCTGAGTTTGAGCTCTCAGATATCTTCTACTTCTGCCGCAAAGGCATCGAGACCATCATGGATGATGAAGTGACCAAAAGGTTCTCAGCCGAAGAGCTGGAATCCTGGAATCTGCTCAGCAGGACCAACTACAACTTCCAGTACATCAGCCTGCGCCTCACGGTGCTCTGGGGCCTGGGTGTGCTGATCCGTTACTGCTTCCTTCTGCCCCTCAGGTGAGTGGTGCTGCAGGAACCTGCCTGCTGGGATGGGACTGGTGGCCGGTCCCCAGGTGCAACTGGTCCCCAAGCCCTATGGACCGCGTTCAGCATGACCAGGAGAGACAGGCTACTTGAGGAGCAGCACCGGTGGCCTTGTACTAGTGTGTAGCTTCCCTCTTTCTGCAGGATAGCCCTGGCGTTCACTGGCATCAGCTTGTTGGTGACTGGTACTACAGTGGTGGGGTATTTGCCAAATGGAAGGTGAGTTCATCTCGGAGGGAGGAGGGGATGGGATCCGTAATCCTGGATGAGATGTGTTTCTATGGGAGAGATGTGAAGGCTCGGCTGGATCTCGTGGCCTGGGGCTGGGTGGTGCTGTTACAGGGGGGGTTGCAGGATGGAGGGTGATGGTCGCTGTCCTCGATGCAGGTGTAAAGAGTTCCTGAGCAAGCACGTCCACCTGATGTGTTACCGGATCTGTGTGCGTGCCCTCACAGCCATCATCACCTACCATGACCGGTAAGGAGACCCTGGCTGCTGCAGGCTCCTTCCCAGCCCCATGCCAGGCCTCACGCTTCCTTCCTGCCTCCTCACCTGTGCCTTTGTTTTGCATGTAGAGAAAACAGACCCCGCAACGGAGGCATCTGCGTGGCCAATCACACCTCTCCCATCGACGTGATCATCCTGGCCAGCGATGGCTACTACGCCATGGTAAGCTCTGCTCCCCAGCCCTGCCTGCACTGGGAGCACCAAGCACATTGCATGGGACAAGGAGTAGGCAGCAAGAGGCTTTGGAGCATCGCAGGGTGCTCTCAGCCCCTGTGCACAGATAACTTGTGGTGTGTGGCTTTCAGCCTGGGACTCAGAGCACCAGGGGTTTCCAGGCACTGCTTTGCAAGTAGAGCTCTGGGCTTTGCTATCCATGGAAGAGCAAAGCACTTCCCAGTTGGATCCCCTGCAGTGTGGGAAGCACTGGGGCTTGCTACGTCTGGCTTTCCATCAGAGCCTGGGACTTCTCCTCTCTGCCTTTCCAGGGCAGGGGTAGAAAGATGGGACCTCAGCTTGGCTGTGAAGCCGAGGAGTTGCCTTGGCTTTCGAGTGTGCTTTCATGTAGCTTGTGTCTTCTTGCCCTGTTCAGGTGGGTCAGATCCACGGGGGGCTCATGGGGGTGATACAGAGAGCCATGGTCAAGGCCTGTCCCCACGTCTGGTTTGAGCGCTCTGAAGTCAAAGATCGTCACCTCGTCGCAAAAAGGTGGGAGAGCTGCAAATGGGGGGGGGTCTGAGGGATGGAAAAGGGGGGGGTTGCCCCTGCCTCACCTCCTGGGTGCTGGGACACTGTGCTGCTGGCCCCACATAGGCTCCAGGATAAGGCCTATGCTGTGCAGTGGCTCTGTGCCCCATGCTAATAGGTGCCACTCTCCTGTTTAGGCTCACAGAGCACGTCCAGGACAAGAGCAAGCTGCCCATCCTTATCTTCCCAGAAGGTGAGTTGTGGAGCAAGGCCAGAGAAGCGCCTGGTGGAGAGAGCCATCATCATCCCTGTTCCTTCCCTTCTTGTCCAGCCAAGGGCCTTAGGACCCTTCGCTGTGGCAAAGGGGGCACTTAGAGCTGACTGAGCCCAGAATGTGAGGTCAGATGGGTGATGTCCCCGTGACACATCCATGCACAGAGAGAGCAGGGTTTGGAGGGGGTGTTAGGGGGTGGTCCCTGGGTGCCAAGCTTAGACTTGTGAACTGCTTTGCCTCTTACAGGGACCTGCATCAACAACACATCCGTGATGATGTTCAAAAAGGGGAGCTTTGAGATTGGAGCCACGGTTTACCCTGTAGCCATCAAGGTAAACGTCCTTACTCACACACAAGCTGTGGCTCAACAGCCTGCTCTGAGGCCATGGGGAAGTGGAGTGCTCCGGGAGGGCTTAGAGGGAACCCAGAGCCTCAGGAGGATGCCACATTGTCAGGAGCTCTTCTGCCTTCTGCAGTATGACCCGCAGTTTGGAGATGCCTTTTGGAACAGCAGCAAGTATGGCATGGTGACCTACCTCCTGAGGATGATGACCAGCTGGGCCATCATCTGCAGCGTCTGGTACTTGCCTCCAATGACCAGGCAGGTAAGTTTGGTGATGCTGGGCTCCCTCATCTGCTGCCTCTTTTGCTCCTGCTGAGCCACTCTTCTTTGCCGCAGCCTGAAGAGGACGCTGTCCAGTTTGCCAACCGAGTGAAGTCAGCCATTGCCAGGCAGGGAGGCCTCGTGGATCTGCTCTGGTGAGTCCAGGAAGGAGTTTCTGGTGCTGGGGTTCCTTGATCCTGGGCCCTGGTATGTGCCTGTGGGCTGCAGAGCTAAGTTTGTCTTGCGATGGGCAGAGTATGGAGAAATGGAGATACACCTTGCCTGTGGCCTCCAAAGCTGCTCTTCTGTAGCAGGGACCAAAGCCTTTGCTTCTGCTGTGTGTGTTGGGCGCCGTGGCTTCACTCTGCCCTTCCAGCTGGCACTGGGATGCCCGGCTTTTGACGTGATGCTGCTCAGCAAAGTGCATTGGGCTTTTCCAGGCCCTGAGATGTTGGGTGCCTGGGAGGCAGAGGGACGCTGCTGCAGTGGTGTCAGAGCAGCTCACGCTCCTGAGGGCACAGTGTGGGGCCGTGGTGGAGCTCCGGGCAGAGCAAGGTGTGAATGTGACTGCCCTTGGGGACAGTTGGTCCGCAGGGGCCCTGGCAATGGGAGCTACAAGCATAGGTTCTCTGAGCAGCCCCGGCTGAGGTTTCCTCTCACGGCCTGACTCTCTCCCTTAGGGATGGAGGCCTGAAGAGGGAGAAGGTGAAGGACACGTTCAAGGAGGAGCAGCAGAAGCTCTACAGCAAAATGATTGTAGGGAACCACGAAGACCGGAGCCGCTCCTGAGCCCTCCCCTCCAGCGCTGCTCCTGGGCCTGGCCAGAGCCCTTTGCCTCCAGCACGAGCCAGGGCTCGCCAGAAGCAGCTCCGCATCTTTGGACTTTGGCTGCTTGGACTTGCTCCTGCATCCTCTGGCTGTCCTGTCCCAGAGGCATGGTTATTGCTGCCTGGGCCCTGGGCAGCTCGTGGCAAAGATGCCTTCTTGTTACTGTTACAGTGAAGCCCCTTGAGGGGGCCAGTATTAAATGAAACACTTCTGGTGCCGTCCGCTTCCATGTGGTGTGTGCAGGGCCGGGGGGAGCTCTGCTCTTGACGTGCACGAGTGGCAATCACTGCACTGGAATCAGCTGCCTTGACAACCAAGGGGCTCTGCGTGAGCCTGTGCCTCTCACGCCTGCAGCAGAAGCTCCTTAGGAGCAGGATGTGGCCTCTGAGGCCATTTCCAGCTTGACTTCCAGAAGGAGAAACCTGTTCTTTTCTTCTTCCCTTTGGCCACCTCCTGCCATAGCCTGGCCCAGGCCTTTGCTGCTCCAGCAGCTGAGTAACAGCCTCTTTGCTGGGGTTCCTCAAGTGGTGGGGCAGGAGCCCCCCTTCCCAATGCTTCCTGAGGGACACAGTGGGGTCTGATCTTGTTAAGCACCAACATGCACAGACATGATCTCAGCTTGCTGCAAGGAAACTGAAGTGCTGGTGGTGGGACCCCTTGTGTATATTACTCAGTAAAACAGCTCCCATTTGAGCATGCATCCCATGGACTTCCCGATTTTCCTTATGTTCCTACAAACTCTTGCATCTGTTAACACTGGGGAGATATTTGTATGCTGAACTGATTTGCTTTTGCTTCTTGCAGTGCTCAAAGTATGATTCTTTAGGTCACTACACAGAGGGATGCATTACCTGCACAGACGTGGCATTCAGTTTTCCTTTCCACCTCAGACACCAAACCCAGAGCAGTAAAACCAAGCAGGAGATGATAGAGCCATAGAACCAGAATGGTTTGGGTTGGAAAGGACCTTAAGATCATCCAGTTCCAACCCCCTGCCATGGGCAGGGATGCCTCACACTGGGCCATGATAACACCAATGGGTTGAAGTGTGCTGCTGCTGCTCATGTACTCATTGCTAGCACTCTCCGTTGCCTCCTCAGTTTATTGTGGCATTAGGGGCCTATTCACCAGGGTTTGGGTTCACTTTGGTTGTCCCCAGCTCCCACCACCAGTTCAGAAGCCCCCCATCCATGGCTGTTACCAGACGAGGCTGTTGTGCAGCCCTTAGCTCCTTGTCGGTTGGGGTTTTGACCATCACCTTCCATCTGCATGAGAAACGCTGGGTGTAGCATTATGGGGGCTAACCTGGAGTGTGTGTTACCTGCAGGACTTACCTGGACCATTCCACCACGCATTACAGGAGCTCCGTGTGCTCCAGTGCCTGCTTGAGCCCTGTGCTTGCCCAAAGAGCTACCCCTGCCCTCCACAGTAGATCTGTAGATCATCACCGAGGTGATGACGATCCAGCCCTGCCTTTGCCTGCCTGAGCTTTGCTGCACCAGCCCCACTGCTCCCCCTTTGCTGGGGGTCCTGCAGCATCACCCCTGAGTGCTCCTTGCCACAGATCCATGGGGATGTGCTGGAGCATCTCCAGCTCGGCAGGTCCCGCTGCGCTGGGGACCATCCCCATCAGCCACTCAGGGAGCCAGGTTAGGAGGCACGCATCCATCCACCCTGGCTCGCATCCCCCCCCCTCGCCCCCAGTCAATAACGTCTCTCTCCGATGAGAAAGTTAATAAATTTAGCTCTAGATTAAAAGTATCGATCATTTCATTTGTAAGCGATAAATAACGGGGTGGGGGGGGCCACGGGGCGGCCCGCGGGGTAGGGGCTGCTAGCTCCGGCTGCAGCAGCCATGCAGCCCGCTGGGGCCGGGGGCCTTCATATGCATTCTGCCTGGCTGCTGGCATTGATTTGCTATTAGTCTCCACACACCACCCAGTAGCACATCATTCCCGCAGCCGCTATTAATGGCCTTTTGATAAATAATCACTTGTAAGTCAATAAATTTTTATTAAACAGTGTGGCGCTTTGATTTATGGAAATCCGACGGGGTTTGTCTGCGAGAAAAGGGATGCGGAATTGAAGCGGAGCTGCCATCCATCTGCCTGCCAGGCCCTGCTGCACCCACCCGCCCCGGGGCCACGGCCACCGGCTGCGCTTGGGGCGGCCGGAGCCGGTGCTCATCGCTGACACAGGCTCTGTGCTGGTACCCGCTGCCCCGGGATGCCCCGTGCCCCTTTGGTACCCGCTCGGTGCCGGTGCGGATGCAGGGATGCGGCTGTGATTTGTCACTCTGCATGGCAAAGCCCTTTGCCACCTGCTTTATTTGTCTCCCGGCCCTGACGTGGCATCAGACAGGTGTTAAAGTACTTAATCACTTTAAAATTGTTTTAATTTTCTGTTTCCTATTGATCTGCACAGCACCAATCCATCAGCTCACTGGACCAGGCAGTTAGTACATTAAAAATTGTCAGCCGCGCCGCGCCAGCTTAGAAAATGTCAAAAAGAATGCCCCAACAGCATCCCACCGCATGGAGCCGTGACGTGGCTCTTCCTGCATCCCCACAGGACCCATGCCCACCACGGCTTTGCGAAGGGTCCCCCAGCTCTGCCGCCTGTTCGTCCCATTGAGCAATGGGAAGTGTTAGGAGCCCCATGCTCGCTGTGGGGTTGGATAGGGTGATACAGGGGGAAATCGGTGTTCTCTAAGGGGTGCGAAAGTGCTGCCCCACAGTCAGGGCCCATTGTAAAGTGTCCCCAGCCCAGGAAATGATAGAACGTGACCAAATGCAGCCCCCCAAATGTGGGTCTTTTGGGTGTATCTGCAGCCCCAAACCACAAGGCCACTGCAAAGCCCGTTCTGGGGGCTTCGGGACTCGGCCACCAGCTTAACCCCAGGTGCTGGCCATGGCTGCAGGGAAGGGCCCTTTGGCTGCGCCCCGCAGCCCCGGTGCGGATCAGCGTGTGACGGGCCGGCAGCGCCTTATCTCCCATCGATTTCCTCCCAAGACACAGCGCTCTGTTTGCTCACCCTTGGCTCGCAGGCCAACACCGGCCCCAGCCCTGTGCCCGCAGCAGCCCCTTTGGCACCGGGGTGGTGGTCGGGGGACACGGAGCCCTGCGTGGCATCACTGTAGGTGTGCAAGGGCTGCACCGCGGGGAGCCCGGGCAGGGGGTGCAGCCCCACGGGTGCGTAAGCACAGCCCTGCACAGGGGGGGCACCAGCTTGGCAAGCAAACACAGCAGGGCTATTGACGCCACATCAATCCTGCAGCCCCGACAGCTGAATGGGCTCTCACGCACACCGTGAAGATAAATGCTATTTATTTGCTGCTAAGAGGTTCCAACAAGAGGCCCCAACGAGTGACTTTGGAACCAGCGCCTCTCGCTGCTGGTGCACGCCCAGCACCGGGGAGAAACCCTGGGATACGGCCCCAAAGGCTGTCCCGCTCCTGCGGGCTCTTCCTGCCCCGCTCAGCACCGCAGCCGCAGCCCCTACCCCTGCCTGGCATGCTGCCCCTGCCCCGTGCGCGCTAGCCCAGCCCCACGAAGCAAGCGCTGGGACTTGGCAGGGGGCCGGGACCTTTATTTCATCACCGCCTTGTGCTGCCCCTTGTGCTGCTCCCAGCGCCTCGAGCCACGATCCCTGGGCAGGATGAGGGCAGCGGCCGCCCCGTCCCGCAGCTCAGCCGCTGTGCGTGCCCAAGCCCTGCATGGAGAAGGCGGCGCGGTGCTTCCTCAGCAGCAGCCGGATCTTCTCATCGTCCGAGTCGGGGTCCAGGGGCTTGTTGTATTCATCATCCTCAGCCTCGGAGGCCGCCCGCTCCCCGCCAGAGCCCCCCGCCCGCTGCGAGGACGAGGAAGGCTCCAGCGCGCTCTTCTTCCTCCATTTGGTCCGTCGGTTCTGGAACCAGACCTGCCACCCCCATGGGCACGGCCGGGTTAGCGGCCACCGACGCCGTGCGCTCGGTGCCGAGCGGGGGACCCACACTCACCTTCACCTGGGACTCGGTCATGCCCAGCGAATAGGCCAACCGGGCTCGCTCCGGCCCCGCCAGGTACTTGGTCTGCTCAAAAGTCTTCTCCAGAGCGAAGATCTGGTGCCCCGTGAAGGTCGGGCGCGTGTGCTTCTTCTTGTGGATGCTGTCAGCGAGGTGAGCAGGGGCTGCGGAGAGGAGGAAGAGGAGGGTGAGCACCGGGGCTCTCCGCAGTGCCCGGCCCCGGGCATCTCTCCCTGACCACGGCACTGAGCACCATCAGAGTCCCTCTGCGCTGCCTCCCCTCTGCCTCAACCCCATGTTCTGGCTTCAAGGCTTCAGCCCCATCCCAAGAGGGCTGAGCTGCCCTCGGTGCGGGCCCCATAGCCCTCACCACGAGGCCAGCACCGATGGGTGCTGACTGGGGGTCACTACAGAGCCACGCAGCACCCAACCCCGCGGCCCTTGCCCCGCACCTTGCAGGACGCAGGACGGAAGGCAGGCAGAGCTGGTCGGCTCGAAGCTGTGCTGGGAGCGGACGCCCGAGCTGCCCGACCCGTCTGCTCCAAGAGCATCACCTGGAGAGGGGAAGGGACCGTGGCTGCGGGTGCTGAGCCCCAGAGCCCCCCATGGGACAGGGGGTGCCCCCATCCCACCCATGCGATGTGCTCCAGGGTCCCTCCTGCTCTCTCCAGTGCTGCCCCGAGCCAGGCACTGACGCCAGTGGGGCTGCTGGAGCGATGGGGGATGATCTCCAGGACCATGGGCTCTGCCTGTCCTTGCCTAGGGGCTGAGCAAAGAGTTAATCTCTCCCGTTAGAGCGGCTCTTGAGCCAACACCTCTGCAGCTCTGGCCCGTCCCCACCATCCAGCAGCTCCGGTGCTGGGACCATTGCCACCATCCAGCATCTCTGGCCCATCCCCACCATCCAGCATCTCCGGTGCTGGGACCATCCCTACGGCAGCCGCATGGGACGTTGGCCAAGGTGCAGCCTGGGCAGTGCCCCCCATTGCCAACACACGGGGCTCTATGGGGCACCTGCATCTCCCACCCATCACCGCCCGCCCGGCCCCGCTGTACTTACGGCCACCGCACTGCCGGGCACCCCTCCAGTCAGGGGCTGCCTCTGCCCAGCAGCTCCGGCCCCGTGGCAGGAACTCGCTGCCGGCCTTGGGGAGAGCCCCCACCTGCGGTCCATAATAGACGCCGGTGGAGCTCAGTCCGTTCAACGCGCCCGCATGGGGGTAGCTGGGGACGATGCTGCCGCCCGGCGCCGCGGGGCGGCTCAGGATGTCGGAGATGCCGTGCGGGGTGCCCAGCGCCGGCGGGCACAGCTTGTAGAAGGAGCTCGGCACCGGGTACTGGCAGACGGGCGCCTTGGCCTCGGGGAAGGGACCCAGCGCGGGGCCGTTGAGCAGGAAGGTGCCGGGCAGGTTGGCATCCATGGCGCTGCCGTCGAGGCGCCCCTCAGCACCCCGCTGCCCTCGGGGGGCCCAGCGGCCACCCCATCCCCGCCGCACCGGGTCGGGACCGGCAGCGGCGGTACCGGACACTCAACTTGGGCTTGGGGAGCTCCAACATTTCTCTGATAAGGATGAGGTCCATTAGAATACTGCGCTCCCATTGGCTGCGCGGACGGCCGCTTCCTCTGCCATTGGCCTGCTCTCCGCGGTCTCGGCCGCCATTGGCTGAGCCGCTGGGCCACCCCGCCATTGGCCCGGCCCAGACAAATTGCGCTTTGAAAGCGGCGGCGGGCGCTGGACAGCGCCGGGGAGGGGGGGGGGGGGGGGGGGGCGGAGCCAGGCGGGGCGGAGCGGCTCGGGATTGGCTGCGGGGCCGGGAGGGGCGGGGCCGGGCGCTGTCCAGCGCGGTCCCGGTGTCCCGCAGCGGGGCTCAGCAGCGCCGGTACCGGGAGGGGGGGGACCCCCGGTGCGCACCCGCGGCCCCCCCCGCGGACACCCAGAGCCGGCCCCCGGCCCCCTCCGGGGTCCCCCATCACCGGCAGGCGCTGCCCGCCCGGCCCGGGCCCCGCAGAGGGATCCCCCCCCCGCCCCGGTCCTTCCCGCACGGTCGGCAAAGCAAGAGCCGGGAGACCGGGTGTGTGTCGGTTTCTTTATTAACTCATAGTCCGATAGCTGGTGTATAGGGGAATGATCTATACATCCGGGGCTACGGCAGGGAGATCCAAAAGGCTCGTTTCCATCACAATTAAAAAAAGGAAATAAAAGTAATTGTTAAAACTTCTAAAAAGCTTCTAGTGTGCAGGCTGCAGCATTCGCTAGGCTCAGTGTCGGGGGCAGCCTCCCCCTACCTACCAGCCCTACAAGCAATCCGAGCGCAAAGCGGTGTCCCCGCAGGGGTCTGGCACGGTTGCAGCGCAGCACATTCCCTAAGGCGTCTACGAGGCCAAAAGCACAGGACCCACACACAACTCTACGGTGATGCTACGGAGGCAGCCGCTGCAGTGGGTCTGGGGAGGTCACTGTACACAGCGAGGGCGATGGATGGAGAGTCTGTGCCTTATGGCTCCACTTCGGGGTGGGGAAGGGGCTGCTTTGCTCTCCAAGGCTAAGCTGGGTCGGTTGCTTTGCTGCAGTTCGGCTTCCTCCCGGGGGCACACACGGGGCTGCCCTGCCACAGCCTGGACCTGGAAGTGGGCTCCTTCTACACGTGGCCATGGGGAGCAAACTCGGGCTCCACAGCCACCTCCAGGGCAAAGAGCAAGGGGTCCCCACAGCCCTGAGCTCCAAAGGCCAGGCCCCCCCCGTTGGTAAAGGACAGAGCTGGGGACATGGGACCTATTGCCACCACCTGCATCCTGCGCTCCTGGGATCAGGTACTGCAGCAGATCCAACCTGCTGCACCGCTCAGAGCTGCATGGGGGGCTCTGCCCGATGCTGCCCTCCTGCTAGAGCAGCCCCCCCCTCCCAGGGCTGCCCTGGCTCGGGGTGGGGGGGCTGCTGCAGCACCCAGGGGAGCAGCCCCCCCTGCCTCTGGGCTTGCCGACCCTCCCAGGACCATCCCCAGGGCCACTGGGCTCAGGGGGTCCCTGCAAAGCCCTTGCACAGGGTGCATGGTGCAGCTCCTGGCCCATCTCCTGAGCAGATATTGTGCTGAGTAGGGCCGGGCACAACCCTGTTTGTGGCACAAGCATCCCCTGCTCTGTCTCATCACCCATCCTCCCTGGGCCCCAAGCACCTCAGCACAGCCCTACAGCTTCACCAACCCAAAGTGGGGCCTGCACCGTGGGCAAGCTCAATGGGGATGCACCCGTGGACCCCTCCGTCAGGCCAGGAAGCCCCTTCCAGGCTCAGCCGAGGGCCACGGGGGCAGCCTGCAGCCCTTCTACTGCCTCCCTGCTCCATTCACCAGAGCCGCTCAAGTACCCCAACGGTTTTTGCCTGTCCTGCAGCCTGAAGAGGTATTTGGGAGCAGAGCTGCGAGTGCTTTGTACATACTGCGGGAGTGTCCCTAGGGGTTTGCATAGTATTTATTGTTCATATACACAAGGCTGATTGATTGCTGTACAGTTTACACCTCCAACGCAAGCAACGAGCTCAGCGCTCAGCCCAGAGCCCTGCCCTGGTGGGAGCCGTTGCCTGCGCTGGGGAGCGGATGGGCAGCCCTGCACCGGCCCCTCTGCCCGGGGGCAGTTGTGCTCCCTGCACCCCTCTGCTCCCCCCAACCCCAGCACTCACGGAGCGGGATGAGAAGCGAGTCCAGCAAAGGCAGCAGGGGCGATGGCGGGGGGGGGGGGGGGGGGAAAAGCCCCTCTCCTCGAGGTGAGCAGCTCCGTGCTGCCCCGGCCTCCCTCTTGCAGCTGGAGCACGGGCACAGGGATGCATTCGCCCACCTCTCTCGGTTGCTGTCTCTGGCCTCCCGCAGGAGCTGAGAGGATGCCCCGGGTGCGTGCTGCTGCCTCTGGGCTCTGGCAGCAGCGGGGCAGGGACGGAGGCCCCCCCGCCGGTTGTAAGTACTGTAGCTCATGCGTCTTGCAGTCGGTCAGTCATGCGGATAGGACGGTAAGTATGTCTCATACAGAAATCATGCCATTAGCCTATAGAAACATGTACAGCCAGCCCTGCTCCCCTCCACTCTCTGTTCTCCTCTCCTCCCCTCCTCAGGTATGTGTCAGAACGTGTGTGGAGTTCAGTGGTTTGGTGTTGAGGTGAGATCCTGGAGACACACAGGGAGAGACAGAGAGGAGGTTTAGCAGGCACAGCCGCGGAAAGCCCATGGGGGCAGGCGGGTAAAGGCAGCCCCAGCCCCTTCTGCACCCCGTGCTTGTCGCATGCACCCATCCTGCCCCAATACGAGGTAAGCACTGGGGGGTGTCAGAGAGACAGTGAGAAAAGACCAGTAAGTGCCCTGCCTGGAGCAAGCAGCAATGGCACAGATGGTATTGGCTGTGCGGAGCGCAGCCAAGCGGGAGCGGAGCTGCGCAGTGTGGCACTGGGAAGGAGCTGGGGGGGCTGCTGCAGGCTCTGGGATAGAGGAGGCCGGGCCAACCCCCTCACTCACAGCAGTGGGGAAGAGCCCGTACATTCCCAATGCAGCCTGGGCCCTTCCACACGCTACCTGTGACAGCAAGAGAGGAGCGCTGCCCCACGGAGAGGCAGACCCAGGGGCTGTGTGGGGAATGGGGGGGGCAGCAGCTGTGGGACGTCATCCGCATTGAACATGCATCCACAAGCACGAGCTTCTTGGCTGCCGTGCACCCACAGAGAGCTCACGCACAGAGCGAAGAGCAGTGAGAGGAGGACAGACGGACACAGCCATGCGCGCACAGCGGAGGCCAGGGGATGGAGGCAGTGAAGAGAACCATGCTGCGCTGGGGGCCAAGCGCGCCGTGCTGGGAGACCAAGGCAGGGGGAATGCACAGGACTCAAGGATGATCCAGTGCTCACACTGGGGATCGCTGCTGGAAACGTCCTGAGCCAAAGCCAGGCTCCTGCCCTCCTGTTCCTGCATCCCCACTGCCCGGATGCGCACCAGCAGCGCCCCGCCGGGTCCTGCCCTCTGTCCCCGTCTATAGCAGCTCCAGCGGAGCTCGCTGCCGCCCTCTGGTGCCGGATGCGGGGATGGGCACCCCTGCTCAGACCCCGTGCAGATGCTGTCCCCTCCCTTGTGAGGCTTTGGACGCAGATCATCCCCCTGCTGCAGCCCAGTATAACCAGTACAGCCCCTGCGGACCAGTAGCCCAAGTACCCACGGTGCTGTGACCGGCCCTGTCACGGTGGTCACAGTGGAGTGCTGAGAACAGAGGCTGGCACAGCGCTGTAGCGAGGGCACCCTGTGCCCGCTGCACCCTGTGCACCTACTGCACCCACTGCACCTACTGCACCCACTGTAACTACTGCACCCACTGTACCTACTGCACCCACTGCATCCACTGCACCCACTGCACCTACTGCACCCACTGTAACTACTGCACCCACTGTACCTACTGCACCCACTGCACCTACTGCACCCACTGCACCTACTGCACCTACTGTACCCACTGCACCTACTGCACCCACTGCACCTACTGCACCCACTGTACCTACTGCACACACTGCACCCACTGCATCCACTGCACCCCAGCATTGGTTTAAGCATCAGGGGCTCGCCTCTGCCCACCCGCAGCATTTTGCTGCAGCACAGTAACCCCTCTCTGCACATTTCCCCAGGAGGATGTGCATGACCAGCAGCTCAGTGCAGGCAGCAGCATGGGGAGCTGGGACAGAGGGAAAGAGCAAAGGTGGGGTTACCTCCAAAGAGGCCATTTGAGGGGTCACTGCTTCCCCCTTTTCAGGCTGGCTCGTTTCACTATCTGAGCCCCCATCCTGCCCCCGGAGAACTCTGGTTTCGGGACACGCGCTCGCACCTCCTCCTGAGGAAGCCGCAGGGGCAGGAAGCAGGACATCACCCGGGTGAACAGACACACACAGAGAAGAGGACAGGAGAGGGAAAAGCAGAGTCAGTTGGCAGAAGAACATCGAGCAAGACGACTGAAGCAGTGGGCAAGAGCCGCCCCTGGAAGCCTTAGAGGGGAAACAGGAGAGGAGAGCAGGGCAGAAGAAAGGACAGAGGGTGGTGGAACCGCAGAGCCTGCAAGGCAGGGCTATGAGCCACACTGTACCTTGGCCCCCAGCCCGTCCCGCTGCAGGATGGAGTACTTCATGAAGTGATCATCCTCAGCCTCCAGGTCATGGGGGTCCCCCTCTAGAACCAGCTCCTCCTGCTCCTGCGTGTCGCCGGGGCCGAGCTGCCGCACCACCTTCCTGATGACCTGCAGAGCCGCGCACCGCCGGTGTCACCGCTCGCACTGCGGCTCCGCGCCTCCCTCCTTGCCCAGCCTGCCCACGGACCGCACGTGGGGAGCAGCCGCTGCCCCATGCCGTGCGCAGGAGCGGTGCCGTGCCCGTAACCGAAGACGGCCGGGTACGGGTGCCCAGTGCGGGGCCCCGGGGCTGCCAGGACGGGCAGGGCAAGAGGGAGAGGAGAGCGGCCGTGCGCGCACCCTGCCCGCGGTCACTCACCTTCTTGGTGATGATATTGCCGTGATCATCCGTGAACTGCTCCTCCGTCACCCGCTCTCCAGGGAGGTGAAGGACTTCGTTGCCCTGCGGGGGACAGGAGGGACGTCAGGGCAAGGCAGGGGGGTGAGAGGAGCCGCTCCGCATGCAGACCGGTGCCGCGCACCCCGCAGCCTCTGCCTCTTCCCACCCTGCTCCGCTCCTTCACTGCTCGGCTGCATCCACCCTGGCCGGGCTCTCGTTACCTTCACAAGGACGCGCCGGCGGACGACCCTGGTGGAGAGAGCCTCCTCGTCGTCCGCCGGCCCCTGGCTCTCCCCGAGCTCCTTGTCCAGCTCGTGGTGGGCATGTTTGAGCAGGAAGCAGACAGAGCCCCTGACGATGTGCATGACGTTCTGGCAGCTGACCAGGAAGAAGGCCAGCAGCACCAGCGCGATCAGCAGCTGCGCCAGGAAAGCCCACATCCTGCTCGCTGCTCACAGCCCAGCCATGCTCTCTATGGGGTCCCCCGGGGCCGCAGCAGCGCCGCGGGGCCGCAGGCTGCCGTGGGGCCGGCGCTGCAATGGGGCTGCTGTAACTTTAGCTTGCGGCTCCGGTGATGGGCGGCGAGAAGGGAGCGGGCAGCTGGCGCGTCCGCTGCGCTCACAGCTCCAGTCATGGGGCCAGGGCTGTGACAGCAACACCCATGCCCAGCCAGGCAGGAACCGGGACAGACCCCGTCCCCTTTCCTTCTCCACCAGTAGGCAACAGCCTGGCTACGGTGGGAGGACAGCGTGCGGTGCTGGGTCATGGGATAAACGGAGCTGGGGGTCACTGGACCCGCATGTGACTGCAGAGCAACCGTGTCCAAGTGTAGCTGCGCTGCCGGGGGGCTGAGTGTGTCCTGGCCAAGGGAAAGGTGTTTGCCCTTAACCTTGTACCTGCCGGCTCTGTGCGGCTGTAGCAGGGTGCCCCCCACCCAGCCTGGCCCCCAGACCAGCGTTATTTCTGGCTCCAGCAGGCTGTCGGGCCGGCAGCCAGGGCAGATACTCAATAAGGAAGCACGCAGGGAGGCTGGCTGGGTTATAAATGGAGAGCCAGAGCTCAGGTATCAAGCTCAGCAGGCTATTCTGGGCTGAGAGGCACCCCGAGGGGCACGGAGCACGCCAGGAGACTTGTGCCTCCTGGCTGGCTTCCCGGCAAGCCCAGCAAAGGGCTGCCCATAGGCTCTGCATCTCCGTTGGGTCTCCATCTCCTGCGGGGCCGGGTCCCCCTGCTCTTACCCTCACTTGCCCAAAGAAGTGGCTGTCTGCCTCCTCCTGCCAGCCGCCTGTGGGGTGCTGGGGCTGCCAGTCGCTGTCCTCTGTGGAGCTGACCCGCATCAGCTCCACGGCCGGCACCAGGACCTGCTCTTGCTCCTGGCCCTGTGCCCCGGAGGCCGTGGTGTGCGCTGGGAGCAGACTTCGGGTGACCCCCTCCTGCCAGGAGCCCTCTGTCAGGTCCTGTAGGCAGGAGATAAAGGAGCCTTCTGCATTCCAGTCCCTCAGCCTGGGCACCGGAGAGGGACAGGGACAGGGAGAGAAAGACAGAGAAAGAGAGGCAGTCAGCTTCGCCATGGAGTGCTGCCCCCTGAGCACCAGCCTAGCCCTGGCCGGCGCTGGGCTCCCCGCTCGCGGCACTGATGGGCACCCAGCAGAAGCAGCATGAACACAGATGCACGAAGGGCACAAGCCTCTCCCCTGCCCGCCCCACAGCCTGGCTGCCGGGATCTAAGGCAACGCTGGGCTCTGCCACTGGGAATGCGGGAGGACAGGACCCACATGCAGGGCCTGGCTGTCTGCCTGCGGTCCCTCCCCAGTGCTCTGCAAGGGGAACCTCACAGCATCTGTGCCAGGGGTGCCCGGGGATGCTGGCACCATCAGGGATGCAAGCAAAGCTGGGAGATGGTTGCAGCTCCCCAGCACGGGGCAATAGCTGGCAAGGCAGCTCTGCTCCCCTCCCACAGCCACCCCGGCACCCCGAGCCACGGTACCTGTCTTCGCTGGTCTCCACGACGTGGGTGACGGTCGGTGATGTCGTGATCCTGGCTTGCACCTTCTGCTGAACTGAAACAAAAGAGGCTTCGCTCTCCGGTTCTTGCTCCCCAGTCTCTGGCTGGCGATTACCAGCCGGCATCTTCCCCTCCGGCCTCTGCCCCTCCTCCTGCTCTAGAAGGTCAATCAAGCCGTTCATGGCATCTGAGTCCACTGTGTCATCCTCAACCAGGTCCATAGAGCCCATGTGGTCTGGGCCATGCGCATCCGCTAGAAGCTGCCCAGGGAAGCGGCCTTCGCTCGTGGCATCCGAGTCCTCAGCCTTGCTGCACTCCAGAGAGGAGTCCTCAGCAGTCACCAGCGAGGGGGTGAGCCCCGAGGACCACACTTGCATGTCGGACATCTCCATCAGGGCGTCCTGCTCGGTGGCAGCCACGGGGATAGCATCCATGATGGCCACCTCATTCCAGTACTGGTCGGCGCGCAGCGGGGATGGCAGCGTGTAATGCAGGGAGGCAGGGGACAGCAGCTCGTCCTGCAGCGAAGCGTAACCTATAGGGGCAGACAGAGGCGTCATCTCCAGCACGCACAAGCACAGTGGGGTGAGAGGGGAAATAGGGTGAGGGCTCCAAGGACAGCCTCGGGTGACACGGTCTAGTGTGAGGTGTCCCTGCCTATGGCAGGGGGTTGGAACTGGATGATCTTAAGGTCCTTTCCAACCCAAACCATTCTGTGATTCTATGCTTCTAAGCGCTGCCATGCTTCCCTTCGAGTCCTGAGGCTGCCCATAACCTGTGGGGAGCACTGGCATGGGGTCCACATGATGCCCAATCCACACTGCAGGACACAGTGCCCTCTTTGCTACCTTGGTCCATATGCACAGCCCAGGCCCACCAATACAGACTGCAGCCAGGCAAGGCACTCCAACACACCCAAGCGGCTTTGCTCAGCCTTTCCCAGCTCGAAGCCATCCCGTTGGCCTCCATTCCACCCCTGATGATCAGCAGAGAACCCGTTCTGCTCCCAGGGCAGCCAGGGATTGCCTGTCACAGCCACAGCATGGGCACCCCAGCACAGAAAAGGGCACCTCTCCCTGTGTGGATGCCTGGCCGGGGCAAGCAGCGCAGGGCCAGCGAGGGAAGGAGCGCAGGGCAGTGCAGGGGGAGCAGCAGGAGGGGGGCATCCCCGGTGACATGCAGTCACTGGAGCAGGATGTGGCTCCCAGAGGACTCAGCTGAGGTGGAGACAGTGGAGACAGGCAGTGGAGGAAGACGAGAGGAGAGGCCAGGAGGAGTTCAGAGCGGTGACAAGAAGTGACCCTCAGGAGTGCCCGCACCTCATGGTGTTAGGTGGCACGTTTGAGAGATGGGGAGGGACAGAGCCATGAGCCCCAGCAGCACGAAGCCCTGTCCCTGCGCCATGTGCCAGCCCCCCAGTACGGGTCCATGTGGGACCACAGGCCAGGACACAGGATAAGGAACATGTGTCCAGCCCTCCTGAGAGCTTCCGAGAAGGCAGAGCCAAGCTTTCCACACCATAAACCCCAGTGACGAGGTTGCGCTTGTCAACAGTTCCTTGTGCCCACGGTGATCCTGGAGGCCGCTGGTTAGACAAGATACCAGCCCCGATCTGCCTGCACTGGCTCTGCCTATGGGGCCCTCCTGCGGGCCGGAAGCCGGTGCCTTCCCAGGGATGCACTCACCATTCATCTGGGATGGCGACAGGGAATAGTCCCTTTCCGTGTAGCGCCAGCTGCCCTTGAGGCTGCGGCTCTGCCGCCCGGAGCCCTCCAGCGTGTTGACAATCTCGCTGCGGTCAATGTTCCTCAGCGCCGTGTACAAAGTCTCCACTGCGGAGGGAACCGGTGTCAGCACCATGGGAGACGTCAGCATCATGCCCAGGCACCTCCAGGCAGGCCAGGGCGCAGTGCAGAGCCAGGCGGTGACCCCCAAAGCCTGCCTGTAGAACAGGGCACCGCAGATACTCACTGTTGACGCTCTTGCCCTCGCGGCTGACCCAGAGGTTGAGTAAGGCTAAGCTCTGCTCCAGCAGGGAGTTGGGGTTCTCCACACGTATCCTGTTGATGTCCTCCACCCCGAACTGCAGCTCGCGTGCCAGCTCTGGGGGAGACACCGCATCTCAGCATCACCCCCTCTGGTACCCACCACCAGCTCCTAAGCCACAACGGCTGAAGAACGTAGTGAAGGGCTCAGGAAGACCCAACACAGGGTCCCTAACACCAAACCTAACCCCAACCCTAACCCTAAACCCAACCTTAATGCAAACCCCAAACCTAACACTAACCCCAACCCTAACCCCAACCCTAACCCCAACCCAAATCCTAACCCTAACCCTAAACCTAACACTAACCCCAACCCTAACCCTAAACCCAAACTTAACGATAACCCCAAACCTAAACCTAACCCCAAACCTAACCCCAACACTAACCCCAACCCAAACCCTAACCGTAACCCTAACCCTAAACCTAACCCTAACCCCAACCCTAACCCCAAACCTAACCCTAAACTTAATGCTAAACCTAAACCTAACCCCAACCCTAACCCTAACCATACCCCAAACCTAACCCTAACCTTAACCCTAACCCCAACCCTAACCTTAACCCTAACCCCAACCCCAACCCTAACCCTGTCCTGGTCATGTACAACTGAACTTGGCAGCACCCAGGAGCAGGAGCTGGGATGGAGCAGAGGTTGAACCCCTCTGCCCAGCCTGGCTCTCACCAGGCCAGCAGCATCTCATGCTAAGGACAAGCCCAGGCCCTGCCATTGGGTGTGTGGCTGCAGTGACAGCGCTGGGCTCCACAAACAGCAGCCATGTGCATGTCTCAAGCAAAACCCTGGCCTGGTGTCTGTGTGTGTGCATATGTGAAGGCAAGGAGGTGCATTTCAGGGCCATGGTATGCTCACAGGCTCCATCCTGCCAGAGGAGCTAGTGCAGACTGCATGCACACCAACAGGACGGTGTAAAGCACGTTCACTCCCAGCTACAGCCCGTTTCCAGCCTCCTTATGTGTCAGCTTTCAGAACCATCAGGTATGGACTCACCAGCCCAGCTGAGCCCCAACTGCTCTGCTATGTCGACCATCTTCTGGTCCGCCTTGTCCGTGCTGCTCAGGGAGCCTGGAGGAGGAGAAGGAAATCACAGCTTCAGCTGCGCAGGGCCCTGCACCAGCACGGGGAAGGGAAAAGGCGGGTCTCATAGCCTTGTATACAGGCAGGAGCAAGGAAACCCGCAGGGAAAGGGAAGCTGGCACCAGCACAACAGGGTCAGCCCAGCCTCTCCACCAGGCTCGGGCATCCCGAGCGTACCGAAGCTGGTCTCACTCAGCATGCTGTACCGCTCCCGCAGGGACAGCAGCGTCAGCGTCCTCCTGCGCTCCTCACTGCCGCTGCCCTGTTGGAGCGGGCACAACACAAGGGGTCAGCAGCTTGACAAGGGGGCAGCGGCTCTGCCCCGGCACCCAGGACAGCCCGGCCTGGCCGTGTGGAGCATGGCCATGAGGACAAAGAGCCGTCAGCCTGCGGCTCCGGAGCGCTGACCTTGCTGCAGGGGGGGATGCTGATGTTCAGGTGGCACAGCACGTGCTGGAGGTCCTCGTACTTCATGGCTTTGCGCAGGAAAGACAGGGAGCCGCTGGCTTCCCGGCTGCTGTCCCGAACCTGGGCACCGAGAGCCGGGTTAGGAACAGGGTGAGAGCAGGGGCCCCAGTGGGCAGCCCAGACCCACTGGGTACCCTGCCCGTACCTTGATGGGGATGCTTAGGCAGTTCTCCCGGAAGGACTGGAAGAGCAGGGTGCGGGGCTGAGTGGCCTTCTTGACAGGCACCAGGTTCCCTGAGAGCTCAACATGCAAAGGCATCCCCTCCACCACCTGCCAGGGAGCAGAAAAGAGGCTCAGACCCTTCCAAGAGCTGCTTCTCCCACCCCTGCACAGCATCCTCCCTGCGCCAGTCCCCTCCATTGCCATCACTGTCCCCTGCTGCTGGAGACAAACCTCAATGTCCCTGCTGCGGGCCACCTCGGTGAAGTTCTCGTGCTGCTCCAAAGTCTTGTCCACCTTGTCATCGGTCATGCAGTAACAACGCAGCCGGCCCTCCCGGGCATCGTTCATCTTGGCAAACACCACGAACTTGGCCATGTAGGGCACGGCCGTCAGCTCCTTGTACAGCATGGTGGCAAAGTGCACGGCCTCGGCTGTGCGCGGGCAATCGGCCAGCCAGAACCTGCGGGAGGGATGGGTCAGGCTCCCAGTGCCAGGGAATGCTGCCCCCCGACAGCGACCCGTGCCATAGGGGTGCCCATAGAGCTCGGGATACAGGAGCAGCCCCATCGGTAGTGGGAACCCAGCCCCAGCACAAAGAATGATCCCAAAGAATGAGCACGTGGGACTGGGGCACGGGGCCACGTCCTGGGATAAGCTGCACCCCGATAGGAACCACGGATGTCCCCAGATGAGCTCATGCCCACCCTGGACTCACCTCGCGGACACATTGGTGGTAAAGTTAGCACACTCGTTTTCATAGACCAGCTTTGTGGTGCCTGTGATGTCTTCCCACTGCGCTTGGGCTGTCCCTCCTGCAGCAGAAAGCAAGGGTGAGCACGGCGCTTTTCCATTGCATCCCCCAGGCATTCGCGTTCTCCTTGGCTGCCAGAAGCTGCAGCCCCAGCCCTGGCTGCGTGCTCACCGATCACACTGCAGAGCAGGCGCAGGCTGGTGGTGTCCCCCTCGCCGCTGTCCCGGGGATTGTCCTTCCAGGACGGTGGCAGCGGGATGCGGAGGCCGATGGGGCGATGGAACTTCCTCCGGCGCGGCTCCACCGTGACGATGGGGCTGAAGGTGGCTTGGTTCCCCAGCAGCTTTGTCACCAGCTCATCGGGCACGGGCTGCGCCTGCAGCACAAGCGCAGCGCATCAGGACCGGTTTCCCCTGCGCTGCGGATGCTGCTTACTCCTGCCTGCAGGAGCAGGCTGCGGTGCCGCCGGGCAGGCTCACCTGCAGGGCCAGCTTCACGCGCTTGGTGACAGCCGTGTCCGGGAAGGTGGCCTGGACCATGGGCACCAGCGTGCTCTTCAAACAGCCTCCCTCGGGGCCAATAACGTCGCAGTCCTGGCAAATCCGGGACATGACCACGAAGTAGAGGGGGAAGTCGGTGGTGATGATGCGGCAGACCCTCTTCTTGTCCAGCTCCTCCAGGCTCTCCAGCTCTGCAAGGGCAGCACAGCCATTGGTGATCACACTCAGCCCCATCCCATGGCCCAGAGCAGCCTGTGCAGAGCTGCTCAGTGCCAAGCCGCTGCCCGCCCAGCACCATGAAGCTCACCTTCATCCATGCCGCTGAGCAGCTGCTCCATGTAGCTCTCCTCGTAGCGGTTGCGATGCTCCTTCCACACGGAGCCGTTCTCGCTGCGCAGCACCACCAGCTCCCGGTCTCGGCGCCCGTAGGAGGCAAAGTGTGGGATCTCCACAATGACAGGGCTGCAGGCAGCAGGGGAAGGTGCTTGCATCCACTTGCTGCCACCGGGACACGCAGGCAGCAAAGCGATCCTTGGGCTCTGCCCATGCTGCGCAGCCGCTGGAGAGGGCAGGACTGCGCACACCCCTTGCACTGGGACTCAGGGCTCTGTGCCCAGTAGGACTGCGCTGGTCAGGGCTATTCCTATCAGAGCACGGCCACTGCTCCATTACGCTGGAACGACCCAGCCCACAAACACGATGCATTCAGCTGGATGCTGGATCTCTCCTGCACCAGACTCATTACAGAGATGGGCAGAGGTCTTGCCCCTCCCGGGTCCATCCCCATCCTTGAGGGCCATGTGCTGCATTCCCATGTGCTCACCTGAGGAACTGGGCGCCGGCGGGCCCCAGGGCGATGATCCTGCTGGCCAGACCCTCCTCCTCGGCCAGCGGAGGGGGCTCGGGCAGCTTCTGCGGCTTCACCAGGCGGCAAGTGATGCGGGTGGGCGCAGCGCAGGCGCGGGGCGGGATGACCACGCGCAGGCCGTGGTGCCGGCTGCCCCGCATGGACCCGCCGCGGGCATCCACCATGAAGCTCACCAGGAACCTGGAGCGGGCACAGAGGCACGGGCGGGTGGGCACCCTGCGGCCGAGCTCACACAGAGCACACGGGGGTACCGCAGGGGCCGGGCACTCACCCTGTGTGCACCGGGCTGGCCACGGGGCTGATGTTATCCGAGGTCTCGGTGGCGGGGCTGCTGGGGATCAGCGAGTCCTCATCGAACTCCTTGGAAGGCTGAGCAAGGCAAGGAAGAGCCCCCCCATGGGCGCAGGGTCCTCTCTGGGGGTGCCCGCTCCTCCACAGTGTCACAACCCTCCCTGTGCAGCCCCATTGCACCAGGTCCATCCCCACCACCCACTCCATGGTTTGGCTCTGTGGTGATGGGGGCTCCCACAGGAGGGGATGCACTGGGGGGGCCGTGGCAGGCTGTGCCTCGTGCTGTTCACGACCCACTCCTGTGGGGACACGGAGGGTGCGTGCAGCACGCAGCCAGCTCCTGCCTGCACAGCTCCTGCCTGCACAGCTCCTGCCTGCACAGGTCCTACCTGCTCAGTGTCCTCTGCTCTGGTCACCACGGTCTCAGGTGTGACGCAGGGGACGTGCAGGATGGTTGGCAACTCCACCCTGCAGAAGAGGGCAATGGCAGCACTGAAGTGGCAGTTCCGGGCCCCTCAGCCCCTGGCTGTACTCAAGGAGTCCCAGGGCCACCGGACAAAGGCAGACCCAGCAGTGAACCCATGTCCTGGTGCAGAAACCCCATGCCTGCTCTGCTAGCCCATTGCCTACTAAGAGCTGTCCCTGCCCTGCCGGCATCCCAGCCCAGCCCCAGGCTGGCCCCATGCCCTGTACCAGCTCCCTGCCCACCATCCCATGCCCCTTACGTTTCCAGGGTCGTCGTGGTCACAAACTCCATCATCTCCCTCTTGCCTTCCTGGTCCCTGGAATCCAGAGCCCTGGGCTTTGGCACTATCAGCTCCTCCTCTGAAACAGAGCGCTGGCTCAGCATGCGGCAAGGCAGGAGGACAGGGGAGCACAGACATCCAGCCCTCGCACCCATCCCTCCTCAGGGCCCATCTCTGCTGGCCACACACACTCATCCCTTGAGTCTCAGGCAGCCAAGGGGCAGCTTTGCCCTCTGCCAGATGGGGTCTCTGTGGGTCAGGGACAGGGCTGTGGTAGCTGTCAGCATCTCTTTCCCCCAGCACCACACGCAGAGCAGAGCCTGCAGGGGACACCCTGCCCTTGCGTGCCTGTTAGAGGAGCAAGGGCAGCGCTGGGGACGGACACCCCAACACTGCCTGGAGCCGCAAACCCTGCCTGCTGACCCGTTAACACCCGCTAGGGACTCCACCAGGCTCTTGCCTGTGCCCTATGGGAGGGAATCCAGCACCCCCCAAAGCAGGGGGGTGATGGCGAGGGGACCGAGACCCCCGTGCACCCTGGTTCATGCCTGCCCTGGCAAGGGGCAGCTGCGGAGGGGCACTGGAGTTGGTCACAGCACCAAGAGGGGCAGGGAGCCGAGCTCCCCCCGTTCATGCAGTCACACCACAGCAAGCAGCACGGACACGGATGGGCAGGGCGCGATGGCGGGGCCGGGGCTGGCCGGCACGGCACAGCCCGGCAGCGCGGCGCGGCGGATGGAGGTGGCGTGCGGATGGTTAGTGGCCATGGGGTGAAATGGGCCATTGAGCTGGGGCGGGTGGACACATTTCATACCCATTACTGTGACATGAGCAGTGCCTGCAAAGTAAGAAGAGGCAAAAAGGTGAGGTCTCGGCGGGGAGGGGACCAGCCGCAGCCGGGCTGGGAGCTGGTACCACGCTGCAGAGCAGGGCATGGTGACGGCTCTGCACGCCCAAGGGCTCTCTGCACTGGGGTGTGGGACCACGGAGAGGTCCAAGCATGCCCCTGCATAGCGCAGGGATGCACCCGAGCCGGGAGGTGCCACCCCAGGAGCCTGGGGGTGCTCTGCAAGACCACTGTGGGACCACACAGCTCCCCCCTCCCCGACCGTCGGAACACCAGTGCCCATCCAGCAGAGCTCCGGAATGCACATCCCGGCTCCTTCCCTCACCTTCATCCTCTGACACATCCAGAATCTCGTCTACAGTCTCCGGGAAGCTCATGCGGTGCTTGTCACCAACGGACTGCAGGGAGCAGAGCGGAGTCAGAGACCAGCGCTTGCTGCGCGCTCTGCTTGCGCCCAGCTCCCAGCCCCACACTGGTCCCAGTCCCGGCGCTCACCAGGATGTCTGTTTCCTCCGTGACGATCTTGAGCACGTCTGTGACCGAGATGTAGCCCAGGCGCTTTGCGATGGCCAGAGGAGTGGTGCCGTTCTGCGCCAGGAGGGAAGATGGGTCAGCAGCGGCCACCGGGGCTGCCCACGGGGCGAGGAGATGCGGGTGAACGTGGTACTCACGGTGCTGATCTCGTTGGGAGACGCGCCGTGCTTCAGCAGCAGTGTCACCACGTCCGTGTGGCCCTGCTGCGCTGCCTGGTGCAGAGGGGTATAGCCCAGCTGCGGGGGAGGACAGAGGGTGCTGCCATCAGCTATGGGTGCCTGCGGCCCCAGAAGTGCCCCCCCCCAAACCTCGCACTGTGCTTCATGACTGGAGCTTAGGGCAGCTCCCTCCTTTCTGGGGTAAGCAAAGGGCTCTACAGAACCCAGCACTCGCTCAGGGCTGTAGCCAGGAGCAGCTTCCAGCCGTGGAGAGAGGAGTGATGTTGTAAGGGAGAAGTGGAAGCAGGGGGGGAGGCTGAGCCCCCTCCATCAATCCGCCTGCTCTCACCCAGAGCAGAAGGGTGCTCAGAGCACCGGACATCTCTGTACCTTAGTCTTGGCATTGACATCAGCCTGATGCTGCAGCAGAAACTTCACCAGCTTGATGTTCCCATAGTGGCTGGCCACATGCAGCGGAGTATAGCCCATCTGAAAGAAGAAATCAGGTCTCAGCCTGCCCATCAGTGGTGCTTCCTGCCCTTCTGGCTTGGGTATGCTCATCTTCTGGGCAAGCCTCCATGGATGAAGGATGGGGCTTCAGGATGAGAGCCAGGACCAGGGCAGAGGGCACACTGCAGAGAACACCACGCTGTGCCCAGGAGTGCAGGGATGAGCTGTGCAAACAGGCAGGAATCGTCCCTTCAGGGAAGAAGTGGGGGAAAAGAGGAAGGATTCCGAGGATAGAGACAAGATGCTAAGGATGCCTGTGAGAGGGGGGACTCTTGCACAAAAAGGAAAGCATTGTTCCTCCTATAGCAGGCCTATAGGACCACAGCCATCGTCAGTGCACGACTTTACCCTGGTTGTTGCATCCACTGTGACTCCGTGTTTCACCAGAACATCAGCAACCAGCACATGTCCTTCTTGGGCCACGAGATGAAGAGGAGTGAGGCCACTCTGCAAACAGAGCAGGTGTTGGCACAGTGGCAATGCCATCACTGACAGTGGCAATGCCACCACTGCAGCTCTACCAGACTCTAACTCAGGTCCCCAGCCTGGCCAAGTGACCGATCTCCTGCTGCCCAGCACGCTGTCAGCAAGGAGCGTCACTGTCTGCTCCTCACTGCTTGCTTGCCTCAAGCAGGGCATGCCAACAACCCACCTTGTTGCCCAGGTTGCCGTTGGCTTGTTTGGAGAAGAGCAGTGCCACCATGTCCGTGTGCCCTTCCTGGGATGCCAGATGCAGGGGGGTGACTCCCTGCATGGACTCTGCGTTTGCAGAAGCCCCGTATTGCAGCAAGCTCCTGGCCACCTCCATCTGGTTCTGCTTGGCAGCAATGTGCAGGGGGGTGTACCCGTTCTGCAGGGAGAGAGGTGCATGGCAGGGCTCAGACCAGCAGGGACAGAAAGTGCCACCTTGTCCCTCCCTCCAGGCCAGCGCATCCTTCCCATCCTGCAGAGCTCAGGGATGCAGGCTCACACCTGAACCACTTCCTGACAGCAACCAGCCCGGACACCGAGGCCATATCCCACACATCCAGCCCAACCAGCACAGGGGTTTCAAAGACGAGGTTCAGCTGGGTGAGGCTGCAGGATTTAGGTACCAGTTCAACCGGTATTGGCTGTGCTGGAGCTCTCCACACATTAATTCCTACAGCAGCAGCATTCAGCCGCATGGAGCTGAGAGAAGCCAGGGCAGACAGAGCCCTCCTAGAACGTGTCTGGCTGAGGTGTGGAGCAAGACTCCAACAGGCAGCATTAGTATTCAGGCAGAGCCTGCAGGGCCCTGAGCACGGCTCTGCCCAGTGACACAGAGCACCAGGGACTGGCGCCGGTACCGGCTGCTCCCGATGCTCCCGCATCCCGTCAGGCAGAGCCGAGTGCCAAATGGGGAGGGCCGGCACCAGCAGCCACTTGTGTGTTGTCAGGATGCAGCTTCTGCAAACACTGTGGAAAGGGAGGCTGCTGCTCTGCTCCCTGGGGAGATGTTTCCCCATCCTCAGGCAGAGCGGGATGAGCCGCACGAGCCCTTGGGTTTTCTGACTCACTGCTTCGGAGCTGCATGCAAACATGTGTGTGTGCTTTCCTAAGCTGCCAGACCACAGCGCTGCTTGGCAGGGCTTGCCATGGAAACACATCCCCAGCGCTGCCAGCATGGATCATCCCTGACACTGCCTGTCCTGCACCAGGACAACCGCTCGGCACTGCTGCGGGGAGTGGGTTGAGGGACACGGCTGGCCCCCGACACCCAACACACCTCCCTGTCCAGCCTTACCCATGCTGAGCTGTGTGGGGAGCTCCCTTTGGGGAGCAGCAGCTTGACGATCTCCAGGTTGTTGTGGTGCACAGCCACGTGCAGCGGGGTCAGGCCGTTCTGGGGAGGAGGACAGGGCACGGACAGGTCACACAGAGCCGCTCCGTGCCCCACGTCACCCCCGGGAGCATCGCTCACCTTCCCTGCCGCGTTGGGGTGAGCCTCGCGTGCCAGCAGCAGCTCCGCCACGTCCACCTTGCCGTACTTGGCTGCAACGTGGAGAGGGGTAAATCCTTTCTGAGGAGACAGGCAGCCCATCGCAGCGCGTCAGGGGCGAGGAGGACAGCACCGGCGCGACGCCGCGGCACAGGGGGATGCTGCCCCTCCTGCGACAGGGACGCTGCCCCCAGCCCACCTTGGTCATGCAGGTCTGTGAGGCTCCTTTCTCCAGCAGGGCCAGGGCCGTGTCCACGTGCCCTTCCCTGGCGGTGATGTGCAGAGGTGTGTGCCCCGCTGTGGTGGCCAGGTTGGGCTCGGCGCCATTCTCCAGCAGGAGCTGGACCATTCCAGTGTGGCCGATGCGCGCAGCGCAGTGCAGAGGGGTCTGGTCGTCCTGCGAGGGAGGCAGATGTGGACCAGTCCCTTTGCCATGACAAAAGGGCCCCGGCCCTCCTGCTGACGTTTGCACAGAGCAAAGAAACCAGCACCCGTGGACTATCACACAGGTTCTCGGTACCTACCTTGGCCTTGGAGTTGGCTTTGGCTTTGTTCTGCAGCAGGTACTTTGCCACATCTGTGTGCCCAGCTCTGGCTGCCATGTGCAGGGGTGTCTCCACTTTCTGCACCAAGGAGAGGATAAAGTGGTGAGGCCACAGGAGGGTAAATGCCCTCCTGCAGTCATTCCTCTGGTCTGAGCACAGGGGAGCAGTGCCCACAGCCCTTTCTGCTCCCTACTGGTTCCTCCTGCCGGCACAGAGCAGGGGCTGCAGAGGGAGCAGGGATCCCCATCTCCCGCTGGACCCTGCCATGCCGAGCTCCCAAGCCATGGTGGCACTCACCACATTGGACACATTAGGAGAGGCTCCACGCTGCAGCAGGGTCTTGACGATGGGCAGGTGCCCCATGAAGGCAGCCACATGCAGCGGGGTCAGGCCGGACTGCAGAGAGAAAGGGGCCAGGAGCCAAGGTGGGGGATGATCGCTTTGCCAGCATCGATTCCTGCCCCTTCCTCCCTGTCCCTGCGCCGCGCTCCAGCACAGGGGAAAGCTCTCATCCCAGCAGCCTGAGTGGAATGCGGAGACCTACAGCCCCCCTTTGCAGTCCCCTGCCCTGCAGGGAGCAGCTGTGGAGAGACGCTGCCAAGCTCAGCATGTCCTGAGCTGCAAAGAGCTCTGCGCTGTGATGAAGAAGGTGCCTGGGGACCAGCAGAGCCAACAAAGCCATCACCCCCGGCTCTGCACGGGCAGCAGCAGGATTGATGGGGCTGGCTGCATCCCACCTACCTCGGTGACAGCATCGATGGATGCTCCTGTCTTCAGCAGCAGCTCCATTACCCGGATGTGGTTCTTCTTGCAGGCGATGTGGAGGGGTGTGAAGCCATTCTGCAGACGGAGGGACGGATGCAGGGTCACTTGTAAGAACCCTCCCTGTCTGCACCCCAGCCCTGTGCCTGCCCCAGGTCACTCACCAGTGCTCGGGAGTTGGGCTTGGCCCCCTTCTCCACCAGCAGCTTGGCCACACGGTGATGCCCGCAGTGCGCGGCCACGTGCAGCGGTGTGAGGTGGTCCAAGGTGATGTCGTCGATCTCAGCACCGTACTGCAGGAGCAGGCGCACGCAGTCCAGGTGGTCGCCCTGCGCTGCCATGTGCATCGGCGACAAGCCGTTCTGTGACCACGGAGACGGGCATCAGCGCTGGGCTGGAGGGTCCGGCCACAACACCATCCCTTATCCCTTGGGCAGGCCAAAACCTCAACCCCATCATTGCCACGGTGGTGCACAAGCCTTGGTACCCACCCCATCCTGACCTGGCACCAAGCACAAGCCCACAGCATCTCATGGGTACCTTGGTTTTGGCTTGAATGGGAGCGCCGTGGTCCAGCAGGATCTCTGCAATTCGCACGTGTCCATTGCGAGCTGCGCAGTGGAGAGGGGTCAGCTCATCCTGCGGAGAGAGAAGGGCTCGGTGAGGGCAAGGAAGGGCAAAGCTCACCCTCAGGCAGGAGAGTTAACAGGGACTTTGGGCTTGGTTTGTAAAATGAGGCAAAACAGAGCTTTTCCTGCCCTGAACGCCCCCCCGCTGCAGCCGTGCAGCCTCCTCGCATCTCCACATGAACCTGGTCCATCCCCTTAGCGCAGAGGGGACCTTCGCTCGCACACCCAGCAGGATGCTCACATGCACTGGGCACTGCTCCCTGGGCACAAGGAGCTCAGCGGGGGGGACGGCCCGTGTACCTGCTGGTGATTCAGAACCAGTCTCACCTTGGTCCTTGTCTCTATCTGGGCGCCGCGGTCCAGCAGTAGCCGCACCATGATGATGTTGCCCCGGCGCGAGGCTATGTGCAGGGGAGTGATCCCATTCTGCAGAAGGACAGAGGGCTGTTAGCGGGAGCACTCAATGGCTGGTTTAGGGTCACTCAAAGAATGACCCTGAAAGGTATCAGTGGGTTTAATATGATTTATAAAGGTACAACACGATTTATGCCTGAACAGAACTCCATGGCAAGGCTCCGTCTACTACTTAGTGTATGGATGAAGCATACAGAGGAAAATCGAGGTGAAACTGAGCTAAAGAGGGGACTAAAGACACAAAAACCCTGCTACTGAGTCACGAGGTTCAGAATAGACCCCCATTTGCTTTCTGAACTCTGGATGGAGGCCAGGGGTGGCTGGATCTAATGCTACCCTCAGACTTTGTCAGCAGTTTGTGTCTAATGGGATGTATAAAGGAAAACTTTATGCATTTTTAATAGATTCTTGTATAAATATATATGTGTATATGCGTGTATAAACCCCTGCATCCTCCTCTGGTGCTGCAGCATTCCCACTCCCAGCAGCTTCCCACCGTGCGCTCACCTGGGGTGTGAAGTTGACACTGGCTCCCCGGTTCAGCAGTAACTGGGCCACGCTGAGATTCTCATAATGGGCTGCAATGTGCAAGGGGGTAAATCCAGTCTAGGGGAAAGAAGGAGGGATCAGCCCAGCCAGAATGCTCCCTGCTGAAAGGATGGACAAACACAGCATACCAAGCTGCTGTTCTCCGCAGGGACAGGGGAAAGCTCCCGGGGACAGGATGGGGAAGGCACGCACCTTGGAGAGGACGTCGGCATTGGGGTCGTTCTGCAGCAGCACGGCAGCCGTGCGGGTGTCATCGTTGCGGGCTGCGATGTGCAGGGCGGGCAGGCGGACCTTCCCCTTCGTCCCGTAGTTGATGAGGTGAGCGACCACGTTCTCATGCCCTTGCTGCAGAGCCACGGCCAGTGGCGTGAAGCCGTCCTGTCAAGGAGAGGCGGGTTGGAAGGGGAGAGCCGCGGCACCCCATCCAGCACGGCCCTTGGGTGCTCCCAAGGGTCTCACCTCTGTGGCTACATTCTGGTTGGCTCCGTTTTCCAGCAAGAACTTGACAACTTCCAGGTGGTTTTCCTGCGCTGCCATGTAGAGGGGTGTGAAGCCTTTCTGCAAGCACAAGGCCATGCGCATCAACACAGCTCTTCCTCGAGTTCCTCAGGCTCTTTGCAGACCTACACCCCATCAACACCCACACCCCCGGCTCATAAACTGGGGCAAAAGCATACACAGCGAGGGTGTGAAAAAGGAAGGAATGGCAAGGGTTGAGCAGTCATAGGGAGCTACAGCTCCAGGCTCCCCACACATAAACCCAGAGGATGCTCTGCAGCAACAGTCAACCCAGGAGATGCTGCCTGCCACCCCCTGCTCTCCCTTGCCTCAAGCCGGGCACAGCTCTCACCATTGTGCATGCTGGGTGCTTTCCCCACCACGTCCCAGCTCACTCTACCTGTGACTGTGCATTGACATTGGCCCCGTAGTTCACCAGCTCCCGGACCACATCCTGTTGTCCAGCCAGGGCAGCGATGTGCAGGGCTGTGTTCCCCTTCTGAAAGACACCACGGAGCAGTGCTTAGGGGCTGGAGCAGCCCAGAGTGCTGGGGAAGGATGGGTCTGACACGTGTTAATGTATGTGCAGAGAGAGCAGCTGCCCAGGGGAAGGCTGTGGGGCTCTGCAGCCCGTGCCCCATCCCTGCTCTAGCCCAGGCATCCACCCTGCACGCTTGCTGGACTGAGAAGAGAGTGATTTCATCTTCCCCATGGAGTTCCTGGCAGCCAAAGCTGTATGCGCTGTCAGGCTCCGTGTACCTCCAGCACCAGGAAGGGAGGGAGGATGGGGGAGCTGAGCTGGCAGCCTTCAGGCAAAGCCGCAGTGTGCATCCCAGCCGAGCCGAGGGATGGGAACGGCAGGCACAGGCTCTTCGGTGCCTTTGGGTGGTGCGGCAGAGCACCAGGCTCCACGGGGAGGTGCCAAGCGGGTCCCCCCCCTCCCCTTCCTGCTCCCCCAGCCCTTCGGATGGTGCTGGAGGCTGCTCGTTTGTCAGCCCCGTTGTGGCGCTTGTCACGGAGCGAGAACCGCTCCCCGCCAGGAGGGAATGATGCAAGCAGGGAATGATGCAAGCAGGGAATGAGGCGTTATTTACGGAGCAGCAGAGCTGCACAGCCTTGCGACAGTGGTACCAAGGCCACCTCCGTGCTGCAGCGCACGGGGGCTGACCCGAGCCGGCTGCCGGAGCCACTCGCCGTGGCTTCCTTAACTCCCCTCCGGAGCTCGCAGTGGTCCCCATGCGGGAGGGGAGCCCCCGTCTCCTCCAGCAGCACCGCCTGGTTCCCTGCCCAGGGTGTGGAGTTGAGATTAACGTGGCCGGATTCCCCTGTCCTCACCTTGGTCGTTGTCTCCAAAACGATCTCCTTGTGCAGCAGCTCCACCACCATCTTCACGTGTCCCTCCTTGGAGGCCAGATGCAAGGCGTTCAGCCCATTCTGGGGGGAGCAAAGGTGGGAGAGGGGCATCAGTGACCTGACGGGGCTCTCAGAGGAACCCCCTACCCTGAGCTCTCTTGCAGACACGACTGTGGGCACTTGGCCCGCGCTGGAGAAGGTCCATTGCCTTGCTCCTGAGCCACGCACTGGCATCCAGCGCAGCCACAGCGAGTTCCATGCTGCCAGGGCACTGGAATACCGAGCTGCTGAGTAATGCTGGAGGTTTCTTCATGAGCAGAACATGCATTTCCTATGGATGGGTGGCACCGCAGCTCATGTGTGTGCGTGTCTGGCACCACAGGCACTGCCCCAGTCCTTCCCACTCATGACACAGCCCTGATACCAACCCCACTCTTTGCTCAAGTGACTTTCCTTGGGGGGTGCCTCTCCCTGAGATTGCTTTTCCAACCTGAGCCCTCGCGCTCTGGGTGAGCACCAGGGCTGCTGTGTAAACGCACCTCCAAACCTTTGGCATTTACACAGACACAAGTGCAGGGAGAAGCTCTTCATGGGACCATGATTTTATCAAGCAGCAGCCAGATTTAATCCACATCAGTTCAGAAGCTTCCAGCCCAGCAGCTGGCTTCATCCTGGCTTTGCCCTCCGACAGCCCCATCCTGCAGCCCATGCTCACGGTGCAGCGGCAGCAAGGGATGCAGATGCAGCGCTGGCTGTGAGCTCTGCCAGTGCCAGCGAGCTCTCAGACAACTCAAGTGACTTCTCAGGAACATCTCTGCCTGTGCCCTAGTTTAGCTTCCCTTTATCTTACCCATGGAGCCTGAGCATAGGAGCCAAGGGCTGCCCGGTGCCCTTGTAGCATCCCTGGGCTGTCAGAAGGAGGTGTCAGCACCCTAGAGGCTGCTAAGACAGCTTCTGCTCCATTATTTCCATTTCTTCCACTTCCCAGATAGGAACAAAGGGGCTGGGATCTTTTCTGCCAAAGAGGTCACATACTTGCAGGCAGTTTCGGATGTCACTGCTTCCCATAAGGCAAACTCCCCTTGTCCCTCGCTTCTCCCAGGTGGATGCACTATGTTTACTCACCCCTATGCAATGCTGTCACGGGGCAGAGAGGTGCCAGCTCCCTGGGAGCACACAGTCCTGCCCAAGCACTCCACCTCCCAACCATCTGTTTCAGCTCCTGTACTGGATGATCTCTTCACAGAATTGCTTCATCCCCACCTGAATATACGTAGGGGAGCAGAAAATGCCTGGAGGCTCCAGTTCCAGCCCTTAATACTTCAGTTGGAACAGCTTCGAGAGCGTTATCACGCTGGAATAGGGTTTTCCACCTTCTCTCACTCACAGCACCAGCTATGAGGAATCACCATCAAAGAGGCACGGATTCTTTTGCTCAACTCCGATTACAGCACAAGAAGGAAAAACCCCAAAACCCCACAGGCTTCCTCTGTGCCCTCGAGCCTCGAGCACGAAAGAGCTGCTTCCAAGGGAAGGTTAAGTGGGAATTCTGCAGCAGCCCCAGGACACCGCCACTGAAAGGAAATGCTCCCCAGCCAGGCTACACTGAGCCCATCACCTCGGTCAAGCCCAGCTCCTTTCACTGCACAGCCCCATACAGATGGTCACTGACACCCTTACCTTCGTGAGCTCACAAGCTGGGTACGTGGCCACAGACACATAACCCCTTAAACTCTGTTCTCTGTTAAACTCCTGACACAGATTGCTCCCCTCAGCAAGGGGCTCACAAATAACATTTCGAATGCTGCAAAGCTGGGAGGAATCATTATTCTCTTACAGCAATAAGTGCAATGTCTGCAGAACATTGTTTCCCAGTGGATGTTGCTGCTCCAGGAGCAATACACGCTGCTTTGCACATTTGCTTGTGGCTTGACAGCTCATCTGACCCAGAACCGCCACAGGATGTGCTTCATTTGAAAGGTGCTGCATTCCCTCACTAAGTGCCATAAACACTTCCCAGGAATCCCAGTTGCCAATGCGACAAACACAGCTGCAGACAGCCACAAGAGGCAAGGACTTTGCACTTCGCCTGTACCAAAGCAGGGCCCTGCCTGGGCTGCCCATCAGGACTGTGGCTGACCACCCCAGCAGAGACATCTTCGGGTACCCATGTGCTAGCACAGCGCTGTTCCCTGCTGGAGAGGGTCCTGGCAGCGAGATGTGCTCATCCTCAGGCCTGTGGGCCATCCCAGGGATGCGATGGGAGCATGCGGGAATTCGAGACATGGGAGAGGTGGATGATGAAGACACCGATGCAGATGGCAGCAATGAAGGGGATGAAGCGGCAGGATGAAGATCAGATGGCATGTCAAGGTCTCTGCACTTGAGTAAGAATACAGGGCCTGTGGGATAGGTCTGACCACATATATCCCTCTTTATTCGATACAGGACATGTGAGGTTGGACCTTTCCCACAGGTCTGATATTCCTCAGAAGGAAACCCCAAAGTGCCATCTAACCTCAGGGAGATGGCAGGAACCAGTGCAAAGATGTCACTGAAAGAACAGTCTCATGCTCTTGTAGCCACGTGCTGCCTGTCAAGGTGTTAATCCCCTCATCAGCACCACCGGAAACAGGACTCAGAGCCCATCAGTGCAGGCAGCTGATGACTGACCATCCCTCGGGGTGAAGAAGCAGTTCAAAGCCATCACCTAGCTTGGAGCTGGGTGTCCCTGGTTTAACTCCTTGCAGAGCTCTCCCCAGCACCATGTATTTCTTTGCACTAGATCAGTACAGGAGCAGTACACGAAGAAATCCCCCCTCTGCTTCAGGCCTGAGGGAGCACCCATGGTGTGCCCTGCTTGTGGCACCCAACAGACACCCAGAGAACTGGCAGCAGGGGATGCTCAAGCCATTGGTGACCAGGCAAAGAGGGTTTTCCCTGCCAAGCTTTGCACACACAGGGCATATAGGAACATGGCAGCATCCCCAGCAGCATCCATCCTGGGAGGAGAGCAGCACAGGGATCTCCCTGCTCCTGCTTTCCCAGAGGGAGCAGTGAGTACATTAAACGCCTCATTGTCCCTATTCATGTCCCCTCCTGTCAAACCCTGTGCAACAAATGTGGGCTCAGAGCCTCTAAACCCATCAACAGGACCCCACAGATTCAAAGGACTCTGAAACTGAAAACTCTCTGCCTCTTCTCACAACAAGACCTCTCTGATCTAAATCCCTCATGGCCCCGGGGTAGAAGCCTTCTGAAAGTACCTGGATGCTGATTATGAGCTAATAACCCAGATAACGCAGCAATGAACAAAATGAGCACCTCCGAGCCTCATCGAGCACCCCAGAGAGCAGGATGCGAGCCTCAGTGCGCCCAGGACCCCTGCACGGTGCCACGGCTCAGAACAGGAGCTGGCAGCATCCCTTGGGGAGCCCGCCTGCGGTACCCGGCCCCGGCCTCTGCGGTGCACGGAGCAGCCGGTCCGAGCTCTGCTCCATGTGGGGCCTCCATGCCGAAGCAGAGCAGGCACTTGGCTCCCTGCTGAGTCAGCACCGGCCCGGCGCAGGCTCCCGGTCCCGCCGGCTCATCCCCAGCAGCCCGCTCTCTCCCCGCAGCCCCGGGTCAGGATGAGCCGCTTGCGTTTGGCAGCTGCGCAGGTACAGAACGTTCCGTTGGTGATGTGCAAACGCTGCCCCTGCGCCGGCAGCTCTGCTCTCCCGGGGCAGACCCGTCCCTGCTCCGGGCTAGGAGGGGCCAGCACCAAGGCATCTCCGCTGGCACCTTGGAAACGTCCCCTGCTTGTGTCAAGGGGAATCTGAAAGCCCGAGCATCGCAAGCGGGGAGAATACCCCCAGGAGTGGTTCCTGCAGCATCCCAGCCCCTGTGCTGCACAATTCACAGCTGTTTGCTCTGCCCTTTGATAAGCAGATGAGCCCCTTTCATCTGTCCCAGTTACAGAAGCCTCCCTCTCTGCTTGCCCCTTTGCTGTGCTCCAGCCAGGCTCCCAGGTCCTTAAAGCTATTGCTGCCCTCCCTGCCCCAAAGACAACCGGTCCGGATGTGCCTTTGGTGATCCCTTCCCTTCCCTAGCACACTGCACACTGGGACCAGGGGATGTGCTCCCCATCACCTGTGCACATGGGGAACCTCCCTGCCTCCATCCTATGGGAGCAGTACAAGGAAGGGGTGCAGTGACTGCCATTGGGCCCAGGGAGCCACTGGGGCACATTTTCATATGAACCAAGGATGATATCAGAAGCCCTGTGGGTTTCACCTACCTGGTTACAGGTGTTAATATCTACCCCATTCCTGAGGTGATCCAAGGCTTTGTCCAGGTTCCCGGATCTTGCGGCTCTCAAGAAACTGGTCGCAGCATCGGCCTTTGGGGAAAAGAAGACAAAGAATAAGACTCAGGGTCCCTCTGCTCTCCCCCATCACCAGCACAGGGCCAGCTCTTCATCAGTCGCAGAGAATGTGACTACAGAGTCCAGGCAGACAAGGCAGAGCCTGGGCAGGTCAAGGTGGGACAGACTGATATGACCCAAGTTAGAGAGGAAGCGGCATGGTTGGGACCTGGACTTAGAGCATCCATTGGCAGGAGAGCCAAGTGAGGGCTGTAGCTCATCCCAGCACTGTGGATGGGGTAGGGAGGAAGCTCTAAGGGGCTCCTGCAACCCTGGCAGCCTCCCTTGGCTCAGGAAATGCCCATGTCCTGGCTGAGAGACTGGAGCCGTGGTGAGCCCATCCCTGTCCTCCAGAGATCAGGGTGGCCGCAGCAGTGAGCCCGGTACCGGCACCCCCCAGCCGGGGAAGTCACCGCGTTCTCCTCCATCAGGAGCAAGGCAGCGCCTCCCGGCACCACTGGAACCCAGGCAAGGCACAGCAGTACGTGAAGCAACGCTATTCAGCAGCGTAAGGCAGCAAATGAAGACCATGGGATGGTTCACCAGATGCTGGAGAACAACAGGGTGAAAATGCAGTGATGTGGGGCTGTGAGGCTGGGACCTTGCACCAGTGGATGCCTACTAGGTCCAGCCTAAAGAGCCATGAGACATCCACAGCAAAGGCACAGGATACCCTCTTCTGCCTTAAGCTTCAATAGCAAATCAGAACCCCTCTTGTGCCACTCACGCTGACCCTGACCAAGGAACCTCCTGTGCTACGAGAGCCTATATCCTGCCAGCCCAGCCCATCCTGTAGTGCCACAGCCTGGCTGCAGGGGAGCACCAGGCTTAGCAAGCTCCTGGGCAGGAGCTTGAAGTAGCATAGTCACAGAGGACAGCACTGGAAGCAGATACAGGCAGGATGATGCAGCCTCAGCCATTAGAATTCAGGCTTTGAAGCAGCACAACGGCCTTCTGCTGTCCTCCCTTTGCCCATCTGCCTGAGCCTCCTACCCCAGAGCAACAGCCACATCCTGGGACCACTGCCTTGCTCCCTCCTGCAGGGCCAGTGCCTGGGGCTCACAGGGACAGTGATGGAGGCAGCACCTCCGTGCACGCCCTGGCGCAGCCTCCGTGTGCCGATGCTCAGCCTCCTGTGCCAGTTGGCTCCATTGCCAGCAGCCCAGGGGATAGCCTGGTCCAGTGGGGACCTGCCCCCCGGTTCAGAGCAGTGCTCCTGTCACAGGGGATGATGTACAGAAGGCAGCACTAGCGCTGTGCTTAGCACTGGGCGCCTGCCCTCGGAGCCCTGCGTGCTGTCTATAGCAAGGAAACACCGACAGGCTTCAAGCAACAGGTTGAACGCAAAGAGCTCTTCCAGCTCCAGACCCTGCTAGGAGCCTCTGCATCTCGGGTCAGGATCAGTGGCAAGGCAGCACCTCAGCTATGCTGCCCGCATGCCAGCCACAGCACAGACCTCCCAGAGCAAAGCCCTGGGGAAGCCAAAGCGCAGCTCAGCCAGGCTCTCCCACCCTTGGGACACACAAGGAGCTGTGAAGATTAACGTGGTAACGCTCTACAGAGGCTCCGGTCTCCCAAAGCCCCAGCAGCAGAGGCAGAAAGCAGGCAGAAAAGCAAAGCAGAGGTCTCTGCGGGCATGAAGAAGAGCGGTGGATACTCACAGCCACGTCTGGACCGGACCTGCCCTTTCGTGCTGCCATAGTCCGGCACTTGAGCTGAAACCTGAGCCTGACGTCCCCCTTCTCCCTCCTTGGTTATCTACTCCCCAGCTTCGAGAGAGCCAGTGAGTTGCATTGCATTCTATCTAAAAATACAGGCTCGCAGCTCGCTCCGGCGCAGACCCTGCAGGGATCGCCAGCCGCTAATGGAATTTGTTCATTTTCTCTCCATTATTGTGTCAGACAGGATATTTAATACCAAGCCGCCTCCGGAAAGCAAATGACTGCTGCCAAGTGCGGGGAACGGGGCAGGGCTGCCTCGGGAACAGCAGAGAAGGAGCAAGCCCCACAGACGTGCCCTGGAGCCAGCACTTCACAGGTAATAGCTGCCACCCAGGAGACGGGGCCCGGTTCCCTCCCAACCTCTGGATGCTGAGGGTCAGGGCCTTGGAGGATGCACTGGGGCTGGAGCGCTCCAGAGGTGCTGCCCTCCTGCTCCCCATGCTCTGCGATGCACAGAGGGATGCAGAGATCAGACACCAGCAGTCAGACAAACACGTGCAAGCAGAGAAGAAGGGGTAGCTCAGCTCCAAAGGGAACAGATCCGCGGCCACGCTGCCCTTCTGATGCCATTGTGCATGGTGGGACTGACCTGGCGCTCACCAGGGAGATGAAGGCATTGGGTCATCGCCATCTCCCATACAGAGACCCTGCGGGCACGAGTAGATGTGTGGATCGGAAGGATACACACACATCCCAGCCAGCACGACACCAACGTATCTCAACACAAGCACGCACACGGTGCACAGTTACCATCCACTCAGAAGCGCCAAGCGCAGCATGGGCATGGTATATGCACCTCCGAGTATATCCCTGTGGCCCAGGATGCACAGCAACTGCTTCCAGATGCACAGACTGCCTCTACTGGTTCTCCTTCCTTGGGAGTTTGGAGTATTTCTGCCCATTCCCCTTTGCCTTCCTAGCAAAAGGAGCTATTCCGGGGAGGAAAAGGAGCTGTCTCACTTGCCGTGTACCCCTTGCACTCTTATATGGCAGCTTACCCTTAGACACAGGCTTCAGACATTCAAGATGTGAAGTGTCAGGAGGCTGCTGCCAGCAATTCCCTAAGGAAGACTCCTCAGATCTGGATGTTGCAAGTGCTACAAGACCTTCGAAGCTGAAAGCCACAGCACAGCATGCCTGGCTCTGCTTCTGTCCTCTTTCCCTTCCTTTCCCTTCAGGAAAAAGCTCCCTTTGCCTGCTGCCTTTTCCCCTTTCCCTCTCCTGGCCCTGATGCGTGGCTCCTCTGCTCCTATTCACAGGTAGGAATAGAAGAGCCTTACCCTGCTCACAGCCTCGTCCTGCAAAGCATTCCTGCTGCTGGACCGATGTCCTAACGCCCTCCCCAGCATGAGAAGCCTGGACCTGACCAAGCCCATGGCATCGTATCTGTGGCTGAGGCAATGAGCAACGGGGAAGCGGTGCCAAAGCAAAGGCTCAGGCTGGATTTCAAGGGCTGCATCACAGGTTCAGTAATCCCGCTCTGTCTGCTGGCTGTGCTCTAATCTCTTGTGGCAGCGCCTGGCTCTGGCTCCTACTAGGGATGGGCTCCATCTGGGCAGCACTGATAAGGGCAGGGAGGGTCTGTGCATCGCCTCCTTGTGTGGAGCCCACTCTGAACACGCTGCAAGTGGATGAATCCCAAGTGCAAAAGAGTCTGGGGACTGGTGTTGGTCTCCTGGTGTTTTCCAGGACACAAAGGCAGGCAGGAAGCACACGGCCACGCTGCTCCACGCTGCTGGAAGGCACACGCGCATCCTGCCCTCTGTACCCGATCTGCCCACTTATCCCTTCTGTCTGCAGCAGCGATGAGGCAGCCGGAGCAGGGACTGCAACTCCTTCGCATCCAGCACCCGGCACGAGGAAGGGCTGAGCTGGCGTCTTGCTGAGGAGCTCGAGAGGAGGTGGGACCCCTTCACGCACAGCTCCTCTGGTCCTGCTCTGGACAGGACCAAAGATGCCAAAAGAAAGGGCCTGGGTGCCCTTTCCAAGAGGTCTCTGACCCATGT